>NC_089225.1:103689812-104363562 GCF_963924675.1 Phocoena phocoena | reverse complement strand
TGCTTCCTCACACCACTCTCCAGTCCCCTCTTCATGATGACCCTGCCCTCTGAAAACATTTTTCTCTTCTTCTTCTTTTCAAAGTATGACAACCTCTTGGTGTGGTCTGAGTAGCGCAAAGGAAAGGGACTGTTATGTTCCTCGTTCTAGAGACCACAAACCTCATGCTGTACTTTCAATTCAAATGACTTTCCTTTGGGCACCACATGGGAATAGGAAAAGCTCACCACTGAAGAGCAGTTTACAGTTTACACGCCTCACGTGTAAAGGAGCAGTTTCCCTCCCCTTCTCTGGATACAAAGCTCTGGGAAGTTGTTGAAACAGGACAAGGACGTTTGTTTTCGGCTGTCTCAGCTCCCTTCACTCGCCAATTCTCCTTCCCACCAGGGATGTTCTCAGTGTTCTCTTCCTTCAGCGTCTGCCATTTGCAAGGGTCTTTCTGGACTCACTCCAGCTGCCAGCCTGTCGCAAGCCTCTACATTAGCTGCCCTCCTTAATAATCTGCCTCCAAACCCTTTCCCAGCCAAACTGCTTCCTCCTGCACAGCATTCTGGCAAAGCGGACGGATGCTGAGCTAGGCTGCGTCAAGACCCAGCTGCATGAATCCAGGCAACCGAGTTCACTTCCATTCCTCCTCCTGGAAAGTCAGGAGAATAATGGTGCCAACTTGCTGGTATCCTCGTGAGACACAGCAATACATGTAAACCCCTAGAGCAAGGCCAGGCACTCGGGAGGCATTAACTACTATTATAAGCGTACCCTGCCTCTGCCTCCCAAGAAAGCCCATGAGATTTACAAAGTCACGCCAAGGAGGGACTGACTCTTGGCTCCAAAGCATCAATGGCAGGATTCCTTAATAGCGGACTCCTGCAATGGTGTGCAAAATTATACAGATACAAACAATTTTTTTCCTGAAACTCTCAACCTTGGTTACACACTAGAATCATCTGCAAAGTTTTTAAAGACGACTAATGCCCAGGCTGTCCCTCCTCTATCAGATATTCTGGTATACGTAGCCTGGGGTAGGGCCCAGGAATTGCTCCCCAAATAAGTAGAATGGGCGTCCATGGGTGAGAATCAGTAATGCATAGCAAGTTTCTTAATGAGGGTGGGCATCAGATCACTTGTGCGGTTTTATATGTGTGTGCGTGTGTGTGTGTGTGTGTGTGTGTGTGTGTGTGTATACACCAAGACATCACTCCCAGAAATTCTGATCCCATAGGTTTCAAGTGGGACCAAGTACCTCTATGCTTCTAAAGCTATACAGGTGATTCTGATGTGCTTTGGAAAACCATTGGCCAGCAAGTTTTCATCACCTTTCCAAAGGTGATGAAGAAAAGTTGGCTCCCAGACAGCAGTCTGAGCTGTGGTATCTGTCAGGCATGACGTTTTCCCCAGTCCAGACTCCTCTCATCTGGACCCAGATGCTCTCACTCAGCCCTCCGTGGGGCCAGCCCTGCGAGGAAGTGCTACCAGGAAGGGCAGAGCCCTGAAGCCTCTGGCTCTTTCCTTCTCAATCAGGAAAATCACCAACCAGGGCGGGTTCTGTCACTGAGAGTGAGAAAGCCGGGAGAAATGGTTGGCACCACGAGGTCCCTTCTTTATATTTATCCCAAACATTTTAGATTGAGTAAAATAACCTTAAGAAAGTTGTGTCTATTTCTGTCAATATTTGCATGTGAGAACAGATTTTCAACAATAACCGATAAAGGTTAAATGCAAGAAGAAGTAGGATACTGTCACTTCATTTCACACCACACAAAATATAGATGTGCAAATTGACAAGCTTGTATAAAACAAAGTACACTGAAATAAAGTAAGATAAACTGTCATGTAGCTATTTATTTTTATCTATCTAAATTCTTTAATATATTCCTTTTTTAAAAAAAGACATTTAGGTATCAACATAACTTAATTCCTATGCTTCTTAAGATGAATTTCCCATTATTCTGAAACTGTTCTTCCCATGCTTAAGATGTGAAAATATCCTTTCATTAATGAAATGATGGTGTATTTGCTCATTGCTTTTAATGACTTTGCTTTGAAAAACAATGGATTGGTAACTCCGTTCACCAACCTCCCTTCACTGTGCATCTCCCACACCTTTTTCTAAAAACTTTTTTGGAATATAGTTGATTTACAATGTTGTGTAGCATAGTGAATGTTATACATATACGTGTATGTATAACTCATTCACTATGCTGTACATCTGAATGTATATTCATTTATAATATATATATCCACTCTCAACTTCTTTAGACTCTTTTCCCACATAGGCCATTACAAAGTATTGAGTAGAGTTCCCTGTGCTATACAGCAGGTTCTTATTACCTTATTATCTATTTTATATATAGTAGTGTGTATATGTCAATCCCAATCTCCCAACTTATCCCTTCCCACCCCTCCCCCCAACACACACCTTTTTCAAAACTGATCTGTGAAATCCCAGAGTCTTTGAAAAAGGTAGCCTCTGCAAAGTGCTTTTCAAAGTACAGATCTTCCTCAACTTATGATGGGGTTATGTCCCAATAAACTCATTTGAAAATATCAGAAGTCAAAAATTCTTTTAATACACCTAACCTACCAAACATCATAACTTAGCCTTGCCTACCTTAAACGTGCTCAGAACACTTACATTAGCCTAGAGGTGGGCAAAATTGTCCAACACAAAGCCTATTCTATAATAAAGTGTTGAATATCTCATGCAGTTTATGCAATACTGAAAGTGAAAAGCAAATTGGTAGTCTGAGTCCAGAAAAGCTGTGTGTTGGTTGTTTCCCCACATGATCCCATGGCTGGTGGGGAGCTGAGACTCACTGCCACTGTCCAGCATCATGAGAGAGGACTGTACCACACATTTCACTAGCCCAGGAAAAGACCAAAATTCCATTCGAAGTACAGTCTCCACTGAATGCGTATCGCACCATTGTAAAGTCGAAAAATCTCAAGTCAACCATCATTAAGTCATGGACCTTCTGTATTTAAACAATATACAAATATATGAAGTACTTAAACAGTATACAAATACATGTATACAAAATTGAGTGTCTCCAAAATATTGGCATCCTAACAAGTGCCCCAGATGTTTCTTGCCTATGAAAACTCAACAACCAAAGTAAAGATACTGTGTTTTTAAAAAGCAAGTTTCTTTACTCAGATAGATCTATAACTAGTAACACATCAAAATGACTAAGTATTTGGAGGAAGCAGGGGTTCATGAATTTGAAAAGTGTTTCTTTGGAATAATGAACAAAGCAGGGAAGAGAATGTTGGATGGATGGATGGATGGATGGATTGATGGATAGAAGGATGGAAAGTTGGATGGATGGAGTTTGGATAACTGATGGAGAAAAGGAAGGGGGCTGGAAATAGGAAGACTAGAAAGAATTGGGAAGAGGGAGATAATTAGATGAGGAGAAGAAAGAGGAAGAGAAATATAAGAGAGTAGATAGACGCAGATAGCATCGAGGGAAAAAATCCTGCGAGCTACTATGCAAGTGGATTAAATGGTGATTTTGTCCTCGGTTCCCTCCTCTGAAAACAAGCAAATTGATTTTGATTATCTCCAATGTCCTTTCCATTTCTGACATTCTTTGTGTCTATGGGGTACACAAAGAAGAAGAAAAAGGAAAAACAAAAGAGATGAAAAGAGGTTCAGTAATTCCAAAGTATTAGACTATGTATTTTCTTACTATGGTCACAGTAACAAATTACCACCGCCTTCCCGGCTTAAAGCACAAACATTTTTCTCTTACAGTTCTGGAGGTTGGAAGTCCTAAAATCTAGGTAGCCCTCCTGTGCAGTTGTCATGTAGGCTTAGATTCAGAGATGCATTTGATTCAGGGACCCAGGCTTCTTCCATCTTTTGACTGTATCTTCTTCTACTTGTGGCTGCCAAGACTGCCTTCAGGATACAATTGCCAGATTTAGCCAATGAAGATACAGGACACCCCATTAATTTTGAATATCAGATAAAGCGCACATAATACTTCTAGTATAAGTATGCTCCAAATATTGCATGAGACATAATAATGCTTTAAAAAGTGTGTTGCTTATCTGAAATTCAAAATTAACTGGGTTTCCTCTATTTTACCTGGCAAACTTCCTTGGGGATCATATCCATTCCAACCAGCCAGACGGCAAAAAGAGCATGGATAACCATTCTCTAAGGGGCTTTTATGGTTCAGGCCAGGATGAAAGTCTGCTCACCGATGAACAGCATCGCATACTAGCTCTACACTCAGGACAATTTCTCCCATGTCGCTCTGCCAGCCACTCTAGCCCCTTCCTAATCTGCTTCAAAATGCTCATCTGTGCACAGTACCACTCTTTTTATAATCCTCCCAAACACGTTTCCGTTGCTTAGGAATCCCGGCCCCTAACCTATTTCCGCAGCCCCATTTATGACTCACTCCACACTTCCCAACTCCTGCCACACTGTCTTCCTTCAGCACCTCATATAAATCTTTGAGCCAAAATGAAACTCAACTGGACCTCCATAATTGCTCAGAAAAAGAGAAATGTCAGGGCCAAAATGAGCCAAGTGTCATATAAATTAACACCCAGGGCCATACAAAGAGGGGCTGTGAGTAAGTCTTCCTACTGTTGAATATTTTATGAAATCCCAGGTTTCTTTTCAGTCCTTTCTGGGTTTAGAGGCCAGGGCCTTCAGCTGGCTCAAGCAGCTTTTGTTAACATTTCCAAAAAGATAGAACTAAGAAACTGAACATAGAAAATAGTGCAAAATATGAATTTGTTTAAAGGAGGGCGGTTTTTAGGCTTCCGTTTAAAGAAATGGTCTGACCCAGTTTTCAACTAGGTCAAGATGTGGTAGACTGAGTTAAATCATGAAAGGCACAAATTACCCCTGAGCAGAGGAAGATTTTCATGAAGTCACTTCCTAACTGCTCCCCTAGCTTGAGTGGAACTTGACTTTCCAGCTGAGGGAGTGTCACACCCCCAAGGAAAAGTGAACTCATGATTTTGACATCCCTCTACTTTTATATTCCCATCCTTCTCCCAGCTTTCACCAGGTTGCCCATTCCTTCCTGCAATGGTTGATTTTCCCCTGTTTTAATGACTTGGAGCGACTCAAAAGGGATGGCTTTGTGGTGTTTTTCATCTTTTCCTTCCATTTTTCTTTTACTTTTATTAGAGTAAATGCAAAGAGACCTGAAATTTAGAAAATCTAACAGTTTTTACCCTTTTTTCTTCTTCTATATTTTCACTTGCAACATAAATTAAAATTTTTTTTCTCCTTTCACCCGATTATTTCCCTTAACATCTTTATATGATTGAACTACTAGGATTGTTTTTTTCCTCTTATGCCTTTCTTGTTTCTTTTCTAGAGGTTTTTCCATTACTTGGTTTTGTTGATCTTTGGGCCTTCTTGGTTTTCTATAGATATTGTTCTTTGGAAAAAAAGCCTCATTTTATTCTTGCCTTTTGAACTTTTAATTTTCACATTCCCATTAGATATTTCTGATCAATTTCTCTTTTGTTTTTTGTGTTGAAACTTTGTTTCTCGCTTCTCTTTCATTTATTTTCCCCCTTCCTTCACCTGAGAGGGATATGGTCTTAACAACCCATCTTCTCAGATCTTCTTTGTTTCCTTCTTCCCTTTTTTCACTCTAGCTCTTGCCTATATTTTTAGTTTTTATGTCTTTAATACCTTTCTCTCTGTTTTCCTCCTGACTCATTCCCTACTCTCTCTTCTCCTTTCTATTTGTGCCTCAGTTTTCCCTTCTAAGTTTTCCTTATTCCTCTTCTTTTCTTTAGGTCTTCCTGCTTTGGCTTCATAAAAAGAAAAAATAAAAAAAAAAAAGAAATGTCCTCAGGGGAGAAGGAGGGCGTGGGATGGATTGGGAGATTGGGATTGACATATATACACTACTATGTATAAAATAGATAACTAATGAGAACCGACTGTATAGCACAGGGAACTCTCCTCAGTGCTCTGTGGTGACCTAAATGGGAAGGAATCCAAGGAAGAGAGGATGTATGTATACGTGTGGCTGATTCACTTTGCTGTACAGCAGAAACTAACACAACGTTGTAAAGCAGCTATACTCAATAAAAATAAATAGATACGTAAATAAAAATAAAATAAATTAAAGAAAAACAATCCCATCATTATAGAATGCCACAGTTCTCCCACTTATATCACCTTCTCACCTCATAGGTTTAACCTCAATCAAAATTCAAAGCAGAATTGTAAATTTAACCTTAAAAAAACAAGTCAGATATAGCAACATATGAAAGGAATGCATAAAACAAATGTATAGTGTACTGAACAAATATGTATAAAAATTCACAGAACCTCCACCGAGGTTAGACTCCCCAAAAGCCCACAGTGCCCTATTTTGGTCACATTCTCCTTACTGTCTCCTGAAAATAAGTGTACTCTTTGCCTTTATGCTAAGCATTTCCTCACTTTTCTTTAGTTTTACCACCTTTGCATGCATTCCTAAACAGTAAGGTTGAATTTTTTCCTGTTTCTGAATTTTATAAATATGGGATCATCTGTAGATAGATCCTATATATCGCTCTCTCTTGTCCTTTTTATTTCACTCAATGCTCTGTTCAAAAGTCTAGGCTATTCAATAAAAAAAGAATGAAATAATGCCGTTTGCAGCAACATGGATGGACCTAGAGATTATCATACTAAGCGAAATAAGTCAGACAGAGAAAGACAAATATCATATGATATCACCTATATGTGGAGTCTTTTAAAAAATGATACAAATGAACTTATTTACAAAGCAGAATCAGACTCACAGACTTAGAAAACAAACTTACTGTTACCAAAGGGGAAAGGTCGGGGGAAGGGATAAATTAGGAGCTTGGGGATTAACATATACACATTACTATATATGAAATAAATAATCAACAAGGACCTACTGTATAGCACAGGGAACTCTACTCAATATTCTATAATAACCTAAATGGGGAAAGAATCTGAAAAAGAATAGATACATGTATATGTATAACTGAATCACTTTGCTGTACACCTGAGACTAACACAACATTGTGAATCAAGTACACTCCAATATAAAACAAAAAATTTTTTTAAAAATTCTAAGCTATTGCTGCGTTTAGATCTCCATTGCATGCGATATTCCACGGTTTATCCATTCTAAAGCTGATGAACCAGTTTGGAGCTACTATAAACAGTGCTGCTGAGAACATTCTTGTACAAGAATCTTGGCACATGTGTGCCCACATATCTCCAGGGTATGAATGGGACAGCACTGATGAGCCACAGTGTGTGCTTATGTTCGGGTTTTGTAAAAAATTCCAAGCTGTTTTCCAAAGAGGTGGTAACAACTCGCAGTCTACGGGAATTCCTTTTGCTCCACAGCCTCTCTAAACTTGGCCCATCCAATGGGCAGGGATGGGCATCTTCGTCTCTGTATGCCCGGAGCTATCCAGCTGACTGGCTTTTAAAAGATGCTCCCGGGCTTCCGTGGTGGCACAGTGCTTGAGAGTCCGCCTGCCAACGCAGGGGACACGGGTTCGTACCCCAGTCCGGGAAGATCCCACATGCCGCGGAGCGGCTGGGCCCGTGAGCCATGGCCGCTGAGCCTGCGCGTCCAGAACCTGTGCTCCGCAACGGGAGAGGCCACAACCGTGAGAGGCCCACGTACCGCAAAAAAAAAAAAAAAAATCTCCCTAGGTAGAGCCTACGATATATTTTTTAAATCTCCCCCAGGTGATTATGATGCAACCTGCCTAGCATGGAAGTCCACAGACAGGTACATAGGATTTTAAGGTTTAAAGGCTTGTAGAGGTCATGAGACCTAATCTGCCATGTGATGCAAGAATCTCAATGCTGACATTTTGATTATTTCCCAGTCTTCCTCTCCTGCAGATTACGTTATCGTCTGCAGTAATTTACCAACCTAACAGAAACTCTCTATTAAGAAAGGCCACTTCACAATGAAATAACTTCTTCCAAAATTATGCAATAAAGGAAATGCCCAAGTTACATTGTGACTTGAAAAATCCACATTTTACTTTACAGAATGTATATTAAACTTTAATGGTATGTGATACACTACTAAACTCTTTAAGAATATTTTTATCAGCTTAAAGCACATTCTATATAGTAATACGCCAGAACAGGATCTCAAAGTAGTATCTCCCAGAACCATGGAATTGCTGGATACAAGATTAGAAGTAATCTTAAAGATAATTGTTTTAAAACAGGGACCTGTTTTAGAGTAGGAGGCACAGCTTAAAAATTATGACATTGAAAAAAAGTGGCTCCAGAGGCCCTGATGTTTGTCTTTTACTCAGTTGTTGGCTGAGCAAAGAGCACCGTATTTAACATAGCATTCGGGATTCTTTTCAAATAAATGCCAATTTATGTTCACTTCCCTACTTAATCATTCCTTAATTTTCACTGGGGTCTTACCTCAAGATGCTTGTTAACTTCACCCCTTCTGTGGATCCAACTCAACATAAACAGTTGGAGAGTTGACTGAAGATAGACAAGAAAACAGAACAAAATAAAGTAACAAAAAAAAAACACAAAAATCTGTAATTTTGAAAGAGCCCAGTGATTATGGATATGTAAACAATGAACCCAAATTGGAAAGCAAAGGTGGAGGGGCAAATTTCTTCCAATATCACCTTTGAGAACCTGAAAAATAATTGGGAATGAAAGCCAAACACTCCAAGGTTCTGACTCTGATAGTGACACTGAGTGTTGCTTTCAATTGGTGATGGATTGGTGACAGAGGTAGACTACATCTGTACCCAAATTCCTTTTAATTTCTCATCCCTCTTTTGAGTATCCACTACACTGTTTTCCGAAAATTGTAAATCCAAGTGGCTAAATGATAGTTAAATATCGTAGAAAGAGTCTGATCTGACCTTTAGGGTAGAGAATTTACATTAGTAAATAAATAAACATGAGATTCATCTGGGTCTGTTCAGAAGTAAGTTCATGGTTAACAACTTCATATATATTCTTCATCTAATAAATAGGCTAGCAGGATCTCAGAGTTTGATATAGATCCTAGCCTTTCAAAGTCATCCAAAGAGCACCTTCTAGGTACAAAGTCCTATGTTAGGCACTGCAAAAAATTCAAAGAGGTAGAAGCAGTGTAATGCTTTTTTCATAAAGCAGAGCCCAGCACTGTGCACAGATGAAGCACAGGCGGTAGGTACAATTCATGCGAGAACAAGGTGAACACTCCACCACTGGGAGAGACACAACATGCTACACATGCTCAGAGGGATGAGGGCATAGCTTGGACCGGACTGATCTGGGAATGGTCCATGAAGGAGGAAGCACATGAAGGGAGTCTTGATCTAGATGGGGATGAGGGCAGCATTCTAAATGAAGCTGTAGAGAGAGATGTGAAAACAGAAAATGACAGAGTTTGCCTAAGCCGTGGAAAGGAAGTCAGTGTGCCCACAGTGTGTAGAACACAAGTTACCCCAAGAGGCAGGAAGGGACTGGATCGTGGAGGGCCCTGAATCCCAGGCTGAGGACTTGATAGGTAATGGGAACCCAGGAGAAATGTATAACCCAATTATAATGGTAAAAATCAATTCTTGAGGCTAAATATGGCAATGAATGCAAGGTGTGTTCCCATGGGAAGAGATTAGAGGCTGGAAAATCTCTTAGGTGGTAAAAGCCGCAGAAAGAAGGTGAGGGCAGTGAGAACAAACACCCTGTGGCAGCTCCAAAACAAGCCCCAGCCTGGGGTCCACACCAAGGAGAAGCTGCTGAGTTCACCTAAAAGGGAGCACTTGGCCATGAGCTAAGACGGCCTTACCATTCCCCCATCTCCGCCAGTCTGACTAAACTTTAGACCTGTGTCTTCCTCCCTCTAGGTCCCTGACCTCCCTTTCCTTAGAGCATCTATCATAGAAAACTTGTCATTATAAATTCTTTCTCTGGCCCTTTGAAATTTAAATCATTTTTAAAAGTCTTTTGCCAGTTTTACAACTCAGGAGTGTCTTTCTCAAGCACCTGGGAACCATCTCTGTGAAATGTAATCATCAAAGAAAATAGTGCCGCTACCTCCCAGACTCTGGGAAGGATGGAAGCCTAACCCCAGTGGGCACCTTGCACCAAGTCACAAAACTGCCTTATGCAATGAAGATACAAGAAAGTTTACTTTTTTTTTTGTCACAAGAGTGGTAGGTAAAGCCAATTAGCAAACACAGATGGACTATGGTAGCCTACCCCGGCTCTGAAGAACCCTCCTGCCCTTTGTTTCAGGGGAATTAGGTCCAGACTTTAGTTCTGGCCTCTCTCCCCTATTGCAATAGCCTTGAACAAAGTCATCTTTGCTTATTTAACTTTGTGCAGTGCCATTTTTGCTTTGACAGTCATAGTGAAAGCCCAGTTGATTTCAAAAACCATGAATTTGCAATAGCACCAGACTATAGGTGGTGGAACTCTGCCACCAGGGCTTAGCCATCTGCAAATTAAGAATAAGAAGGGCTGGACTGAACCCCACATGCAGTGCTGTAGCTTGGATGTGGCACAAGGAAGCAAAAGGACAAGGATGTCGGCAGGAGAATCATTTCGGTGGCACATCATGGGGTTTAGGCTGGTTGGGGAAATAATTGGAGCCTGAAGATAGATGGAAAGAAAAGGGAGGAATCAAGAAATTAGAGGACTGTGTGGGATTTAAAAATGAAGCAAAGCAGATGTAAGGAAATGGGAGTAGTAGCAAGAAGAGAGGCAGCTGTCCTCAGAGAGGAGTCAGCTCAGTCTGACCACGTCACTCCTTGCTGGAATCCCTTTGCTGATTTCTCATTGTCTTCATGTGACTACTGTCTCTTCCACTCTCCTCTCCAGCCACTTCTGCAGCGTACATACACATGCAGACAGAAGCAAGTGTGTGTTTGTGCACATATGTCCTTCTCCCCACCTGAAACATGTCCTCACACACCGCTCAGCTCCTGTGTTTCTTGATCTCAGATGCCTTCTGCAAGTCCCAGGCAGAACCCACGTTGGTCCCTTAACCTCCATAGCATTTCTATCACACAGTGATTTTTATGGGTTTAAAAAAAAAAAAAAAAAAGCCTCTTCCTCAATTGTAGGTTCAAATGTACAATTTAGGTTTTTTGTTGTCGGAGTTTCTTTTACTTTTGGGGGGAGACAATATTTTTACCCCCATAATTGTAAAAGGGAAAACATCCCTTTACTCCAGCTGACATTTCCACGTGGGCTGACCCATCTGCAGGCTGGTTTTGCATTTAGAGATTGTGAGCTGATTTTTCCAGTGGAGGGCCGGTCAGGCCCAGACAAAGTCAGAGCTGAGTGAGCAGGGAGGTGGTGGCTGGAAGAGGCAGCGGAGAGCCCTGAGGGTGGAAGCTGAGGAAATGGAATCCCTGCTGCAAATGGAATCCAGGCCAGATGAAACCGCACCAAATGTGTTGAATCCAGGGAGCCACGGACAGGGTGAGGGAAGGTCAAGGCATTCACTGTAATTGCCTAAGACTCTATTTACTAAAGGAGACAGATGCCACCTGACCTATCTACTTGGAGCCTCTCTCCAACATGTATTGAACCAAGGGCAGACGGTTGGGGTCTGTGACAAAGAAAAAAGAGCTTCTTGACTCTCCTGTTACTGGGGGCAGAGTTGGGGGGACTCAGTGGTAACCTTCCCTTTTTCACAGAGCAACTGTGTGTCAGCTTCTGCCTTGAGAGGTGAATCAATCACGGCCAGGTAGTTCAGATCAGATGGGAACCTTCATTTATTAAGTTTTGCCAATACTTTTCCTCGCAATGAACGTAGTCCCATCCCAATAACATGGCTAAGATAGATGCAAGAAAGCTTCTGTGACAGAAGACGTCACCTAAGGAACTGAAGATCTTGTGTGAAAACCTACTTATGCACCACGCTGAGTGAATTTATCAACACCTGTGAGAAATCCCAAAGTTCTCAGGATCAGCTTCCATTCGCTCTCTTTGGCCTCTCTATCCATCTGTCAGGGCTGCTGGAACAAACACCGCAGGCTGGGAGGCTTGAACAGCATAAGTTAATTTTTTCACAGTCTTAGAGTCTGGAACTCCAAGATCAAGGTGCCAGCAGGATGGTTTCTTCTGAGGCCTCTTTCCTTGGCTTGTAGATGGCCATCATCTTGCTGTGTGTTTACGTGGTCTTCCTCTGTGCATATTTGTGTCCAAATGTCCCCTTCCTATAACGACACCACTCATATTGGATTAAGACCCGCCCCTATGACCTTTTTTAACCTTAATTATCTCCTTAAAGACCCTATTTCCAAATACGGTCACACCTGAGGCAGTGGAGGTCAGGACTTCAACATATGCGTTTTGGGGGTGGGTGACACAGTTCAGCCCATAACAGCCCTTCACCTTGGATCCTGTATCTACCTGGGTCAGGCTCTAGACTTCATTCCTTAGGAATCCAGAGGTTCTCTTCTTCCCCAGATTTGGGCCTCTAAAGCACTGAGCTCGTTATGGCCTGAGTCTGAATGAATCTAAATCCAACACTTTCCTCATCACCTGGAATTTAGGTGAATTTAAACTTAATATATTCCTGTTTTTTGATGTTGAGCTGCATGAACTGCTTGTAAATTTTGGAGATTAATCCTTTGTCAATTGCTTCATTTGCATATATTTTCTCCCACTCTGAGGGTTGTCTTTTCATCTTATTTATGGTTTCCTTTGCTGTGCAGAAGCTTTTAAGTTTCATTAGGTCCCATTTGTTTATTTTTGTTTTTATTTCCATTTCTCTAGGAGGTGGGTCAAAAAGGATCTTGCTCTGATTGACGTCACTGAGTGTTCTGCCTATGTTTTCCTCTAAGAGTTTTATAGTGTCTGGCCTTACATTTAGGTCTTTAATCCATTTTGAGTTTATTTTTGTGTATGGTGTTAGGGAGTGTTCTAATTTCATTCTTTTACATGTAGCTGTCCAGTTTTCCCAGCACCACTTCTTGAAGAGGCTGTCTTTTCTCCATTCCATATTCTTGCCTCCTTTATCAAAAATAAGGTGACCATATGTGCATGGGTTTATCTCTGGGCTTTCTATCCTGTTCCATTGATCTATCTTTCTGTTTTTGTGCCAGTACCATACTGTCTTGATGATTGTAGCTTTGTAGGATAGTCTGAAGTCTGGGAGCCTGATTCCTCCAGCTCCGTTTTTCTTTCTCAAGATTGCTTTGGCTATTCGGGGTCTTTTGTGTTTCCATACAAATTGTGAAATTTTTTGTTCTATTTCGTGAAAAATGCCATTGGTAGTTTGATAAGGATTGCATTGACTCTGTAGATTGCTTTGGGTAGTATAGTCATTTTCACAGTGTTGATTCTTCCAATCCAAGAACATGGTATATCTCTCCATCTGTTTGTATCATCTTTAATTTGTTTAACCAGTGTCTTATAGTTTTCTGCATACAGGTCTTTTGTCTCCTTAGGTAGGTTTATTCCTAGGTATTTTATTCTTTTTATTGCAATGGTAAATGGGAGTGTTTCCTTAATTTCTCTCTCAGATTTTTCCTCATTAGTGTATAGGATTGCAAGAGATTTCTGTGCATTAATTTTGTATCCTGCTACTTTACCAAATTCATTGATTAGCTCTAGTAGTTTTCTGGTAGAGTCTTTAGGATTCTCTATGTATAGTATCATGTCAACTGCAAACAGCAACAGCTTTGCTTCTTCTTTTCCAATTTGGATTCCTTTTTCTTCCCTGATTGCTGTGGCTAAAACTTCCAAAACTATATTGAGTAATAGTGGTAAGAGTGGACAAACTTGTCTTGTTCCTGATCTTGGAGGAAATGGTTTCAGTTTTTCACCATTGAGAACTATGTTGGCTGTGGGTTAATTGATACATCCACTATGGAGAACAGTATGGAAGTTCCTTAAAAAACTAAAAATAGAACTACCATATGACTCAGCAATCCCACTAGTGGACATATACCCTGAGAAAACCATAATTCAAAAAGAGTCATGTACCACAATGTTCAACGCAGCTCTGTTTACAATAGCCAGGACATGGAAGCAACCTAAGTGTCCATCGACAGATGAATGGATAAAGAAGATGTAGCACATATATACAATGGAATAATACTCAACCATAAAAAGAAACAAAATTGAGTTATTCGTAGTGAGGTGGATGGACCTAGAGCCTGTCATACAGAGTGAAGTAAGTCAGAAAGAGAAAAATAAATACCGTATGCTAACACATATATATGGAATCTAAAAAAATTAAAAATGGTTCTGAAGAACCTAGGGGCAGGACAGGAGTAAAGACATAGACGTAGAGAATGGGCTTGAGAATACAGGGAGGGAGAAGTGTAAGCTGGGATGATGTGAGAGAGTGTCATGGACTTATATATACTAACAAATGTAAAATAGATAGCTAATAGGAAGCAGCCACATAGCACAGGGAGATCAGCTCAGTGCTTTGTGACCATCTAGAGGGGTGGGATAGGCAGGGTGGGAGGGAGATGCAAGAGGGAGGAAATATGGGGATATATGTATGTATAGCTTATTCACTTTGTTATAAAGCAGAAACTAACACACCATTGTAAAGCAATTATACTCCAATAAAGATGTTAAAAAAACAACCTTAATATATTCCTGTTATTCAAGTGAAGAAGGAGGACAGCAAGAACAAGAAACATGAAAAAAGTTTTCCATGTTAAGCCTTTCAAATGTGTGACCATTGACTATTAAAAATGCCTGGATTCTGGGATTCCCTGGTGGCTCAGTGGTTAAGAATCTGCCTGCCAAAGCAGGGGACATACGTTCGAGCCCTGGTCTGGGAAGAGCCCACATGCCACGGAGCAACTAGGCCTGTGCGCCACAACTACTGAGCCCAGGTGCCACAACTACTGAAGCCCACGTGCCTAGAGGCCGTGCTCCACAACAAGAGAACCACCGCAATGAGAAGCCCACGCACCACAATGAAGAGTAGCCCCCCACACATGCCACCACTAGAGAAAGCCCGTGTGCTGAAGCGAAGACCCAACACAGCCAAAAATAAGTAAATAAACAAAATAAATAAATTTATTTTTTTTTAAATGCCCAGATTCTAGTAATTAGAGGAATGGAGAATGTGTTGTACCATGCCAGAGCTTGGGCAGCGTTTTCTATAACTACTTTATTGTACCAGATTTATTCATCAACCTTGTTTATCTGTTTCAGTTAAGTCAGAACCATAGAAAGAAAACAAATTTGCAAAATCACCAAAGTCTGCGGATATAAATGGTGCTTTGTGCTAATTCAATCACCAAATTGAGGCCATAGTTAAGTACCTTACGTTAGTCCCCAGTTGGAATCTTGACACTTGGTGGAAAAGTCAATACAATGAGGAATAGTTTACAGTCTGAGTAATTCGAACTTATGACCTATCCTTTTTCAGTCAGAAAATGTCAGAGTAAGCCAAGGCCTAGTACAACAGTCCTCCATAGACCTTATTTCATCACAGAAAATTAATAGCATACTCTTGGGTAGGTTTAATCACGTTTGTCTTTCTTACCTTATCTAGATTCCTTGCTCAGCCAAGGGGAAGACACAGGCATTGCTTCTGAGAGAAAGAAAGTAAATTGTGGCAGCTTCTTCACAGATATGGAGAAGTTCTACATCCCATCCCCATCCCCAAGTGCCTTTATTCTTCTTTCATATTATACATTTATTTGGTTATATGTTTTTTTCCTGTCTCTCCTTCCATAAATCACATGAAAGCAAGGACTTTGTCCTGCTCGTTCTCAGTGACCAGAACGATGACTGACTCATAGTAGGTGCTCAATAAATAGCCGTTGACTGAAGGAATGAATGGGTGGAGAACATAGATTTCACTCAACAAACCATTATTTAACCAGAAGGAAAAACCTGTGATACGTGCATAGCACTGCTGGGGAAGAAGGTAACCAAATCACAACTGGAACTTACTCCTTGACAAGGCAAACTTTTTAAGTCTTTTTGATACCAAAGTAAGAAAGTCTAAAATGTTCTATGTTCTAACACTTTGATACCATCTAAAATACCAGAGCATACAGATGATTATAAAGATGACAAAGAACGAACAAGAGAACCAACGTCAAGGAACATTAGACACCACAGGGCTGCCTTACTGACACAGAAACACCTTTATACCAGTCGCCTGGTCAGAAACTTGATACCAACTAATTCCATCATATCTCTAAAGACTGTGTGACCTTAGGTAAATTCCTTAGCTTCCTTGACCCTCAGTTTCTCTGTCCCCAAAATGGGCATAAAAATAGTACCTACCTCATGTTTAAATGAGATAATACATTAGTGAACTTACAAGTGATATTAGCATATCACTTGCTGCTTACTAGTCTAGGTTTTATTAACGACGTGATTACTACCCAAACCCAAACACTTGCATGCATCTGTCCTTTCTCATATTTCTCATGCTTTCATCTGAATACTGCTGTATACCTCCAACCCATTTCCATGATGTCCAGCTCTGGCCTTTCCTAACAATTCTTTCCTGTCCTTCCAGCTTTTGCTCCCCTATCTCCTTGTCTTGGTTGAAACTTGAGTCTATGGCAACAGCACTCCCCTTATGGTTTTCTGAAGATGTCCACAGAGCCAGAAGCAGGTAGAAACCAACATTCTTGTGCTTCCATGATGGCACTTCTTCATTTCTATGCACCTCCCCATTCTTTGAAGTACACGTGTGTCATTAGACCATCTACTTCTCCTCTTTCTGGCTGTCAGTCGAAGGTCTTGATCAGTTCTTTACTTGCCTTGAAAAATTTGGCCCAAGTTCACTACATCCTCTTTCACTCCTCTGGCTAACCTCAGTTTAGGCAACTTTATAACCATGCGGCACAATGCCACTTATAAAGTGGTCTGGTCCCATTCCCCAACCCAGCCTCTATTTACAACTAGGAGTCAGGGAACAAACTAAGTAACACCACGGGAATGCAACCACCAAAACCCAGAAGGTGGGAACTCAGAAAAAGTTTCCTGGTTTCTCCAAAACATAAATCACAAAGGAAAAAGAGAAGGATGGTAATGATAAGAAACATAGATTAAACTTAAAAAGAAACGAATCACACAAATGCAGTGTGTGGACCTTATGTGGAGCTTCATTCAAACATATCAACTGTAATAAATAAACAAATACAACCCTTTTTGAAACAAACAGGGAAATTAGAACATTGACTGAATATTTGGTGATATTGGGGAATTAGTGTTGATCTTTAAATCTGTGATAATGAGATCGTTTGTGTCTTTTTAAAAGTCGCTGTTTAAAAAATACATTTAAATATGTGTATGCGTGTGTAAATATATATTTATATTCATATATAATAATTTGATATTGGGGAATTCCTTCAAAGTAAGTCAGGGTATATAAGTGGGGAGAAGTTGGGCAGAATATATGTAACCAGATGGCCATTGGTTGGTTGAAGCTGTTACTCTGGGGCTGGATGGATGTACGGGGGCATGAGGGAGCCATCTGGGTAATTTTTTTTTTTTTTTTTTTTTTTGCGGTACGCGGGCCTCTCACTGTTGTGGCCTCTCCCGTTGTGGAGCACAGGCTCCGGACGCACAGGCCCAGCGGCCACGGCTCACGGGCCCAGCTGCTCCGCGGCATGTGGGATCTTCCCGGACAGGGGCACGAACCCGCGTCCCCTGCATCGGCAGGCGGACTCTCAACCACTGCGCCACCAGGGAAGCCCAAATAGCCTTTTTTTTTTTTTTTTTTTTTTTTCATCTGGGTAATCTTGAATGGCCCAGAGTCATCACACAGGCGTGTACATATGCAAAAATTCAGCTAAGCTGTACACTTACAGACTTGTGCATTTTACTGTATGTAAGTTACACCTTAATTTAAAAATTAAGTAGAAAATACCTTTTCCAAAATGAAAAAAAGAAAAAGAAGAGCTGCGAATTGGGAGCAACTTCTCTAATCCTTGAACGTGGTTAGTGCAGTGAGACACATGAATTAAACTTCCAGTCGCACGGCTGAGACTCTGTGCGGCACTCTGACCCCAGGCTTAACAATCTGGCTTTGTGATTCCAATTTGAACTCCTGGGGGTAACGCACTGATTTGCACAGGTGCTTTTACCCGTGCACTTGACAGTGGAATGTTCTCATTGTGATTAATAACTTGGCTCCAGAAACTCAGCTAATAGGTGTCAGGACTCCTCGTCCCAAATAATTCACACACATTCAGAGCACTAACAAAATGTGCTACTTTCCTGACTCAGCAAAGCTCACCTGGTGAGACCTCCCAGCAGCAGTCGGCCAAATGGGCCACTGCCCTTGACAGTGGTCCTCTCTGGCTGTGCTGCTCCAGGAAAGGGTGACTGGTGGTGGTGGGGAGGGGTGGCAGAGGGAGAGTTATCTAGAATGAGTCTCAACAATTCCAAGCCCATCTCTGCTTCCTTTCTTTTTGCCATGGCCTTAACTGAGGTCCCACCGTTTCTCACCTTACTCATTGCAGCTCTCTCTGTATTTCTGCATCCATCTTCCATCCCACCTCCCTTTCCTCCTGCTTTGACTTCTTCCATGGTTCCCCTGTGTTTCCATGTTCAAGTTCAAACCACTGTGCTTAGTTGAGGTAACAGTTTTACTTAATCTCCTACACCCACTCCTTGCATACATCCCGCTTCGTCCAGTGTTACCCAACTGGTGGCATAATTGATATCTGGGTAAGAAAATTCTTCATTGTGCCAGGCTATTTTGTGCATTCCACTGGGGTTAGCAGCCCTGTCTCCTGCCCACTGAATACCTTAGTATCCCACCTTTAGACATTGTGACAACTAAAATATGCCCCCAGATATTTCCAAACACCCCCTACTGCTCCTTTTCCAATTGGGTGTCTCCTACTTGCCCTTCATACCTCGACTCAAACAAGGGCTGAACCATACACAATTGCCATCTTCATAGTTCAAGAGCATCGAATATCGGCTATTTAATAAGGTTCAACTGAATATTCTTTTCTTCTGGAAACCCTCACTACTAATGCCCTGTCCCATGCCTTCCTTTATCCAAGTGCTTACCACCCTGTGTCGTCATAGCTGATTTTCTAGCCATCCCCTCCCTCTTCCCACACTGCTGAGCGCTAATTACCTGGGAGTGAGCACCAAGTGCTAACTTAATTTCTTGGCATCTCCAGCTTCACTTGGCTCGGTGCCTGGCTCATAATAGGTGCTAACTCATGTTTGATGAATAGTCAAGCAGGATATTGAGCATACTTTCCCTGATGGCTCAGTGTTGTTATTTATGAGCACAGAGATGCCTTCAGAGCCTACTGAGTGTTTGGCTCCACACCAAATGACCCACCATTGCCTGCATTATGGATGTGCGTGTCTGGATTTTAAATCCTATCATCAGTGTGTCTTCCTCCACTCATCCTGCGTGGCTTTTGGAATCTGAAGCAGACTGTCCAGAGTGCTGTGTCGGGCACGCTGTGAACTTAAGTACATGACTATTGTGACAAGAACTACCCTGGTACAGGGTCTTTTCATCTTATTTCTGGGTTCTTGCTAGGTTTCACACATTTGTTGTCTCTCTTCTGGTTACTGAGGCAATCGGTTTCTAAAGACCCTCTGCATAGGGCTTCCCTGGTGGCGCAGCGGTTAAGAATCCTGCCAATGCAGGGGACACGGGATCTAGCCCTGGTCTGGGAAGATCCCACATGCCACGGAGCAACTAAGCTTGTGCACCACAACTACTGAGCCTGCGCTCTAGAGCACATGAGCTGCAACTACCGAGCCCACATGCCACAACTACTGAAGCAGAGTGCCTAGAGCCCGTGCTCCGCAAAAAGGGGAGCCACTGCAATGAGAAGCCCGCGCACCGCAATGAAGAGTAGCCCCCGCTCACCACAACTAGAGAAAGCCCGTGTGCAGCAATGAAGACCCAACGCAGCCAAAAATAAGATAAATAACTTTTAAAAAATAAACCCTCTGCATAATCATTTTCTTTTTGGAAAGTGCTTAAAGATGACTCAGGAGGACTTATAAAGTAGAGAAATGTTCCTCTGTTGAGATGCCCATTCCTAGGACCATGGCTGGTGACAGAATGACGGACTAAGTGATTGCTCAAGGAATTTTCTAAATAGTTGTTGTGTCCCTGGAGTCACAAAATAGATGGGCATACTTTTTTTATCTTGAAAAGTTTTATATCAAGAAATATTGACCTATGTCACAGATAGAATCTTTCTAATTTTTGGTTTAAATGACTTTGAGTTTTTTTTTAATTCAAAAAAACCTTTCCATTATAATTCATATAGAATGAAGTCCAGGACCACAAGGGGTAGAGATAAAGGGAAAAACCAGGAAGAAGTAAATGGGGAATATAATTTTCACAACATTTTCGTATTTACTAAACTCTTAACTATTCTTAATACACCTCTTAATAAATGCTATTTAACTCAATCCACAAACAAGTTTTGGTTCTTTTATGTTCAATATTTATTCTTCTTATCATTTTCCTCTTTAACAAGGTAATTACAACAATTTAGGAAACAGAACTATATAAACGGAAGAATGTTAAAGTGTTTTTTTTTAATAGTCTTCTGCTTGCAAGAAAGTCCATTTATCTTATTCCTCCAAGTATAACTTTATACCGCATACTAAACCAAATAGCTTATAGAAAACTAGTATTAAATAGCAAAACGCAAACAAAACCACGTATATAAATAACATAACATAAAAGAGAGTATAACTTGATGCTTAACAAAGCAAACTGTGATGCAATATGAATCAACTTCACTAATTGGACAAGTCCAATGAGACACAAATCAGATAAGCTCTGAACCTGCAACAGTATGTAAGTGAAACTGCCGACTCAGCTAGGTTCCTTTTGTCGTGGGCCATGTCCAGTTCCAGTCCAAGGAGTATCCATTTTTACATCTTCTTGACTCTTTGACTATAAAGAGAAAAAGAAGAAAAAAATAAGCAAAGATGGGGTGCCCGGTGTGTGGGAATGTCTTTGGTGCCTACAGATTGCCTCAGGCACCCCAATCTCATCTCAGGATACCAGGCAGCTCAGAGGCCACATGAGGAAATCAGGGTTCAGAGAGGATGGACCCTGCCCAACATAACCCAGCTAGCTAAGGACAGAAACAGGATATGAACACTAAGGTTGTGCCTTCATATTCAGTATCTGGCACCCTGGTGTGAGATGATTCTGTCCATTGATAACATGTCACTCCATTATCATCAGTGTAAATCAGAGCCATTGATCTCTTTTTAACTGTTTATTTTTTTAGCTTTTAACAAACGAATGTCATGTAGTCTGTAAATTATATAAATAAGAGGTATCTTTGCAACAAGAATCAAATGCATAGAGGAATCTAATACGTCGTGTGAAAAATCATTAAATTAAAAACAATTAAAATAAAAATGGGGCTTCCCTGGTGGCGCAGTGGTTAAGAATCCGCCTGCCAATGCAGGGGACATGGGTTCGAGCCCTGGTCCAGGAAGATCCCACATGCCGCGGAGCAACTAAGCCCGTGTGCCGCAACTACTGAGCCTGCACCCTAGAGCCCGTGCTCTGCAAAAAGAAAAGCCACCGCAACGCGAAACCCGCATACCACAATGAAGAGTAGCCCCAGCTCACCACAATTAGAGAAAGCCTGTGCGCAGCAACAAAGACCTAACGCAGCCACAAATAGATAAATTTATAATAAAAAAATTAAAATTGTCTGTAAGTGGTTGAAAAAATGAGGTTTTTGTTTTCATTGTCCGATTCACACTACCCTTTAAAAATGTCACAGTGCTTAGGCTAAAGCATCCCAGCAAGCCTGTGATGCAACACTCTGAACATCACTCTTTCCCAAACATTTGGAGAGAGGCTGGTGGATTGTAAACGTCCCATACCTGAGGATATGCACTACATGTTTCACCCAACTCTTCTTTGGATCTGCACACACAGCTAATCTTCTCTTTGTGTATAAGCTGAAAAAAGTCAGAGAATTTGATTTATGTTTCAATTTCATTTATTGTTTAAATGGTTCTTTTTTTCTTTTTTTCCACAGGACATGCAATGGAAATTTCATATTCCAATTGGTGGCTCTACGCCCTAAACATTCTATTTGTTTCAGAGGTGAAAAAAATTGTAAAAAAAAAAATTTCTTCTTATAAAGCTTGATGCAAGAAATAAAAGTGATTCTCCCTGACTTTCTCTGCAATCTAACAAAAAGTTGTGCAGTAACAGGAAGATGAAGTCCCAGAATTATTTAATTTTGTTGTTGGTGGCTACATGAAATATGTATACATCTGATCAATACCTTATTTCATTGAAAATATAATACCCTATATAAATCAAGAATATTATATGAGGGGCTTCCCTGGTGGCACAGTGGTTGAGAGTCCGCCTGCTAATGCAGGGGACACGGGTTCGTGCCCTCGTCCGGGAAGATCCCACAGGCCGTGGAGCGGCTGGGCCCATGAGCCACGGCCGCTGAGCCTGCGCGCCCGGAGCCTGTGCTCCGCAACGGGAGGGGCCGCAACAGTGAGAGGCCCGCGTACCGCAAAAAAAACAAAAGAATATTATATGAGATAGTGTAACTACTCTGAGCTTTAGCTTATAGCTCAACCACTTTCTGGTAGAAGATGCTCATTTCAAAGTTTAGGTTTTTCATATTTTCCTGAGACAGTATCTTAGTAGCTTATAAGTTTATCTTCAAAAGTGATTTTGCCCTCAACTATGTTCATTTTTTTTAAACTAAGTTTTGCCTTATTCCAGTTCCATTTAAAGTGAATTTTGAAGAATAAATGTACTACTAAAACACAGCTAGATTTTTGCCACATGAGTTATTTCTGAATGAAACTCCAAAAAGGCAAAGCTTTTTCTACTTGAAATTCTCATTACTCCTAACACAAATGAATTAGAATCCCTTAATAACTTACATGACTGCATTGATGTCACAAGCTTCATTGGCCAGCTGCTGTGTGAACCCCACGATAAATTTGGGATGAAGGATTTTTTCTGTATATTGGAGGCAGCAGTCAAAGTTGCTTGCTGCTGAAAAGAAATGAGAGATATTGAGTCCACATGAATGAACTTATTCTGTGATAGGTATTGTGGAACTACTTGAAGTTGTGGAAAACCTAGAATCTGATTTATATGGTAAATAAACTATTTAGAGGAACACCTCCAATATCTTTGAGACCCATTTTAACATAGTTTCCAGTTCTCTTAAAAAAAAAATAGTTTGTGTACTGGGAAATTTTGGTTCAATAATACAGTTTCGAAGCGCATGAGACATCAGTCTCATAAAAGGAATATCTTTAGAAACACAAACTGACAGTATTTTATCTCATTCACTATAATCACTCAAGAATATGAGTACCTTCCACTTGAAGAAACCCTTATAAATAACCTTCTAAATTCAGGAAGAAAAGTAAATTGGCAAGTTTGAATCTATTATCTGGCTACTGAATATTGAGAGGAGGGGAAGGACAAGAAGTTACAAAGAAAAATGTGATTTATAGGAGCTGTTAATAAGAGCTACAATTAAAACACTTTGAAATTGTAATATTAGTTAATGGGAATTTTGTTCATAAAAGTTCAACATGTGTATTTTCAGGAATGCACCTGTTGCTAAAAGTGATGTCCTCTTAGTAATAAAGCAATTCTTGGGCACTCCCCTGAGTTAAATTACAACCTACTGTATCCTTGACCTGCTGTAAGTGATAAATGTAATCCCAAAGTTGGCAAGTGATGTCCCCAAGGCCTTGCAAGGATGAATTCAGGTGCCATAATCTACCCCTAAAGGATGAGTTTTGAACTCTGCTAAAACTATTCAGTTGGGAAATGAGAAAGCTAGGGAAATGGGAGAATTTTCTACATTTCAAAATGGCCCCATTCACTGGTAATGTTACACAATTTACATCTCTCCCAGAATAGCACTTTGGGTTGTTCTGGAGTTAGAGGGTCTCTAAGAGCCCACCACCACCGCCCCCCAAATTTGCTGGGATTGACAGCAGAGAAAAAATCCTGATAGGCAGCAGTAACCTTTCCCTCTTCCACTCACCAATGAGATGACAACCCCCATCACTTCCTTTTGAAGATTGTCTAACAGGCTTCCAACCCTTGGGGACCCCTAAATGAGCTCAAGGCTTAGAGAAAAATGAAAATAGTTCTTCATCCTGTGCTAGCAGAAAGAGTGACACTTACCTTCTGACTTGCTGCAGAGGTGGAGTAGCAGCAGTGACATCAAAGCAGCCAGGAGCAAACTCTTGCTACTGCTCATCATTTTCAGCTCAAAGAATAGATGTCTCAGTGCTGGGTAACTAGTGCCTGGGAGAGCTGTTATGATTGATAGCAGCCTGGGCCTGGGATGGCCCTACTTATAGCAAATATTTGAATGCACATAGAAGGCGTGTTCTCACATGGGGTTTTCCCCGTTGATTAACCTGCCCCATCATGTCGTCACAAAGAAGAAACCACAGGGAAAACTTCCTGCCTTTCCCTAATGTTGGGAAGGTGTGAAGGGCAGGATGGAGGGGGAGGGAGGGTTAAGAAGGGGAAAATCCTATAAAATCCTTTGAATTTGCAAAGAAGGAAACGCAGCTCAGCCCTGCGTCCCAGAAAAGATGTCTGTCCTGTTTTAACTTAATCTCTTGTCTCTGAAAAGAGAGGACAAGGATTAACAATGATACAAAGATAAGCCCCACTCGGGAACATTCCAGAACTCCTATTGTTACACTCTGATTGCTTTCCAGAGCCAATAGGGGAGGGAGAGGATGAGGCAGGACACCAAGCGTACTCAGGCATTTACAATTTCATCGTTGCTGCTCAGCTGTCACCAAAGACCTTGAATTTCTGGGCCATTATGCAGAGCAGGTAATATAGCAATGCTTAGTAGTGTCCCCAGTTTTAGTGGAAAATACCAGCTCTTAAGTGAGGCTCAAGTTTCAGCTTTATCTTAGTTTCAATCTCACTCTTCTAAATCTTCTACATTTTACATGACTCTAATCAACATTGCAGCCCAGAAAATGACCCTCATCTGCCCATAACTCTTCATGCTAATGTGGTTACATAACTCAATACAAAGCCTCAGAAGAAAAAAAAGAAAGAGGAAAAAAGTAGGAAGAATATCATTGTATGCTAGGAACTGGGTTTGCAGGAAGGGTATGACTATAAAGAAACACCACAAGGGAGTTTTGGGGGGGTGACGAAGTTATTTTCTATCCTATTATGGGAATGGTTACGCATCACTACATGTGTTAAAATTCACAGAAATGTACATCAAAAGAAAAAAATGAATTGTATTATATGATCATTTAAAAAATAAAGTTTAAAGATATCAAAATCATAAAAAAAGAACTGTCCGCTATAAACAAATAGATTGAAAGTAAAAGATCAAAAAAGATATGCCATGCAAAGAATAAACAAAAGAGAACTGGAGTTGCTATGCCTATGTCTAAAAAAACAAATTTTAAAACAAAAGAAAGTTACTAGAGATAAAGAGGAAGTTCCGTAATGATAAAGGATCAATCTGTCAGAAAGATATAAAAATCATGACCATATATACATCTAACAACAGCACCTCAAAACACATAAAGCAAAAACTGACAGAATTGAAGGGAAGAATAAACAATTCAACAATAAAGGTAGACATTTCAATACCATATTTTCAATAATGTATAGAAAAACTAGACAGAAGATGCACAAGAAAACAGAAGATTCGAACAACACTATAAACCAACTAAGCCTAACAGACATCACTAGAACATTCTACCCAACAACAATAGAAGAGGCATTCTTCCAAAGTTCATATGGAACATTCTTCCAGATAAATCATATGTTAGGCCATAAAACAAGTCTTAATAAATTTCAAAGGATTGAAATCATACAAAAATGTTTTCAAACCACAATGTAATTAGAATTCAGTAACCGAAGAAAATTTGAGAAATTCACAAATATGTGGATATTAAACATTACATGGCTAAATAACCAATGTGTCAAAGAAGTCATAAAGAAAGTAGAAAATACTTTGAGATGAATGAAAATGAAAACACAACACACAAAAACTTACATGATGCAGCTGCTCAGAGAGAAACGTATAGCAGGGATACATGAAATAGAGAATAGCAAAAAATAGAGGAAATCAAAGTAACCAAAATTTGGTTCTTTGAAAAGATCAACAAAATTAACAAGCTTTAACTAGGCTAACCAAGAAAAAACAAGGGAGGGGTGGAGTGAAGAGAAGACAAATTGTTAAACTCAGGAATGAAAGAAGGGGCGTCACTACCAACTTTAAGAAATAAAAAGGACTAAAAGGGAATATGATGAATAAGTTGTATGCCAATACATTAGATAAAATAGATGAAAGACACAAATTACGAACCTGACTCAAGTAGACATAGAAAGTTTGAATATGTAACAAGATATCAAATTGGTAACTAAAAATATTTCCACAAAGGAAAGTCCAGACGCAGATAGCTTCACTGGTTAATTCTACCAAATATTCAAAGAAAAATGAAAACCAATTCTTCACAAACTTTTTTAAAAAGTAGAAGAGGAGGAAACAATTTCTAACTATTCTATAAGGACAGTATTACACTGATATCAAAATAAGACAGAGACATCACAAGAAAAAAAAAAAACTACAGACCAGTATCTCTTATGAATACAGACACAAAAATCCTCAGCAAGACACTAGTAATCTGTATCCAACAACATATAAAAAGGACATAAACTAGGAAATGTAATACACAATATTAGCTGAACAAAAACAAAAACCGTGTGAAAAGTATTTGACAAAAATTTAACACCCTATCATAGTAAACGCTCAGTGAACTAGGAATAGTAGAGAACGTCTTCAATCTGATAAAGGTCATCTATGAAAATCCCACAGCTAATATCATACTTAATGTTGAAAGACAGAAAGAATGCTTTCCTTCCGAGATCAAGACCAAGACAGGCGTGTCCACTCTAACCACTACTATTCATCATTGTACTGGAGGTTCTAGCCAGGATAATTAGTCAAGAAAAGGGGGAGGCACCCAGATTGGAAAGGAAGTAGTAACTATCTTAATTTGCAAATGAGATAATCTTGTATGTAGAAAATCCTAAAGAATCTACTAAAAAACTATTAGAACTAATTAAGTTCATCGAGGTTGCAAGATTCAAGATCAATATACAAAAAAAATATTAATTGTATTTCTATACAATATCAATAAACAACTTGAATATAGAATAAAAAAGCAATTACTTTTACAATAGCATAAAAGAATAAAATATCTAGGTATAAAATTAACAAAACAAGTGAAAAGTAACTTTAAAACTACAAAACTTTATTAAAGAAATTAAAGAAGACTTCTAAATAAATGGAAAGACGAGCGGTGGGATGAATTGGGAGATTGGGATTGCCATATATACACTAGTATGTGTAAAATAGATAACTAATAGGAACCTGCTGTATAAAATAAATAAATGAAATAAAATTCAAAAAAAAAGAAGCTAAACATACACTTACGATATGACGCAGCCATTGTACTCCTAGGTATTCACCCAAAAAGAGTGCATATGCCCTCACAAAAATTTTTCCACCAATGCTTATAGTGGTGTTTTCTCAAACCAAATAAGTGATTATAGTTGATTTACAATGTTGTATTAGCTTCAGGTATACAGCAAAGTGATTCAGTTATATGTATATGTGTATATATATATATATTCTTTCTTCAGATTCTTTTCCATTATAGGTCATTACAAGATACTGCATATAGTTCCCTGTGCCACGCAGTAGGTCCTTGTTTCTCTATTTTATATAGAGTAGTTTGCTGTTTACCTATTTTATATATAGTAGTTTGTATCTGCTAATCCCAAACTCCTAATTTATCCCCCCGCCCGCACCGCCACGTCCTTTCCTCTTTGGTAACCATGAGTTTGTTTTCTATGCCTGTGGGTCTATTTCTGTTTTGTAAATAGGTTTATTTGTATCATTTTTTTTTGGATTCCTCATATAAGTGATATCAAATGAAAAAAAAACTTTTTAATTTAAATAAATAAATAAACGGAAAGACATCCCATGTCATGGATTGGAAGATATCCTTGTTAAGATGGCACTACTCCCTAAATGGATCTACATATTCAATACAAGTCCTATCAAAATCCCAGCTGAGTTCTTTTCAGAAATGGAAGATACTCAGACTCATATAGGATTACAAGGGATCCGGGATAGCCTCCTGACGACAAAACTTACTATAAATCTACACTAACCAAGACGTGTGATACTGGCATAAGTGTAGACACATAGATCAAGGGAATAGAGTTGAGAGTCCAGACATAAACCCTCGTATCTATGGTCAACTGATTGTTTATTATGGTGCCAAGACCATTCAATGGAGGAGAGAATAGCCTTTTCAGCAAATGATGCTGGGACAACTGGATATCCATATGCAAAAGAATGATGTTGATCATGTTAATGATTAAGTCAAAATGGATCATAGACTTAAATATAAGAGCTAAAACTCTGAGCCTCTTAGAAGGAAACACAGAAGTAAATCTTCATGACCTTGGGTTGGGCAATGATTTTGCGGATATAAGAACAAAAGCTCAAGCAACAAAATAAAAAACCAACTGGACTATATCAAAAGTATAAACTTTTGTGCTTCAAATGATACTATACAAATGTGAAAAACAACCCACAGAAAGATAGGAAATATTTGCAAATTATTTATCTGTTAAAGGACTTATGCTGTATCCAGAATATGTGAAGAACTCCTGCAACTAAATAATGTAAAGATAAATAACCCAACTTAAAAACAGACAAAATACCCAAATAAACATTTCTCCTATGATATATGTGTTCAAAAAGCACATGAAAAAATACTTAATTAACATCATTAGTCATTAGATAAATGTAAATCAAAACCACGACATACCACTTCACATCCACAAGGATGGCTATCATCAAAAAGAT
This sequence comes from Phocoena phocoena, assembly GCF_963924675.1. Taxonomy (NCBI): domain Eukaryota; kingdom Metazoa; phylum Chordata; class Mammalia; order Artiodactyla; family Phocoenidae; genus Phocoena; species Phocoena phocoena. The sequence goes on along the minus strand of NC_089225.1, from coordinate 104,334,708 downwards.
GGATGAGTGTTAGCAATGATGTGGAGAAATTGGAATACTCACACATTATTGATGGGAATGAAAAATGGTGCAGTTGCTTTAAAAAACAGTTTGACAGTTCCTCAAATGGTTAATCATAGCATTGCCATATGAGCCAGCAATTCCACTCCTAGTGCACTCAAGATAAATAATATATCTCCACATAGAAACTTGTATGAATGTTCATGGCAGCATTATTCATAATAGCCCAAAAGTGGAAATAATCCAAATGCCATCAACTGATGAACAGATACATAAAATGTGGTGAATGTATACAATGGCATATTCTTTGGCAATAAAAATGAAAAGAGTACTGGTGGATGCAACAGCATGGGTGAACCTTGCAAACATTATAAATAAGGGGGAAAAAAGAACAAGCACAAAAAGCCACATATTGTAAGATTCCATTTATATAAAATGTTCAAAACCAGCAAACCTACAGACACAGGAAGTAGAATAGTGATAGTTGAGGGCTAGATTGGGGTGTTAGGGGAAAGGCAGGGGAAGGGAGAATGACTGCTAATGGGTATGAGGTTTCTTCCTTATTTTTTTTTAATCTAAAAATAGACAGTGATGACAGTTTGTACAACCCTATGAATATACTAAAACACATTGAACTGTGCACTTTAAAAGGGTGAATTTTATGGTATGTGAATTACATCTCAATAAAGCTCATAACAACAGAAATTCTCCACCCACCTATATATAACACTCACCCCACAGAACCTCTTTGTTTCTTTTGCTAGATGTGTCATTTCATATCTGTCACTTAGAAACTTTTTAAAATATGACCTTCGGCTGATTTTTTTGTTCAGTCAATGAACATGCTAATGAGAAGGTTAACATAAGAAAATTATTTCAAACCTAATTTATTAGAAGGCTATTAGCACACTGGTATTTAGCTTCTAGCCATTCTTTTCAAATATCTCAGACATTCCTGATGAGTCATAATTCCCTCATGTAGTAGAATCTCAGCAACTTGCTCTTTTTTCTTTTTTCCAGGAAAAACATTTGACAAGTGTTTTATGTGGAAGGTACTTAGTGGTACATACAGATGGCTAGAACATGATGACTGCATTCAAGGCAACTTATAATAACAAAATTAAAATGAACAAATAACTATAAAACCAAGCAATATGGTTAAGTGCCATATTCACATTATATGAAATATTTTTGTAGAAATTAACAAAAGTGATCATTTAAAAATTACTTAACTCCCCTTCCATTTCTATGATGTATGAACACAAGACATGCCATGCTGACTTAAAAGAGTGACCATCTAAAACTTTTCTCTTTCTGATAGGGATTCCATGAAAAGTTTTTGGAAGGTGGTAGAAGTTCCTTTTAAAATAGCATTTACTGGGAACTAAGATCCCACAAGCTGTGCAGTATGGCCAAAACAAACAAACAAACAAAAAATAGCATTTATTGAGCACCTACTAGGTACCAGATATTTTAATAAAGAATGTGACATTTGACTTCTCACAGGGCTGTATGTAATGCAGAAGACAAAGAACCAGACAGGCCTGAACTTTCTGGCTTCCACACCAGTGGGTCCTGACTATAGCTGAGCTTCAAGGAACAAACATGGTTCTTACCATGGTTTTTGAAGAGTACCAAATTATAGAATTTCTAAGATAGAGAAATGTGGAGACCATCTAGTTCAATACCTTAATTTTGAAGGTGAGTACATGGAAGCAAGAGAGATGTTTGACTTTGTCAGCACCGAACCATGAGGACCAGATCTAGAAATCAGATTCTCCTCCCCAGGTCAGAGATTGTTCCCTATTTCCTCCTCAAGGTTTTATTATCTGATTATTTAATAGGTGGAATTATATACCATCAGCCTAAATGTTTTTTTCTTTAGATAGTAACACGAGTTGTAATTTCCATACTCACGCTCGTAACCAGCAGACTCAGACTGTACCAACGTTTCCTGTACACGGCCATAAAACCTCACCTTACCTGAAGCCAGCAAGGTAAGTCTATCAGGCAGTCTGAAGATAGCGTAATGAGGTTGATGAATGGAGAAGAACTGTATTTGATGTGCCAGCATCCAAGCCCATGGTGGGCTCATCCAGACACAGGACAAGTGGATCTGAAATCACCTCCGTTCTGAAGCTGGTCTTCTTTCTCTCTCCTCCAGACACACCTCAAATTAGCTGGTTTCCCACCCTGGAGTCCACCACTTTGCTTATATTCAGGTCTTGAATGATTTTGTTAATGTGCTTGTTTTTTGATTAGCTGTTCACACTTGCCAAATGGCTGCTGAAAATTCCAAGTTTTCCCTTACTGTCAAAGTTCCCATCTTGCTATCATCTTGGGCTCCGTAACCTGTGGTACTTTTGCAGTTGGCAGGTTGAGGGTTTCCTCCTTTGCAGCCAGTATGCCTGACAATAAGGATTTGCCTCCCCTCAAGGGTCCAAAAATCACATTAAGACCAGGTTTCATCACCCACTGACAACCTTCAATATCTCCTTCTCCACTGTTTTGACCAACTAGGAAGTCACTTTTCCCCTTATCTTGCTAGCAAATATTATAAAAACTTAACACAGGTCAAACAGATTAACATCCCAAAACCCATGGAGGGCACAGCAGGTGGACCACTGGTGCTTCTTTTTGACATTGGGAAAACAGAAACGTTCTTTGCAGACACGTAGAAAAAATTTTCTCTACTGTGCCACCATGAGATGGAATAAATCTTTCCCACAGAATTTTTTTTAATATATATGTATTTTATTTATTATTATTATTTTTTTTTTTTGGCTGCATTGGGTCTTCGCTGCAGAGCACGGTCTTCTCTCTAGTTGTGGCATGCAGGCTCCAGGATGCGTGGGCTCTGTAGTTTGCAGCACGCGGGCTCTCTCGTTGCGGCGCACAAGCTCAGTAGTTGTGGCACGTGGGCTTAGTTGCCCCACAGCATGTGGGATCTTAGTTCCCCAACCAGGGATCCAACACGCAACCCCTGCATTGGAAAGCGGAGTCTTTATCACTGGAACACCAGGGAAGTCCCTCCCACATAATTCTAAGTGAAATTCTGAGTTACGAAATTGCGAGGGCCACTTCTTTCCTGCTGTGGAAAATCATCTCTGCTTGGTCTTGAATTTTAAAACATGCACATGCCCTGCATGCACGCACACAAATGCATACAGATACATAAAGGGAAAAGTACGGGGGGAAGGGCAAAGGACATGAATTATTATCCCTCAAAGGAAAGATCCAGAGAGGATGGGTCATTTACATGGAACCTACTGTTCACTGAAGAGGAAGGAGAGAAATTCATCCATTCAACAAAGATTTCTGTGCACCTAACAAAGTCTCTACCCACATGCAACTTGCATGGTAGTAGATAAGACAGACAAGAAACAAATAAATTAACAGATAAGTAATTTAATATCAGATAATGTAAGTGTTATAAAGAAAAATAAAGTGGGGTACTGGAAAAGACCGTCCATGAGTGCCATTTTAGGTAAGGAGATCAGGAAAGCATCTCTGGGGGAGATACTGAGCAAGGACTTAAATGAATAAAGGGGTGAGCTTTGCAGATGTCTAGAGGAAGAGCTTCCAATGTGAAGGGAACAGCAAGTGCAACATCCCTGAGACGAGAAAGTGCTTGGGATGCTTGAGGGACAGTGAGGCCAGTGTGCTGGAGGATATGCAGTGAGGGGCAGAGTGGTATGGAATGAGGACAAAGAGGCAGCCAGGAGGAAGATTAAGGAAGGCTTGTTGGCCTTGCTGAGGAGTTTGCCTTTTGTTCTAAATGGAATGGGATACCATTGGGTAGATCTGTGTAGGCAAACCATGTGCCCTGATTTAAGATTTTAAAAGGCTCCTTGGTTGCTGTGAAGAGAACAGAATAGGAGCAAGGAGGGCAGTGAGGAAGCTTGTTTATACTAGGGTGGACATGGTGGAGATGGTCAGAAGCAGTTGAATCAGGAATATGTTCTAAAGGTAAAAAGAACGGTTATTGTATATGAACTGGATAGTGAATGTGAAAGAGAAAGAAAAGGTAGAAATGACTCCAAGTGTTCTGTCTTGAATAACTAAGGAAAAAAATAAATAAATAAAAAACAACTAAGGGAATGGTAGTGCAATTTAATCAGATGGGGAGCAGTGAGGGAGGAGTGGATTATTGGGGGAAGGATAGAATCCAGATTTCCGTCCTGTCTGTAATGCCTAATGGACATCCAAATGCAGAAGTCTCTTCCCCGACACATGACAATCTAGGCTTGATTCTGTTTATTGTAGCTCAGGCATAGCTGAAACCAAACCTAATTTTGAGGACCCAATAATTGGTTAGAACCAATATAAAATCAAGAATTGGCCAGAACCCAATATAAAGTTCCTTAGAGACCATTTAGTCATTTTTTAACATTAGATTGTATTTAATACAGCACAATTTCAAACAAACAAAAAATCAGACTTTCAATATGGCCAGAGGGATTGGTTGTTTCACTGTATTTTTCCCGTTAACATGTGTAACAGAATCTTCACTCTTTGTGCTACACAGTGTGTTACCCGTTACGTGTCTAAGAAAAAATTTTAAAGCAGTGATGGACATTTGAGGGGAAAATGTTTTATGTAATTCAAAACTGTTTTTTGAAATCCCAGTTTTTCCAGAATGTCAGTCATTGCTTAATTCCTTTCCCATGTCAGAAAGGAAAGATGACATTTCTACAAGAACTAGAGGCCACAAAAACTCATACAGGAGAAGATATGCTACTGTCTGGGGGAAAAGTGCTTTGGATACATATAAAAACTTCTCCTATACATGTGAAAGTAAACCACGTTATTTAAAAAACTTTTAAATACTTCTCTTTCTTTCATATTAACTTTCAGATTCAATGTTCTTGTGATCAAAAAGTTTGTCGTTAGACATAGGAAACAAATTATGGTTACCAAAGGGGAAAGGTGTGGGAGAGAGAAATTAGGAATATGGGATTAACAGATATACGCCACCGTATATAAAATAGATAAACAACAAGGATTTACTGTATAGCACAGGGAACTATATTCAGTATCTTGTAATAACCTATAATGGAAATGAATCTGAATCTGATATATATATATATATCACTTTGCTGTACACCTGAGGCTAGCAACAATATTGTAAACCAAATATAGTTTAATTTTTTTTTTAAGTTTGTTGTTACTACATGATGTAAAATAATACAGATTCTTCCTGACCCATCACTTTAAAATTCTTTTGATTTTTCCAAGTCTATATTTTGCTCCTTCTGAATGAAGAAGTTGGGAATTTGGCTGCCTCTCAAGGAATCTTTCATTATGATGGAGACAATTCTAATTCTCAATGTACATCAGGGCTCAAGGTTTTAGCAAGAGTTTCCCACTATAAATTTTGAAGCCAGTGAGTCTCCCTTGCCACTTCAAAATAATTTGCATCGTCAAGCCAGTCAACTGCCCATGACTAAATTTTCCTTTCAAATAAAGAATCTGATCTACAGAGACAACTTCATCCCTTCAAAACACGACTGATTTTTTTTATCTTCAAGTCTTTTAGGAAATACATATGAACTTCTCAAATTATAGTACTATCAAACGGGCTTGGCCTTTCTTTGCTCCATCACTAATAGAGTTCCCAAGCCTGGCTGGTCCAGCCAAGATCTATGCCTTGAAATACATGTTAAAGGAGAGTTACAAGGCTATACAAAACATCATGGGATGAAAATTTCCTAAGAAATTAGACAAATACCATACAAGATATCAAAATATTCAGTGTGCATGCTCGATGTGTGTATGTATACGAGAAGACATTTAAATTTTCTAGCGTACATTGTACACTAATCGACACATTGTACTCCAAAAATAGTCTTAATTTTCTGTATTTGCAACATTTATTTTATTTAAATTTCATCATGCTAAAATTAGGTTTCACTTCTTTCTTTAGTTATTCTGAAGCATTGATCATATTTTCATTAAAGGGTCTTCACTGATGAAATGCTATGCTTCTTGGTTTAATAGAGGTTCCTTACAACAACATTCAGTGGAAAATGCAATAAGTACTATTCAACAGTTTTATGATTGATTTTAGTATAACTTCCTGATGTGACAAACAGAAGTTAACCTTTTGTGAACTGTTTTGCTGAGAAGGATTTTGAGGCTGAGTGCAGGACATTGAGAAGAGGGTTTCATTGTGTATTAGGAATAGCTGCTGTGAGGCGGGGGGAGTGATGACATGAAGGCAGCATATTTATGGACGCTGGAGTAATATCTGCTCCTGAATTGTTTTAATGGTTTAAAAGAAATGGCTGAATACTTTTTCTTTTTTTTGCAAAACTATAACCAAAAGTGTCTATGTCAAGCTGAATACATAAGTCTTCTGGTGCCTTTTCTTCTCTTAAAGGATGAAGAAAGTCTATGAGACATAATACAGAAAGAATCGTTTTAAAGATATTTCTGCACTTAAAAATATTATAATAATGTGTACTCTGTTGAAAGAAAAAAATATATAAATAAATCAAAAGAGAAGCAAAAATTAATCATACACTTACCATCTAGAGGATTACAGTGGGGGAAAAAAAATTTGTGTAAACTTCTAGACTTACTTCTCTCCACATACTTAATATAAATTGAATCAGAATGCACATGTTTTCAAAAACCCATCCTTTTCATTTATGAATACAGATAAATCAACCATTCATATCAAAAAATGTACTCTCTATGCCATTGCTTTAAATTGTTGTTCAGTTTTCCATTGCATGGTTATCCCTGATTTAATTCCCTAGGTGGTTTCTAATTTTTCAGTTTTTATAAACAGTACTATGGAGAACACTCTATGAATGAATCTTTGTACATATTCTTAATTACTTTCTTAAAATAAATCCAAGAAATGCAATTTTAAGGTCAGGAAATGTGTACATACTTAATAGTTTTGAGATTGCAAAGCTACCTATTAGAAATCTCTAATTTGGTGGACCCAGTTCCCTGTACATTTCACAACATCCAGAAATAGGTGCATTTACTTAGGGCTTTTCATTAAATAAGAGTCTAAAATGTGGCAGAAACCAGAACACTATCAACTACTGTGACATGTCCTAGCCTCTATCTCATTAACTGTTGGGGACTTTTTTTCTGGCACAAAGAAAAAAAATGCCCCGTGAAATGTACATGCCACACCCTGAACTCTTAAAGTAAATATTTTGCCAGGGAAATCGAAGAACCGGAAGAAGAGAACCAATGGAGGGGAAAAGGGCAGTTCCTATCACTCCCGTACTTTCCAAAAGAGCCTCTGGGTACTGAGAATATTTATTTAACAGATCAAAGGTTTTAAATACATAACTGAGTTATTGCTCTGATGATGAAATCTTGGTAGCTCCCTATCATAAGTTTGAAAATTCCCCTACGTGCTTCTCAAAGCTGACATGAAGGAGCTACTTATAATAACCTGATTAGGCAGAGAATAATTTGCTAAGGAATGCTGCTAGGTCAAGTCACAGATGGGAAGTGAGGCCACAAGTTCTTTCAGAGCAGGTAGTTTCACATTTGAGCCACTAATTTTCATCTGGTCTTGATGAATGGTATCAGCTAAAAGGCCAGCATGTGACCTGTTCCAAGTTCTAATATGTGATGTTTAAATATTCCAACATCATGTAAGTTTGCTATGTTCCTGTAGAGAATCATTTGGCTGTCCATTTGTTATACGTTCTGGAGTTTTTCTAGGAAAGACTAAACCTAATTTTTGATTTAAGGCAATCTGTATCTACTAAGAATATAATCAGAAATCTTTGCAAAAATTACACACGACTGTTCATTGCAGCACTGTGCAGAATAGAAAAGGAAATGAAAATATCCAAACAGTTAATAATAAAGTAATGATTAAAATAATTGTAGGATATCCAAAGGATTGACTAATATGTTGCCATTTAAATACTTTTGAATAATTTTATGTAAGGGGAAAATCCTAATGATTCAATGATAATGAGAGTAGTAGGATACAACTTTTTTTTTTTTTTTTTAATGCTTGGATTTTTTTTGTTTGTTTGTTTGTTTGTTTATTTATTTATTTATTTTTGGCTGTGTTGGGTCTTCATTTCTGTGCGAGGGCTTTCTCTAGTTGTGGCGAGCGGGGACCACTCTTCATGGCAGTGCGCAGACCTCTCACTATCGCGGCCTCTCTTGTTGCCGAGTGCAGGCTCCAGATGCGCAGGCTCAGTAGTTGTGGCTCACGGGCCTAGTTGCTCCGTGGCATGTGGGATCTTCCCAGACCAGGGCTCGAACCCATGTCGCCTGCATTAGCAGGCAGATTCTCAACCACTGCGCCACCAGGGAAGCCCATGGATACATTTTAAATAGCCTGTTAACACATTATGGGAAATTGTGTATATTTATATCCGTGCTTTTAAAAATAAACAGATTGGGGCTTCCCTGGTGGCGCAGTGGTTGAGAGTCCGCCTGCCGATGCAGGGGACGCGGGTTCGTGCCCCGGTCCGGGAGGATCCCACATGCCGCGGAGAAGCTGGGCCCGTGACCCATGGCCGCTGGGCCTGCGCGTCCGGAGCCTGTGCCCCGCAACGGGAGAGGCCGCAACAGTGAGAGGCCCGCGTACCACCAAAAAAAAAAATAAACAGATTGGAAGGAAATTCCAAAATGGAAACAGAAATGATCTTCAGTAGTTCTCCCCCCTTATTTTCATATTTTTTCGATTTTATCAATATTTTACAGTAAACAAATATTTTTATAATCAGAAAAGAATAAACTATTTCTAAAACCACATATAAAAAGAACACCATTTCATAGTATATGCAGTAATTAACTTAGAAATATGATTTTAAAGGGCTACTTTCACAGTTTTAATACTTTCTAGTAAAAAATTGCTACTGGAAGAGAAAGAGTGATCTTATTTCTTGGAATACCTCATACAGGCTTTCATGAAAATATTACAGTAAGTCTTACAAAATTTTTACTGTCCACCCCAGCCTCATGGATAATCCTAGAGGCAACATACCATGCCAGGAGAAAATCCATAATATATGTTGTGTTGGAATTTGCAAGATAAAATAGGTGAAAGCTAACTGGAAATAGTTTACAGGGGCTAGTAGGTTTTTCAAAATTTAGTAGTGAAGTTGCTGTATTAGGTTAGGAAAAAGTGTCCATAAAACAATTTCAGAAATTGATTACTTTGCTGGTTAGGGCTAAAGAATAACTAATTAACCACACCAGTAACTTGCTGTGTGATTGGGCAGGCCATTATGTTCTCTGGGTCCTTGCATCTCCATCAGAAAATGAGTGCTGTGCAAATACCCGCTCTCTGAATTCTCTTTCGAAAGGAATATACTAGTCAGTGATACAAGAGAATTTTTTTATAGATCTTATTAATTAGCAGCTTCATTTCCACTAAATAAGAAGAAATGGCTATAAAGTCTTGTAGTATTATACAATTGTTTTTTGTGGTGAAGACATTTGAGATTTCTCTCTTAGCCACTTTGAAGTATACAATGCAGTATTATTGACTATCATCACGATGCTGTGCATTACATCTCCAGAACTTACTCATCTTCTATTTACAAGTTTGTACTCACTTCCCAACATCTCCCCAACCAGCATCCCTTTTAACCACCATTCTATTCTGTTTCTACCCGTTCTGTATAGCCTTATGATGTAACTAGCTTATTATAAGCCTTTTAACCAGTAGGCTTATAAACGCTTCCTTGTGTTTCACCATGGTCTGACCCTAAGCAAGCATCCATTCTGAACCTTGTTATTTTTCTTGATTGTCTTACATCACACCATCATCCTTCCTGTCACAGTACATTAGGCAAATCCTAAGAAACCTTGTCACTTCTAAGTACATCCATTACCTTCTATTTCTTCAGTGCTCACAGGTGCCCATTGGGAGTGAACCCAATGATGAAATCAGATATGTAATTGGAATGCACCACCATGCCCTCCGGCTCAAGCCAGGAGCTACTAGTCTGCTTGGGGGTTATATGTGAGTTCAAGAAAATTAAATGAATCATTGGCTTTGTTCAAAAGATGTTTCAATAGCTACTGGGTGGAGTGCTATGTTAGCTAGCCAGGAAATGACACCAGTAAGGTCAAAGCTTTGGACTCATTACTGAATGGGCTTCTTGATTTGTCTCCTACAGACCTTAACCCCAGTCCATCTTCTGTAAGGGGGCTTGTGAGTTGTGGTAGATGAGTTGGTACAAACTGTGGTCTGTATCAGAATAACAATCAGTACAGCATCTCTAGAACAAGTCCAAAAACTTTTATGATGGTCAACCAAAGGGATATACCCTTCATGTTGATTGAATTTAACCCTTCTGAAATATTTCCACCCTTCCTAAGGACTACTACATTCCCTTTGTGGAAAAACACAAGTGAAAACTGTCAGATGCTTTCAAACATCTTTCTCATACAGACTAAATTTTCTAGGAAAGATCTTTCTCCCAGAGATAAGTCAAGTAGAGCTGATGATTTTTGCCCAAGCTGAAGGATGAGCAGAACCATTGGGAGAATAAAAAGTTAAGAAAAACTGTAAGATTTTAAGAAATTATTTATCTCACACCATGAAAGCCACTGGAGCCTTCATCTTAAAACTATGTGTTACTAATTGATAGAGACACATAATCATTTTAGAAAGACAATTATAAAATCAGCAACTTAAAACTTCATGGACCCTGGGTAGCACATGAAGTATCTCCGTGTGGGTCTCTCTCATTCATTTCTCTTATCTCAATTTATCTTATTTTAATATAGTTTCATTTTTCTTTCAAGATTTTGCTTATTTTCTCTCTCTATCTTCCTTTTCTTTTTCTTCCTTTCTTGTCCTTCCCATTCTTTTTTTTTTAATATATAAAATATAAGATATATTTTGTCCTGCCTTCCTACTTCTTTCTTTTCCTTCTCACCTTTTGTACCAAATAATGGTATTCAAGTATAATATGCTTAACCAACTCTAGAAAATATGTTGGCCCTTTTACTTATTGACTAAACACATATGTATTTACTTTCTTCCTCTGCCCCCAAGAGAAAATACATTAGTTGAGTCCTCCACAGACTTTGGGGATTTAGAATAAGATGGTAGCATGGAGACATAATTTTATAAATTATAATTATAAATGAGAAAGCTTTGATTTTAGAGTGAGAACAGCTAAGGAAATAATTCAGACATAATGCTCTTCATCCCTCCAACTCCAAGGAATTCTGACCCTTGTTGAATGTCACAATAAATAACATAAGTAAGGAATGTAGGGATTATTTGGAGCATCTCGAAAACTAAATCTAATGAGAGCTTTCACTGAAGGAAGAGCAGAGGAAAAGAGGGCACTGAATGTTCTGCTTCCTGTAATTTATAGCAATAAAATACACTGGAAAAACCTCATCTTTCAGTAATTCCAATCATGCCGGATACATAAACAAGAAATCAGCACTGAATAGTAAATGTGACCACATTACTCTCTAGAATGTGAAAGAAGAACCATTTTAGGGAAGCACGTAAATAGCCACGAGTATTTGTTGGACATCTGCCATGTGGTCAGGTTGGCTGGAGGAAAGAGCTTGGGCCAAAAGTCAGAAGGGCTAAGTCCTGGTGGCACCTGGGTCACAACCTAGCCACGTGGACCTGACCAAACCGCTAAGTTTCAGCCTCAGTTTCTGCATCTAGAAAGTGGAATAAATACGTATCCAAATATCATTGAGAGGATGGATAAGGCAATCTAGGTGAAAACACTTTTCACAATGTAAGGTACAAATCAAATGCAAATGATCATCGATTGATACAGTTTCCACCACGCTAAGCAATGTGGTCAAGATAAAGAGGTAAAAAAGACAGTCCTGGTGGTTGAGATGCTTATAATTTAGTTAGAAAGAAAAACATAAATTCATGAAAAAGAAGAGCAAGCACTTACGTAGTAACTTGCAGGCACTTTTACAAGTACTTTATGTATATAAATGTGTTAAATCATTACAATAACATTATAAGATATATATATATATGTGTGTGTGTGTGTATGGATCTCACACATATATAAGAATGACCAGTATTATTCCCACTTAACAAGTGAGGGAACTGCTGCAAAGAAATACAAAGTAACTTGCCCAGAGTCACAGGTAGTAAGAGAAGTGAGATTTGAATCCAGGAGTAAAGCGGGGATAAAGGGAGGGCAGGGAGGAAGAGATGGAAGAGGAGAGGAGAAAAAACGTACAGAAAAAGAACAAAACAAGGCCCTAAATTCTGCGTCTCAGACTGTGTGCTATTAAAGGAGCTTTATTATTTAGAGAACCAACAACTTTTTGAAAACCTCCTCTGAGGAGCATCTCAGGGAAACAAAGATATTTAAGAACGACTCTCTGCCCTTAAAGAATTGAGTGAAGTGTGAAGCTATTAAAAATAAGGTAGGATATGGAAATCTAACACGTGACACTTTACACAAAAGGAGAAACGAAGTTTTTTATTTAAAAATAAATAAAACATTCTCGCTTGATACTGGTACAAAAAATTTTGAAATTTCCTACGTGTGTAAAGATCACCTCCTGGCACCTGTGAAAATTTCTTGTGTGCATCTTCTCAAATTAAAAAAACAAAAAAGCAAGCCACACCTCACTTCCATCCTGTCGTTCTAAAAGAGCTTGCAGTCCACCCACAGCGTGTGTGACACCACCTGGCAATTTCCCCAGCACGTGGCCCATTCCACCAGGAGGTGTGGCAAGGACTCCACAGCTTCCTCTTTGCCTGCAGTTTAAAGGTTGCTGATCTTTTGTTTTGCCTTTCTTGTGACCTATTTACCACTTCCTGTATGCCAGGAAGAGCCTTGACCTTGGGAGTAGAAAGTAGTTTGTCAGCATCAAGTCACAGTCAGTGCTTTAGAACTTGAACCAAATCCAGGGTTCCAGGAGTGACTAAGGCAGCTTAGCAGGATCACACATGAACTACCTGATCGCCTTCTTCAAGGCCGTGAGAACGAGGCTCACAACTCAAATAAGGGAGTCTAGATGAGCTTCTTAGAACCAACACCAGGGCTGTGATCAAGATGAAAGGGGAAAAGTTAATGTCAGACTTCAGAAAAAAGGCAGAGCCAAGAGTGGAGGGAAAAGGGACTCATTGTATTTCTCTCTCTGGGGGCTGCCACATCCTTCTTGGAGCCAGGCCTTCAGGAACGCTCACTATGAAGGTGGTGGTGACCAGAGTGGGTAACACTCACCATACATATCTACAGGCTTGGGGAGACCCTCAGGATGTAGGAGGTCCTCACTTGCTGGAGTTCTGCCCTCACCCCTCAATGTACAATGCTATTGTCCCAAGAAGTTTTTAGGAAACCTAAGAGTCCTTCTGGTCTTGTCGATCACCCAGCAATATGGACATATTGATTTAAGGGCCTTTCTCCTGCATATCAGCCCTCATTCCTAGAGTAACTCCTTTTACCCCCTCTACAGCCACCTGGCCCATCACTATTGTTAGATGTTCACATCCTATTTAGCATTAAAGACCTAATTCGAAGGCTACTATTCCATGGCAATTTCCACAATTGGATGAAATAGTTCTTCACTTTGAACTCCCATAGGGCTTGGCTTTTCACATCACACAAGAACCTGTACTAGTCTTTTTTTGTACAGCACCACAAATCACCACTGGTTATTCCCACCCGTCATTCCCCATTTCTATTAGTCACTAATTCTTCTACATACTTTGCTTCCAACTCATTTCCCTGATTCCCACCACAGCTGCCCTGACCTCGGGTCTCAGAACCCCATGTCTGCATTAATATGGTACTTTTCTGAAGCCTTGTCACCCCATCACATAATTGAAGGTTATTATGGTACTGACATGGAGAAACTTGTTCTCTGTTGTTCCATTTGGTTGATTCCCAAGGAGAGGGAAAGAAGAATGGACAAGTTCACCTTCCCTATGGGGCTGTGTTTGAAAATAAAATAGGAAAGATCCCTTTGTAGGAGCTAGATCTTAAGGGAAGACATAAAGGAGAAAAAAGAATGATGGTAGAAGGGTTACATATAGAAAGTGAGGTGAAGAGATTTGGGGGTTGGGCAGCAACCCTGAGTTTGAAGCTTTAGAGAAAAGGGAAAATTAAAATTAATATCTCTTTAATTTTTATAATTTGTCATTAGGCTCTTCATAGATCTTCTATTTCCCCTCAAGATGGCCCTTCCATTGAAATTAAGTTGGACTACTTCATCATAGTAATGACTATTAATTGTTGAGTGTTCTCTAGGTAACACTTTACTTAACATATTCACCATTCTTTGGGTACGTATTTCTATACCTCTCTGAGAGATAAGAGATTTGGGGAATTGAGTAACTTGCCCCATGTCACCCAACTAATAACATCAGAGCTGGGATTTGAACCCAGATCAGTCCAGACACACACTTCATGCTGCTCCTCCATCACCTGCCTCTTCTTTGAACAGAAAAGGAGGATGAGGGTTATAACTGCATACCTTACTGTCAAGCATGCTGAGCCACTCTTGTCCAAGTTCACATGGTTATACTGTAGTAGAATTTGAATTTCAATCCTGATCTGCTTTGATCCAAGAAATCCAAGCTTCTCCAACTTTTCTGCTTTGATTTCCACCTAGCAACCTTGCTTCTCTCCGTTCCCTTACAGCCTTTCCCAATCTTTCATGGCACTGCTAGAAGTAAACATGTCTTTCATGAAGCCTTTCTTCACTATCTGCGTTTTATAATTATTTATCACTTACTGCACTTTGCTACAATACTTCTTAACTGAAGGATTATTAACCTCAATATCGTGGATCCCTAGAACCCATGGTTGGTGTTCAAGATATTTATCAAACTGCAGAAACTGTAGGTAAAATATTGGATCTATCCAATACAATATTGAAGGAGAAAAACAAAGTTGGAGGATTGACACTACCTGACATGAAGATTTACTATAAAGCTACAGTAGTCAAGACGGTGTAGTATTGGTGAAAGAATAGGCAAATAGATTGATGGAACAGAACAGAGACCCCAGAAATAGACTTGCATAAATATAGTCCACTGATCTTTGACAAAGGAGCAAAGGCAATACAATGGAGCAAAGATAGTCTTTCCAACAAATGATGCTAGAACAGCTGGACATCTACATGCAAAAAAAAAAAAAAAGACACAGACCTTACACATTCACAAAACTTAACTCCATATGGGTCATAGACCTAAATGTAAAGTGCAAAACTATAAAACTCCTAGAAGATAAAATAAGAGAAAATCTAAATGATCTTAGGTATGGTGATGACTTTTACATACAACACCAAAGGTACAATCTATGAAAGAAATAATTGATAAGCCAGACTTCATTAAATTAAATACTCTGTTCTACAAAAGATTTGGGATTTCTCTGATGACATATGATATACAGCACCTTTTCATATGCTTATTTACTGTCTGTATATCTTCTTTAGTGAGGTGCCTGTTGAGGTCTTTGGACCATTTTTAATTGGGTTCTTTGTTTTCTTATTGTTGAGTTTTAAGAGATCTTGTAGATTTTAGATAATAGTCTTTTATCAGATGTGTCTTTTGTGAATAGTTTTTCCCAGTCTGCGACTTGTCTTCCCATTCCCCTACCGTTGTCTTTCATAGAGCAGAAGTTTTGTTTTGTTTTTTTTTTTTTTTGCAGTACACGGGCCTCTCACTGTTGTGGCCTCTCCTGTTGCAGAGCACAGGCTCCGGACGCGCAGGCCCAGCGGCCATGGCTCACGGGCCCAGCCGCGCCGCGGCATGTGGGATCTTCCTGGACCGGGGCAGAAACCCGTGTCCCCTGCATCGGCAGGCGGACTCCCAACCACTGCGCCACCAGGGAAGCCCAGAGCAGAAGTTTTTAACTGTACTGCTGGAGGGGATGAGGAACACCAAGGACTCTCAACAATTGCTGGTAGGAATGCAAAATGGTGCAGCCGCTTTGGAAAACCGTCTGGCACTTTCTTACAAAACTAAACATACTCTTATCATATGATCCAGCAATCATGTTCATTGGCATTTACCCTAAGAGTTGAAAACTTATATCCACACAAAAACCTGCACCTGGATGCTTATATCACCTTTAGTCGTAATTATCAAAACCTGGAAGCAACCAAGATATCCTTCAGTAGGTGAATGGCTAGATCAACTGGGTAACCGGATAAACTGCATCAAATGGATGTGGTACATCCAGACAATGGAATACATTCATCCCTCGGCAACTGAGGAGGACTGGTTCCAGGACCCACCATGAATACCAAAATTCCTGGATGCTCAAGTCCCATATATAATTTAGTGTGTTATTTGCTAATAATCTATGCACATCCTCTCATATACCTTAAATCATCTCTAGATTACTTATAATGCCTAATACAATGTAAGTGCAATGTAAATAGTTGCTGACTTGCAGAAAACTCAAGTTTTACTCTTTGAAAATTTCTGAAATTTTCTCCTATTTTCTATCCATAGTTAGTTGAATCCACAGACGCTGAACCCAAGAATATGTAGGGCCAGTTGTATTATTCAGCGCTAAAAAGAAATGAGCTATGAAGCCATGGAAAAGACATGGTGGAACCGTAAATGTATATTACTAAGTGAAAGAAGCCAATCTGAAAAGGCTAAATACTGTGTGATTCCAACTATATGTCACTCTGGAAAAGGCAAAACTATGGAGACAGTAAAAAGATAGTGGTTGGGCTTCCCTGGTGGCGCAGTGGTTGAGAATCTGCCTGCCAATGCAGGGGACATGGGTTCAAGCCCTGGTCTGGGAAGATCCCACATGCCGCGGAGCAACTAGGCCCGTGAGCCACAACTACTGAGCCTGCGCGTCTGGAGCCTGTGCTCCACAACAAGAGAGGCCGCGATAGTGAGAGGCCTGCGCACCGCGATGAAGAGTGGCCCCCATTTGCCGCAACTAGAGAAAGCCCTCGCACAGAAAGGAAGCCCCAACACAGCCATAAATAAATAAATAATTAATTAAAAAAAAAAAAAAAGATAGTGGTTGACAGGGGTTTTGGGTAGTGAGAGGGATGAATAGATGGAGCACAAAGGATTTTTAGGGCAGTTAAAATCC
Source organism: Phocoena phocoena (assembly GCF_963924675.1). NCBI lineage: Eukaryota > Metazoa > Chordata > Mammalia > Artiodactyla > Phocoenidae > Phocoena > Phocoena phocoena. Next base: position 104,317,684 of record NC_089225.1, on the reverse strand, counting down.
TCTGTGTGATACTATCGTGATGGACGTCATTATACACTTGTCAAAGCCCATAGAATGTACAACACCAAGAGTGGATCCTAACATAAACAGTGGACTTTGGGTGATAACGACATGTCCATATGTGTTCATGGATTGTAACAAATGCACCACTCTGGTGCATTTGCAGGGGCAGGGACTACATGGAAAATCTCTATACCTTCCTCTCAGTTTTGCTGTGAATTTAAAACTGCTCTAAAAAAAATGTTTTCGAAAAAGACTTTTTTCTAATGTCTTAGAAAAAAATGTTGGGTCTATGGACATAGGTGGATTTTTCTGAGGAAAGAGGCTACAGTTTTCATCAGAGCCTTTAAGGATCCTCTAACTCCAAAAAGTTGAAGAATCACTGCCTGGGAGCATTTCTGCAACATTTTTTTTTCCTCTGAAAAAAAAAAATCCGTGCTTATTCCTTTAAATTCATTTCCCTGAGCCCACCATGCAAAGGACTTTCAACTTCCATTAGTCTTTTCTGTAACACAAAGTAGGCTCCGGATTGCTCTTAGTTGTTTCCTTGGGCAGGATTACAGGACTCCTATTATTTGAGATGGTAATTTCCCAGCCTTGGCACTGCTCCTCTTTCCTTTACCCTCATTCAGATAATCAAACTGCACAGCTTGTGTGCTGCTTGATTTCCCCTCCTTAGAAAAACCTAACTGATATGCTGTTCCCAGGCCCTTTATCTCTGGCCTTCCCCCATTCTGCCTGGCTAAGCAGGTAGTTTCCTGGTGCTGGGAACAGAGCCAGTTAATCCTGGTGTTATTTTGTTTTCTTTTTTTAATTCCCAAAAAGAGAAACTCAGACCTATGAGGAAACGAGAAGAATATGGACCTATTTTATTCCTGTCATCTATTTTTATCAATTCAGAGCTTCAAATTAGAAACGTAAAATCGGTTTGGAGGGAAGAGGGTAAACGTTCAAATCCACAGTAAAATTTCAGTGTTGTGACTTCAGAACAACTCAACAAATAAGTCAACCACACAGCAAAGAGTTTTGTCAAAGTCTTAAAACTAGTTAGTTGTAGAGTCAGGAGAATTTTTTTCCTAAACCAATCTGCACCACCAACTTCAAAATAAACATGTGTTCTTTTTCTTACTTGAATCAATAGCTTTCTAATTTTATGTACCAGCACTTTGGAGTCATAACACCAAGAATATGTGGGTACATTACATGGGAGCAGTTTTCCTGGCTAAATGCCTAAGCTGAATGATACACTTACAGATTAGCTATGCTGACAATCACCTTCTCGGAAAAGAATTGTGCTTTTATGGAAAAGAAAAATTAAATAAAGACCAAAGTTGGGGACACATATAAATGGAACACTACTGAAGATGTGCCTACTGGCTTCATGGATCAAGGTCTAGCAACTGACTCTTTCTGGGCCCAGCGGCAGGCTCCCAGCCCCTCACTGAAATATTACACCTGCAAAGACAGCTCTATTGCAGAAGGCCAGCAGAGCTTCTGCTGGTTGTGGGGTTCGGGGGCTTCCAAAAGCAAGGCAGAGGCTCTCCATCCAGCACCTTGCTACCCTCATTTTCTTTCCAATACGAAAGATCCAGCGGCGAGTTCTATCAACTCTGCCAAACCCATCTGCCTCCCAGCTGCAGCTCTCCTAGGAGAGACGAAAAGGAGAAACTGACGTCTAGTTTCTCATTTTATTCTTTGGAATCCCCCATGGAGTCCAAGTTCAGGAAAGCACAGACACAGTCAGAACACACTTGTCCTTAAGTGTTGGGGATTCTCTCTCTCGGGTGTCACAGGGATCTGGGAAAGTGAAGTTAGGGACAGGAGGCAGGTGAAGGGGGAAAGGTTTTGATACTGGGCTTGAAGTTGAGTGGACAAAGGAGGATAAAGGGGATATTCTAGTAAGAAGGGCAGGGGTCTTCAAGATAGCACTTGAGATGAGGGGTAGTACATAGGGAATTGCTACCTGGTTTGGGAATCAGAAGTATGCTTGATATCTGCATAGTTTTTCTTTCAAGAAGATTTCCTTAAAAGTACACCTAAGTTTCACCTCTCAGCCAGCACAGTTCCAGCTCCTCCATGCTGCCTGGGGTTCTGCTTGTCCTCTGTGGCCCAGTGTTACCATGATGGAACCCAGCAAAAGTGGGGCATCGCCCCAAATCCTGCTATGACTAGCAGCATTATATGAGAGATTTTCTAATTTCTTCCCTAAGCCAATGACTCACAGATCCTTATTATATAGAAGGAAGAAGAAAGATAAATCTCTTCCTTTTTTTAACACTTGCATAACACTTAGACACCTTATGTACTAGGCCTTGTTCTTAGTGATTTTCAAATATTAGCTCAACATAGAAGTTTCATATCTGTTATCTACTCCAGTGTCTCTCGAAATGATATTTGGGAACTACTCATACCAGAATCATGGAATTCTTGTTAATAACGATGATGTCTAAATCAATTCAAAACCAATCCTTAAAACCACCATGTGAGGTAGGCGTATCCATCCCTATTTTACAGATGAGAAAACTGAGACGCAGAGAAATTTGTATCCCGCACAAGGTCACCTGGCCACTAAGTCCAGAGCTAAGACCAAAGCCGGAGTCTGCCTGACTAAACCTCATGCTTCTTTGACAACAACATGTACAGAATCCAACCCCAAGGGAGGATGATGACACTGATGCTACTTGCTGCAATTTCAGCAACAAACCTTGTGCATCTACCTTGTGCGAGACACTCCAGAGGGGCACTGCCATATCTCAAACGTATCTTGGGTATCTTGGGATCACTAAACTACTATGGTAGGGGATCCTGGGTGACAGTGACCAGGACATAGGGAGGGACGGAAATTGGGATCTGTGCAAACTGTTGATCATCCAAGCAGAAGAATGTGCTGTCAGGATGCAAAGCATGAAAGAACCTGGAGTATCCCAAGGAATGACAAGCAATCTCTGAAGAGACTTACCCAGTAGGGTGGCTAAGGATGCAAAGAACCATGGGGAAATTGACCAGGAGCTAACAGAGCCCCAGCCCCCGGGCTGAGTTTTCAGGGCATGGTTGGGGTCCCTGGGCAAACTGATAAGAGCAGAAAGACCTGGAGAATAAGACAAAGGCAGTCTCCAGGTCTGTGGCCTGAGCCCTGAGATATGGCTTGGGCCCCAGCAATCAGGGCAGAAGCCCCATAATCTTGGCTGCAGCATATGGTCAGGCTGGGCCAGTGGTCCTAGAGTGTTCCCCAAAGGATGAACTTCCACACTTTTCTGTGGATCACATTGTCCCTGGAGATGGTGAAAGATAATCTTGTATGCCTCTGGGCTCACCAAATACTTTAACCAAATACTTTACTGATGTTATTGAAGAGACATTCATATGCTCAGTTTCATTTCAAATCTCCAGAGAGGGAACATAGGACATTTCCCAAATGTATTTGATCTCAGAATGCCTTATTTTGTTTTTTAACAGATCATCTCTTGTGACTTTCTGGAACATCAAAACACTACTTGGGAAACAATGAGGCAATGTTCCTTAAATCCATTCTCCACCCCCAAGATTGAAAATAGGTCCTTAAAATGGAGCAATGCTATGCCAGCGGGTGTGGGTCCAGGTGTCCCATCCTGGAAGGCAGAGGAGGGCCAGACAGACACAGGAGCACGACACACAGAAGAAACAGCATTTCCGCTTTCAGGAAATGTACACTCTATGGAAACCCAGTTCTTTCATAGAGGCAGCTACACCTTTTTTCCTGTTTACCCAGGCCACACCGTTATTGGTGTGAAATCTCTGCCAGCTTTCTCCTCCCCTTTTCATGGCGTCAATCGCTAAAAATAAAATGGGATATATCCATACAGTGGAATATTTAACAGCAAAAAATGAAGTACTGATACATACTACAACATGGATAAACCTCAAATACTTTACGCTGAGTGGAAGAAGCCAGACACAAAAGACCACATCATACATGAGTCCATTTATCTGAAATGTCCCAGACTGGCAAGTCCATAGAGATAGAAAGTAGATGAATGATTACCAGGAGATGGAGGTGGCAGGAAATGGGGAGTGACTGCCAAAGCGCTGTGGGTTTCTTTACGGGGGGGGATGGATAAAAATGTTCTAAAATAAGATTGTAATGATGGCCGCACAATTCTGTGAATATGTTTGTAAAACATTGAATTTTACACTTTAAATCGTATGTGAATTAAATCTTAATAAAGCTTAAAAAAAGAAGAGTTACTGCGAACCTTCCAAAGGCCCAGCTCACCTGGGAGCAAAGAGAACCTTTTCTTGCCTTCCTATCTGCTCAGGGCTTGAAGAAATTGATGCTTCTTTTTTGGTTAAGTCACTAAAACTCTGAGATGGGGAGAAGCAGCCCCCTTCCAGCTGTACCCCTGGAACTCTTACTCTCGATAAAATAAGGTGATTTTCTAGACATTCTCCCTAGAAGACAGTTCTCTTCTTCTAGGCAGAAACCATGAATTGATAGAGGCAATTTTTTTTTCTTCTTAAACAAATGGCGTGTTTGAAGTGATACAAAGTAAAGAACAAGTAGAAAATGAATCATGTGCATCAGGATTGCACCTGTCAACACCGAGGCAGGAAGAAAAAGCTAAACCAAAACATGTAAATGTCAACATTTTTCTTTCTGTTACACGAAAGGCCTTTACAGTTGGCATCATTTTTCACATGAGTTTTCAAGGTGTGGGAGAGAATTTTTCCAGTTTCTAACAGAGCAGGCAAAATACCAGTACACCAGGGATAAAATGTGAACACAATACTTTTTGGAAACCAGTGTTGACAGTGTCCCTATGATAACCAAACCAGCAAGAAGGGTAAGAACATAGAAAACTCCTATAATTCCAGGTGGAAGAGATATGAAAGATTTTTAATCAGTGACAGAGTCAGAGGAGAGGCTCAATGCCCTTTTTATGATTAATGGAAATTCTAAAAGATTTTACCAGAATTTTTATTTTAAAAATTAACAAATGGAAAACAGTAGACTCATCATTTCCTCTCTTATATTTTTGGTCTCCCCTTTTAAACTGGCTTACCTAGATTTGGAGACTTTCTAGGGTCAACGTAGATGTGGAAAAATCTACTACGAAGAGTGACCTACTTAGAGTTCAGTGATATTTTTCTAGCAATTTTAGAGTCATCTAGCACAGCCACTTGAGTTTCAGATAGAGAAATGGGGGCCCAGATCGACTGAGTAATTATTCCAGAGTGAGTTATCTAATAAGTGAAGAACCAAGACTGCAACCCATGTCTTCTAATGCTATAGCTGATGGTCTCTCATCTACCCCTCAGTCTTCTTTCTGCTCATCTCACTTTGGGCAAAAAAGCATAAAGCGTTCAGATATAGAGAAAGGGTCAATTTATTTATGATTACATTAAAAGGAAAGAGATTCATAACCACAGTAGAAGGCCAAAGGAGAAATCGGGGATAATAATTATCTGTTATTGAAAAGAAACTGTTCAATCATTATGTTATAAACTATTTATTTTGCACTATTTACTCAGAAAAAAAAAAAGTGATGCTTTCAAAGCAAGACTACATTCCAGTTCAAGCTCAAAATCCTCTCACTCTGGGCAATACTCTACTCTCCTGTCCATGTATATTATAGAATAATTAAGTATGCAGAATATAAATATGTCACAATTTTAACACTTCCTGCTAGAAATTCTCTCAGAGAGGGAATTGTTTTTGTAAGCAAAATGTGATGATCAGTGGGTAAATTCATCATAAGAAAAGACAAAGACACAAAAGACAAAGCTAAAGTGTTTGCATTAAAAAGCAATAGAAACTAAAACACAAAACCATAAAACTCCTAGAAGATAGCATTGGAGAAAATCTAGATGGCCTTGCACATGGCAACATTTTTTAAAATACAACACTAAGGCACAATCCATAAAAATTTGATAAGTGGGACTTCATTAAAATTTAAAACTTCTGCTCTGCAAAAGACAAGGCCAAGAGAATGAGAAGTAAGGCCCCAGACTGGGAGAAAATATTTGCAGAGAGATTTGTGATAAAGGACTGTTATCCAAAATATACAAAGAACTTATAAAACACAATAAGAAAAAAAACAACCTAATTTAAAAAATGAGCCCAAAACCCTAATAGACACTTCATCAAAGAAGACATACAGATGGCAGATATGCATATGAAAAGATGCCCGACATTGTAGGTCATCAGGGAAATACAAATTAAAACGACAATGAGATATCAGCTAATGGGAATGCAAAACAATGGTACAGCCACTTTAGAAGACAGTGTGGCAGCTTCTTACAAAGCTAAACATACTCTTAGCATACAATCCAGCAAATGTGCTCCTTGGTATTAATCCAAAGAAGTTGAAAACTTCTGTCCACAAAAACCTGCACATGGACATTTACAGCACCTTTATTCATAATTGCCAAACTTGGAAGAAAGCCAAAAGTCCTTCAGTAGGTAAATGGATAAATAAACTGTGATACAACCAGACAATGAAATATCATTCAGTACTAAGCCATGGAAAAGACATGGAGGAAGCTTAAATGCCTATTACTAGGTGAAAGATACCAATATGAAAAGGCCATAATGTATGATTCTAATGATGACATTCTGGAAAAAGCAAAACTATGAAGTCAGTGAAAAGATTAGCGGTTGCCAGGTGTTGGGGGGGAAGGTGGAAGGATGAAAAGGCAGAGCACAGAGAGATTTCAGGGCAGTGAAAATACTCTGGGAACCGGAACCAAGATGGCAGAGTAGAAGGACGTGCTCTCACTCCCTCTTGTGAGAACACCAGGATCACAACTAGCTGCTGGACAATCATCGACAGGAAGACACTGAAACTCACCAAAAAAGATACCCCACATCCAAAGACAAAGGAGAAGCCACAATGAGACAGCAGGAGGGGTGAAATCACAGTAAAATCAAATCCCATAACTGCTAGGTGGGTGACTCACAGACTGGAGAACACTTATACCACAGAAGTCCACCCACTGGAGTGAAGGTCTGAGCCCCACATCAGGCTTCCCAGCCTGGGGGTCTGACAAAGGGAGGAGGAATTCCTAGAAAATCAGACTTTAAAGCCCAGTGGGATTTGATGGCAGGACTTTGACAGGACTGGGGGAAACAGAGACTCCACTCTTGGAGGGCACACACAAAGTAGTGTGCACATCAGGACCCAGGGGAAGGAGCAGTGACCCCAGGGGAGACTGAACCAGACCTACGTGCTAGTGTTGGAGGGTCTCCTGCAGAGGCGGAAGGTAGCTGTGGTTCACCGTGGGGACAAGGACGCTGGCAGCAGAAGTTTTGGGAAATACTCTTTGGCGTGAGCCCTCCCAGAGTCTGTCATTAGCCCCACCAAAGAGCCCAGGTAGGCTCCAGTGTTGGGTTGCCGCAGGCCAAACAACCAACAGGGAGGGAACCCAGACCCACCCATCAGCAGTCAAGCAGATTAAAGTTTACTGAGCTCTGCCCACCAGAGCAACAGTCAGCTCTACCCACCACCAGTCCCTCCCATCAGGAAACCTACACAAGCCTCTTAGATAGCCTCATCCTCCAGAGGGCAGACAGCAGAAGCAAGAAGAACTACAATCCTGCAGCCTGTGGATCAAAAACTACATTCACAGAAAGATACACAAAATGAAAAGGCAGAGGGCTATGTACCAGATGAAGGAACAAGATAAAACCCCAGAAAAACAGCTAAATGAAGTGGAGATAGGCAACCTTCCAGAAAAAGAATTCAGAATAATGATAGTGAAGATGATCCAGGACCTCGGAAAAAGAATGGAGGCAAAGATTGAGAAGATGCAAGAAAGGTTTAACAAAGACCTAGAAGAATTAAAGAACAAACAGAGATGAACAACACAATAACTGAAATGAAAACTACATTAGAAGGAATCAATAGCAGAATAACTGAGGCAGAAGAACGGATAAGTGACCTGGAAGACAGAATGGTGGAATTCACTGCTGTGGAACAGAATAAAGAAAAAAGAATGAAAAGAAATGAAGACAGCCTAAGAGACCTCTGGGACAACATTAAACGCAACAACATTCACATTATAGGGGTCTCAGATGGAGTAGAGAGAGAGAAAGGACCCGAGAAAATATTTGAAGGGATTATAGTTGAAAAATTCCCTAACATGGGAAAGGAAATAGCCACCCAAGTCCAGGAAGTACAGTGAGTCCCACATCGGATAAATCCAAGCAGAAACACGCCGAGACACATAGTAATCAAATTGGCAAAAATTAAAGACAAAGAAAAATTATTGAAAGCAGCAAGGGAAAAATGACAAATAACATACAAGGGAACTCCCATAAGGTTAACAGCTGATTTCTCAGCAGAAACTCTACAAGCCAGAAGGGAGTGGCCAAGCCAGAAGGGAAGAACCTACAACCAAGATTACTCTACCTGGCAAGGATCTCATTCAGATTCGATGGAGAAATCAAAAGCTTTACAGACAAACAAAAGCAAAGAGAATTCAGCATTACCAAACCAGTTCTACAACAAATGCTAGAGGAACTTCTCTAACTGGGAAACACAAGAGAAAAAAGTACCTACAAAAACAAACCCAAAACAATTAAGAAAATGGTCATAGGAACATACATATCGATAACAACCTTAAACGTCAATGGACTAAATACTCCAACCAAAAGACACAGGCTTGCTGAATGGACACAAAAACAAGACCCATATATATGCTGTCTACAAGAGACCCACTTCAGACCTAGGGACACATACAGACTGAAAGTGAGGGGATGGAAAAAGATATTCCATACAAATGGAAATCAAAAGAAAGCTGGAGTAGCAATACTCATATCCAATAAAATAGACTTTAAAATAAAGACTGTTACAAAAGATAAAGAAGGACACTACATAATGATCAAGAGATCAACCAAGAAGAAGATATAACAATTATAAATATATAGGCACCCAACATAGGAGCACCTAGATACATAAGGCAACTACTAACAGCTATAAAACAGGAAATCGACAGTGACACAATAATAGTGGGGGACTTTAACACCTCATTTACACCAATGGACAGATCACCCAAAATGAAAATAAATAAGGAAACAGAAGCTTTACATGACACAATAGACCAGATAGATTTAATTGATATTTATTGGACATCCCATCCAAAAACAGCAGATTACACTTTCTTCTCAAGTGTGCATGGAACATTCTACAGGATAGATCACATCTTGGGTCACAAATCAAGCCTCAGTAAATTTAAGAAAATTGAAATCATATTAAGCATCTTTTCTGACCACAACATTATGAGATTAGAAATCAATTACAGGGGAAAAAAACGTAAAAAACACAAACACATGGAGGCTAAACAATACGTTACTAAATAGCCAAGACATCACTGAAGAAATCAAAGGGGAAATCAAAAAATACCTAGAGACAAATGACAATGAAAACACGATGATCCAAAACCTACGGGATGCAGCAAAAGCAGTTCTAAGAGGGAAGTTTATAGGTATACAAGCCTACCTCAAGAAACAAGAAAAGTCTCAAATAAACAATCTAACCTTACACCTAAAGGAACTAGAGAAAGAAGAACACACAAAAACCAAAGTTAGCCGAAGGAGAGAAATCATAAAGATCAGAGCAGAAATAAATGAAATAGAAACAGGGAAAACAATAGCAAAGATCAATAAAACTAAAAGCTGTTTCTTTGAGAAGATAAACAAAATTGATAAACCATTAGCCAGAATCATCAAGAAAAAGAGGCAGAGGACTCAAATCAACAAGATTAGAAATGAAAAAGGAGAAGTTACAATGGACACCGCAGAAATACAAAGCATCCTAAGAGACTACTACAAGCAACTCTATGCCAATAAAATGGACAACCTGGAAGAAATGGACAAATTCTTAGAAAGGTATAGTCCTCCAAGACTGAACCAGGAAGAAATAGAAAATATAAACAGGCCAGCCGCAAGTAATGAAATTGAAACTGTGATTAAAAATCTTCCAACAAACAAAAGTCCAGGGCCAGATAGCTTCACAGATGAATTCTATCAAACATTTAGAGAAGAGCTAACACCGATCCTTCTCAAACTCTTCCAAAAAATTGCAGAAGAAGGAACACTCCCAAACTCATTCTATGAGGCCACCATCACCCTGATACCAAAACCAGACAAAGATACTGCAAAAAAAGGAAATTACAGACCAATATTACTGATGAATATAGATGCAAAAATCCTCAACAAAATACTAGCAAACAGAATCCAACAACACATTAAAAGGATCATACACCATGATCAAGTGGGATTTATCCCAGGGATGCAAGGATTCTTCAATATATGCAAATCAATCAATGTGATACACCATATTAAAAAATAGAAGGATAAAAACCACATGATAATCTCAATAGATGCAGAAAAAGCTTTTGAAAAAATTCAACACCCATTTATGACAAAAACTCTCCAGAAAGTGGGCAGAGAGGGAATCTACCTCAACATAATAAAGGCTATATATGACAAACCCACACAAAAATCATTCTCACTGCTGAAAAATTGAAAGCATTTCCTCTAAGATCAGGAACAAGACAAGGATGTCCACTTTCACCACTACTATTCAACATAGTTTTGGAAGTCCTAGCCACGGCAATTAAAGAAGTAAAAGAAATAAAAGGAATACAAATTGGAAAAGTAGTAAAACTGTCACTGTTTGCAGATGACATGATACTATACACAGAGAATCCTAAAAATGCCACCAGAAAAACTACTAGAACTAATCAATGAATTTGGTAAAGTTGCAGGATACAAAATTAATGCATAGAAATCTCTTGCATTCCTATATGTTAATGATGAAAAATCTGAAAGAGAAATTATGGAAACACCCCCATTTACCATTGCAACAAAAAGGATAACATACCTAGGAATAAACCCACCTAGGGAGACAAAAGACCTGTATGCAGAAAACTATAAGACTATGGAAAGAAACTAAAGATGATACCAACAGATGGAGAGATATACCATGTTCTTGGATTGGAAGAATCAATATTGTGAAAATGACTATGCTACCCAAAGCAATCTACAGACTCAATGCAATCCCTATCAAATTACCAATGGCATTTTTTACAGAGCTAGAAGAAAAAATCTTAAAATTTGTATGGAGACACAAAAGACCCCGAATAGCCAAAGCAGTCTTGAGGGAAAAAATGGAGTGGAAGGAATCAGACTCCCTGACTTCAGACTATACTACAAAGCTACAGTAATCAAGACAATATGGTACTGGCACAAAAACAGAAACATAGATCAATGGAACAAGATAGAAAGCCCAGAAATAAACCCACACACTATGGTCAACTAATCTATGACAAAGGAGGCAAGGCTATACAATGGAGAAAAGACAGTCTCTTCAATAAGTGGTGCTGGGAAAACTGGACAGCTACATGTAAAAGAATGAAATTAGAACACTCCCTAACACCATACACAAAAATAAACTCAAAATGGATTCGAGACCTAAACGTCAGACCGGACACTATAAAACTCTTAGAGGAAAACTTAGGAAGAACACTCTTGGGCAGAAGACCTAAATAGGCATTTCTCCAAAGAAGACATACAGCTGGCCAAGAAGCACATGAAAAGCTGCTCAACATCACTAATTATTAGAGAAATGCAAATCAAAACTACAATGAGGTATCACCTCACACCAGTTAGAATGGGCATTATCAGAAAATCTACAAACAACAAATGCTGGAGAGGGTGTGGAGAAAAGGGAACCCTCTTGCACTTTTGGTGGGAATGTAAATTGATACAGCCACTATGGGGAACAGTATGGAGGTTCCTTAAAAAAACTAAAAATAGAATTGCCATATGATCCAGCAATCCCACTACTGGGCATATACCCAGAGAAAACCATAATTCAAAAAGACACGTGCACCCCAATGTTCATTGCAGCACTATTTACAATAGCCAGGTCATGGAAGCAACCTAAATGCCCATCGACAGATGAATGGATAAAAAAGTTGTGGTACACATATACAATGGAATATTACTCAGCCATAAAAAGGAACGAAATTGGGTCATTTGTTGAGATGTGGATGGATCTAGAGACTGTCATACAGAGTGAAGTAAGTTAGAAAGAGAAAAACAAATATCGTATATTAATGCATGTATGTGGAACCTAGAAAAATGGTACAGATGAACTGGTTTGCAGGGCAGAAGTTAAGACACAGATGTAGAGAAAAAACATATGGACACGAAGGGGGGAAAGCCGCTGTGGGGTGGGGATGGTGGTGTGATGAATTGGGAGACTGGGATTGACATGTATACACTGATGTGTATAAAACTGATGACTAATAATAACCTGCTGTATAAAAATATAAATTAAATTAAATTTTAAAAAAGAATCTGGAAAAAAAAAGAAAATACTCTGTATGATACCATAATAATGGATTAATTTCATTATACATTTGTCCAAACCCATAGAATTAACCCTAGTATAAACAACGGACTTTGGTTGATTAGGTGATTATGATGCATCGATGTAGGTTTGTCACTTGTAACAAAGGTACCATTCTGAGTGGGATGTTTATGGTGAGGAAACCTCTGTGGTGGGGGGGCGGGATATGGGACTTTTCTGCACCTTCCTGTCAATTTTGCTATGAACCTAAAACTAAAAAAAAAAAAAAAGTCTTAATATAAATAAATTGACAGAAACCTGGATATGATGGAAAAGTAGGGGAAGGAGAGTAGGGTGACCATAAAAACAAACTCTAGCTGTACACACATCCCTGATATTGTCAGAAACCTGGGTGAAGACCGCAGACCTTGGAGAACCCCACTGCAGACTGAGTTAGAACCTAAGGAACAAAGCAATCACTGGCTCACACCATATAATACATGCACTGTGGCCTGTGGTTAGTGAACAAGGGTTGGGTGTTCTGCCTATAGTGTAAACTGTGTGGTTTACAGGGCTGGACCAGGTCACTGAGAAGTATGAATTTCATTCATACCGTATAATCATCCCCCTTCATCACACAGGCCAAGGAGCAAAGAAATATGATGACTTCTCAGAGCTTTGAAACACTCTCTCTCCTTTCTTTTGTTTCTTTTGTTTATGTCCTGGGCTTATTGGTTTGCTTCACACTTTGACTGCAATCCTCATTGCTCTGAGGGTCTCAAGGAGCAAAGTCCCAAAAGGAGAACCTCAATAATGACCCCGAGGGGCTTCCCTGGCTTCCCTGGTGGTGCAGTCGTTGAGAGTCTGCCTGCCAATGCAGGGGACACGGGTTCGAGCCCTGGTCTGGGAGGATCCCACATGCCGCAGAGCAACTGGGCCCGTGAGCCACAATTACTGAGCCTGCGCGTCTGGAGCCTGTGCTCTACAACAAGAGAGGCCGCGATAGTGAGAGGCCCACGCACCGCGATGAAGAGTGGCCCCTACTTGCCACAACTGGAGAAAGCCCTCGCACAGAAACGAAGACCCAACACAGTCAAAAATAAATAAAATATATATATATAATAATAATGACCCCGAAGACCTCACAGAGACCTTCATCACAAACAGGAGAAACGTTTAAGGGTAGACTTAACTGAAAAGAATCCCAACATGGGAAAGGAGGAAGGCAACTTACAGACAACCTAGCCAAACCCTTTGCTTTATAGTGAGGAACCCGAGGTTAAAGAGGGAAAGTGGCTGAGCCCGAGTTGGTCAGCTGGTTGGAGTACAGCCCCACTTGCTGATATTCAGATCAGCCCTGAAACAACTCCACTCACCCACCGTGAAACATGCGTCCACCTCCTTCAACAATTCCACTACGTTCTCTAGGACTCTTTTTGACACGGAGGGAATTAATACTCCTCCAAATTCCAGCAGCCGTTTTCTTCCGCTGAGTGTGTTCCCTGCGCAAGCTCGTGTGAGCAAAACAGAACTTTGACAAAGCCCAAAGTTCCACGGACTCGTGATCAACAGGAAAAAGGAGGTCCAGAAATGAGGAAACGCTAAGGAAAATACCTATCCTACAAGGCTGGCGGAAATTATCGGAAGTCATCATGACAGTGCCAATTGTGATGATACATAAAATTAAAATATGAAGTATAATAAAAAGCTGCTACTCAAAATGTATTTTCAGCAAACAAATGTTTTGTTTACTAGCAGGTAGAATTCCTAAAGGATTCTAAAGGAAGCATTTTCTCTGACCAAATAACACTTCCTAAAGCTAAAACATTTGCTTTTGGGGTAGGCCTTATATTTTGCAAATATTTTCAGAGCTTTTCAGTTTCCCCCTGGACTAAACAAGATCCCCTGAGTCATCCAGGTTGACTAATATCAAAGAAAAGGTGGTGTGGTCTGCTGAATAATGGCCCCAAAGATGTTTGGGTCCTGATCCCTGGAACCTATAAATGTGACCTTACATGGCAAAAGGGACTTTGCAGATGTGTTTTCGTGTTTTGAGATGGGAAGATTATCCTGGATATCAGGGCAGGCCCTAAGTGTAATCTCAAGTGGCCTTATGCAAAGGAGGCAGAGGAGACTTCACTACAGAGGAGGAAGAAAGTGATGTGACCATGGAGACAAGAGGTTGCAGTGATTCCAGGAAGGGCTTATGAGTCAAGGAATGAATGAGGCCTCCAGAAACTGGAAAAGCCAGGGAAGGTGATTCTCCCCCCAGAGCCTCCAGGAGGACCCAGCACTGCCAACGCCTCGATGTGAACCCAGTGAGGCTGATTTCAGATTTCTGGCTGCCGGAACTGTAAGAGAATAGATGTGTGTTGTTTGAAGCCAAGTGGTTATTCGATACAGTGGCAAAACTTGTGCAAATACAGGTGCTAAACCTAATTAACCTCCACAGGGTGAGCCAAGGCATGTTTTCTTTTTCAGTTGAAATGTAGTTGACTTACAATGCTATATTAGTTTCAGGTATACAACATCATGATTCAATATTTTTATAGATTATACTCCATATAAAGTTACTATAAAATACTGGCTATAGTCCCTGTGCTGTACATTACATCCTGTGCCTTATTTATTCTATTCATAGGATCTGTACTTCTTAATCCCCTTCACCTATCTTGCCCTTCACTCCTCTCCTCTCTCCACTGGTAACCACTAGTTTGTTTTCTGTATCTGTGAGCCTCTTTCTGTTTTATTACATTAGTTTGTTTATTTTTTAGATTCCACACATAAGTGAAAACATACAGTATTTGTCCTTTCTTGTCTTATTTCACTAAGTATAATACTCCTCAGGTCCATTCATGTTGCTGAAAATGGCAAAGTTTTCATTCTTTTTTATGGCTGAGTAATATTCCACTGAGATATATATTTCACATCTTTATCCATTCACCTCTTGATGGACATTTAGGTTGCTTTCACCTAAAGATAAATAGAAACAAACTTTTATCGTGTAGGAACTAACAGAACAAACAAAGTAGGAAAAAGGCACAGAGGAATTCCACATGTCTGGACTGGCCCTTGAAGCCTCACTCAGAATCCCTTTCCACAGACTCCAGGACATATTTCTCCCACTTTTTTTCTAGGTGCCCTAAGAAAGTTTTCAGGACTTAAGGATTTCCAAATTAATAAATGAGCACAGAATATAATGTTACTGACAAACAATAAACAACAGAGGAACAATTTCCTAGTCACTCCCTTTAGATACTGTTTGAAATAATGAGAAAATTAAAAATATCAACAGTATTCAGCAAAAGTGAATCTTCCCATGGACTTTAGCAGAAAAAGAGTGTCAGAAAATGGCAGTGTTCCGCATTTTATGATTCCAGAACTGTCTTTTGAAAGTCGGATATCAGATAGTCACCCCTGGGAGTGAGGCAGTCTGGTCCTGATCCATTAAAAGCACAAGAGAGTCTATGTTTAGCCAGGCTCTCACCTCCAGCCCACTCTCTGCTCTCTACCTCGGCACCCAAGCCTCAGACTCCAGCCACCACCAGCAGCTATGGAAGAAAGATCACTCCCTTTAGGAAGAATGTGGAGGTGTAGCCATGTGAGCGTTTGTCAGTGGCAGGAGAGTTCGTTTCACCTCTTTATTCTGCTACTTTTTTTTTAACACCTTTATTGGAGTATAATTGCTTTACAATGGTGTGTTACTTTCTACTTTAAAAAAAAGTGAATCAGGGGCTTCCCTGGTGGCGCAGTGGTTGGGAGTCCGCCTGCCGATGCAGGGGACGCGGGTTCGTACCCCGGTCTGGGAAGATCCCACATGCCGCGGAGCGGCTGGGCCCGTGAGCCATGGCCGCTGAGCCTGCGCATCCGGAGCCTGTGCTCCGCAACGGGAGAGGCCGCAACAGTGAGAGGCCCGCGTACCGCAAAAAAAAAAAAAAAAAAAGTGAATCAGCTATACATATACATATACATATATCCCCATATCTCCTCCCTCTTGAGTCTCCCTCCCACCCTCTCTATCCCACCCCTCTAGGTGGTCACAAAGCACTGAGCTGATCTCCCTGTGCTATGAGGCTGCTTCCCACTAGCTATCTATCTTACATTTGGTAGTATATATAAGTCCATGCCACTCTCTCACTTCATCCAGCTTACCCTTCCCCCTCCCTGTGTCCTCAAGTCCATTCTCTATGTCTGTGTCTTTAAACCTGTCTTGCCCTTAGGTTCTTCAGAACCTTTTTTTTTTTTTTGATTCTATTTATATGTGTTAGCATACGGTACTTGTTTTTCCCTTTCTGACTTACTTCACTCTGTGTGACAGACACTAGGTCCATCCACCTTACTACAAATAACTCAATTTTGTTTCATTTTATGGCTGAGTAACATTCCACTGTATATATCTGCCACATCTCCTTTATCCATTCATCTGTCGATGGACACTTAGGTTGCATCCATGTCCTGGAAATTGTAAATAGAGCTGCAATGGAAATTGTGGTACATAACACTTTTTCATTTATGGTTTTCTCAGGGTATGTGCCCAGTAGTGGGATTGCTGGGTCATATGGTAGTTCTAGTTTTAGTTTTCTAAGGAACCTTCTTACTGTTCTCCATAGTGGCTGTATCAATTTACATTCCCACCAACAGTGCTAGAGGGTTCCCTTTTCTCCACACCCTCTCCAGCATTTATTGTTTGTAGATTTTTTGATGATAGCCATTCTGACTGGTGTGAGGTGATACCTCATTGTAGTTTTGTAGTTTCGATTTGCATTTCTCTAATGATTAGTGATGTTGAGCATTCTTTCATGTGTTTGTTGGCAATCTGTATATCTTCTTTGGAGAAATGTCTGTGTAGGTCTTCCGCCCATTTTGGATAGGGTTGTTTGGTTTTTTGATACTGAGCTGCATGAGCTGCTTGTAAATTTTGGAGATTAATCCTTTGTCAGTTGCTTCCTTTGCAAATATTTTCTCCGACTCTGAGGACTTCTCTCGCCTTGTTTATGGTTTCCTTTGCTGTGCAAAAGCTTTTAAGTTTCATTAGGTCCCATTTATTTATTTTTGTTTCTATTTCCATTTCTCTAGGAGATGAGTCAAAAAGGATCATGCTGTGATTGATGTCATAGAGTGTTCTGCCTATGTTTTCCTCTAAGAGTTTTATAGTGTCTGGCCTTACATTTAGGTCTTAATCCACTTTGAGTTTATTTTTGTGCATGGTGTTAGGGAGTGCTCCAATTTCATTCTTTTACATGTAGCTGTCCAGTTTTCCCAGCACCACTTCTTGAAGAGGCTGTCTTTTCTCCATTCTATATTCTTGCCTCCTTTATCAAAAATAAGGTGACCATATGTTCATGGGTTTATCTCTGGGCTCTCTATCCTGTACCATTGATCTATATTTCTGTTTTTGTGCCAGTACCATACTGTCTTGATTACTGTAGCTTTGTAGTATAGTCTGAAGTCTGGGAACCTGATTCCTCCAGCTCCGTTTTTCTTTCTTAAGATTGCTTTGGCTATTCGGGGTCTTTTGTGTTTCCATACAAATTGTGAAATTTTTTGTTCTATTTCGTGAAAAACGCCATTGGTAGTTTCATAGGGATTGCATCGAATCTGTAGATTGCTTTGGAGAGTATAGTCATTTTCACCATGTTGATTCTTCCAACCCAAGAACATGGTATATCTCTCCATCTGTTTGTATCATCTTTAATTTCTTTCATCAGTGTCTTATAGTTTTCTGCATACAGGTCTTTTGTCTCCTTAGGTAGGTTTATTCCTAGATATTTTATTCTTTTTGTTGCAGTGGTAAATGGGAGTGTTTCCTTAATTTCTCTTTCAGATTTTTCATCATTAGTGTATAGGAATGCAAGAGATTTCTGTGCATTAATTTTGTGTCCTTCTACTTTACCAAATTCATTGATGAGCTCTAGCAGTTTTCTGGTAGAGCCTTTAGGATTCTCTATGTATAGTATCATGTCATCTGCAAACAGTGACAGCTTTAATTCTTCTTTTCTGATTTGGATTCCTTTTATCTCCTTTTCTTCTCTGATTGCTGTGGCTAAAACTTCCAAAACTATGTTGAATAATAATGGTGAGAGTGGGCAACCTTGTCTTGTTCCTGATCTTATTGGAAATGGTTTCAATTTTCACTGTTCAGAACGATGAAATGGTTTCAATTTTCACTGTTCAGAACGATGTTGGTTGTGGGTGTTTCATATATGGCTTTTATTATGTTGAGGTAAGTTCCCTCTATGCCTACTTTCTGGAGGGTTTTTATCATAAATCAGTGTTGAATTTTGTTGAAAGCCTTTTCTGCATCTATTGAGATGATCGTATGGTTTTTATCCTTCAGTTTGTTAATATGGTGTATCACATTGATTGATTTGCATATATTGAAGAATCCTTGCATTCCTGGGATAAACCCCACTTGATCTTGGTGTATGATCCTTTCCATGTGCTGTTGGATTCTGTTTACTAGTATTTTGTTGAGGATTTTTGCATCTATGTTCATCAGAGATATTGGCCTGTAGTTTTCTTTCTTTGTGACATATTTTTCTGGTTTTGGTATCAGGGTGATGGTGGCCTCATAGAATGAGTTAGGGGGTGTTCCTCCCTCTGCTATATTTTAGAAGAGTTTGAGAAGGACAGGTGTTTTAGCTCTTCTCCAAATGTTTGAGAGAATTCACCTGTGAAGCCCTCTGGTCCTGGGATTTTGTTTGCTGGAAGATTTTTAATCCCAGTCTCAATTTCAGTGCTTGTGGTTGGTCTGTTTATATTTTCTATTTCTTCCTGGTTCCGTCTTGGAGGGTTGTGCTTTTCTAAGAATTTTTCCATTTCTTCCAGGTTGTCCATTTTATTGGCATAGAGTTGCTTGTAGTAATCTCTCATGATCTTTTGTTTCTGCAGTGTCAGTTGTTCCTTCTCTTTTTTCATTTCTATTGATTTGAGTCTTCTCCCTTTTTTTCTTGATGAGTCTGGCTAATGATTTATGAATTTTGTTTATCTTCTCAAAAACCAGCTTTTAGTTTTATTGATCTTTGCTATTGTTTCCTTCATTTCTTTTTCATTTATTTCTGATCTGATCTTTATGGCTTCTTTCCTTCTGTTTACCCTGGGGTTTTTTTTTCTTCTTTCTCTAATTGCTTTAGGTGTAAGGTTAGGTTGTTTATTTGAGACGCGTCCTGTTCCCTGAGGTAGGATTGTATTGCTATAAACTTCCCTCTTAGAATTGCTTTTGCTGCATCCCATAGGTTTTGGGTAATTGTGTTTTCATTGTCATTTTTTTCTAGGTATTTTTTTATTTCTGCTTTGATTTCTTCAGTGTACTCTTGGTTATTAAGTAGTGTTTTGTTTAGTCTTCATGTGTTTGCATTTTTTACAGATTTTTTCCTGTAATTGATATCTAGTCTCATAGTGTTGTGGTCAGAAAAGATACTTGATACAATTTCAATTTTCTTAAATTTACCAAGTCTTGATTTGTGACCCAAGATATGATCTATCCTGGAGAATGTTCCACGAGCACTTGAGAAGAAAGTGTATTCTGTTGTTTTTGGATGGAATGTCCTATAAATATCCATTAAATCCATCATTTTTAATGTATCATTTAAAGCTTGTGTTTCCTTATTTATTTTCATTTTGGATGATCTGTCCATTGGTGAAAGTGGGGTGTTAAAGTCCCCTACTATAATTGTGTTACTGTCAATTTCCCCTTTTATGGCTGCTAGCATTTGCCTTATGTATTGAGGTGCTCCTGTGTTCGGTGCATAAATATTTACAATTGTTATATCTTCTTCTTGGATCGATCCCTTGATCGTTATGTAGTGTCCTGCTTTGTCTCTTGTAATAGTCTTTATTTTAAAGTCTATTTTGTCTGATATGAGAATTGCTACTCCAGCTTTCTTTTGACTTCCGTTTGCATGGAACATCTTTTTCCATCCCCTCACTTTCAGTCTTTGAGTGTCCCTAGGTCTGAAGTGGGTCTCTTGTAGACAGCATAAGTATGGGTCTTGTTTTTGTGTCCATTCAGCCAGTCTCCATCTTTTGGTTGGAGCATTTAATCCATTACACTTAAGGTAATTATCAACATGTATGTTCCTAGTACCATTTTCTTAATTGTTTTGTTTTTGTTTTTGTAGGTTTTTTCCTTCTCTTTTGTTTCCTGCTTAGAGAAGTTCCTTTAGCATTTGTTGTAGAGCTGGTTTGGTGGTGCTGAATTCTTTAGCTTTTGCTTGTCTGTAAAGGTTTTAATTTGTCCATCGAATCTGAATGAGATCCTTGCTGCGTAGAGTAATCTTGGTTGCAGGTTTTTCTCCTTCATCACTTTAAATATGTCCTGCCAGTCCCTTCTGGCTTGCAGAGTTTCTGCTGAAAGATCAGCTGTTAACTTTATGGGGATTCCCTGGTATGTTATTTGTTGTTTTCCCTTTGCTGCTTTTAATATTTTTTCTTTGTATTTAATTTTTGATAGTTTGATTAATATGTGTTTTGGCGTGTTTCTCCTTGGGTTTATCCTGTATGGGACTCTCTGTGCTCCCTGGACTTGATTAACTATGTCCTTTCCCATATTATGGAAGTTTTCAACCATAATCTCTTCAAATATTTTCCCAGTCCCTTTTTCATCTGGGACCACTATAATTCGAATGTTGGTGTGTTTAATGTTGTCCCAGAGGTCTCTGTGACTGTCCTCAATTCTTGTCATTCTTTTTTCTTTATTCTGCTCTGCAGTAGTTATTTCCACTAGTTTATCTTCCCGTTCACCTATCCATTCTTCTGCGTCAGTTAATCTGCTTTGATTCCTTCTAGAGAATTTTTAATTTCATTTATTTTCTTGTTCATCATTGTTTGTTTGCTCTTTAGTTCTTGTAGTTCCTTGTTAAACATTTCCTGTATTTTCTCCATTCTATTTCCAAGTTTTTCGATCATCTTTACTATTATTACTCTGAATTCTTTTTCAGGTAGACTGCCTATTTCCTCTTCATTTGTTTGGTCTGGTGCATTTTTACCTTGCTCCTTCATCTGCTGTGTGTTTCTCTGTCTTATCATTTTGCTTAACTTACTGTGTTTGGGTTTCTCCTTTTCGCAGGCTGCAGGTTCATAGTTCCCATTGTTCTTGGTGTCTGCCCCCAGTGGCTAAGGTTGGTTCAGTGGGTTGTGTAGGCTTCCTGGTGGAGGGGACTAGTGCCTCTGTTCTGGTGGATGAGGGTGGATCTTGTCTTTCTGGTGGGCATGTCCGCATCCAGTGGTGTCTTTTGGGGTGTCTGTGTACTTATTATGATTTTAGGCAGCCTCTCTGCTAATGGGGGGGGGTTGCATTCCTGTCTTGCTAGTTGTTTGGCATGGGGTGTCCAGCACTGTAGCTTGCTGGTCGTTGAGTGGAGCTGGGTCTTAGCACTAAGATGGCGATCTCTGTGAGAGCTTTTGCTGTTTGATATTATGTGGAGCTGGGAGGCCTCTGGTAGACCAATGTCCTGAACTCAGCTCTCCCACCTCAGAGGCACAAGCCTGACACCTGGCCAGAGCACCAAGACCCTGTCAGACACATGGCTCAGAAGAAAAGGGAGAAAAAAGAAAGAAAGAAAAAAATAAATTAATGTTATTAATATAAAAAAACTAATTATTAAAAAAAATTGAAAAGGAATAAAAATAAGGGAAAAAAAGAAAGAAAAAAGAGAGCAACCAAACCAAAAAGCAAATCCACCAATTATAACAAGCGGTAAAAATTATATTAAAAAAACTAAAGAAAACAGACAGAACCCTAGGACAAATGGTAAAAGCAAAGCTATACAGACAAAACCACACAAAGACGCATACACTTACACACTCACAAAAAGAAAAAAAGAAATATATATATATATATAATCTCGTTGCTCCCAAAGTCCACCTCCTCAATTTGGGATGATTCTTTGTCTATTCATGTATTCCACAGACATCAAGTTGATTGTGGAGCTTTAATCCGCTGCCCCTGAGGCTGCTGGGAGAGATTTCCCTTTCTCTTCTTTATTCTCACAGCTCCCGGGACTCAGCTTTGGATTTGGCCCCGCCTCTGCGTGTAGGTCGCCGGAGGGCGTCTGTTCTTTGCTCAGACAGGACGGGGTTAAAGGAGCCGCTGATTGGGGGGTCTGGCTCACTCAGGCCGGGGCGGGGGGGGGGGGGGGGGGGGGGGAGGGAGGGGCGCGGAGTGCGGGGCGGGCCTGCGGCGGCAGAGGCCGGCGAGACGTTGCACCAGCGTGAAGCGCGCCGTGTGTTCTCCCGGGGGAGTTGTCCCTGGAACCCGGGACCCTGGCAGTGGCGGGCTGCACAGGCTCCCCGGAAGGGGGGTGTGGACAGTGACCTGTGCTCGCACACAGGCTTCTTGGTGGCGGCAGCAGCAGCCTTAGCTTCCCATGCCCGTCTCTGGGGTCCGCGCTTTTAGCCGCGGCTCGCGCCCGTCTCTGGAGCTCCTTTAAGCAGCGCTCTTAATCCCCTCCCCTCGCGCACCAGGAAGCAAAGAGGGAAGAAAAAGTCTCGCCTCTTTGACAGCTCCTGACTTTTCCCCGGACTCCCTCCCGGCTAGCCGTGGCGCACTAACCCCCCGCAGGCTGTGTTCACGCCGCCAACCCCAGTCCTCTCCCTGCGCTCCGCCCGAAGCCCGAGCCTCAGCTCCCAGCCCCGCCCGCCCCGGCGGGGGAGCAGACAAGCCTCTCGGGCTGGTGAGTGCCGGTCGGCCCTGATCCTCTGTGCGGGAATCTCTCCGCTTTGCCCTCCGCACACCTGTTGCTGCGCTCTCCTCCGCGGCTCCGAAGCTTCCCCCCTCCGCCAGCCGCAGTCTCCGCCCACGAAGGGGCTTCCTAGTGTGTGTAAACCTTTCCTCCTTCACAGCTCCCTCCCACAGGTGCAGGTCCCGTCCCTATCCTTTTGTCTCTGTTTATTCTTTTTTCTTTTTCCCTACCCAGGTACGTGGGGAGTTTCTTACCTTTTGGGAGGTCTGAGGTCTTCTGCCAGCGTTCAGTAGGTGTTCTGTAGGAGTTGTTCCACGTGTAGATGTATTTCTGATGTGTTTGTGGGGAGGAAGGTGATCTCCGCGTCTTACTCTTCCGCCATCTTGAAGGTCTCCCCCTGCTCTGCTACTTACTAAATAGAAATAGCTGAGTAGTAAGACTGTGAAGAAAGCTGACGATGGTTAAAGACATTTGTTAGAGAATAATCAACCAGTGAGACTCCCATTTCATATGAAAGCTCTTTTGAGGCTTCCCCTATTGTACCTGAAGGCAATAAACATTAATGTCTTATAACTGGGGGGAGTAACGTGAGAAGAGGAAAAATGTTGATATTTCTTGACATTTGAGACCACTATGTCTCATCACTGGCCCAGCAATCCGCAGTGTGTTCCGCCCACTTACCCTTTATCTTATTATTATAAAATTTAAACAAAGGTTCCCACGCCACCCCTGGTATAAGCAAACATTGTTATTTTTCAAAACCAGTGGCGACACTGAACCAAGCAGCGTTCGAAAACCACAAAGCTTATTTCTAGCAAATGTGAGCTAGCTGTGCCTTACCCACGCTGCGTTGCTCGGTGGTTCATTACATCAGGCACACAGGAGTGTCTTTCTCTTTAAAGAATCTTCATCTTTAATTGCCTCAGCCTTCTAGACGTTAACCTGCGGTTTTTCTACCTAAAACTGGTATCCCAAAGTTGCAAACTCTTCTTAAACAGTGGCTTTGCCCCAAGGAAAGAAAGTAATGTATTAGAGTCCATGCAAGCTTTCAATGCATGAAGAGTCTGTGAATTCCTGTAAGGCAGTTTTCTCTCTATCCTTCAGATCCTCGTGTGAGTGTGTGTGTGTGCGCGCACGCAGTTTTTTTCTTAAGAATCATTACATATACATATGTATATATACATATATAATGGTTCTTAAGAAAATGGTTCTCAACAGTCAGCCAGGGGTTATCAGTTAGGGGAAACAGCTCACTTTCACCCAGACAGCACGGTGGGATTTTAGGGGTCAGGAGGGGATGTATCTCCACCTGGGCTGAGACTGTAGTCAAAAGCTGCCGGACAGAGTGAGGGGTCTGCAGGCATCCTGGAGAAGTGGTCCTTCCCCCTCCACTCACCCACCCACACCCCACAGTGGACTTGCAGCACTATTCTTAGAACTGCAGTCTGTTTCCAGGCAGTTCACTGCACACAGGGTGGAGAAGAATTCAACTCTTGTCAAGAATCCATCCAAAAGTCGGGTGTAAGAAAGGATTTTTCTCCTCCTAGATCAGTTCAATAAGTGATTTTTAAGCACCTGGCCTAGTTGTCCTGGAGGAGTAATAATTACTGCACAGTTATGGCTTCCCACTGGTGTTTGGATAAAGACAAAATTCTGAACAAGTCCCCAAGCCCTGGGTGGCCCGACCCCTGCCGACTCTTCAGCCTCATTTTGCTCAAGCCCCACTCCCGCCTCCGTCCTGAAGCCATGTGGTCTGTGGAAGAAAACAGCTATCCCAGGGAAAGCCATCTTTTAGTCACTGGCTAATGCTGTACTCAGATCAGGGGGTGGCAAACTTTTTCTGCAAAGGGCCAGATAGTAAATTTTTTAGGCGTTGCAGGTCATAGGGTCTAGGTCACAACTACTCAGCTCTGCCATTGTAGCACAAGAGTCCACAGATGACAACTACCTGAATGGGAAGGACTGGGTTCCAGTGAAACTTGATGACACTGAAATTTGAATTTCATATAATTTTCACATCACAAAGTACTATTTTCCCTTGATTTTCTTCCACCCAATTAAGATGTAAAAACTGATCTTAGCTCATGGGCCAAATAAAAGCAGGTGACAGGTCAGATTTGGCCCGTGAGCCATGGTTTCCAACCCTTGCTCTAAATGACCTGCCCTTGCAAACTCTGCATGAGGCCTTGACACTGACCGGAAAAGGGTTAATGGCAGTAAAGCTCCCTAAGCTACCCCATCAACGGGATAAAATCTTAGGCATTAGATGACCTAGAGTCTATCAGAGAAACATTATTCACTCATTATCCCTGTGAGTTATCATTTCACAAATATGCCTGTATTAATTTGCTTGGGCTGCCATAACAGAGTACCACAAACTGGGTAACTTAACCAAAATGTATTGTCTCACAGTTCTGGAGGCTGGAAGTCTAAGATCAGGGTTCCAGCGTGGTTGATGTCTGCTGAGACTTCTCCCCAGGGCTGGCAGATGGCCACCTCCCTACAGTGTCTTTACATGCTCTTTCCTTTTGGGGTATTGTGTCCTAACCTCCTCTTCTTAGGACACCAGTCATATTGGATTAAGGCCCACCCTGATGACCTCATTGAACCTTAATTATCTCTTTAGAGATCCTATGTCCAAGTACAGTTCATTCTCAGGTATTAGGGTCGGGACACGAATATATGAATTTTGTGGGGAGGACACAATTCAGCCCATAACAATGCTTTACAGTCATCCTTTTGTCAAGACCCAAGAGCCAAAACACTTGGGGATGATACGCACAGGAAATGACAAGACTGGTCGTTCTCACAGGTCAGCTGGGATTGACCCTTTGGCTCCAAATAAGACCTCCCTGAGCTAATCCCACCCAGAGCACCCAGTTTCCTGTCTTGGCCAAAAACTCTTGTCAAGGCTACTGATCCACGTGTCCAAACTTGTCGGCCTAAGATAACCTAGTGGAACTTTCAGGCTGGCAGCACATGGACTCTCAATGTAAGGCTCCCCCTGGCAGCCCCGCGTTAGCCCACCACACTGCACACTCCGCCAAGGAAGCAGGAGAAATAGAGCAGGTGTCACCGAGGCTGCAGTGTGTCTGTGACAAAGGACAAAGGCTGGGGGTCCTGGGGAGGAGGGTGGATCCTCTTCCATTCACATCCCTGGTTTTCCACTTGACAAAGCTATATGGCACTAAGAACGGGCTCTTTCTCTCCACATTCACGTGCACATTTTCCAAAACGGCCTTCTGTGCCCTGGTAACCCCAGTATTCCAACCTCGTCGAGAAGTTCTGAGACCCTGTGGGAGGGCCGGTTTCGCTTTCAGTCCTAGAAACATACAAGGATCTTCTCCCAAAAGAAAAGGAAAAGATGGGCAGATTTGTCATGTTACCCACGCACGGCACCTTGACTGTAGCCTTTGTGCCTTGCAGCGTGCTGCTGCCCCTGCCTGGAATGCCTTCCAGCCCAACCTTCCTAATTTCTGCTTCAAGGTCACATCCTCCAGGGAGCCTGCTCTGAAGTCCCCAGGCAGACTGGCGGGGGCACACGTCTATTGTTGCCCTTCCCAACTGCAGCCACAAGGTGGCAGCACAGGGCTGTGTTTGAGAGCCCAAACTGCCTAAATTCAACCACCAGTTCGGTCAACTACTAGTTAAATGACCCTGGGAAAATCAACTAATGCCTCTCTGTGCCTTTTTTTTTTTTTTTTTGGTCTGAAAGATGGACGCAAAACAGAATCTGCTTCATAAAATCATTGTGTGGATCATACGAGCTAATATGTGAGAAGTGCTCAGAAAGTCCCACGGTAAATGCTCAGTAAGAACTGTTAAATTTCAATTTTCTATTGAGGTGTCTGCCCCTCCCAGCCGACTGTGATTAGTATTTCATGCTTAAACATGAATAGGAGAGAAGCTATTTCATAGGAGCTGCTTAATTCTATCCTAGGGGTTTCACATTTTCAAACTACTTGCGAATTTTCCTGGCCGGTTATAATTACCCCCTCTCCTTCCCCTCCCCCCTGCTTCCTTCCACCCTCCGTGAACTGCTTGGTCAAACACTTTGTTTTCTGTTTTGTTTGTTTTTGCGTTACGCGGGCCTCTCACCGTTGCGGAGCACAGGCTCCGGACGCGCAGGCTCAGTGGCCATGGCTCACGGGCCCAGCCGCTCCGCGGCACGCGGGATCTTCCCGGACCGGGGCGCGAACCCGTGTCCCCTGCATCGGCAGGCGGACTCTCAACCACTGCGCCACCAGGGAAGCCCCCCACTTTGTTTTTTTATTTCCTCATCGGAGGGAACTTCTGAGAGCAGCTCTAATCATGCCACTCCCCTGCTTCAAAGTCCTGTCTGCTTCGCCGTTGCCTGGAGGGTAAAGTCTGACCACCTCAGCTCAGTTTACAAAGGTCCACCCGGGTTCTGGATTAACTCTAGAGAACCATGAGGTCCTTTTCACTTCCCTTTCAAGAAGGGAAGAGGTCAAGTGAAGACAAGAGGCCTGAGACTAGGAGAGGGAGAGGGGCTGGCGCTTCCTGCCACGTGGAACCTGGAGGACCCACTGGCCATCTGAGTGCAACCGAAGGACACAGACATAGGAACCACCAAGCTGAACCCTGCCAGCCCACAGAACTGCAGGGGGTCATAAAGCAGCTGTTGTCTTAAACCACTAAGTCTTGGGGTGCTTCAGTGAGGCAACAGCAGATAATAGAAACATTCTTAATTATTGGTGGGTTTTCTGAAGACTCCCACCTTTGCCGCTTGCTGACTATTCTGAATTTTGACGGAGCAGGGCTGCCCTAGGCTGACGTGTGGTCAATGTCCACAGAAAGCAGACTTTTCAGAAGACCCAGGGTGTCTAGATCTGGCACTAGCCCGACGTGCTCCTGGGCATGGATAGGTGCCCTTCATCCTTCTCTGAGCTCAAGCCCTGAAAACAATCAGCGCCCACTAAATATGTAATACCTTTATATGAGCTGAATTGAACATAACTCCCTGCAATTTGGCTCTAAGTTCACTATTTCTATTTTCTATGGAAATAAAGAAAAATTGGTAGCCTAAGGATAATTCTTTACATTTAAAAACATGTATTACATTTCCATTAGAAACTGATTGGCTAAAGAAAAAAGTAGCATTTATTTGATTAAACACACTAACAATTTTATGAAATTTTTATTATTTTTTATTTGTTGCGGTTCGCCGGCCTCTCACCGCTGTGGCCTCTCCCGCCGCGGAGCACAGGCTCCGGACGCGCAGGCTCAGCGGCCATGGCTCACGGGCCCAGCCGCTCCGCGGCACGTGGGATCTTCCCGGACCAGGGCACGAACCTGTGTCCCCTGCATCGGCAGGCGGACTCTCAGCCAGCGCGCCACCAGGGAAGCCCAAAATTTTTATTTTTACTCCTTTTACTTATTTTTATGCCCCACAGACCCCTGCGTGCTTAAAATCTAAACTTGAGACTTTAGTCAGAGGTGAAATCTAAGTATATGACCCTGACCAGGTAACAAGGTATGATTGTTAAATCTTAGGAAAGAAAGGGCACACAGAAGATTGCCACTTCCTGGTGTCCAGAGGCTGGATGGTGATGGTCAAAATACATGTGTAGGCCTGACCGGGGACACCCCAAGCATTACCTACATGGCTGAGAACTCCAGTATTTTGATTCCAGCCATTGCCTACAGAAAAGAAGCAATAAAGTCAAAAGCATATAAACGTCATCGTCATTTATTCATTCATTCATTCACTCACTCAGTAAAGCCTTGTCGATCCTGCTGGTCAGTTTCTACAAGCCAAGCCCGGTATAGCTCTGGGCATACGACCTTACTAGCCATGGTTACACATTCAACCGACAGCAAATCATTCTCCAGAGAGATAGTGAACATCCACTGTATTCGTTTTTTATTGCTGCTGTAACAAATTACCACAAACTCTGTGGCTTAAAATACAAATGTATTATCTTACAGTCCCAGAGCTCCAAAGTCTGAATGGGTCTCACTAAAGAAGGTCAAGTTGTCTTCCGAGGCTCTGGGAGAAGATGGGTGCCTTTTAGAAAAGCTGCATTGCCTTGTGGTCCATCTCACTACAGAATCACAGTTACCCAGGAAAAAATGACAATATGAATTATCAATTCATATTGAAAAATAAACAAATAAATCTTCCCTGCAACCTCTTAGCAAAGTTCAAAGTGGGAAATGGATCACAGAAGCCAGATAAAAACATCCTAAACACCTTCATCTCCTGACCCTCCAGTGCCCTCCACACCAGAGTGTGGCCAAACTTCTCACGTCTCCCCCGTCTCTCAAAACTACCCCCAAATTTCCAAAGAACTCAGTCTGGGCTTTCGTCTCTCATGAACCACCTATTTTCTTTCCTTGTCTAATCCTTCCCTGTTCTCCAGATATAAATTGATTTTGTCTTTTTGAACTTCTTTCATTCTCCGCTCTCAGAGCTAGCAGGCAAACTCAAAAACTATGGGGTGGAGGGGAAGATGCCATTTTTACCCATAACTCGCTTTCATCTGTGTAACATATGCGACACCTAATCTAAGACACTGTGCACACCCATATATATGTACCATGATGATCCCACTTCCGTAATTTTACCTAGGAATAGGTGGCATGCAAGGGGCTAAGTGCAAGAAAACAAAGCATCTTCTATGCTTTTGTGAATGTTTGGTTTTAAATGCACACAGAAACATGTTTCCACACATATTCAACAAAATACCTCAGGCTCTTTTGAAGACAAAGAACATAGCTGTGACTGTGTTAGTCATTTAAGAAGCTGTTTTCTCCACTGTGAAAACAGAGCCTGGGGAAATGTCTGTAAAGATGCTTTACAGCCAATTATGAAACTTGACCCTTTCCTCGTCTGGTGCACTTTACTCTCTTGTGCTGTGTGCTAAGGGTCGGCACCCTTATTTTGCATAATTGTAATTCAAGCAAGTGAGCATTCTTTGTGCTATTTATGCAGCCAGCTTTCTTCTGTAGACCAGAACATGTGTGCAGAACACCACAAAAGTGCTCCAGCCCCAGCTAGTAACCGTAGCTGATGTTCCTTCAAAGGCAAACCATACCCCATTTAAAGTAGAATGTTCGATGAAAATATACCTGGGACCTGCCACCTTTCATGTATTCACACAGATTTTAGTACATGACTTCTGCTATCAAATGGTTCCTGGGTGTAGGTTTTGGAAAAGAAAGGGAACATATGAGTCACTGAATACAGGTGAAAGCGTGAACCCTCCTCCTCTTTCACCCCATCGACCTAAAGCACGGAATGGGGATGGGGTGAGGACACCAAGACCAACCACGATCTTCTTCACCAATTCCTCAGGCCAGCCCTCCAAAATACCACCCTGAATGCCAGCCAACTGCCTCTCATAAATCAACATCATTGGGGTATAGTCCAGCAACCTTGCACACGCCTATGCACGTGGAGGCGCCCACATCCTGTGCTCCAGGAAGCTGACTGTCTATATGACTTGCTAAGCATATTTGTGCCTTGTCTGTTTGTCCATCCTTGTTTTCCTTAGACCTTAATCATAAAGATGAGACCATTAGGCAACATGCAACTTAGCTCCTGATTTCTGCTCTTCTAAGTATACGTAATACCTCGCCTAACGTGTTGACTCCTTTCCTGGATAAGCAGGAATAACAATGAAGAATCAAGTAAAGAATGACTGACTCTCTACCCCTAGCTTCCCCTAGGAAAATTTGCAGGTGGACCCTGTGGGTGCAGGCAAACCACAGGGCCAAGAGAACATCCAACGAAAGGTGGACCACGTGAGCAAGACAGCACCCCAGGGAAGATGGGTAGAAGTCAGCAGTCCTGCACGCAATGGAAAAATGACCTCCTGCCTTAATGGTTAACTGAGATTGTTTCCCCTTTTTCTCTTTAAAAATTGTCCTGGCTGAGCAAAATCTTGGGAGTTGGTCTCTGGATGCAAGTCCACCTTCTCCCCAGATTGCCAGCTTTTCTGAATAAAGCATCTTTCTTCTCTACCAAAGCTTGCCCCTCGATTTATTGGTTGTTGAGTGGCCAGCAGCCCAACCTGAGTTCAATTACACTAAGTATCTTCACCTGTAAATTTAGGTTCTGGAAATGGGAACAGTGCTCACTGAATCCCAAACACATCAAGAAATATTGTTGTGATTAGAGTCTTAGCCAAATAATGGCCAAAAAAAGAAAGTTGTCTACTGAATGGAGAATACACATTGACACTGTGGTTGTGAAAATATATAAGCAATAAGCTATTTTTTTCAAAACTAATAAAGCTTTGTGTTTCTTTGGTTTTATTTTTAACATCTTTATTGGAGTATAATTGCTTTACAACGTTGTGTTAATTTCTGCTGTATAACAAAGTGAATCAGCTATATGCATATGTATGTCCCCATATCTCCTCCCTCTTGCGTCTCCCTCCCACCCTCCCTATCCCACTCCTCCAGGTGGTCACAAAGCACGGAGATGATCTCCCTGTGCTATGCAGCTGGTTCCCACTAGCTATCTATTTTACATTTGGTAGTGTAGATATGTCAATGCCACTCTCTCACTTCGTCCCAGCTTACCCTTTCCCCTCCCCGTGTCCTCAAGTCCATTCTCTACATCTCTGTTTTTATTCTTGTCCTGCCCCTAGGTTCATCAGAACCATTTTCTTTTTTTAGATTCCATACATATGTGTTAGCTTACGGTATTTGTTTTTCTCTTTCTGACTTACTTCACTCTGCATGACAGTCTCTAGGTCCATCCACCTCACTACAAATAACTCAATTTCGTTTCTTTTTATGGCTGAGTAATATTCCATTGTATATATGTGCCACATCTTCTTTATCCATTCATCTGTCGATGGACACTTAGGTTGCTTCCATGTCCTGGCTATTGTAAATAGTGCTGCAATGAACATTGTGGTACATGACTTTTTTTTTTTTTTTTACTTTGGCATGAAACGTATTTTTCACGGAATTGTGTCCTTACTTTTAATAAACGCAAAACTGAAACAAACTTTAATAAATATGGTATGATACCACTTATATGTGGAATCTAAAAAAATGATACAAATGAACTTATCTAAAAAACAGAAATAGACTCACAGACATAGAAAACAAACTTACGGTTACCAAAAGGGAAAGGAGGTGGGGATAAATTAGAAGTTTGGGATTAACATAGACACATTACTATATATAAAATAAACAAAAAGGACCTACTATATAGCACAGGGAACTATATTCAATATTTTGTAATAACCTATAATGGAAAAAAATCTGAAAGAAAAACGTATAACTGAATCACTTTGCTGTATACCTGAAACATTATAAATCAATTATACCTCAATAAAAAAACTAAAACAAGCTTTAGTATTTTGTTTTAATTATCAATGTAAACATTTTTTCAGCTTTACACTTATTAGCCTCTCAATTTCAATATATATATGTCTACATATCTATATATATATCTATGTGTGTCTATTTACAACTTTAGCCATTAGGTAATTTTTTCTAACTTTGGTCTGATTAGTTGATGAGGTCCTAATCACAAGACAATGTCTCGTCTTCTTCCTGATCTTAGTGGAAATGGTTTCAGTTTTTCACCTTTGAGAACAATGTTGGCTGTGGATTTGTCATATATGGCCTTTATTATGTTGAGGTAGGTTCCCTCTATGCCTATTTTCTGGAGAGTTTTCTATCATATATGGGTGATGAATTTTGTCAGAAGCTTTTTCTGCATCTATTGAGATTATCATATGGTTTTATCCTTCAATTTGTTAATATGGTGTATCACATTGATTGATTTGTGTATATTGAAGAATCCTTGCATTCCTGGGATAAATCCCACTTGATCATGATGTATGATCCTTTTCATGTGCTGTTGGATTCTGTTTGCTAGTACTTTGTTGAGGACTTTTGCATCTATGTTCATCAGAGATATTGGCCTGTAGTTTTCTTTTTTAATGACATCTTTGTCTGTTTTTGGTATCTGGGTGATGGTGGCCTTGTAGAATGAGTTTGGGAGTGTTCCTCCCTCTGCTATATTTTTGACGAGTTTGAGAAGGATAGGTGATGGCTCCTCTCTAAATGTTTGAGAGAATTTGCCTATGAAGCCATCTGGTCCTGAGCTTTTGTTTTTTGGAAGATTTTTAATCCCAGTTTCAATTTCAGTGCTTGTGATTGGTCTGTTTATATTTTCTATTTCTTCCTGGTTCAGTCTTGGAAGGTTGTGCTTTTCTTAGAATTTGTCCATTTCTTCCAGGTTGTCCATTTTATTGGCATAGAGTTGCTTGTAGTAATCTCTCGTGATCCTTTGTATTTCTGCAGCGTCCGTTATTACGTCTCCTTTTTCATTGCTAATTCTATTGATTTGAGTCTTCTTCCTTTTTTTCTTGATGAGTCTGGCTAATGGTTTATTAATTTTGTTTATCTTCTCAAGGAATCAGCTTTCAGTTTATTGATCTTTGCTCTTGTTTCCTTCATTTCTTTTTCATTTATTTCTGATCTGATCTTTATGATTTCTTTCCCTCTGCGAACTTTGGGGAATTTTGTTCTTCTTTCTCTAATTGTTTTAGGTGTAAGACTAGGTTGTTTATTTGAGATTTTTCTTGTTTCTTGAGGTAAGATTGTATTGCTATAAACTTCCATCTTAGAACTGCTTTTGCTGCATCCCATAGGTTTTGGGTCGTTGTGTTTTCATTGTCATTTGTTTCTAGGTATCTTTTGATTTCCTCTTTAATTTCTTCAGTGATCTCTAGGTTATTAAGTAGTGTATTGTTTAGCCTCCATGTGTTTCTATTTTTTACAGATTTTTTCCTGAAATTGATACATAGTCTCATAGCATTGTTGTTGGAAAAGATACTTGATACGATTTCAATTTTCTTAAATTTACCAAGGCTTGATTTGTGACCCAAGATACGGTCTATCCTGGAAATGAGAGGAAAGCTGGTCATTAATCATTAATGGTGCGTGTGAAGTTCATCTCTTCCAATCTCACCTAACCTGCCTCTCTTTGGCATTATACACAATTTACTGTTTTGAAGAATTATTGGATCCTTTTCTTTACCATGCATCAAAATAAAATAGGTAGAAGTTTGGGGGAAATGAACATAGAGAAAGGTTTTTCATAAAGCATACCCTTTTCCTGCAGGAAGAAAGATCTCAGGGTGGATCAGTAGGAACAAATTAGAGAAGCTGAATTCTTGGGAAGCAACGGCAAAGAAAAGTAAACCACCAACATTTTTCTTGGCTCAAGTGCAGATGGCTTTTGTTGATCGCTTATTTTCTTTCTTGCTTATTTATGTTCCACTTTATTTCACAAAGGACTTGCGATAGCTTTCAGAAAACACGCAGAAAGATAAAGTTGAAAAAGTAATGGCAAAGGGAAAATATAGGTGTGTAAATCAAAGCTAAGAGGAGAGATTAATACAGAGGAATATACATTATTCAGTGCTACCCACCACTAGAGTCAATAAAAAGATTTTAGGCTTCCTTCCAATCAAAGTCAGGCAGAGAGAGTTATGAAACCTATTTAACATTGTATCCTTAGTGTTTAAAGTACATACTTTAAAAAAAGTTTTTAGAAGTTTTTTTGGTAGATGACTTTTGCAAGAAGGGGCACTAGACTCTAACCACTTCTCAATAAACCAGACTAACTGATTCTTTCATGGACCACAAAGACAATCATAAAGTTGCTGTGTCTTTCTGATTTTAAAAATAATTTTTAAAATAATTTTATAGTGTGTATATGTGCGCATACCAATGTATAGTAATGTTGAGGAAGGTCTTATATCATTTCGTGAGAAGAATGTAATATTGATTCCAAACTAAGGGTCATGCCAGAGGAGAAATGTGTAGGGACATTCCACTTATAAAATTCACTACTTCACTAGATTGAAGGAGAAAATTTAAAAGACTATCTCAATTTTTTTATGCAGAAAAAAATTTCATAAAATTTGAAAGCTGTTTATGGTTTATGAAAAGAATATCTCTTATCCACCTAGAAATGTCTAGTTAACTTACAACAAACATTATGTTTAACAGAGAGACTTTAGCTGTATTCTAGTTACTGTCAGAAACAATACCGGGATGCCTAGAAATACTAATAGAACCAACTGATAAATCATTAGATCTAATAAGAGAGCTTAGAAGGGTGACCAGATGTAGGACCAAATAGAAGAAATCAATAGCAGTTCTTTATATACCTCTCTTAAATGCAGGATATTCAACACCTATAATTTCCTAGGATTGCTGTAACAAAGTGCCACAAACTGGGTGAGTGAAAACCACAGAAATTTATTGTTTCACAGTCCTTGAGGCCAGGAGTCTGAAATCAAGGTGCCTGCAGGACCACGCTCCCTCTGAAACCTGTACGAGAGGATCCTTCCTTGCCTCTTCCTAGCCTCTGGTGGTTTTCTGGCTATCTTTGGCATTCCTTGGCTTGAAGCTGCCTAACGCCAATCTCTGCCTTCCTTATCACGTGGTGTTCTTCCTGTGTGTCTGTCTTCATATGGCCATCTTCTTATAAGGACACCAGTCCTATTGACTTAGGGGCTCACCCTGCTCCAGTATGACCTCATCTCAGCTAATTACATCTACAATGACCCTATGTCTAAATAAGGTCACATTCTGAGGTCCTGGAGGGTTGGGACTTCAACATATGAATTTTTGAGGGGGGAAGATACCATTCAACCCATTACAATGCTCACCTGCGGCAGAATATAGCAAGTGCCCTAGAGTGGGCCAGGCGAAAGGCTATGGGTAAGAGACAAGAGTGATGCCTTGTACCCCAGCACCTTACGAAAGGCGGAGAGAGCACTTCAAATTGACTTTGTAGGGACTTCCCTGGTAGCGCAGTGGTTAAGAATCCACCTGCCAATGCAGGGGACACGGGTTCAAGCCCTGGTCTGGGAAGATCCCACATGCCACAGAGCAGCTAAAGCCCGTGCGTCACAACTATTGAGCCTGCGATCTAGAGCCCGCGAGCCACAACTACTGAGCCCACGTGCTGTAACTACTGAAGCCCACATGCCTAGAACCCATGCTTCACAACAAGAGAAGCCACTGCAATGAGAAGCCCGTGCACCACAACAAAGAGTAGCCCCCGCTCGCCACAACTAGAGAAAGCCCACACGCAGCAACTAAGACCCAACACAGCCAAAAATAAAATAAATAAATTTTAAAAACAAATTGACTTTGTAAATTTGGTCCAGGTGGAGAAAAATCATCGAATTTTTGACATCAGAAATAGTGGAAGAAAGTGTGTGAGTTAATGCAAATATAGATTGAATGAAGAGAAATTGAAAAAATTAAATTCAGAAAAAAGGCTGAGGGGGGGTCTTGAAGGCATTGGTACATGAGCAATTAGGAAATCGGACCCTTCCTCGTTTTGGCAGGAAAGAGCATTTTGCAGGAAAGAGCTCTCTGCAGGAGGCCCCTTTTGTCTCGTCATGAACCTTAAACCAGGCGCCACCATGCTCCACTCATGTCTGGCCCTAGCACACCTTTCAAATCTTTTGATCACACAATATCTTGAGTAACCTGTTAGTTCTTTCCATAGAACAGAGAAGTAGAAATGAAGAATAAGTAATTAACAGATTACCAGATCTCTTCCCTACCTCCCGCTTCAGTCATCTCGTGAAAAAAACTGTGTGAACAAAATAGCATCAAGAGAAAGATTGCAAGAAGTCCACAAGCCCGCACACAAGCCGACACACAAGCCGGCAAACAAGCCTGCACACAGTGGGGAACGACAACTCTGACCCCTTATCTCAATGACTAACTGAGATCACTTCTCTTTTTCCTTTTAAAAACTGTCATGGCTGAGCAGAATCTTTGGAGGTGGTTTCTGGGGGACACTGAGTCCACCATCTCCCCAGATTGCCGGAATTCTGATTAAAAGCAACTTTCCTTTCTACCAATATTTGCCTCTCTTGGGTGTTGATTTTCAAGCAGCAATCAGCCAGACCCGAGTTCGGTAACACTAGTCCAATCTCTACAGACATTCAGTTACCCATTCTTTTTCTTTTTTTCACTCTACTGATTTGTATTGAGCGACCAGCACAAGCTATTCCTGGTTCTGGAGACATAGCACTAAACCAGACTCTCATGACACCTGCAGTAAATATGGGAGGGATCAGACCATAAAAGGCAAATTCCTATCATTTCAGTATGTGAGAAATGCTATGATGACAGTCAAACAGAGCAAGGGCAGAAGGCATCTCTGAGGAAGTAGCTTTTGACTAAAGGATGGCAAGGGGCCAGAAGTGCAAAAATCTAGGGAAAGTGTGTTCTAGGAAGATGGAACAGTAGGTGCAAAGGCCCTGAGGCAGGGAAGATTAACATACTGCCTGGAGCACAGAGTGTGGGAGAACACTAGAAGCCAGTAGCCAAGGACCAGATCACACAGAGACTTGGTCAGGAGAAGCCTTCAAATGGCAATGAGTTTTAAACAGAAATGCTAATATTCAATTCACATTGTTCATGTCAAGGTTTGAGGGGTGTGGAAAAATACAATAATATCACCAAATAACGTCAGCAAAGCTGATTGGTGGGGTGCTCAGAAGAGACCTGACTCTCGTTGGAGTCTCTTTCTTGATTTCACCACTATTCCAAAAAATAAAAATCAATAAGATATGCTTCTGAATGTGAAAATATCTATACTTAAATGAAAAAAGACAGTCGTCTGCTGGGACAGGAATGGGACAGACATCTTGTTTCATACTTCATAAACTTCTATACTGTTTGAATTTTTCCAGTCTTGTATTCACATACTACCTGTGTCATTTTTTTAAAGTATGGCTAAGATGGCAACAGCTCATTTTAACTAGTTCTTCAAAGACAGCATCAATTTTAAGTGTCTTATCTGTAAACCTGTCCCAGACATACCTCCCTGAGGTTACACCCAAAACTATCCAATCAGATTTCAGGTGTTCCTGAATCTCCTTAATCATACATCCCCAGGCAGTTTCTTGGCTTTGATTATTTCTTCATGAACCGACATCATCATGACTTTTTTTTCCTCTGAAAAAAATGGTGGGACTTCCCTGGTGGCGCAGGGGTTGAGAGTCCGCCTGCCGAGGCAGGGGACACGGGTTCGAGCCCTGGTCCGGGAAGATCCCACATGCCGCGGAGCAACTGGGCCCGTGAGCCACAACTACTGAGCCTGCGCGTCTGGAGCCTGTGCTCCGCAACAAGAGAGGCCGCGATAGTGAGAGGCCCGCGCACCGCGATGAAGAGTGGCCCCCGCTCTCCGCAACCAGAGAAAGCCCTCGCACAGAAACGAAGACCCAACACAGCAAAAATAAATAAATAAATTTATTAAAAAAAAAGAAAAAAGAAAGAAACAGTCACAAGACAAGGCAGCTCCCATTCTACCATGTAACAGCTTAGAATACTATTCACATGTCGTGAAAATTGCTAAACATTAAAAGGGAAACACTTAAAAATAAATGGTGCAAAAATTTTAATGTACAAAAAAAGACAAACAGTGAAAAATAAATTTCCCTCTCTCTCCTGTCCTTCAGCCACCCAATTCCCCTCCCTTGTCATTATCTTGAGTATCTTTTTAAAGCAGTAGTCCCCAACCTTTTTGGCACCAGGTTTCAAGGTTTCCTGGAAGACAATTTTTCCACGGGCAGGGCGGGCAGAGGGGGTTGCTCAGGTCGTAATGGGAGTGACGGAGGACAGCAGATGAAGCTTCGCTCGCTCACCTCCTGCTGTGTGGCCCGGTTCCTAACAGGTAGCCGTCTGTGGCCCTGGGGTTGTGGACACCTGTTCTGAAGCATAGGTTACCATTGTGTTCCTCACTTTGAAAGTAATACAGAGACAGCTGCTTCATTTTTGTTCATTGCTACATTTGATTCTTTTTCATCTATGTACTGTAACTGAACTAAGTCTCCCTTGGATGGATCTTTAAAGGTTTCTGTTTTTTTTTCCTTCTACAAATAACGCAACAAGTATCCTGGTACACACATCATTTTGCCCCTGCAGGATGCATAGATTATATTAGAAATCTTCCTAATTTTATTCTTAGAAGTTAATTTTGATTCTAGTTCGAGGCTCCCTTAATACTATGTGTTCTGTTTAAACTACTCCACCTTGGTGGGTTTACAATAAGAGTATGTGTTATGAACTGAATTGTGTCCCCTCAAAATTCATATGTTGAAGGTTTAATCTCCAGTGTGACTGTATTTGGAGATAGGACCCGTTAGGAGGTAATTAAAGATAAAGGAGGTCATTAAGGGTGAGGCTCTGATCCAATATTACGGAGGTCCTTATAAGAGAAAGAGACCAAGGATGTTAGCACACAGTTAAAAGGCAAGAAGATGCCTGTCTGCAAACCAAGAGGCCTTAGTATAGAGAGGCCTCAAGAGAAACCAAACCTTCCAAGACCTTTATCTTGGACTTCCAGCCCCCAGAACTGGAGGTATAAATTTAAATAAAATAAATAAATTTCTGTTGTTCAAGCCATTCATTCTGCGGTATTTTGTTATGACATCCTTAGGAAATGAATGCAGTATGTACTCTTGGCAGATGATGGAATTAGAAGTTACTTAAATTGTTTAGTATGTTACACCATATTTCTTAGTAATTGATCCTTGATATTTATGTAATTAAAAACTAAATATTATAATACTTTTTTCTTTATCACTGGAGGTTTAATTCAGTATAATATTATTTTAGGTTAATTAGTCTAACAAATATTAAAAAACAGTTATTACTTAAATCAGTTGACAATGTAGGGTAGATTGAGGGTACCATGCTATTAGTTCAAGTTCTTGGCAAGTTCTAAAGATACTCTCATGTTGACGAAACCTGAGTCACTGATTAATACAGAAAGTCAGTAAGGCTCTGTTTTAACTTCAGGCATCTTTATGAAAATTGGTCTTTTTTCCTTTGACAGCAAAGAGAACCATGAGTCAAGTCCAAAGAGAAATCTAAATAGACCAAATCTCACCTTTCCAAAGTGTAAGGTGTGTGTGTGTAAACATATATATATACACACACACATATACACACACACACGGTATACACAGTGTCTACTCAAACAGTATATATTAGGAAACTAGAGTATGTACCAAGCCCTATGACCCATACAAAGTATGTTTGGGGTCTACAGTCTGAATCTAATATTCCTCTTAGAAGTGAAGGCAAAAGATCTTGATTAGATAAGTAGACCAAAACAGCGATTTTTTCAAGCCGAGATCTTTTTTGGTTTAGCCAACGTAGCAAATTAAGCAGACCTGCTTCTTCTTGGAACACTCATGCCACTGGAATAGAATAAATACACCACGAATGGGAACAGAATGACTTATGAGAGAATTTCACCTGTAATTCCTTGGACGGCTCTTTTAGGCTGTTATCAACTCCCTTTACCTTTATGCCTTACAGAGTGAAACAAACAACCTTAAAGGAAATGGTCAGTCCCTCACCTAATCGTTGTCCCTATTTAATACAAATTTTTAAATGGGCTACCTTGTACAGTATCCCATATCTCTCAGAAAAAAAGAATAAAGGCCACCATACACTGTTCCATCACTCTGTCAGTCAGCTTAGGCTGCCATAACAAAACACCAGAGCCTGGGTGTTCCACAGCAGAGGTGTATTTTCTCACAGTTCTGGAGGCTGGAAGTCTGAGATCAGTGTACCAGTATGGTCAGGTTCTGGTGAGGGCTCTCTTCCTGGCTTGTAGACGGCCACCTCCTCACTGTGTCTTCACATTGCAGAGAGAGACCTCTGGTGTCTCTTCCTCTTCTTGTACTGATCCTATCAAGAGGCCCACACCTTCAGGACCTCATCTAAACATAATTAACTCCCAAAGACCCCATCTCCAAATACTGTCACATTGGGGTTTAGGACTTCAGCACATGAGTTTGGGGGATACATTTCAGTCCACAGCAATCACCATTGTTATCTCGCCCATGTGTAATGGTAGATGTTGTCGACATTTATTGGGGTTTGTACTTGCCCACAAATACCCTGGCTGTCCCTCTGCCATTGTTTCAAGTCCTTGTTGTTTGTCCCAGGATTACTGACATAGCTGCAGTTCTCCCCATGAACCAATTAACTGCAGGTTGCTGCACAAAAGTCCCTCCTCGAAAACCTTCACTGGCCTACAGCACTGCTGCATGTCAGAGCTCCACCACCGGCAGCTGCTGTGTGCTTTAAGCAAGTTATTTAAGCTCTCTGTGCCATGGGCATAATAATAGTGCTTCTATCAAAACATGTAGTACATTCTTAGAAGAATGCCTGGCTTTTAAGGGCAACATGTGTGCTGGTCAGTGCTGTTATTGTAAATGACAGACCTAGTCTTTTCAGTGCCCATTTCTAACTATTTATATTGATATACTCTGTACTTAGGTCAAACTCATGGCTTGCTAGTTCCCATATGTGTCTTGAACCTTTCCATCTCTCATTTGTTTGCCCTACTTCTAGAATATCTGCCTCCAAACATCTTCACCTGTCAAAACCTTACTAATTCTTCAAAACACATCTCAAAATGTCATCTCTTTCTTGAAGCTACTCTACCCTTTGCACCCATTTCCCATCCAACCATGAGGAGCCCCTCCTGCCATGATACACAACATCATGGACTTTTGGTACGTTTATTACTATTCTGTCTTGTGTTCATGGTTATTTGTGTATGGCTGGATTGTAAATCACACCAGGGCATAATTATTTGTGTATCCTTGAAAGCCCCCACCCACGGAAGACCATAATTAAAGCTAGTTTAATAAAAAAAAAAACTCTAATCATAAAACAAGGGAAACTGTTCAGAATTTATTTTTGTATTTTATTAAGAGATTTTTAGGGCACCATCTAGAAGAAACTCTATGGCCACAGGAAGAACAGAACATTTATGGTAAAAACAAGAAGACAATGCATAGACAGAAAAGAATTTAACAACAAAGGTGTAAATCATCACCTCAGTTTTCTGAGCTCAGTAACCAAGATGTTCTCCATCTTTTTTCTTGGATGACATTGAATAAAATATCCACGTGACCATCTTAAAAATAGAAAAAGTTACTTAAAGTCAGAGAATAAGAACCAAAGAGGAAAGTGTGATAAAGCCCAGGTGGCAGAGAGACAGCACAGAGCAGACGGAGGGGTGGAGGGAAGCCTTAGCAGTGGCAGCAATCAGACGCCCCAGCAGCGCCTGCAGACCAGCCCGCTTAGCAGCAGCGTTGCTTCCGGCAGCAGCTCTCGTGCTGGCAGCAGCCCTTCCACAGCCGCAGCCACACGGGCTGCAGCTCCAGGTGCGGCGATGGCGGCAGACCGCGGGGACGCTGCAGCAGCCCCCAGGGCAGCCGTAGCAGCAGGGGCAGCAGCTGGGGCAGCAGCCGACCCGGGAGCATCTGCACGGGGCGCAGCTGCCGCCACCCCAGCCGAGGCAGCCACCACACCTTCCACAGCCACAGCTGCCCACGGTGTCGGGAGAGAGGACTCGGGAGAGGTGAGGAGGGAGACCCAGGAGGGGAGGGAGGTCTGATGCCACCTTCTGCTGGCGAGGCTCTTATATACCATCTTCAGGGGCTGAGCCCAGAATACACAGCTTGTGCCTTGTTGTAGACCCCACTTCCTATAAAAGACCTCACGAGGCCCCTTACGTCCTTCCTTATTGAGGTCTTGTCTGGTGAATATTGCTATTTTAACCTTTACCTGTCTCTTAAATCTATATTTGAATTAGAACACACTTCTAACAGTTGTGTGCCCGTAAGAACTTAAATGTGCATGTACTATATGGTTTGCCCCAGCGTCTAGAGTAGCTCCTGGCCCGTCCTAAGTGTTCAACAGTCAGCTGTTGAATTAGATAAATGCCTGCACTGAAAATTTTAAAACAATCTTCATTTTGTATGACCATGAGAGTGTGAATCTAGGGCCAGGTAAAAGTCCCATGTTTCTACATATACTTCTTAGTCATCGCGGGTTAGAAAAAAAAGAAGATTGTTTTTCTCTCTACTGGGATTCATTACTAACCCTTAAGTTACAAAAACCTCTTGGAAAAATAAGTGAAAAGCCAGACCCAAAAGGGAAAGAGTCAGCTTCCCTAAATGTATTATATCTCATATTATACCTCACCTTAGAACACAGCTATGTTTTTTTCTGGCTCCCTGAGATTCTTTGTTCACCAGAAGAATTGCTTGATCATTAAAAGTTACAAAAAAAAAAAAAAACTTGTGTGATGTCATATGCTAAAAATATAATTTTGTGTAGCCTACTCCTAAGTCATCTGCTGAGAGGGAAGTTCCTACTTGTTTTCTGTCTGTTAATTAACTGGGAAAACAAAAATAAAAAAGATTTCATCCGGTGGCTGGCCTTCTCTCATGCCTCTCCAGGTTTAAGACCTGTGGCCAGCCCAGCGTTTCAGCCCGATCATGGCCCAGGGGAACGTTTATTCGAAATGAATGGTCTCCATCTGGCTGGCTCTACCTGTTCAGCATTCTTCTTTCTCCCCAGGTAGCCTGCAGGTGTGAACGGTCGTCCATAGAGATACGCTCTTGCTTGCCTGTCTTGAAAACTGAGGCCTGCCCTGCTGGTCCCAGGGCTCCAGGCAGCTCACAGGGGAGGGACCCACTGCACAGTCTCCCTTGAGACTTACACTGCAGCTTCTGGATCCGAGATGCCCAGGCTTTGGCGGGTCCATGCTTCTCCCAGGATGTTGGTGTCCCTGGATTGACAACTGGCACCTCTTTGATAAGTTTATCTTTTTTAAAAAAAAAAAAATTATTTATTTATGGCTGTGTTGGGTCTTCGTTTCTGTGCGAGGGCTTTCTCCTGTTGTGGTAAGCGGGGGCCACTCTTCATCGCGGTGCGCAGGCCTCTCACTATCGCGGCCTCTCTTGTTGCTGCGGAGCACAGGCTCCAGACACGCAGGCTCAGTAGTTGTGGCTCACGGGCATAGTTGCTCCGCAGCATGTGGGATCCTCCCAGACCAGGGCTCGAAATCGTGTCCCCTGCATTGGCAGGCAGATTCTCCACCACTGCGCCACCAGGGAAGCCCAAGTTTACCTTTTGAAAGCAAGAGGAAGAAGACTGAAAATGCCCTCCTTTGATCTACTTCTCATCCACCGGCAGGCTGTCAGGACTCTCCCAGCCCTCCAGTTCGGGTGCCCGGCATCGTGGAGAAACTCTTCTGCACTTGTGGGAACTCGAACCATCTACGATGGTCGTGTCTGAGATGCAGGCAACGTTCTGAGGCCCCTGGGGCTGCTTTTTCCCTACACAGTCGGCCATCACTTTTCTACTTCTGA
The DNA here is from genome assembly GCF_963924675.1 of Phocoena phocoena. Classification (NCBI taxonomy): domain Eukaryota; kingdom Metazoa; phylum Chordata; class Mammalia; order Artiodactyla; family Phocoenidae; genus Phocoena; species Phocoena phocoena. The sequence goes on along the minus strand of NC_089225.1, from coordinate 104,273,449 downwards.
ACTAAAGATGTAACACACAACTATTTCATCCCTAACAGAAAACTCAAGGTTATGAGGCTGCTTGCTAAAAATAACAAGTTATCATGGCACAGGTACTCAAGAAGGAAGTAAATAAAAGGTCTTGGGAGATTCTTCTGTGGAAATTGGGCTAAAAAAGGGGGGGCTGTCAGTATATAAGGGCCTCCCCCAGCAGAAGGCGGCATCAGACCTCCCTCCCTGTGCTCGGCCCCGGGCGTCCCCGGGAGTCCCGACCAGCAGGACAAATCCTTGTGAGTCCGAGGAGGAACCTGTAGGGGTTGAAAAGAGAAGAAGGGGCAGGAGACGCGAAAGAATGGAGGCAAGACAAAATCCTGATCAAGCCTCAAACCTTTATTGCTGCAGTAGCTGTATTTATACAGTACAGAGAAAGGGGGGCGGGATCCAGAATAAGGGAAGTACTTGGCAAATTATCATTGGTGCTGCGTGCGCGGGCTTTCGTTTTAGGCGCGGGCTTTTGTTTTTAGGCGCGGGCTTTTATCTCATTAAGCAGGAAGAGAAGCAGGATGTCGGCCATCTTCTAATGGCGAAAACTTCTTGGCTCCCAACACCTCCCCTCCTGCATCTCCTTCCTCATCTCTCTCGCGTCCTCCCTACTTGACACCGTAGGCAGCTGTGGCTGTGGTGGCTGCCTTGGCTGGGGTGGCGGCAGCTGCGCCCCGTGCAGATGCTCCCAGGTCGGCTGCTGCCCCAGCTGCGGCCCCTGCTGCTACGGCGGCCCTGGGGGCTGCTGCAGCGTCCCCGCGGTCTGCCGCCATCGCCGCACCTGGAGCTGCAGCCCGTGTGGCTGCGGCTGTGGAAGGACTGCTGCCAGCACGAGAGCTGCTGCCGGAAGCAATGCTGCTGCTAGGTAGCCGATGGTCTCTGTCTCTAGGGTAAGAGATGCTGGGAGCTCAGCTCACAGCATTTGGTAAGACTCTCCTCCATCCCTCCAGCCCTCTTCCTCCTGTCCCAGGTACCTTGATGGCTTGGAACTGCTCTTCTGCCCCTTTTAGGCTTAAGTTTCAGGGCTTGTTCTTTCCCTTCAGTGTGGTGTCATGATGACAATTTCTTCTCCCTGTATCTTCAGAACTTAGCATAAGGAGGTATTTATTCTCTGTCATCTTTGTAATCTTGTCTCCTCTTGGAAAAAAAAAAGATGAAAGACCAGCATACACTACCAACATTAGTGCGTGGGAACACAGCCTCTCGTGTCAAAAATCTATTTATGTTATAAACATAACGAAGTAAAATCATGATAGGTAATATTTCGTTTTTTTGAAAACATTACATACGATGGATTTTTTGTTCTTTCCTGTTGTACATTTACTAACTTTTTCCCCGTTTCTATGTTTTGTTAAAAAAAAAAAGGAACTCTTTCTTAATTAAAAAATGATCTTTCCTTATTCTAATATGTCTCTCTGTTCTATGAGTTGTATACCAGCCCATGGGTGAGGCCAATGGCACAAAAGACGAAGAGTGATACACATAGATCGGGATAGGTTTCAGTTAATGGATGATTGGTCCTCTACTGTCCTATATCTGGTTTTACAATAAAGATAGAAATTTGGGGGGAAATCCCCAACATTTAGTTGTCAATATCATTGAGGGAAATTCCTGTGCTCTCCTACAGATGCTGTTGTGACGTCTGTGTCTGCATCTGAGTTCTGGTTTTAAGAGTTGACAGCCCCGTTGTGGCTGGTCAGAGCTTCACTCTCTCTATGTGTTTTTTACTCACTCATTCAGCCAGCAAATATGTACTGTATTAGGCCAGATATTCAGCCAAGCACTAGAGGTCTGAAGCTAAACAATCACTTGCCTTCAAGGAGTCAACATCAGAGAGGGAAAGGGAGAGTCAATTACAGTACAGCTTTCTATTTCAGTTTTCTTTGTCTGGTCACCTTTTCTCAGTGATTGATTCTATATCAGCAATTCAAATAGAATTTTGGGTACATTATTGCTGCCACTTTGATGAGTACCAATGTAAGAGACACTCAATTCACTTCCTGTATAAGCCAACCAAAGGAATAGTTGACACCTTCCACAGGGCTTTTCACCCAGCCTCCCAGCAACAAATGACACAGTTGACCACGCCCTCCTCCCTGGTAACACCACCGTACCCTTTTTTTTCTCCTTCCTATTCAGCCTTTTCTGCGGGTCCTTTCCCAGCATTGGTACCCAAGGCTCAGGACTTTGCCCTCTTCTCCATCATTCTACACCCTCATCTGATCTCTACTCTTTTTTCTTTCCCATAGTACTCACCACTTTCTAACATACCATAACATTCATGACTTTACCACGCTTACCCTTTGTCAATCTCTCTGCCTCACCCCACACCCAACTAGAATGTACAAAGATTCTTACTCTTGTTCACTGACATTTCTCTAGCACCTAGAACAGTGACTGGCACATAGTATGTACTCAAGAAATAGCTTCATAATGAACAGATGATTTTTTTAAACTTTTTTAATCATAGAAAATGTCAAACACACACAAAAGTGGAGAACAGTACAAGAAGTTCCTAAGAACCATCACCCAAGACAACAGCTGTTAACACATGGCTCATCCCTTGTCATCTATGCCCTCACCCACCCCCCTCCCACCACTGGATCATACAGAATGGAGTCCTCACATCATCTCCTCAGCAAATATATTTAGGTTTCTATGAATGAAAGAATCCCTCATCATCTCTCTCTGGCTTAGACTATGGCTAAGAGAGATCAGAGAAGCACAGCAGTAAACTTCTCAAGGTCCAAGGTGAGGAGGTCTCTCGGGGAGGTGTGTAGAGGAAATGCATGACACCCTCACCTTTAAGAAAACTTCAGTTTTCCCTGGGAGGGCCCTACAGTATACTCATTGCCGCTCCTGTGGTGCATCCTGGTAATTTATGGGCAGACTTCTTAAAAGTTACAGGAGGATGAGAATAGAAAATCTAAGCCAATAGGACTTAGTGACCCAAGACGCCTGGGGAGATTTTAATCAATTCCATTTTCACTAGGAGCCTTTAGAAACCAAGCAGTGTTCATCTTTGGAGAGAGTTTTCTATTCCCAGCAACAAATAAAGAGAAAAATTTTTTAAACAAAACTCTATTTTAACCAATGAGATCTTCATAATGCTTTTTTAAAAATCTCTGCTTAATAAAAAGTATTTAATAAATGGACTATTTGTATTAGAAAATTCTCAAAGCTCCAGAAAACCACCACCTCGCCACCGTTAAAAACAGAAACAAAAACAATGGCTATAAACATTGGCTCTGGAACTAGGATATTCTGACAAAAATCCAGGCTTCTCTATTTACCAGTCTTATTTCCTTCAGGCTCACTTTATTTGCAACATGGGAATCATGACTGAGCCTGTCTCATAAATTTTTGGAATAGATGGATTTATACGAAATGACATATTTGTAAGCAGATGATCGACACTGCATTCTGCTCATCTTGCTTTATTTCGTTGGGTATCAACATACTTTCAGTTGGTCTTTTCAGGTACAGAGTTGTTTGCCCGCAGACCGCGGATTCCCGCCTCTAGTTCAAAGGTTCTGGAAGCTTGTAAAGAGCCCACACAAAACTTTGGGGCGGGGCCACCGGCTCCGAGAAGGGCCGGCCACGCCCTTGCCCCGCCTCCGGGGCCGCCCCCGCTGCTACCTTTAGAGCCTGGCTTCATCATACCCGACTGCTGAGGGTGCTGGTCCCGGGGGCTTGATATCCCGGGCTGTGAGCAAGTTGGCGAGCAGAAATCCCCCCCTGTAGGTAAGAATGTCTCCAAGAGGTAAATTAATTGAAGAAATACCTTCATCCCTCGGCCGCCTCGCCACTCCTTCCCCCAGTTTCGGGAGCTTGAGCGGGGCGGGTACCTGCGCTGTAGCAGGAGGGTTCGGACTGACCTGGGTTACATCCCTGGGCCTTTGGCGGACAGCCAGCTGCTTCCTGCTGCTACTCCCCTTCGGATCCATAGCTCTGCCATCCACAGTGCTGAGATTTGCCCAAGTAGGTTTGGCTAGAATTGCTACTTTCAACCATCTGGAAAAGCAGATTAAATAAAACCTGAATTCTGGTAAAGGGCCAGCATTCCCCATAGTTACATCCATGGTCACAGCTTTTAACTAAAAAGAAATCTTAGCACACTATTCAAAATCCCCATCCAAGAATGTCGTAAAGGTCTTAGTGAGGAAAAGAAAGGGGACTTTAAAGGTACGAGATCCGGGACCCTATTGAGACTACTTTAACTGAAATTTTAAAATAATAACAGTCGTATCTTACGACAATATTTCTGGAAAGGATACCTAATTCATTAAAAACGTGTAACAATTACTTATCAAGTCCATGTTGCTGCCGTAAATATGCAAAAGGCTTGAGCTCGTGGAGCGCTTAAAATTTGAAAAGGGTGAAGGAAATAATGTTTTCTAAAAATACACAGAAGTGTTTTGCCTCTGCAGACAACAGAACATATTGGTGTCTCGTAAGGCAAAATGTATGTCTTCGTTAAGGTACGTGTTTTAAGTAGACCAAAACATAACTTCCAAATACAGACATACTTCCCTTTATGGAGTTTTTTAAATACTTTTGCTCACTTCTGTGTCTGTGTCACATTTTGGTAATTTTCACAGTACTTTCAACTTTTTTATTATTATTGTATTTGTTATGGTGATCTGTGACTTTTGATGTTACTACCACCACTTGCTGAAGGCTCAGATGATGGTTAGCATTTATGTAGCACTAAAGTATTTTGAGATGCTGTGGCCTTTCCCGTTGCGGAACACAGGCCCCAGACGCACAGGCTCAGCGGCCACGGCTCACGGGCCCAGCCGCTCCGCGGCAGGTGGGATGTTCCCGAACCAGGGCATGAACCCGTATCCCCTGCATTGGCAGGCGGACTCCCAACCACTGCGCCACCAGGGAAGCCCAGCATTAAAGTGTTTTTAAATCAAGGTATGTACATGGGTTTTTTAGACAACGCTATTGCACACTTAATAGGATACGATATAGTGTACACATAATTTTTATATGCCCTGGGAAACCAAAAAACTCCTGTGAGTCGCTTTATTGCAATATTACCTTTATTGAACCCACTCACGGTAGCTGGGAAGTACGCTTACATGGTTTTTTTTTTTTTCAAGCTGTCTTAGTGGTAGCTGAAATGGACAAAAATACTAATTTCTTTCGGTCATTATTGGTTATGGGCCAACAGTGGTTTCTCAAGGTTAGGTAATGGTAAATGCAATTCAAGCCTAAGTATTTAAAGATGAATTGATTTGGCTCACTGCCCCTTAGCAGTTTAGGTGAAATTAGCTACTGTGTACCTTTCTGAAATTACTGTCTCTGAACTATGAGGGCCCAGCTGTGTTCATTCTGGTTGGATATGCAAGGCGTGCTTGCATGAGGGAGACGGGAAGGAAGCTGTGTTGAGCACCTCATATGGGCCAAGAACCAGATGGAGCAGTTCCTGAAATAACCTTATGGGGTGGGTGTGATTATCCCCATTTTTTTTAAATTATTTATTTTTGCTGCGTTCGGTCTTCGTTTCTGTGCGAGGGCTTTCTCTAGTTGCGGCAAGCGGGGGCCACTCTTCATCGCAGAGCGCGGGCCTCTCACTATCGCGGCCTCTCTTGTTGCGGAGCACAGGCTCCAGACGCGCAGGCTCAGTAGTTGTGGCTCACGGGCCTAGTTGCTCCGCGGCATGTGGGATCTTCCCGGACCAGGGCTCGAACCCGTGTCCCCTGCATTGGCAGGCAGATTCTCAACCACTGCACCACCAGGGAAGCCCGATTATCCCCATTTTTAAGAAGAGGCTGGAAAAAGTTAAATGCCTGCCATGAGCGGGCGGGGCCAGGAGGAACATGGGCTTCAGACTCTAAACCTATGCTCTTTCCACGGGACCACACTGGCTACCGCAAACACAAACCTATGGGAAAGAATTAAATAAACAAAATATGTACAAAATAGATAACTAATGAGAACGTGCTGTATAGCACAGGGAACTCTGCTTCACTTTGCTGTACAGTAGAAACTACGACAACATTGTAAAACAACTATATCCCAATAAAAAAAAATTAAATAAACAAGCGTAATGCTGGGTAGTCTGCAGTGAGATGTCAAAAGATCAAAGCTCATTCGGTAATCTAACAACTAGTTGCAAATCATTTAGATTCAGAAGAATAAATTGGAGGTTATTTGCATGGGCTGGAGGCACAGTGAATACTTAAGTATTAAAAGATACTTTTCAGAAAGAGATAGTTATGACTCTCATACAGATTGAAAAATAAACACGTTAAAGGTTTTATTAACTCATTAATGAGGAAACTGGTGAGGCTGTTAGAACCAGATCAAAGGAGAATCCAAAGAATTGGTAACATTTATAGATCAGGAATGTTGAAATGGAGGTAAAACTGGTTTTCCATGGAGGTGAGGGGAAGAAGGCTATACCTTCCTTGGACAGCACTCATTTTCACGTCTACAGACAAGAGTTATTTCACATTGCCTCTGAGTTACTACAATTACTGTGCAGAGTTGCAAAATAGCTCAGACAATGCCTAGTTTTTCCTTGAAGCACTTTTTCCCTCCACCTCCACCCCACCCCGTGCCTTTGACTAATTACCACACTGCATTTCAGTGGTTAGATGCGATGGGGTGACTTCGCCAGGGTGATGGTTTGATAGGCATATTCCTCCAGCTGCACCTAAGACCAGATTGATCTAAGCATAGACATACAGAGAATAAACAATCTGGGAGGGGATGATTAATTCCTCAGCATATGTTTCGTGCAAGTAAAAAAGGAGTGCCACATATGATAAAATGGAATTCGAAGGGTACAGTTTAAAGGTCACCTGTATCTACTCTTGCTGTAGTTTTGACCAAAAGCAGAACTATTCGAGCCTGCATACTGAATATCTGGACCTAATTACCTTTTAAAGTTGTGTGGAGTTTGGAAGTTGTGTGTGAGCTTCATTTCAGTGCTGATTCCATGGTTTTGGTTTCACTTTGGTTTGGTTTGGGGGAAGGGGGCTACCTGAAGGATTATGAGTGGGTGGTGAGTGATATAGGACTACTTCATAGTTTCCTTAGATTCTAAGTCACTTCATACAAAATTCTAGAGAGACTAAATTAGATTACTTTAGTAATAGCACTCAGAGGGGAGTGCTTTGTTGTTTTTACCTCCCTAATTATCTGTGTTTTAGAGAGATCTGAATCTCTTTGCCTGTTTTATTCAATGGCATTCTAAAGAGGGTGGCTACGGAACAGGGTGGGTTCCAGAGTATGAAGCCATCAGAAGGGGGGTGAGGTTTGGTGCATACAAAGCCATTGCTTCTGACAGCTCCATTCTGAAGGAGGGCTTGAAACGCCAATGAAAGGAAGGGGCATTGTGACAGGGACTCGAAGCGGCTGGCAGCAGGAAAGAGCCGAAGCTGGATCTCAAGGCAGGAAACCGGACTAGGTTCAGGGCACAGAAGGAGCAGGTAACTCTGATTCTATCTGTACTATTTTGAAGGATGTTATATGTGCCCAGACTTACAAAGTTTGCTGGTCTGTCCTAGATTTGATTTATGGTCACTGTTTCCATTCCAATATTCTAGGACAGACCCAGTTTCAAAGATGATGTTCTTTTTTTGGATTAAATAGAGGCCTTGCCCCGATGTAGAATTTGGAAAAACCTTAATTGTTGCACCAATAAGAAAAGTGCAACTTTTGGGGAGTCCTACACAGCAAAATGCTCTGATGGGGGGGAAGCAGGTGTATTTCTTTTAACTGAGGTATAATGTATACACAATATAAAGTATAGATTTTAAGTTTGAGTGTTTATAATTGTATACACCTGTGTAACTATAGCTTATCAAGATATAAGATATTTATCAAGATATTATCAAGATATTTCATCACCCCCAGAAAATACCCTCATGCCCCTTTACAGACAGTTCCCACCCCACCTGCCCCCAGAGGTGACCACTGTTCTGATTTCTCTCAGTAGTAGAATCATATAAGGGTGTCCTTTTTGTGTCTGGATTCTTTTTAGGCAGCATAATACTTGAGATTTATTTTGCCTTATTCCAAGTATCAATGATTCGTTCTTTTTTTTCAAATTATCTTTATTGAGGTATAGTTTACTTGTGTATAATAAAATGTACATAAAATGCAAATGAATGTTGACAAATGTAAGTTTGTAATTGCGCTACAATCAAGACGTAGAGTATTTTCATCACTCCAGAAATTTCCCTTGTATTCCACTGCAGTCAGTCCCTCCCTTATCATCTCCTACCCCAGGCAACCACTGATCCAATTTCTACCACTACAGATTAGTTTTGCTTGTTTTAGGACTTTATATGTATTAATGGAATCATACAGTTTTAAGTCTTGATTCTTTGGGACAGCATAATGTTTTCCACATTCAACCAAATTTTTGCAATAGTTCATTCCTTCCTATTGCTGATTAAGTCAGTATCGGTTGCTTAAATATACAGCATTTTTTATTCATTCACCTTTTAACGGACATTTCAGTTGCTTCCCTTTTTTTTCTTTTGCTATTATGAATACTTGAACTTTCTGGTATAGATTGCCAAAAGGTTTTCCGAAGAGTTGGTACCATTTCACATTCTCACAAGCTACGTGTACAAACCCAGTTGCTCTAAATCTTTGTGAACATTTGGCATGCTAGTGTTTTTGTACTTAGACCTTCTAGTGGTTGGGAAGTGCTCTCTGTGGTTTTTCTTTCCAGTTTCTTAATGGTATCTCTTGAAGAGTAAATATGGTTTTTTTGATGAAATTCAATGTATCACTCTTCTTCAAGTTGTGTCCTTGCTGTCACTGCAATGAAATATTTACCAGTCCTTAGGTCACAGAGATACGTTTTCTTCTCGATGGTCCTCTATGATATTGGAGTTTACGAGGTCAAATTCGTTTTTCTGCAGAGAAGTGAGACAGAGATAAGTAAAACGCATTTGAAATACGATGAAGTCACAGCTAAAATGCAGTAGCTCGCTAGAAACCGCTGCAATCACCCTCCAGCCCTGACTTTGCAGCAGAGAACAGTAGCTAAGCGGTTCCCGGGAGCCACTTCCCCAGCCCTTCCTCCAGCACGGCCTTGTCTTGACTTAAGCAGACTGCAGCTCTTTGAGCTGGATGTCTTACTCAAAATCATATTTTCTTCTGTTTTAGTAGGAAGTAGATTAAAAAGCATAATTAGTTGTTATTCTCAATCAGCAAAAAGCGAATGTTTCAGTTTTCGGTGGTTAAATTTTTGATTTGCTTCTAGCTGGTGGAGAAGCTTGGCCTGGCAGTGTTGAAAACCCAAAGGGGGAGCTTGAGCTTTTTGGAAAACGTAACAAATATTGGTTCTACCTCTGTTTTTACAAAAGCTTTGGGCCTTGGGGAGTGAAACCTTTTGCAAATGTCATCTACTTGCCCCACTGCCCAAGCCCTTTGGAATTTAGAGGCTGTGAGATTCATAATTATTTTAAATTATCAATCTCTTGCTCTGGTATTTGAGATAGGTGTTCTGACTACAGTGAAGGTTCTGAAAATTATGCCCACTGGTCGGGTGCTGGTCGTCTTGTCAAGCACCCTCTCCGAGATGAATGGAATGATTAGTAAGGAGGGGTGCATAGGAACTGGGTGGAGACTGAGGCTTCTAGATAGTTTCCTTCAAAATTATTAGCATCTCATTGAGTTCTGGCAGCATCTTCTAAACAAGCATGGAAGAGGATATAATAAAATGAATCCTTTCTGCTGACCCAGTCCCTTATACTCCAGGCCCTCTGTTGTGGGAACCATTGCAAAACCGGTTTGGGGGAAGGTCTTGACCCCTGCCTCAAGGAGCCCCGCCGCTCTGAAAACTTTGGCTCTGGGAGCAGAATTCCATCTTCTGGGAGTGGGTGGGGGGATGTGATCAACTAAGGTCCTTTTTAGCTAGGAAGTCCACCCAGATCTCAGAGCCAGGAAGCCTACTGGTGTGCGTCAATTTCTACAGTTCTTGCTTTTTAATAGCTGCCTGTCCTATGCCACTGGAAATATATATTTAGAAATTTGTGGCCATAAGAATTTTTATGTATATATTCACAGCCTATGGGTTAGGAAATAGGACACTGTCCATGCCTGAAATTTAGATGAAGTCCAAGTTGTCATAGGCCCAATATGGGTCCCTGTGGTATACAGGAATAATACATGAAAATTTTTATGTGCACAAACATGGAAAAGGTTTATTTCACACAATGAGTCTACAAGTTAAGACTAACTGAAGGACATACAGCAAAGTGGAAGGCTCTGGACTCCCTGGTAGAGGAACCAGGAAATGTGCATTCTAGGTTAACCTTGAAACTCACTCAAAATGGGATCCTGGCAACAAAGTCAATATTTTTGTTTGCTTTCCATTAAAAAAAAGTTTTATTTTCCCCATACCACAGAATTATAATGACAAATGAACTTCTTTTGCAGTCAATATAAGAAAAATGGGAGTTTCAGGGATGATATTATAAATTAGGGAAACACTTAGGATTATTCCTAAAGCTATGCACATTCATATAGAAAAGAGTGTTGGCCTGAAACCAGTTGGAAAGAGTTAAGGATGTGATTAAAGAACAAAAGAAATGGAAAAAGTCAACAACATAGTAATTATTGGAATAAAAGAGGAGAGGAAAAATTGAACTCTGATACCAAGACACTAAAAACAGTTAAGAGGTTGCATAGAAAAATTTTTCCAAGGCAGATGAAAACAACCAGCCCAACTTGATCATAGTCGAAAGTAAATCTTAATTTTTTTAGGAGATGAAGAAAAGTCTCTGAGCACCTCAAAATGAAGTCAGATTAGAAGGGGATTGTTATATTAAGAAGGTTACTGTCTCTACATACCTTGAAGAAAGAGAAGCAGCAGTAAAAATGTGGGAACTTCTAGGACTAGATCCAAATTAGAGATTGAGAGATGCTGAAGATTTAACAGTAGAATATGAAGGATCCCTGGTGGGATGGCTGTGGATTTCAAAGAAAAAAAATCATTATCCCCCTGCCAGCAAAAAGAGAAAGGAACACATAGATCCCAAAGTAATTTAGGTGGGTCGCTTCCCATCACAAAGGTGTTGGTGGTCTTTGGGGTTCGTTCCAGGTCACATGGGCTGGCTGGTCACCCCAGTGGTGCACATGGCAGTGTACGCCCAGGGCCCGTGTGATGTGCCCCCCATGTGTGCAGATAGCACAGCTGGGTCTGGCCTGCGGGGTAGGAGGCACAGGGAGACTGCAACCTGCCTGGGGCCACCGTGGCTCAGGAGTGAGCAGAGGCTAAAGCTCAGGGCTCACCTGCTCCATCTGCTGTGTCAGCTGGAGTTCACCCTCTGAAGAGTGCTCCAGGGCATCCCAGGCCACCAAGGAAGTCTCTATGGTAGTTGTAGCTGCTCCAAGTCTCTGCTGATTCATACAGCCTCTCATGTTACTTGCGCCGTCTTCATTGTAGATTTCGAGTCACGGTAGCCAGATAGGCTGACTTTTGTTTGGAGACTGTCCTTTTTTCTTTTTCTTTTTTCTCCTTTAACCTATCACGGTAGCCAGATAGGCTGACTTTTGTTTGGAGACTGCCGTTTTTTTGTTTTTTTTTTTTTCTCCTTTAATCTATTGCCCGCACAGTGTCCTTGTACCTTTTTTACAACAGTGACGGAGCATGTGAGTAATATGTGAGAATTACTGCCACGGGAGCAGCTTTGGAAAGGATTATCTTATTTGGAAAATGCAGAAAGGGGAAAGAAAAACATCTTTCAAAAGTGCCAACTCAGAAAATCAACCTGATTCATGTCCTCAGGTTAGATTCAATGAAGCAAAGGGAAGCTTAGAGTACTCTTTAGAAGGAGGATAATTTTATGGGGTTCAAGTGGAATGATAAGTGGTCAAGTAGCAAAAAACCCAGCCTGTTCCAGAATGGTACATTGCCCTAAAGGCTGTGGTCCTTCCAGATAGAATAGGTGTTCTATGATGATGTAAACAGGTGTGCTTATGAGGGATGTCATTCAATATTTAGTCTTATTCTTTCCTCTGAAACTTCTAACCCACCGGCTGTATCCACAGCAGTATAATGTACAGTGTGGTCATATATATATACAGTTGACCCTTGAACAACACGGTTTTGAGTTGCACAGGTCTGCTTATTTACAGACTTTTTTCAATAGTAAATACTCCAGTAGTGCCCAAGCTGGCTGGTTGAATCCGCGGATCCAGAATCATGGATAGGGTGAAACTGCGAACACAGAAGGCTGACTATAAGTTATACTTGGATTTTCAACGGCAAGGAAAGTAGGCACCCCAACCCCCCGTGGTTCAAGGGTCAACTGTATTGATATATTCCAAACAGAAGTTTTGGAAAACACAGGCATACTCTGGAGTGTGCTTTGATATTTAATGTTTTTCTGAAACATTTTTTTTTTAATCCTGTTGGCAACCCACTAAAATTTTTTGATACTGACAATCTGAAAAACACTATTTAAAATAAATTTGAATTGGAATTTTGAGGATATAGCCAGGCACTCTCAACACAGTGTAAGAGGAAAGATTACTGAACTTGTAATTAGAAAAACTGAGTCCAAGTTCAGGTTTTAATGTTGGTTAAATGTGAAAACCGGCACAAATCTTATTGCCTCTGGCCCTCAGTTTCCTTATATATAAAACAAGGACAATACCACCTCCTCTATCTACTTCACAAAATTGTCAAAGAAAAATTAAAATAATTTGCAGCCATTGTGGAAGACAGTATAGAGATTCCTTAAAGACTAAACATAGAGCTACCACATGATCCAGCAATTTCACTCCTGGGTATATATCCGGAAAAAATGAAAACACTAATTCGAAATGACACCTGCATCCCAGTATTCATAGCAGCACTATTTATAACAGCCAAGACATGGAAGCAACCAAAGTATCCAGCAACAGACAATTGGATTAAGAAGATGTGGTATGGGACTTCCCTGGTGGCACAGCGGTTAAGAATCCACCTGCCAATGCAGGGGATACTTGTTCAAGCCCTGGTCCGGGAAGATCTAACATGCCACGGAGCAACTAAGCCTGTGCGCCACAACTACCAAGCCTGCTCTCTAGAGCCCGTGAGCCACATCTAATGAGCCCACGCACCACAACTACTGAAGCCCGCATGCCTAGAGCCCGTGCTCCACAACAAGAGAAGCCACTGCAATGAGAAGCATGTGCACCACAACGAAGAGTAGCCCCCGCTTGCTACAACTAGAGAAAGCCCGTGTGCAGCAACGAAGACCCAATGCAGCCAGAAAGGAAGGAAGGATAAGTTAACGTGTTAAAAAAAAAAAAAGAAGATGTGGTATGTATATACACAATGGAATATTACTCAGAATGAAATACTACCATTTGCAGCTACATGGATGGACCTAGAGAATATTATGCTTAGTGAAATAAATCAGACAGAGAAAGACAAATACTATATAATATCACTTATATGTGGAATCTAAAAAATAATACAAATGAATGTATATATAAAACAGAAGCACACTCGGACGTAGAAAACAAGCTTGTTTTTATTCAAAGAGAGAGGGAAGGCAAAAGGGACAAATTAGGAGTATGGGATTAACAGATACAAACTACTATAGGTAAAACAGATAAGCATCAAGGACCTACCGTATAGCACAGGGAACTGTTTTCAATATCTTGTAATAACCTATGATGGAAAAGAATCTGAAAAAAAAAAATATATATATATATATAAACTGAATCACTTTGTTGTATACCTGAAGCTAACACAATATTGTAAATCAGCTGTACTTCAATGTAAAATTTTAAAATAATTTTCCAAATGTAAAAATTGTAGAAAGAAATTGCATAAGTGATTTGATTATCATAGTCATGGTCATGATGACAGAAAGAGCAGCATCTCCTCAGTAAGAGAAAAACAAAAGATGATAACTAGTACTTCCAAGCATTGTGGGGCCAGTAGCCCCAGGCTTCTCCACTAAGAGAGAGGATTTGGGCGGGACCCAGGTTGTTCGGTTGGAATCCTAGAGCCCATATTGACAGCGCTTTTTGGGGTAGCTGGCAAGGAAATGAGAAGAAAATGTCGAGATGGTGGGCATGGTGCCACAGAAGTAGGAGGCATCTACCCCTCAGGGAAAAGTAAGATAAACTTGGAGCCAACAGACCCAACCCTGAACTCAGATTTAACCCTTTTTAGCTGAGTGGCCATGAGCTCTGGGGAGGTTCAGTTCCCACGTCTGAGAAATTGGGGGCCATATATATATATATATATATATATATATATATATATATATAATCTATAATATAGTTGCTTTATATAATTATTTGTCTCTAATCCTTAGAACAATCCTAATTTTATGTAAATTTTATATATATAATATATTGTATACAGATCTTCCTTGACTTACAAGGGTTAGGGTTAGGCCTCACTAAACCCATCAGAAGGTGAACATATCCTAAGTCAACAATGCATTTAATGCACCTGACCTACCAAACATCACAGCTTAGCCTCACCTACCTTAAACGTGCTCAGAACATTTACATTAGTCCACAGTTGGGCAAAATCATCTACTACAAAGCCTGTTTTATACTAAAGTATTGAATGTCTCATGTAATGCATGGAATACTGTACTGAAGGTGAAAGGCAGAATGGTTGTCAGGGTCCAGAAAGGTGGTAAGTGTGTCGGTTGTTCACCCTGATCGCCTGGCTGAGTGGAGGCTGCCGCTGCCCAGCATGACGAGAAGGGATGGGTTAGACCACATGTCACTAGCCTGGGAAAGGATCAAAATTCAGAATGCAAAGTGCACTGTCTACTGAAGGCATGTCACTTTCGCACCATCATAGAGTCAAAATATCCTAAGTTGAACCATTGATAAGTTGGGCATTACTGTATTATATAATATAGAATTATAATTAATTATATATCATATTATATATAAATATATCGTATTTTATATGTAATATGTAAATATATATAAATATATTTTATGTAATATATAAACTATATATTATATATAACATAAATATATAAATTTTATAATATATAAATTATATTTATATATAATATAAATATATTATAAATATAGAATATAATTTGATATAACATAAATATATAATAAAATATATTAACATTATATTATAATTTAACATAATATATATAAATGTATAATAAAAAGATGCATACATATTTAAATATATATTAATCGCTGTGGTGACTGAAGGAGCCAGAGCCATGGTGCTTTGTTCAGGGCTGAACACAGACACTGTTGGATCAGCAGTTTAAGTTGGATGGGACAGAACAAGTCACTGATGGAGTGCTGTGTGCGCGTCAAGGGGATAGTGGGTGGGGCAGGATTGGAGAGTCCTATCTGAAACGTCGGAATCCCCTGAGGATTCTTCCACCCGTCCTGGACTCTCCAGGGCCTAGAGGTCCAGCAGAGAATTTGGGGGTAATAGGTGTATGTGTAGGTGTGGGAAAGCTCCCTGGATGGTTTCCACCACCTCCCCCACCACACTGTGGCGTGGAGCTGCTCAGCCCGGTGCATGGATCAGGGAGGAGGGGTTCTTGGGCCTCTGGCATCAGACTCACTCAGCGCCTATGAATGCAGATGCCTAGGCCTCGCTGTGCCTACTGAATCCCACTTTAGGGCTGGAGCCCCGGAAGCCGTATTTTCGCCAAACCCCCGGTGATGACGACGCGAGTAAAGTTCACAGTCGTAGTAACTGGCCAGGGTTGAGAAGGGCTACGCGGTGAGGCAAGTGCTTGACGAGGAGACCCTGGGCAGTGGGTGGGGGGAGGGAGAAGAACAGCCAGATACCAGCAGCCCAGAGTCTCAGAGTCTCCCAGGGGGCAGCAGGCAGCGGGCGGGGACAGGGGCCGTGGCCCTGGAGGCTGAAGAATCACCAGCAGGTGAGACAGGATCTCAGAAAGGGTGTAGGAGCTCCTGCTGCAGCTCAACCAGGAGACTCCAGCTGCTCTACTCAGCCCTCCTCAGTTAAAGGACACCTGCGCGTGTTCGCTTAGATGCCTTCTCTCATTTTCTCCGGCAGAAAAACTAGCTTTGGAGCATGCGTCTGTTTCTGTGGGAAGGGGCTGGAAAAGGAGGAGAGAAGGAAGCCCAGCATCCTCGGGCCCACGTGTGACCCCCCCACCCAGGTGTTTCTCAGTTGTTTTCAGCTAAACTCAGACACCCTCCCTCGTTTTCTCCTCATTAAGCCCGAATCACTGTGGGGCCTGCCATGTGGAGAGAGCTGAGGGAGGGAAGATGACATGTTTGAGCGGCAGCTCTGTGCCCAGCAAGGCGCCAAGTCCCTTCCAGGTATCAAAGCCCTTGGTACCCACAAAAAGCCCACGCATGCAGGTAGCATTGTTGTCCCACTTTACAGATGAGCAACTGAATGCAAGGTGCTCGTACAGTTGAAAACCTCCTTGGCTTTTACCTGATGCTACTAGGAAGGGCCCTCAGGAAATCCAGACAGAGCTTTCCTGCTTCTCAGAGGTTCATCCCCTTCCTTCTACGAGACTTACTGTGTGGAGAGCTCTTCTAGGCACAGGGATAGAGCAATGACCCAAACAGACAAAAGGCTCTGCCCTCCTGCTTACTTATACTGTCTTTCTCTGCTTGACCTTCCCAACTAAACCCAATGGGGCAGCACTATTAGAACAGTTGTGTCTATGGTCCTGGCACGCTGAACGCACCCCATCTCACCTGATGTCGGAAGCTAAGCAGGGTCGGGCCTGGTTGATATCAATACTTGGATGGGAGGACAGTTGTCAGATGGAAAGACAGATGAGCCAGGGGTCTCTTCTCAGCCCAGGAGCCACGGGCATAGTCCTAGGTCTCTGGGATGCACAGAGAGAATAACGACTTGTGGAGTTAGTGCACAATCCATGGTCAGCAGATGGAAAGAATGTTCTAGATGTAGAGTCAGCCGATGTCACCCCATTAAGACTACCCTTTGAAAGATGGCCAAGCCTCAGTAATTGCCTACCCAGGATAGCCCTTTCTATAAGAACATTACTCACAAACCCTGGTAGCAACTCAGGAAGAAGATAAATCCCGTGCATTCTAGGCCGAGGCAGGAGGTAGAGGACCGTCAAATCCAATACGCTCTTGGCAAGAAGTTCACATTGCTCACATTGTTGTAATCCACTTCCACGTCCATATCCTTCCCCTGATCTCTGCGCAGCCTCATCAAGGGTTTTGTTGACAGAAACAAACTCATTTAACTTAAGAGAGGAACGACGCAGCTGTCTGGGACCACCTTGTGAAAGGGTCGGGTGAGTGGCAGGCCAGTGGTGTAACTCAGCAGGTCCCCCACCTCCTCAGCCCCTAGCAGAGTTCCCACCCCACCTTGCTCTTGTGGAGTGAGCATCGTCTCCCCTCTCTCTGGCCCACTTTCAACCTGTAATTGCCCCTGGAAGCTCTGGGTATTAAGCCATACTCTTCAGCATGAATGTGTTCATAAAATCACTTCCCTCACTGTGGGGAGAGGATGTCATTAGGTTGATAACAGCAGCCAAGGACGAAGGCCACCAGAATGAGGCCAAGTGGAGCAGGTGACGGGACCCTGGAGCTGGGAGCCAGGAAGACCTGGGTTCAAATCTTGACCATGTGGTTTGAAGTCAGTTGTTGGACATCTTGGATCTCCCATATCCTCACCTGGGAATCTGGGAAATTATTGTGTGTTATAGTTTTTATGAGGATTTAGTTAGATTAGATACAGAAAAGCATCATACAGCAGGTTAGTTTCTTTCCTAGGACTTAGAGAACTTAACCACGCGCAAGACCACCAAAAAATGTGTCCCCTTTACAAAGTAATGCTCGATCCAAAATATGAAGGCATGAGGGTGAGCTTTCCCGTTGCACATTGTAATCCCCATGAAAAAGCAAGATGTTTTCAAACGTGGCCACCGTAAAATAAGGGCTTTGCTGTTCTGGTTTTTCTGTGCAGTGATAAATGAAATCCTCTACTGGAGTTTTTGTCTGAAATGCGAAGTTCAAGCAATTTTATTTCTGGGTTAGGAAAAAACGTATGAACTGAGTATGAACTGTTAATGAGCTACCTGCCCCACTGAGTGGTGTGAAACTCCAGACTTAGAGATGAGATGGGCCCAGTCAAAAAGAAAAGCGGAATAACAGTCTAAGACATGACACCTTCTATTCCCAGCCCAGAGTTAGCACCAGGATGGAAAAGGGGGGAAATATGGAAAAAATGGCAAGTCAGAGCTTTATCCAGTTTAATTTTTTAACTGAAGAATTATAAATTCTCAGATCATAGACACAAATAACAAAAATAACTTGGAGGTCTATTATGTGTCAAGCAAATGACTAATCAAGGGAGAGCCTGATGGAGGGAAAAGGTGTAAATAAATGCATTCAGTGTATTAAGATTTCTGAGTCAGAAGTTTCCGTGCAAAATAAAGTGTGCAGACAGAAGAAGCCTTGAGCAACTCAGTCTCTGTTCTCTTGGTTTTGACCTCCTAGAAGGTCATGTCCAGACAGACCTCGTTTTATTGCACTTGACTTTATTGCCCTTCACAGATACTGCAGTTTTTACAAATTCAAGGTTTTTGGCAACTCTGCCTGGAGCAAATCTATCAACACCACTTTTTCAACAGCATTTGCTCACTTCGTGTCTCTGTGTCACATTTCAGTAATTCTCACAATGTTTCAAACTTTTTCATTTTTATTATGTTTGTCATGGTGACCCCGTGACTAGTGATCTTGGATGTTAACATTGCAAAAAGATTATGAGTCGCTGAAGGCTCAAATGCCGGTTAGCATTTTTTAGCAATAAAGTATTTTTTAATGAAGGTACGCACATAGCTCTGTTAGACATGATGCTGTTTCACACTTAATAGACTACAGTACAGTGTAAACATAATTTTCATATGCAGTGGGAAACCAAAAAATGTGTGGTATTTGCTTTATTGTAATATTTGCTTTGTTGCAGCGGTCTGGAACCAAACCGGCCGTAACTCTGAGGTATGCCTGTACACCAGTAATTCACTAGCCAATGTTTTACTTACTTTTAAACATCCACTGGCCCATTGTTTACCAATTGTTAGTAGCTACTTATTACCATGTTTATGACGGAGAGCACTAAAGAAGTGGGACTCTTCCCGCAGCAATAATGAGTAAGAAGTTTGTTGGCAAAGGAGGGTTGACTGATTCCCCTAAGGACTATTTGAACGCAGTTATTCATCCCTCACCTTTTCAGGTCAGCTTCAGATGGATGAAACTTTGTCCTTTCATTAAACATTTAGAAATGAGCTTTTCATGACATCCAGGATGCCAGAAAGAATAAACATCAGTTAATTTCTGTTTTGTTTCCATTTGATCAGCCATGAGTTGTTTCCAAACTTCAGCGAGCCATTCCTGGATTTATCCCACTGTGATCCTCTGCCTGTTTGGATTCTTCTCCATGATGAGACCCTCAGAACCCTTCCTTATGCCATATTTATCTGGGCCAGATAAAAACCTGACCAGTGAAGAGGTGAGTTAATATACATACATATCTTGATGTGGTTTAATCTTACAGGACTCAAACAAGGACCTAGAGTGAGGTTTTCATCCAACTGGAAATAAGATTAACACTGACCTCAATGAATCCCATCTTCATAGTATGTGTTATTTTATAGAACTGTTCAAACTACTCTTTCCTCCTCACACTTGCAAAAGTGGGAAACCAAAACACATTGCATGTGTAATAAATATTTTCACTTTTGTAGACTTCTAACATTAGGCTTAATGCATGGGAACATGTCAAGTCTTCATTGATTCTATTATACTAATCCTAATTCTATTACACTAATCCTAAAATAAAATCAATGATGCCAGGCACAGGATCTAGTCCTAATAAACTTTTAGCCTGCTGGGGTATAAGCAGAATCTGTTTAAAAATTGTAGCATTTGTTTAGGACACTAACTCCATTTTGAAAAACTATTTATCAGCAGGTGAGACATTAACAGCTCTTTCTCCCAGCTTTATCTTCCCCAGAAGTCCCAATTCTCTTACTCAAAGGATCCACCTCTTTTTTTTTTTTTTTTTTTTTTATGACAAGTGCAACAAGAAAGTGCACTGACCCAGTCGGAGAATTACCCTGGGCTGGTTTTACAGTCTCCAGCCATAGCTAAGAAAACACTGTAGAGTGTGTGGCTTCACCTGAAAGGCTCACTGATGCTGCTTTATTTGGTGATAAAGTAGTATGGACGGAAGGGCAAGCTTATTCTACTGTAGTGTAAAATCACTTAGGGGCAACTCTGTTTCAAAGTTTCCCAGATGGAAGCATGTCACTATTAAGACAAAGCTAACAACAGATAGACATCCAGAATCAACCAGTGAGCCCCAGGGGTCTGCTTCCTTGACCACTATGGACCAGCTGGACCTCAAAGATGCAGCCCAGTTACCTTAGCCTTTCAAATCACTGAACATTCCCCTGTCATTGAAACAGGAACCCACTGAGGTTGCTGGAGAAAGCAGGGGGCACAGAACAAAGTCTAATGCAGCTGACCTGCACCTGTACCCATCACGCCCCAAAGATCAACAACTTCTTCAGTCCTTTCTGTGAATGAACCTTGAGGTGCCATGCATTTCTGACTAAATCCATGAGATGACCCATATTAAACTGAGACCAGAATTGAGTAAGCAGAGACAAATCAGTAGAATTGGAGGGAAACGGGGTTGGGAACCCAGCAAATTTGGCCAGGAAGGAGATGAAATGCATTGCTTGTTCCCACACCATAATTCTGCAAGATGATTTACCCTGTGCTGTCTTCATATGGGTGTTCATCCAGACTTGCAAGGCTGAGATTTTTGCCATAATGATGAATCACATAAAGGTAAAGGTTGCTGGATTATTCTAACACTGTAGCTGCTTTATCTAGTGTTGTTATCTCTGAACAAGAAGAGAATAGTATTTTTTAATAGCCTGAAAAACCCACAAGTGTCTGTTGAACAATTTTTAACTAGTTTACAGGCACACCTCAGAGATATTGCAGGTTTGGTTCCAGACCGCCGCAATAAAGTGAACATTGCAATAAAGCAATCACACAATTTTTTTTTTTAATTTCCCAGTGCATAAAACAGTTATGGGGCTTCCCTGGTGGCGCAGTGGTTGAGAGTCCGCCTGCCGATGCAGGGGACACGAGTTTGTGCCCCGGTCCAGGAAGATCCCACATGCCGCGGAGCGGCTGGGCCCGTGAGCCATGGCCGCTGAGCCTGTGCGTCCGGAGCCTGTGCTCCGCAACGGGAGAGGCCACAGCAGTGAGAGGCCCGTGTACCGCAAAAAAAAAAAAAACAGCTATGTTTTCACTCTACTATAGTCTATTAAGTGTGCAATAGCATTATGTCTAAAAAAAGTATATACCTTAATTGAAAAATATTTTATTGCTAAAAAAAGCCAAAACAATTACAATAGTAACATCAAAGATTATTGATCATAGATCACCATAACAAATATAATAATAATGAAAAAGCTTGAAATATTGTAAGAATTACCAAAATGTGACAAAGACATGAAGTGAGCAAATGCTATTGGAAAAATGGTGTCAATAGACTTGCTCAATGCAGATTGCCACAGACCTTTAATCTGTGAAAAACAAAACAAAACAAAACACGATATCTGCAAAGCACAATAAAGCAAAACACAATAAAATGAGGTATGCCTGGGCTCTAGTGTACATACTATTATAAATTTAATATAGCTCAGATTGCACATTAAGCCAATATATTCTTCTACGGAGATGCATGTAAGTATATGAAGTGGGTTTTTTGGTGGGGTGTGGGGAGCTCTCCTTTCTTACTGGGTTCCTTGAAAATCAGTTTTCTATTGTGCTTTCTCATAATACGGAGAATACCCTATTTGATTGGATGCAGACTTTTGTATCGGGCAAGCGACATGTACCTTAGTAATACACGAATCTGAGAAAGGTAACCCTCCTCACTTCCTGGTGCTTCTTGGTCACAGGATCCATTTTTCAACTCTGCAGATCACAAATGAGATCTTCCCCGTGTGGACATACTCATATCTGGTGCTGCTGTTCCCGGTGTTTATCCTCACGGATTACGTCCGCTACAAGCCAGTCATCAACCTACAAGGGATCGGCTTCATCATTACCTGGCTGCTGCTCTTGTTTGGCCAAGGAGTGAAGACCATGCAGGTCGTAGAGTTCTTCTATGGGATGGTCACTGCCACCGAGGTGGCCTACTATGCCTACATTTACAGCGTGGTCAGCCCAGAGCATTATCAGAAAGTGAGTGGCTACTGCAGGAGTGCCACGCTGGTGGCCTACACGGCGGCCTCAGTGCTGGCCCAACTCTTGGTATCCCTGGCCAACCTATCATACTTTTACCTCAACGTCATAACCTTGGCCTCTGTTTCCATGGCCTTCCTTTTCTCACTTTTCCTACCAATGCCTAAGAAGAGCATGTTTTTTCATGCAAAACCCAGCAAAGAAGCTCCTCCAAAGCCAGCAGGAAAGGATGCTGTCTTAGAGGAACCTCAAAAGGATCATGAACCAGGTGGACAAGAAGTAGTCACTGTTTCAGGGAACTCATATGATGGCCATTGGAGCAGCTCAAAGCCAGAAAGTGTAGCTTTGAGGGTTTTTGTGCAGTGGTTACAAGATTTGAAGGAGTGTTACTCCTCAAAACATCTTTTTTACTGGTCCCTATGGTGGGCTTTTTCCACAGCAGGTTTTAACCAGGTTTTGAACTATGTTCAAGTCCTGTGGGATTACAAGGCACCAGGCCACAGTTCCATAATATATAATGGAGCAGTAGAAGCTATTGCAACCTTTGGAGGTAAGTAAACTTTGATCTTCCTTTGACGGGCTACCCCCCACTAAGTTCATTTCTCCAGTTGCTAAATTCTCCATGGTGGTAAATTAGGTCTGTTCAGAAGACATATTAATCTTTTCCAGGAATAGAAGGCAGTGGGGCACAAAGAGGGGCAGGACATTTCTATTTAATGTGTTGCAGTTACTGGTAACTCAAGAGCTCGGAATTCAGCACCAAGTGATCACATTCTAGTCAGATTCCCAAGATTCCATTTCATCATCAAGAAAAGTATTAATAATGCCCCCTGTTCTTTCAGGATTGTTTTTAATATCAAAGAGAAAATAGACATCTTGTGTATAAAAAAGGTGTTTTTATTATTTTAGAAAATTAACTGAACTTTTAAGACTTCCAAATTATCACTGGAAGGGTTTTTGTTAATAAAGAATTTGATTTAGCTAGTGCCCATCTTTAAGCAATTCCAGGCTCTACACCACAAATTTTCAAAATTAGCTTTCTTATGAGATTTAAATCAGAAGTGGAAGATGTTATGTGAGTCAGGATTCTAATATCAGAGGAAAATCTGCCTTTGAAGTTCCCTCTACAATAAATATTTATATCCTGGTTAATGGAAACTTAAATTCAACTAAGACTTTGAAGGTATTTTTCTAGGAAGTAGGAGATTTCCACACCCTCTTTTACATAAATTTTCAGAAACCTCATGTGGTGTCTGTTTTATTATTGTCTCGCTTTTAGGAGATTTCAGTTTAACTCCTGGAAACCAAGACTGTACTAGAGTTAGTTCACTGAAATTATCACTCCTACATTCCAATTTCTGGGAAGAAAAGTAACTTTATGTCTTTTGCAGTGTGGTTCTTGCCTAGATCACATGTGGAAAAGTTAATCAAATCTCAATAATTTGAAACATAAATATCTCTCACTTTGTTAAAGAGAACTATAATTACTAACTCTAATTACTGTCAATTATTCAATCTCTTAAACTCTGTAAATTGTTCACCCAAAACCTCAAGTAAATTAAGCCAGATCTTGAAGACATTAAGATGGAGATTAGAAGTAAAATTAAGAAAGATTAGTAATAAAGACTAAAACTTACTACCTGATGCAACGTATCTGTTACCTATCACTGAGAAAGACAATAAAGAAAGGCAAATATGAACAGGCTAGGTGTACTGCCAGAGCAGTTGTTTCACCTTTATCTATCCCTGCCCTGAGCATGTTGTATTAAGTGACTGAGTTTATGTATCATTTCTCCCCACTCTGTGGGTGGTTAGGAACCTTTCTAGTCCCTCTGCATAGAACAGTGCTTGGCATGTAGTTGATGCTAATTAAAAGTGTGACAACTAAATGACTGAAAGAATAGAAATTAAAGAGAGTAGCCAAAGGAAAACATGCTTGAGACACGGATAAATCCCCATTTAGGTGGATCACACTATTTTCACGAATTGGGAAAGCAATATGTTTATCTTTCAGAATTACCTGAGACCTGAGTTCTTAAGAGAACATGTTGATGTTTCCCATGGGCAAAGTCAATATGTTGGATCTTCCTTAATGTTTCTTCTTTAGGGGCCCTGGCTTCCTTTGCAGTGGGTTATGTGAAAGTCAACTGGGATCTTCTGGGAGAGTTGGCTCTGGCCATCTTCTCGGTTGTCAACGCAGGCTCTCTATTTCTCATGCATTACACGACCAGCATATGGGCGTGTTATGTAGGCTATTTGTTATTCAAGACCGGCTATATGCTTCTTATCACCATAGCAGTGTAAGTATTACTAAGCATTTCTTCCCAGTCCTAAAACTAAACCATATTCTCTTTTCTGTATTCCTATAATTCTTTTGAGAACTTTGGAAAGATTTTAATCAATTGCAATATTAAATGTTGACTACTTCATATTAAATTAGGCACAATTGAGCCATCTTTTCATTTAATTGCTCACTGAATATTGCTAATATTAATCAGCAAGGGAAACAAGTTCTGTAAGTTCATAAACCAAAGGCAATGATACATGGTCAGGTTGTGATTTTTATTTCAAACAGTTTGCCAATTTGCATGGTGTAATGCAATTTGATTTTGAATGATTAAGTTTAGATTACACCTCTGATTTCACTTGGTTGCTTGAGTAATTCCAGGCATATACTTTTGTATGAAACAAAATATTTTCAGCAAGGTGGATACTGAAAAAAGTAGATGCAAAGATTACAAGAAACTATGAATCCCAGAGATCATTTTTTTAACGATTAAAAACATTTGGTTCTATATATAAGTGCAGAGAAAGCTGACTATAGGATATATGCTTTGGTATTAACCAAAAGAGATAAGAAACATTTGAATTTCAAATCACATGAAAGTAGAGCCAAAAGCTTTATAAAGTTTTGAGTTTTAGTCTGTGAAAAATGCTTGATAAGTGATTGACAAAACACGGAAATGTGGACCCTGAGAAAAGATCATGAAACAAAGGAAAGAGATGAAACTTGAGGCAAGTTCATTTTTTTCACCAAAGGGTATCTGTTTAATGTATCAAACTCATGTGTCTTGAGTTTTTTTTAAGGCGAGTATTTTGTTAAGGTAAGATGACATTGTTTCTTTTCATTTTAAGAATATTCAGAACCGAAAGCCTTTTACCTGCATTCCAAGGAAGAACTATAAATAACATATATCTGCCAGTCTTTCAAAAGTGCTTTGTAATAAGATTTCAATATCTATATAATTATAAAAAACAGGTTTCTTATGAGATTTAAACCAGAAGTGGAAGATGATTCCAATTCCAATTCCAATTCTGGCCTCAGTTTAATATGGGTTATCTCAAAGGAAGAACATTTAGGTTTAATTTCTGGAACCGTTAAATTGGATAGGAAGAATTTTGCCATATTTCCTTTAAGTATATTTTAATTCAGCCTTTAAGTATATATTTTTTCCTTGTTCTGCCCCTTTGTCTATACTGGAGGAGATTTAGACAAAAAGTGCTGTTAACAAGACACTGTTTTCTCTTCATTTTCTTTTAAAGATAAGAATCCCATGTACGTTCTCGTTAAAAATCTTATTCTATGTTGAATGACAGGTTTCAGATCGCAGTTAATCTGAGTGTGGAACGCTATGCCCTGGTGTTTGGAATCAACACCTTCATCGCCCTGGTGATTCAGACTGTTATAACCGTGATCGTAGTAGATCAGGGAGGATTGAGGCTGCCAGTCCACACTCAGGTAAGCTGCAGTACTTCCATTTTCCTATTCACACAGTTGAGGGGGGATGTAGAATAACCTGGTCATCTCAGAGGGCTTTTTCAACCTTACCACTGGCAGTATTGAATTTCTTGGCTAGGCAAATTTTAAAATAAACCATGCCTTAGGACTTCCCTGGCAGTCCAGTGGTTAAGGCTTCACCTTCCAATGCAGGAGGTGCAGGTTTGATCCCCGGACAGGGAGATAAGAACCCACATGCCTCACGGCCAAAAACCCAAAAGATAAAACAGAAGTAATATTGTAATTCAAAAAAGACTTTAAAAATGGTCCACATAAAAAAAACTTAAATAAAATAAAGTAAAATTAGCCATGCCTTTAACTATCAACTGTAAAACCAAGTAGGTTTTGAGCAGTAATCAGCGTAGGTTAGCATTTGCCTTTGGTCCCTAAAACCCTATCAGGTAACACTCTTGCCTTCATGTCCCCCTTATGTCTCCTCCTTCCCCCGTGGTCCAGTACCACAATATACTAAGATGCAACTGGGAAGGGGTGCGTGGCTGCAGAGTTCACTTCCCTTTTAAGTCTCTTAGAGTACTGAGAGACTTAAAATTAGTCCAATTTCACATTTTACATGTGGATCTGAAAAAAAGGGGATAAGGCAGGTAAAAAGTAACCTCAGTGTCGAAAACTCATTCCTGGAGACATTACATATAGCATTGCACTATCCTCCAAACACGGACACGTAAATCAGTGGGATTTAGCGTTTCTTTCACTATTGGTGGCATGTGCTAGAATTTGAATCCAAGCAACCCTGACTCCAGAGCCCACACTCTCAGTTACTGCATTGCTTACCCTTTCATGCCTGGTTCTTCTAAGAGGGGAAAAGAGAGCATTGTGCACATCTAAAAGATCCATATTAAGATCCTGATTCTCGGTTACCTCATTATCCAAGTAAATCAACAGCATCACTATGTATTATCAATAACATAGATAGTCATATTTCATGTGTGTCTAATTAACTCTGTTTTTCTCTAGTTTTTAGTTTATGGGAGTTATTTTGCAGTCATTGCTGGCATTTTCCTAATGCGAAGCATATTCATTATCTACTCAACCAAATGCCGAAAGACAGTGCAGAGCTCTGCTACAAGTCAGAATCCATATGGGCCACACCCAGAAGAACCAAAGAACAACTAATGAACAAGGCTCTAACCTCTGTCAACCACTACAAGCCTCTGAGCAAGGACTCTGCTGGTCACAAAGTCACGGAGTGCCATAAATTGACACACTTCACAAGTCTGTATTCCAGTGAAACTTTTCAAAGCCAGGAAAGTTCAGCTTTGGACCAGATATCTATGTACCCAGCTGAACTGGTTGCAGCTGTTCAGGTATACCATCTCAATTAAACAGCCTATGTTGGGGAACCCCAGTGAATAACAATGACTGGAAAATTCTGGTTTTGATTGCTTGCAAGGATGTGCAAGTGGCATGGAAACAAACCATGAGAAAACTCCAACCATCCTAGAGTTTGATATTCCTCATTTGTGAGCAGAAATACTAACTGAAGTGACCCTCTTGCTTGGCTTAGATATTTGTTTTATTTTACCCAAAACAGGCAACACAATGGATATTTTTTGTCACATGAGCCATTGTCCTTCTTCTTCCATTAAGTATATTTCTTTAAAACTTACAGTTCCTTGAGAGAATTACAGGGCTTGGTCCCATTTCTAAGGAATCCTTTTCTCTCCTGATAACACAGTATTATTCAAAAGCTATTATTTGATAATATCACCACTTAATTTTTTAATCATTACTCCTCACTTTGTGCTCTTCTGAGCTTTGTCGTTGAAACTCTACCTCAGGAATAACTCCAGACACTCCTGTGTGGCCACAGAATGACATTCATGCCAATTCCCAGTGGCCCCAGGAGAGACAATGAGCTTTCTTCTATCATGACCCCAGACAAATGTTTTAATGTCGTGTCAGTGTGATGTCTGCCTAAAACAGAAAAACTTAAGTAGAAATTTTCAGGGATTTCTAGAAATATTCATAAATAAGGAAACACTGATGGGGGGGAAAACACCTAATTTTTAGATGACACAGATTGTGCTAAATAAAATTAATTGGTGCAAAAATATTAAAGAGCCTTTCTGATTTTTTGGCGAATTGTGCTGAAAATTGGCTGAGTATATCTGTCATTTGAAACTTCAACAAAAATTTCATTGAACATTCTGCCACTGGGAATAATGAATGCTGATTCAAGATTTGTGTTTCAAATAGACTTTTCTCCAAATCTCAAAATTCAATCTCTGGACAAAAAATTAAAATTCAGTCCAAAAACCAATACAGTGGAGAAAACTAATAACTAATTACATCAAAAGCAAGAAAAGAATGACTACTGTTATCCTTCTTGGTTATTGTCCTGAAGATATTAGCCAACACAGTTAGACAAGAAAAAAAAATGAAAAATCAAAAGTTGGAAAGGAAGAGGCAAAACCATCACAATTCCAGAGGTTACAAGTATGCACCCAAGGGTCTCAACTAAAAACTGAGTTAGTAATATAGAAAGTAAGTAAATAGAAATCAAAAGTTTTCATGATACAACAACCATTTAGAAGATATATGGGAGTAAAAGACCACATTTATAATAGAATAAAAATAAAATACCTAAGATTACATTTAATCTATTTACTCATTTAATAAATGTGTAAGACATATATAAATGTGCCTGAAAACACTTTTGGAGATTATGAAATAACACCTAAACATATGGAAAAGCCTACCTTGTTCTTGGTTAGGAAGAAAAAAATATATAAAGACATCAGGCTTCTTAAATAAATTTATAAGTTAAATCCTATCCCAGAGAAAAAAATGTATTTTTTTAACTAGTAAAGGTGATTCTAACTTTATTTGGAAATTAACAAAGAAGAATGAGGAAAATGTTTTTTAAGTGGAAAAATGAGATTAAATTATTTGCAAGGAATAAAATCCTACTCTAAATGCTTAATTACAGTAACATAATCAGCATGAAGAGACAGTCCAATGCAACAGAGTAGGAAGTTCTGAAATAGTCCCTAATTCATATGGTATTTTAGACTATGATAAAGATAGCATTTCATACAAGAAGGAAAAGATGGAATATTTAATAAGATTGGAACAATTTTTTTCGAAGGAAAAATTAAGTTGGACCCAAGAGTGCTAGAATAACCATCAGTGTGTGATGTGTATCAATATGCAGATGTGAAAAATGAAACTACAAAAGTACCAGGAGGAAACATGCAAAAATTATAACTTCAAACCTGTCTAAAGTAACAGAAAACCTAGAAGTCATAAAAAAGTGAATTGACAGCATAAAACTAAACTTATGCATGGAAGAAAAAGTAATATAAGCAAAGCCAAAAGACAAATGATAATCTGGAAGAAATACTGCAACTCATCAAAGCTACTTTCCCTAATTTATATAGAACAAATACAAATTGACAAGAAAAAAGGTCAAAACCCTGATGAAAAGATGGGCAAAGGATGTGAACGGGGAATTCAGAGAAAGGGCTCAGACATGTGAAAAAATGCTCATAAGAGAAATGTGTACAAAAACTACAATGAAGAAGATGGATTCAAGATGCCAATGTGGGAAGACGTGGAATTAGCATCTCCCCACATCTAGGGTGCCTGCCGGCTGCTGGTGGGGGACTCTGACATCCAAAGAGACGGGAGGAATCCCAGACTGAACTGGTAGGACATAGCGGGACTGAGGGGGGGAGGAGAAGTGGAGGCCAGACAGGATCGGTGCCCCTGAGGTGGGGGAGATCAGGAGAGGCAGGTGGCAGGGACTCTCCAGGAAGAGTGGGAGAGGAGCAGAGGGTGATCACCTGGCCCACTCGGGCTGGGGAACCTGCTGAGCTCCCAAGCCGGTTCCCCCCCACTCCAAAGCCCCATTCAGGCCACCTGGGTCATGGGGGCATAGGAGGGAGGCCAAGGGGAGAACAGGAGAGGCAGGTGGGAAGGGCCCCCCGGGATGAGCGGGAGAGGAGCAGAGAACAATTGCCCCACCCACTCAGGCCTGGGGAGTCTGCTGAGCTCCCAGGCCAGTCCGCTGCAATCCAAAGCCCCTTCCAGGTCATGTGGGTCCTGGGGTCATTGGAGGGAGGCTGGGGAGATCAGGAGAGGCAGGCAGGAGGGACCCTTCAAGACCCCAAATTGGAGGAGCAGGAGAGGAGAGGAGGGTATTTGCCCTGCCCTCTCAAGCCCAGGAAGGCTGCTGGGCTCCCAGGTGAGGTCCCCTGGGGGGGCACAACTGGATCCCTTCTGTTCTTTGAGCCTAAGCCCCAACCCCCACAGCCCCCAGGGCCTTTTTCAGCCCTGTGGGTCCTGAGCATTGGCCCTGCCCACCACCCAAACCTCACCCTTGCTTAGTTCCTGCCCTCCACAGCCAAGGCCTTCCCCCAACCATTTTTCTTTTCTCTTCCCTCCTTCTCTTTTTGACAATTGTGGTACTGATGTACCTTCTGGTTGTTGATTCATATATATTTTTATTTTTACATTCTTTCTAACATATCTGTTAGTTTCATAGTCTAATTTTATTTTTTATTTTGTTATTCTTTCTTTTTTCTTTTCCTTTTTTTTTTCTTTTTTTTTTTGCCACCCCACATGGCTTGCGAGATCTTGGTTCACAAGCCCGGGGTCAGGCAGAAGCTCCTGCAGTGGGAGCTCAAGTCCAAACCACTGGACTAATAGAGAACCTCAGACCCCAGGGAATATTCATTGGAGTGAGGTCTCACAGAGGTCCTCATCTCAGCACCAAGACCCAGCTCTACCCAATAGCCTACAAACTCCAGTGTTGGAAGCCTCAGGCCAAACAACCAGTAAAACAGGAACATAATCCTACTCATAAAAAAAAAAAAGAGAAACAGCAAAAAAATATGTAACAGATGAAGGAGCAAGGTAAAAACCTACAAGACCGAATAAATGAAGAGGAAATAGGCAATCTACCTAAAAAAGAATTCAGAGTAATGATAATAAATATGATCCAGAATCTCAGAAATAGAATGGAAGCACAGATTGAGAAAATACAAGAAATGTTTAACAAATATCTAGAAGAACTAAAGAACAAACAGAGATGAACAATACAATAACTGAAATGAAAAATATACTAGAAGGAATCAGTAACAGAATAACTGAGGCAGAAGAATGAATAAGTGAGCTGGAAGACAGAATGGTGTAAATAGCTGCCAAGGAACAGAATAAAGATAAAAGAATGAAAAGAATTGAAGACAATCTCAGAAACCTCTGGGAAAAAACTAAACACACGAACATTCGAATTATAGGGGTCCCAGAAGAAGAAGAGAAAAAGAAAGGGTCTGAGAAAATACCTGAAGAGATTATAGTTGAAAACTTCCCTAACATGGGAACAGAAATAGTCACCCAAGTCCAGGAAGCAGAGAGAGTCCCATACAGGATAAACCCTGAGAAAAACACACCAAGACACATATTAATCAAACTAACAAAAATTAAATTCAAAGAAAAAATATTAAAAGCAGCAAGGGAAAACAAAAAATAACATACAAAGGAATCCCCATAAGGTTATCAGCTGATTTTTCAGTGGAAACTCTGAAAAATCCAAGGAGGGACACTACATAATGATCAAAGGATAAATCCAAGAAGAAGATATAACTATTATAAATGCTTCTGCACCCAACATAGGAGCACCTCAATACATAAGGCAAATGCTAACAACCATGAAAGGAGAAATCAACAGTAACACAATAATAGAAGGAGAATTTAACACCCCACATACATCAATGGACAGATCATCCAAACAGAAAATAAATAAGGAAACACAATCTTTAAATGACACAATAGATGAGATAGATCTAATTGATATTTATAGAACATTCTACCCCAAAGTGGCAGAATACACTTTCTTCTCAAGTGCACATGGAACATTCTTCAGGATAGATCACATCTTGGGTCACAAATCAAGCCCCAGAAATTCAAGAAAATTGAAATTGTATCAGACATCTTTTCTGACCACAACACTATAAGATTGGAAATCAATTACAGGAAAAAAATTGTAAAAAACACAAATACATGAAGGCTAAACAGTGCACTACTAAATAACCAAGAGATCACTGAGGAAATCGAAGAAGAAACTGAAAAATACATAGAAACAAATGACAATGAAAACATGACAAACCAAAGCCTATGGGATGCAGCAAAAGCAGTTCTAAGAGGGAAGTTTATAGCAAGTCAATCTCACCTCAAGAAACAAGAAAAATCTCAAATAAACACTCTAACCCTGCACTTAAAACCACTAGAGAAAGAAGAACAAAGAAAACCCAAAGTCAGTAGAAGGAAAGAAATCATAAAGATCAGATCAGAAATAAATGAAATAGAAATGAAGAAAACACTAACAAAGATCAATAAAACTAAAAGCTGGTTCTTGGAAAAGATAAACAAAATTGATAAACCCTTAGCCAGACTCATCAAGAAAAAAAGGGAGAGGACAAAAATCAATAAAATTAGAGGGGCTTCGCTGGTGGCGCAGTTGTTGAGAGTCCACCTGCCGATGCAGGGAACACGGATTCGTGCCCCAGTCCAGGAGGATCCCACATGCCGCGGAGTGGCTGGGCCCGTGAACCATGGCCGCTGAGCGTCCGGAGCCTGTGCTCTGCAACGGGAGAGACCACAGCAGTGAGAGGCCCACGTACCACAAAAAAAATAATAAAATAAAATTAGAAATGAAAAAGGAGAAATCACAGCTGACACTGCAGAAATACAAAGGATTATAAGAGACTACTGCAAACTATATGCCAGGAAAATGGACAAACACAAAGAAATGGACAAATTCTTGGAAAGGAACAATTTTCCAAGACTGAACCAGGAAGAATTAGAAAATATAAACAAACCTATCACAAGTAATGAAATTGAAACCATAATTAAAACTTTTCCAACAAACAAAAGTCCATGACCAGATGGCTTCACAGGCAAATTCTATCAAACATTTAGAGAAGAGCTAACACCGATCCTTATCAAACTCTTCCAAAAAATTGCAGAGGGAGAAACACTCCCAAATTCATTCTATGAAGCCCCCATCACCCTGATACCAAAACCAGAAAAAGGTATCACAAAAAAAAGAAAATTATAGACCAATATCACTGATGAAAATAGTTGCAAAAATCCTGAACAAAATACTAGCAAACAGAATCCAACAGCACTTTGAAAGGATCATACACTATGATCAAGTGGGATTTATCCCAGGGATGCAAGGATTCTTCAGTATACGCAAATCAATCAAAGTGATACAGCATATTAACAAATTAAGGAATAAAAACCATATGATCATGTCAGTAGATGCAGAGAAAGCTCTTGACAAAATTCAACACCTATTTATGACAAAAACTCTCCAGAAAATGGGCATAGAGGGAACCTACCTCAACATAATAAAGGCCATATATGACAAACCTACAGCAAGCATCATACTCAATGGTGAAAAACTGAAAGCATTTCCACTAAGATCAGGAACAAGACAAAGGTGTCCACTCTCGCCACTCTTATTCAACATAGTTTTGGAAGTCCTAGCCCACAGAAATTAGAGAAGAAAAAGAAATAAAGGAATACAAATTGGAAGAGAAGTAAAACTGTCACTGTTTGGCGATGACATGATACTATACATAGAAAATCCTAAAGATACCACCAGAAAGCTACTAGAACTAATCAATGAATTTGGTAAGGTTGCAGAATACAAAATTAATGCACAGAAACCTCTGGCATTCCTATACACCAACAACAAAAAATCAGAAAGAGAAATTAAGGAAACACTCCCATTTACCACTGCAACAAAAAGAATAAGATACCTAGGAATAAACCTGCCTAAGGATGTGAAAGACTTGTACTCAGAAAACTATAAAACACTGATGAAAGAAATCAAAGATGACATAAACAGATGGAGAAATATACCATGCTCCTGGATTGGAAGAATCAACATTGTGAAAATGACTATAGTATCCAAAGCAATCTACAGATTCAATGCAATTCCTATCAAACTACCAATGGCATTCTTCACAGAATTAGAATTAAAAAATCTTACAATTCGTATGGAAACACAAAAGATCCCAAATAGCCAAAGCAATCTTGAGAAAGAAAAACGGAGTTGGAGGAATCATGCTCCCTGACTTCAAACTATACCACAAAGTTACCATAATCAAGACAGTATGGTACTGGCACAAAAACAGAAATATAGACCAATGGTACAGGATAGAATGCCCAGAGATAAACCCACACACATATTGGCACCTAATTTATAACAAAGGAGGCAAGAACATACAATGGAGAAAAGACAGCTTCTTCAATAAGTGGTGCTGGGAAAACTGGACAGCTACTTATAGAATTATGAAATTAGAACACTCCCTAACACCATACACAAAAATAAACTCCAAGTGGATTAAGACTTAAATGTAAGACCAGACACTACAAAACTTTTAGAGGAAAAAATAGGAAAAACACTATTTGACATAAACCACAGCAAGATCTTTTTTGACCCACCTTCTAGAGTAACAGAAATAAAGACAAAAATAAACAAATGGGACTTAATTAAACTTAAAAGCTTTTGCACAGCAAAGGAAACATAAACAAAACAGAAAGACCACCCTCAGAATGGGAGAAAATATTTGCAAATGAAAAAACAGACAAAGGATCAATCCCCAAAATATACAAACAGCTCGTGGAGCTCAATATCAAAAAAACAAACAATCCAGTTAATAAATGGGCAGAAGACCTAAATAGACATTTCACCAAGGAAGACATAGAGATGACCAAGAGGATCATGAAAAGATGCTCAACATCACTAATTATTAGAGAAATGCAAATCAAAACTACAATGAGGTATATCGCCTCATGCCAGTCAGAATGGCCATTATCAAAAAAGCTAGAAACAGTAAATGCTGGAAAGGGTGCGGTGAAAAGGGAACCCTCCTGCACTGTTGGTGGGAATGTAAATTGACACAGCCACTATGGAGAACAGTATGGAGGTTCCTTAAAAAACTAAAAATAGAGCTACCATATGACACAGCAATCCCACTACTGGACATATACCCTGAGAAAACCATAATTCATAAAGAGACATGCACCACAATGTTCATTGCAGTACTATTTACAATAGCCAGGACATGGAAGCAACCTAAATGTCCATCGACAGATGAATGGATAAAGAAGATGTGATACATCTATACAATGGAATATTACTCAGCCATAAAAAGAAACAAAACTGAGTTATTTGTAGTGAGGTGGATGGACCTAAAGTCTGTCATACAGAGTGAAGTCAGAAAGAGAAAAACAAATACCTTATGCTAATGCATATATATGGAATCTAAAAAAAAAAAAAAAGAATGGTACTAATGAACCTAGTTGCAGGGCAGGAATAAAGTGGGAAACATAGAGAATGGACTTGATGACATGGGGTGGGTGGGCAAAGCTGGGGCGACGTGAGAGTAGCATTGACATATATACACTATGGAATGTAAAATAGTTGGCTGGTGGGAAGCAGCAGCGTAGCACAGGGAGATCAGCTCAGTGCTTTGCGATGACCTAGAGGGGTGGGATAAGGAGGATGGGAGGGAGGCTCAAGAGAGAGGGGATATGAGGTCATGTGTATGCATATGGCTGATTTGCTTTGTTGTGCAAAAGGAACTAACATGGTATTGTGAAGCAATTATACTCCAATAAAGATCTATTTTTTAAAAAAAAAACTGTAGGGCTTCCCTGGTGGCACAGTGGTTGAGAGTCTGCCTGCTGATGCAGGGGACATGGGTTCGTCCCCTGGTCTGGGAAGATCCCACATGCCGCGGAGCGCCTAGGCCCGTGAGCCATGGCCGCTGAGCCTGCGCATCCGGAGCCTGTGCTCCGCAACGGGAGAGGCCACAAAAGTGAGAGGCCCGTGTATGGCCAAAAAAAAAAAAAAACCCAACTGTAATGTATTAAAAAAAACAACAACGAAACACTGTTTTTCACCTGTCAGAGTAGAAAATAATCTAAATGTGTGATGACAGAATTTGTTCTCTCGGAATGAGTCAACAGTCAGTCTCGAAGATTCTTGGTGGGAGTGTACATTAATTTCATTGCTACAAGGGAAAATTCAGCATTCTAAAGATTAGAAATGTGTATGCCTTTCCACCTACAGATTTCTCTGATAGAAATATATACTTCTGATATACTTGCATGCCTGAGAACTGATTTGTTTAAAAGGTTTTTCATTAAAGTTTCTAAACACAAAGTATTGGAAACTATTCAAATTTCATTAAATGGGGACAGGGAAGATGTATTATGGGACACCAGTATATTCACTTGTAATAATATTAACTAGATAAAAAAAATGAGGAATATCTTTTCATAGTGGTAAAGGGCTCTAAAATATATTATTATTAAGTAAATAATAAAAATTTATTATTAAGTGGAGAAAAGTTAAATGCCAAAATAATAATGAATGCAATAGCTCATCATTTGTGTAAAAGTAAGGAGAAAATATCTATATTGGCTTATATACATATACAAGTTTTCTGGAAGTACCAAAAGAAAAAACCAAACACCTAATAATAATAATTCCCTGTTGTGGGGTAATGGGAAACGGAGGGAGATGTCATCTCATCATGGTTTTTGATGTTCACACCATACAAATTACCCATCCCCGAATTAAAATATTAATTTTCAAAAACGCGTTTAAAGTCTTGGGAAATAAATTAACATTGGAGAATAAGGAGCTAGAATTTTTTAGTTTTTTATATGTAACCATTCTGATGTTTTTACATTTTTGGCAATATGCATAGAAAAATAAATGTGCATTTATAATTAAAAGGAACAAACACAGAAGAAAAACATCAAATATTTTTTAAATAAAAATTTTTATTTGGTATCTCATTAAAGAGAAAGATTATTACTCCTTTGAATTAAAACATAGGTTAGCTTTGTAAGGTGTAGGGTTTTGTGACTGGTAAGAACACCTTATGGAGAAATATTTTAAATGTTTTGTTTTGTACATAGAATGACTCAGAAACAACAACAGAAACAGAACTCATAGACAAATAACAGAAATAAGGGGATAGAAATGGCAACACAATAGCCATTTCTGAGAAGAAATAAATAAGGTGATAGTTCTAGCTTGTTTGGACTTGCCCTTTGCCTATATTTAGGCCTTGACATAGGTGAAATCTGTAGATCTGGTTGAGAAAGTTGTCACTGGAGGAATGTAATGCACTTTTGACAGATAAGCAGGGTCACAGGGCCTTTAGGGAAGAAGTACACAAGGTTGCAGGAGTTGAATTGTCTTACGGAATCATCCATCTCATGAGATGGGAAAACGGCGTGTGGCTGGGAGGCCTGGACCCCAGAAGCCCTGTGCGTGCATTGCTGTCTCTGCATGTGGGTCATTCAAATTTTTCAAGAAGATGGAAATCTGTTGTTGCCATAGCAGAATAAAAGTAGAATTCCTGAGGGTCGGTTTTCATGTTTTATTAGGAAATTTAGGCAGTAGCTATGTGATGACTGGAAACAATAGTAATAGGACGAGAGCAGGTAAGAGTAAGAGACATAGTGTGCGCACAGAGAGGTAGAAGTGCCAAGTTGGAAGGCTGCAAAACACCCATCACATAGAACACTCAGAACTGTGATCCCTTTGGCTGGGTTTACAGCTCTGTAATGGCCATTTCTTGTTTGTTTGGAATTTTTTTCAAACCATTTCTTGTTTGTTTGGAATGTTTTTCAAATAAAAAGGTTTAAGACTATCATTTTGAAAGAGAGGAGCACAGAGTTCAAAAACCAGAGATATTGGGCTTCCCTGGTGGTGCAGTGGTTAAGAGTCTGCCTGCCGATGCAGGGGACGCGGGTTCGTGCCCCGGTCCGGGAAGATCCCACATGCCGCGGAGCGGCTGGGCCCGTGAGCCATGGCCGCTGAGCCTGTGCATCCGGAGCCTGTGCTCTGCAACGGGAGAGGCCACAACAGTGAGAGGCCCGCGTACTGCAAAAAAAAAAACCAGAGATATTGTCCAAAAGAGTAAGTCCCAGGAGATCCAGGTGACAGCAAGTGGGAAGAGGAAGGGAAGTCTCCTTAACTGCAGAGAACAGCTTCCAGCATCTCTTACCCCAGAAGCAGGGCCGGGCCAGGCCACCTAGCAGCAGCAGTGCTTCAGGCAGCAGCTCTTCTGCTGGCAACAGCCCTTCCCAAACCCACAGCCATACGAGTTGCAGCTACAGGTGTGGCGATGGTGGCAGCAGACCACAGGGACGCTGCAGGGAGAGGAAAAGAAAGAAAAATGGTGGTAGAAGGAATGAGTGGACGTGTATCTTACCTTCTCCCTGGAGTACTCTGTTCACCTTGAGAGAGTAATGCTAAGTGTCCCCTGGCACTGAGGAAGTACGAGGAGGAGAGCTGGTTGTGCCAGCTGCTGAGGTTGCCAGGGGTCCTGAGGTTGGGCAGGAGTAAAATGATCCCGGAAGTAAGGACTTGAGGGCAAACGTCCAGGATTATGATCAGATGGGAGATACAGCCCATCTTCCAGGCTTTCAGCGGCACCGGAGAGAGCCCACTTGGGGCTGTGTCATCAAGGAAGGACAACTGGGTCTTGACTGAGGCCAGAGAACAGGTTTTAGTCATATGTAGGCCACTTATCTTTATTCCATCATCATAACCACAGACTATATCTAAATCTCCCTATCGTCCTATAAATGTACACCATGGGTTGGTAGGTTGACTTAGGTGAGGAAATGTGTATTACTCAGAGCAAATCATTACCACCTCTAGACACACAATTGAAAGTACCACCTCTAGACACACAATTGAAAGTACATATCCTTCTGACAATAATATGGCAATGTCATTCATCCTGTCATCCATATCTGATGTGTTGACTTGCAAACACAAAGATGATCATGGATGGACAAAATAGAATTAAAGAAATTATAAAAATAACTTGTGCAATTGAAATCTTATTTTGTATCTGAACCAAGTTTCCCTTTGAATTTTGAATTCTATGAGAGTCATAATCTCTCTGGTTTCTCCCACTACAGTCATAAAATGTAAGCCTTAAAAAAATGTAAGCCTTAATTCAGATTACAGGGGAATCTGAAGAAAAAGTGCTAGATGTTTGATCAGTTTCCAAAAATGGATAAGAGTCTGTCCATGCCCTCAAGATATTGAATGAAGAAGAAAATATATTTATTTACAGAGAGGTACTGTAAGGTTACTTGTCTGTCACACAGAGTCTTTTACCTTTCTTAGTGATAAATGAATGAGTGGTATTTCTTATAATCAATGATATCTTGGGTTCAATGACATATAGAAATATAAAAAGGTTAATATATGTATAAAGAAATAAAAGAAGCCAATTTAAATATGACAAAGGAACACAAGGTTATCAACGATTACTAAATACATTTACAAAAGAAGCAAATTTCTAGAATGTCTAGAAATGAAAAATAACTGACTTTTAAAACCCAACAGAAAGGTTAAACAGATCATCAGACACAGCTGAAGAGAAAACCAGAGACGGAAAACACAGCTTAATAAATTACTTACAATTCAGCACAGAGAGGCATAAAGATTAAAACTATGAAGGTGAAAAGACTTAGATGAAAGAGTGAAGATTTATCACAGTGGTCCCCAAGCAGAGATACTTAGTTTTAGGGGTATTTGGGTATGTCTGAGGCACTTGCCTTACAATAATAACATTTAGTGTCTGGGAACCAAGAATGTAAAACGTCCTATAATGCAAGGAACAGTCTCACACAATGAAGAATCTCCTATCCAAATTTACAATAGTACTTTTGTTGAGAAACATTAGTTTAATAAATATCTAACTGAAGTTGGAGAAGACTTAATATTCAAAGGTAGTGGCTGGTCATTTTCCAAAGTGATGTAAGATACCAATCCTCAAATTCAAGTATCTCAACAAATACCAAGTTGGAGAAAATCAAAGAAATCCACACTTTCCCACAGTGAAACTGAAGAACACACAAAAATAAAATCTAAACATAGCCAGTTAAAAAAAGAGAAAATTACCTACAAAGAAATGATTACTAAATCAAAGGCAGATTTCTCAACACAATGAAAGTCAGGAGACAGTAGAAGATAAAAGTCAACCAAGAATTGTATCCAAAAGAAACTCCCTTTCAAGTGTTTTTACCACAAGGAAGAAGGATGGTCCCTCTACTGGACAGAATTCATTTGCACGTTCACAGATGAGAATTATTTCCTGTTGCTTTTAGTTATCTACAATATACAGCTCTATGAAATAGCCCACGTGGCAGTGAAAGGCTAGAATCAGGTAACTGGAAGGCATGTGCTCTAGAGCAGCAGTCCCCAACCTTTCTGGCACCAGGGACCGGTTTTGTGGAAGACAATTTTTCCACGGAGCATGGAGGTGGGGGGATGGTTCGGGCGGTAACGTGAGCGATGGGGAGCGATGGGGAGCGGCAGATGAAGCTTCCCTCTCTCGCTCGTCCGCCGCTCACCTCCTGCTGTGCAGCCTGGTTCCTAACAGGCCATGGACCGGTACCAGTCTGCGGCCCGGGGGTTGGGGACCCCTGCGCTAGAGTCTAGATAATGTCTAGTTCTCCACGATGCACAAATTCTTCCCTATATGTCAAAAGACCTCATATTCAACTGAAAAGTAAAAAAGCCAGATAAAAGCAACAACATTCTAACCCCACCATTCCGTGTCCCTTTGCTTTGCAGAGGCTGGAAAAACATCACGGGGGGACGGGGAGGTGGGGGGAGTATTCTGTTGGCAGTGACTCTGGGCGGGAAGCTACCCTGGAAATCTTTTCTAAATCTGAGGTTCTAGGAGACTTTAGGCCGCTGAACACAAAATTCCAAAGAAATTCTGAATTAGGTTTCTTTGATCATATCAGTCTGGGGGAAATCTTGGTTTATGCTTTTTTCCCCAGCTACCCGTATTTCCAAAAAGAACTGGACCCAAGAATCAAGTTTTTGTGTGACTTTACAAAAGAAGTTGACTTCAGCCGGGTGTGTGCATCGGTGCCCAGACTATGCCCTTACAGTTTAGCAGTGAAGGGGGGCTGGCTATGGGGGTCTCAGAAGCTGGGCGATCAAGGATACTGGGAGCAGGAGAAGCAGAAATAAGAACTCATCCAGAAAGGAATCAAAACAGGCAGAATTGAGAAAAGGTAACTCCATCCATTTGCCAACCTCCTGTCTTCCTTGACGACAGAAGAGGGAATCAGGTGATTTGATATGGTATTCTGATGGAGCTTCAGGGGGATTTGTTTTATTTGTGCAGTCAACCTGCCCAGCTTCCCATCCCTGTGCACTGAATGACTTGGGGAAAGATACTTAACATTTTTGTAACTCAGTTTTCTCACCTACAAAATGGGGACAAGAATGATCTTACATCATAAGATTGCTGTGAGGATTAAATGGGTTAAGACATACAGGACACGTACCCAAGAGGGCCCAGGACACAGTAAGCCCTGGGTAAGTCCTGGCTAATATTACTGTTAATGATTATTTCTCTAAATGTGAGATGTTCAGGCATACACGTTTTCTAGAACTACCCAAGTTTTGACTCAGAGA
This sequence comes from Phocoena phocoena, assembly GCF_963924675.1. Taxonomy (NCBI): domain Eukaryota; kingdom Metazoa; phylum Chordata; class Mammalia; order Artiodactyla; family Phocoenidae; genus Phocoena; species Phocoena phocoena. Next base: position 104,231,921 of record NC_089225.1, on the reverse strand, counting down.
CCACATTGTTAGCATTTTTCTAGGGCAGTCAAAGTTTCAAATATCTCACTGTACTGAGTAATCACGTAGCAGAGCAGTAGTTTGGGTTTTGGAAACTATTGTCACTGCACTAATGGGAAAATTAGAGGTCTTGAAAGGAGACGGTCTGCTTGAGGTTGAAAATACTGAATTGCTCTGGAGAAGAACCCATCGAAAGTAAGACCTTTTATGTACTAGTAATAAATGGAGTGCTTGATATGAACCAGTCATTGTTCTAGGTCCTGCATTAATCAGAAGGCTTAAAAAAACCACCTTCCATTTTCCTATTTTCAGCAGAGAAATAGAAATCCAACAGGTCTCTTTTCTTCCCTTAGCATTCTCTTCTGCTTCAACTGGACCAGATTAGATCTTGGCCCAGATTAGGACATCATATGATGGCTTTATCTAAAGGGACGGGGGATTTTCCTTGCTTTAACAGGAGGAGTAAATTAGAAATTTATTTTATTTGAATGTATATGAAGTTCAACTAAATCCTTAAATTTCCATTTTTAGGTATTCAAGTTTTGTAGTCCCTACCCCCAGCCCCCAATCTATAACTTTATTGTCAGAGTTTATTCTGGGGACAGTATAAGGAAATAGTGGGTTATGAAGAAGGGTGTAAAACATTATTGCCAAAATAAGGTGGGCATTTGGGGCAATGAAAATCAATCATTTACAAATTTCTTATCCCCAGCTTAGCTCCTCTAGACCTTTGGAATTAAAAACGAGGGGAGGAGTGAAAAAATATTGGGGCATTTGGCTGTGTCCACTCCACAGACACTATTATTAGAGGTACTGCGTTTGAGTCTCTCTCCCAGGATGACCCAGAAAGATAAGGGATGAATCTTGAAGGGCAAGGGGAGGCTAAAATTCCCCAAAGCAAATTCTTAAGTGCATTTGGCGGAATGTACACCCCACATCCTGTTCCCTTCTACTTTGCACAAATTGGAATCTTGGCAACACTGTTGTTCCTTTTTGTTTTCTTCATGAATGTCATTTCTCTTTCAGATCTTCAAAATGATTACAGTCGATCCTTCATATCTGAGGGTTTCACATCTGCAGATTCAACCAACCTCAGAGCGAAAATATTCGAAAAAAATTCCAAAAAGAAAAAAAATAAAAAGATCCCACATGCCATGTGGTGAGGCCAAAAAAGAAAATTCCAAAAAGTTCCAAAAAGCAAAACCTGAATTTGCCACTCCTTGGTCACTATTTATATAGCATTTACATTGTATTAGATATATAAGTACTCTAGAGATGATTTAAAGCATACAGGAGGATGTTTGTAGGTTCTATGCAAAAGTTATCCCATTTTATATAGGGACTTGAGCATCTGTGGATTTTGGTAACCAAGGGGGTCCTGGAATCAATTCCCTACAGATACCGAGGGATGGCTGTATAAAGACAGCTGACCAAACCTAAGAATGTTTGTGGGCTTCAGGGCCATTATATAAAATCCATAGTGCTGACAGGCAAACATCTAGCCCTGTACAGCCATGAGCTATACCCACGTTCAGACAGAGGAATGCTGGCCTGGAGCCAATGCAAATGTCTTAAAGGAGGTGATTCAAAAACAGGTTGTGGGCGTCCCTGGTGGCACAGTGGCTGGGAGTCTGCCTGCCCATGCAGGGGACATGGGTTCGTGCCCCGGTTTGGGAAGATCCCACATGCCGCGGAGCGGCTGGGCCCGTGAGCCATGGCCGCTGAGCCTGCGCGTCTGGAGCCTGTGCTCCGCAACGGGAGAGCCCACAGCAGGGGGAGGGCGGCAAAAAGAACAGGTTGTAAGTGTTGTAACAGGAAAAATGAGGCAGCATGCTAATAATTGCAGTAAAAGGAGGTAGATGTCTAAATTTTAATCCTAAAAGACCAAAATGCTTTTGCGATCCTGGAAGGAAGACTTTATCAAAGAAAATGGTAGAGGAAAAAACACAACCAACTTTGGAGATAGGAATTAATAAAATGTCAGAGGAAAAGGACAAGTGTGCAGACTTCTAAAAGTTCAACCGAATTAAATGTTCCAGGAAGAAAACTGTGACTTTAGAAAAGCCCTATGGCATAAGATTAACATATGAAGCTAGTGAAATAGTAAGAATGGGCCTGTTCTTCTGGTCACTAACAAAATTAGGTGCTGAGAAAATCCAAAAACTTAACTTCTTCAAGAAGTTGTTGATATAATAGTAGTCATTTATTTTTAATACAAGGAAAAATCAATTCTCTTCAACGCAACTGCAGACATTTCATTAACCTGTGGTAATGGAATTCTGACGTATTGCTCAATAAAGATTTGTGGCAAGTGTTATCCCATCTGCCCTAGAGATGGGAACTTTGAGATCATGACTGACTGCGGTTGGCCTTTGTGTTCCAATGGAGCAGAGTACAGAACTCCACATTCACCTTGTTAATTCTGCTTTTTATTGGCTGACACTCTCCCTTTGTGGAAAGCCTTCTCTTCCAAGACCACAAAGGTAAGCCCAGACAAGCTTGACTTAATCTGCTGGAAGAGGCAGCTGATGAAAAACATCTTTCTAGTTTTTGCTTCAGACATTGGTTTCACCAAATATCAAACCACTCTTGCTTGATCTTAATACAGTAAAATGTAGTACGGAAAAATTATTCATTCTAGAGGGAAGAAAAACTGTTACATCAGAACAGAGAGGGCAATAGCAAAATAGCAATTTGTATGAATTCTTATTTCTACTCCTCATTGGGTTTGTTAGGGAGAAGGTCTTTACATGAGTCAGATAATGATTTAAATGTCATTGATCTTGTAATCTGCCATAGGTTGGAGAGGGTCTGCAGCATACACTCAAAATTATATACCATTAGGTGCAATAATAAAGGCAAAACATTTTCGAAGCAACCTCCAAAACTCTGTTAGTAGCACCAGCAGCGGACTGGAACAGGGGTCCTGGGGGAAGGGAAGAAAAGGGGTCTTCCCCCTTCCTGCATCCCCAGGCCTCACAGACACAGGTGGCTCTCAGTGTAAATGCTCCTTCCCTTTCATCTGGACTTTCAATTTAGGAACCTTGCCAGATGGTAATTAACTGTCTTACCACTAAAAGCCTGACAACTGGTAGATGTCACCAGCAGTACAGTCAAGTATCCCTTTGGTATAAGGAACAGCTTTGGGGGACAGGGTGCTTAAACTAGTCAAAGAAGATCTTCTATAAATGTCCACTGAAGGGGCTTCCCTGGTGGCGCAGTGGTTGAGAGTCCGCCTGCCGATGCAGGGGACGCGGGTTCGTGCCCCGGTCCGGGAGGATCCCGCATGCCGCGGAGCGGCTGGGCCCGTGAGCCATGGCCGCTGAGCCTGCGCGTCCGGAGCCTGTGCTCCGCAACGGGAGAGGCCACAACAGTGAGAGGCCCGCGTACCGCAAAAAAAAAAAATGTCCACTGAAATAATCTCAAGAACGCATGCTCCACGTCTTATCAGTTGGGGTGATACATGAACATTTATGATACTCATCATTTTAGATGACAATCTTAAATTGGGAACTCAGCCCAGGTTCAATCTCTAGGAGTATACAGCAAGGACAGAGGAAGTAAACAAGCTTGTGTATCAGCCTGAAAGGAATAAGAGAAAGAAACTGAGATCATCATGTCCTAACCCAGTAGGAAAAAAAAAAAAAAAGAGTTCAGGCTTTACATACTTACAGAGCTGGATTCTAAAATTCTATGACCCTGGGCAAGCCACATTATCTGTCTCTGAATTTCTGTTTTCTCATCCACCGAATGGAGATAATAGCTACTTTGCAAATTTTTCAAAGGATTAGAGACAAGGCATGGAAAGCAAGTGGTATAAATAGCTGTCCAAGTAGGAATTAAGTAAAAAAAAAAAAAAAAAAAAAAATACGGCAATTACCAGCAGTATTACTTTTATGAGCTTGTTGATAGTATTCGTTAGGAAGAATTGATTTGGGGTTTTTTTTGGGTTTGGGGTTTTGTTTTTTTTGCCACACCTCACGGCTTGCAGGATCTTAGTTCCTCAGCTAGGGATTGAACCCGGGCCCACAGCAGCGAAAGCACCAAGTCCTAACCGCTGGACCGCCAGGGAATTCCCAGAATTGATTCGGTTTTGATGGACAACTGCGTACTTGGAAGACAAGCTGAACGCTCAGAATCTCAAGAAATGTGGACGGACAGGGACAAGCAGACTGAATTAGGTTGCTAGAAGCCATGTGTATAGGCGGTTATTAAAATTAAAGAGGTTTTAGAGGAAGACAAGTCGTATTTTACTTGAGGGACTTCCAGGAGGTGTGTAGGTGGTAGAAGTCTTTTGTGGGCTGAAGAGTGTCAGATATTTATGTGCATGTCTCCTTTAGCCAGTGTAGCCCTGCCATACCACTTTGTGCAGCACTGAACCAGGACAGCATGCAGACCTGACACTCAGGTGATCCCTTTCTGGGAAAGCGATCTGGGCAGGGGCACCAGAGTGGTCCTCAGCTTAGGGGTGGAGCACATCAGAAACAGAAGAATCACAGAGTAGAAGCTGAAAATTGCACATAGGAGATTCTAGTACCTCTTCTTAGAAGGGCACTCTAGGATCTCCATGAGATATGGGGAAAACGCAAAGTACAATAGTTGTAATAAACTCGCCTCCTACCTTTGTGAATGGCCATCCTCGTACATACCTCAGGGGGTTGTCTTTGGGAGACCTGGGCCAATGGAGAGGATGATATGCAGTGTCCCTTGGTCTGCTGCTACAAACTGTGACCACTCCATCAGTAAAACTACTGCTTTATAAATGTGCAGATTCTTGGACTTCAAACTTTATCTATTCAATCAGAAGCTACAGAGATAAGACCAGGACCTTTATATTTTTACCAAGTTCCCCAAGTGAATACAATGCTAAAAGCTATTCATTACAGTCCTGGTAAATGGCCCGTGTGTGAGAGAATCAAAGGATAAGGCCGGCACATAAATGAATCAACTGGGACAGTCACCCAAACATTGGAATAAAGGTAGAATTGGAACAGTGCCCACATCTGAGCATTTGAGAGGCAGGATTCAGGCTCAGAAGCCTCCCAGCAGAACTCAGAGCTGGGGTTGAAGGTCAAAGCCAATAAAATTGCTTCTTACCAAGGAATCCTCTGATGACTGCTGAAAACCTCAGCTCTTCTCCGCAGTCCTGGACTCTGGCCTCTCTGCCCATCCTCCCAAGATCAAAGGTCTGTTGGCTGGTCTGAGCAAACGGTCTTCCTGTCACTTCCCTCTGGCAGAAACACCTGCTCTAGGCACAGTGGACGTGGTCAAGGGTCTGGAGAAATATAGGCTAAGGGAGCCTCTGAACCTCCCCAGAGGTCAACAATGAGCCCTCCACCCCTCCCTAGGCCACTACTCATTGTTTTCATCCGCCAAGACCAGGGTCTGGACCACAGAACACCCACACACTCAGGCAGGCAGGTAAACAGTTGCTAGTTATAAAATGGGAGGAAGAAAAAGGGGGAAGAAGGAAAAAGATTGAACGAAAACTATATTGAGCAGTAAATTTATGCCAGATACTGTGTTGGGTTCCTTACATGCACAGATCTCAGTTAATCTTCACCAGCCTTACTCTGAAGCCTATATTACGATCCCTACTTTAAAAAATGAGGCAATTGGGGCTCAGTAGATTTTCCATTCATTTAAAAAATATTTATTAAGCCCATACTCTACCAGACCATTTCCTAGGCACTGCGAATAAACTTGCAAATAAAATAACACACATAATCCCTGATGTCATGGAGCTTACAGCCTAAGGGAGAACTCAGCTATTAATCCAATAGACACAATAACGAATGTAAAATCACCAACTAAGAAATGGGCTCTGTAAAAACCCCAGAACTGGGGTTTTTCCACACAGGTGTGATCAAAACATTTACAGGCAAGGGAATTTAGGGCATTGGTATGATTATTATAGAAATAAGGAAAAGAAAGAAAGGAGAAGCCTGGGAGATTGGAAGGAGAATAGAGGTATCTTGATGAAGAATGGTGCAATGGAACTAGTTGATCGAGTAATAAGCCAGAAGAGATGAGTGTAGTCAGAGCCAGATGACCGAATTCTCTAATTCACGGGGAATAGGGTGTGGCCATGAGAATGGACAGCTGAAGTAGAATGAAGAAAGAGGTCTTTGGAAATAAGAAGTTCAAGGAACTGGAAAGACAAGATACATTTTCATGTGGCTGTTGAAGAACTGCAAGATAATAGCAGGACTTGGGATGAAGAGTTGATGCCAAAGAGGTTGATGACTAAGGAAAAGTGGTCAGGAGGTCCACAGATACCAGCAACTAGGAGAAAGTGGTCAAGTTAAATGAGTTACCAGAAAATGAGCTTGTTGATATTTTCTTAAGGAGATTGGGAATAACTGGAGCAGCAATGAGGAGCAAGGAGAACATCAGTTACCACATGTTAAAAGCCCAAAAGCACAGCTAGAAAAGGGCGAAGCTGGTATTTGAATTCAAGAACCTGAACAACCCTGGCAACATTATTGGTCTCCTTATCAATTGGGCAAAATAACTTCCATCTCCCTTCTTCCTCAAGATCATCTTCCTCTATTTCTGCCTGATCCTGGCACCTTTTCCTATTCATCCTCTCCTCTCTTCAAGGAGGCTCTGGTCCTCTCCCATCCCCATCAAAGTGGGAGATTACGTTTTTTCTATTAGGTTTCTTTCTGATTTTCTCAAGCCAAATTCAGAGGGCAAGAATGCTAGAATCGACAAAAAGATGAGAAAAGACAGACTTTCAGCATCTCCAGGACAGCAGAAATAGTCGTATGTCCATGAGAGACATGGAGAAGAAAAGACAAGAAGTTCAGCTCAAAGTTCAACCTTGGACTTGGGCAAACAACCCATGATCAGAATAGATAGAAATATAATGGACAAAAGAAGAGACTGGGCTTCCAGAAGCACAGAAAAGAGATGATCCCAGTAAGGCTCATCAATGACTCATCAGTTACTTACACAAGAACGAACTGGAAAACCCCAGAAGCATCCTGCATAGAAGAGCAACTCCCTACTTTCTGTGAAGTAGAGGTAGATGGAAAGCAGTCACCTCCACTTAATCATTGGGAAGTTTTTTTCATTGTCATTATTGTTCTCTAGTGACATAATCCTGTTTCTGTCATTGCCACCTACTCTAAGTAAAAGCTTTGTTGATATAAATTGGATCAGTATTTATTTTACCTCAAAGAAGAGGTCAGTTCATCTACTAGGTCCCCAAATAAGGCATCTTCATGTGGACCCAGCTTGTAAAAGGGTAGAGTGGGTGGTGAACAATACAGGGTGACCTGGAAGGTACATCCCTCCCAAAGCTCTTCTGCTGAGAGCTGGAACCACCCTCATTCTTTTTTCAGGTGAGTATCATTTTTCACGGTGAACATTATCTCTAATCTCCTTTCAAAGCAAAATTACCAGAGGACTAATCGACTGTCACTAGCAAGTTAGTGTAAATGCATTTATAAAGGTAATTTCATCTCTCATGTAGACAGGATTGCTCCAGCTAATACCAGAAGCCAGGTATTTAACAGGTGAATTCTTTGACACACCACATCTATTTTCAAGCTTTCTTTTATTTCAGAGACCACACACACACACACACACACACCTCCACTCCTCAATTCTATTACTCTATTACCTCATGGTCAGCAGGAGAAGTGTGGGAGGGGTCTTGTGATTCAAGGAGAAAAGAAAAAGCCCTCTGAGACTCAGGATGGCGGGCAAGGTAGACCTCATCCCTGTAAGGCAGTTCACCTCAAAAACAACTTGGAAAGATCCTGTGCTTCCTTGTTTGTTGGCAACTCGGCATCATCAATACCATCACCACCACCACCTTCCGGGGGCCCCTCCCTCCTGCATCGGAGAAGCCTGGAAAGACATTTGCCTGGGTTCACTTCCCTGTAGGGCTGCAGGTCAGTCTGCCCATTCGAGGCACTCCTGCGACGTTCCAAGAGGGGAAGGTTTTTAAATGACCAGTGTTCTCCAAGGCAGTTATCTTTTCTTTTAAGAAAGCTGTACATTTATTGAAAAACTTGGTGCAGATTTTCTTGAACACATTGTCTTTTAAGGCCACCCATTAAGTCACAATGAATTCTTAATCCTTCGTCATCTCTTTATTTTCTGTTTGTTAACTTCTGCTTTTAATTATTTCCAACTGTATACTTTCCTTACGTTCATCCTGCTATATATATATATATATATATTTTTTTTTTTTGCGGTACGCGGGCCTCTCACTGTTGTGGCCTCTCCCATTGCGGAGCACAGGCTCCAGACGCGCAGGCTCAGCGGCCATGGCTCACGGGCCCAGCCGCTCCGCGGCATGTGGGATCTTCTCGGACCGGGGCACGAACCCGTGTCCCCTGCATCGGCAGGCGGACTCTCAACCACTGCGCCACCAGGGAAGCCCCATCCTGCTATTTTTATTTTATTTTCATTGAAATAACACTGGTTATAACATTATTTTTAATCCCAGTCAAACCCGGTGTAGACTTCCTTCTCAGAAATGCCTCTACATAAATGTAAATACCCATTATCTTAAAAATATTTAAATTCAAACTTCCTGAAGCCTGTAAGAATATTCTCTAACATAACTAGAGGGTATAAAAATAAAATACCATTAAACTAAAAAGTGTTAGATATTGGACTTTTAACCCCAGAAATGCAAGTGGAAATTTTCTTATATATTTAAAGAGTGTTCAGATTATCTGGATCCTGTTAGAACTATTTCATAAAGCACTCCAGTTTTTACCATTTTAACACATTTAACACATAATATTGAACTCCTATTGGTTCTGTTTCTGAGAACCCTGACTGATACAATAATCAATCTTATATACTTGGATAGCATTAGTAAATTTATCCAAAAAAGGTTAATAAGCATCTACTTAGGAATATAGCAGACACCAAGATGGATAAAGTCCCTTCTGTTAAACAACAAGGAGTTACTGTAAAGCACAGGGAACTATATTCAACATCTTATAATAACCTATAATGGGAAAGAATCTGAAAAAGATTATACATATATGTATATAAACTGAGTCATTAGCTGTACACCTGAAATTAACACATATTATAAATCAACTATACTTCAATTTAAAAAATTCCTTCCGTTATGGCACTTCTATTTTAGAAGGAATAAACAGATAAAAACGATTAAGCATATTAATATATAACAGGGGGTGACAAAGCAAGGCAAGAAAACAGAGGATGACATCAGAAGGGCCATATTGAACAGGGTGGTCTGAGAAGTTGTCTCTAATAAGAGGCATTTGAACACAGTTTGTACCAAGGGATGGGGCATGGCCTGCAGGTACCTGGAGGAAAGATATTCCAACAAGTGGAAATGAATACCCAAGGGCCCGCAGGGAGTTGCATGCGACTGGGCTGGGCACTGTCACTGCACGCAGTCCTGTAGGTGTTTGATCCTGTGGAAAGTCCCTGCCCAGCAGTCATTTTATCTACTGGTCTCTGATTCCTTCTGGAAAAGATGAAGGATTAGGACCAGATCATTGATTCCTGTCCAAAATACCCACAGTCACCCTGCATTCTACAACCCCCTCACAGTGGTTTCCAGTTGACAAATAAAGGCTCTGAGGAACATTCCAGTAAAGGAACCTGTATAACTTTATTTAACCCAATGTTTCCGAACTTACTTGGTCTCAAAACCCTATTTCCATTGTTAATTGAACTTGGGTTCATTGAAAGCACTTTTAGAAACGCTAGCCTCAAAGAGCTAACTCATACTTCAATTCTAAAGTTGTCTGAATTAGATATCATATGATATCACTTATATGTGGAATCTAAAAAAATGGTACAAATGAACTTATTTACAAAACAGAAATAGAGTCACAGTTGTAGAAAACAAACTTATGGTTACCAAGGGGGAAAGGTGCCAGGGAGGGATAAACTGGGAGATTGGGATTGACATATATACACTACTATATATAAGATAGATAACTAATAAGGGCCTGCCTGCTGTATAGCACAGGGAACTCTACTCAATAATCTGTATGGGAATAGAAAACAAAAAAGAGTGGATATATGTATATGTGTAACTGATTCACTTTGTCGTACAGCAGAAACACAACATTATAAGTCAACTCTACTCCAATAAAAATTAATTTTAAAAAAATTCTTTAAAAATTAAGAAAATAAAATAAAATTGTCTGAGTAATGGGACATAAAATCACACACACTCCCCCCAGAGCCCCAGCTCTCCAGATAACAGGATCTATGACTTTACAAAGAAGGGACTGGAGAGAGCGCAGCTTTTAAAGTTATTTTTAGCAGCACAACCTTTCTTACATATATATTCCAATGTGAAACATCAATAAACAAAACAGTTAAAATCAAAGATGCCTGGGCTGAAGCAGTAGTTTAGACTAGTTGGAAATCACTAGGCTCGATTTAAGTGTGTGTGATGTGGTCACACCGCCCTCTAGTGTCTAATCTTCAAAGAAAGTAAAGCTGAAATTACTACGGAAATCTCTTCTTTCAAACATTCGACCTAAGAGTTGACCAAGATGACTGTCTGCTAAGCAGTGACTCTCAAAGTAAGGTCCCCAAGCAGCAACATCAGCATCACCTGGGAACTTGTTAGAAATGAAAATATTCAGTACGAACCCACATCTCCCTCCCCAAGACCCACTGTGTCAGTTAATGGGGGAGGGACCCAAAAATCAGTATTTAAACACGCCTCCCACATGAGGAGCAAAATCACAACTCAGCCTATCACTCACAGGTGGAGAGCAATTTTTTATACCATGTTGCCTTTAATTAAGAAAAAATGAACTTGGGAGCAGCCTGTTGAAAACCCAAAAGCTCATAAACAGGAGAGTTTCCGTACTTAGCATTTGTTCAGCAGTTTTCACTTTCTGCCATAGGAGTTGCATCTATTCCAACAAATCACTGGACCCAATTTTTTTGTAGCACTGCCATGAATGACAAAAGAACATTCTAGAATGGATCTGATCGACTTTACTTTGAAAGAAAATTTCTGTGGTGATAACACCCATTGTAAAAAACAGGGATTGCATTGTGAAGTAGTGGTGAGAACCCTATAAAGCTGACCTATGATAAGACGAATAAAGGATGGTATTTCCAGCATAAGTTTTTTTTTTTCTGGCCAGCCATCGTGAATTTATGTTCTGTTCATGACCAGGGAAACCAGATAAAGGTGCATGAATGGATTAAAGCAATTTCACTACAACGACAAGAAAAAAAGTCTTTCTTCCTTCTTCCTTCCCCCAGAGGCTGCCTGAATACTTAGGATGGATGAGGGCTCCATCGGCTGAAAGCATGTATTCACTAAATGCTCTGGGAGCACCAGCCTCCCATACAAGAGACACCTTCATTGCCACCATGGCACACTTGTTTCCAAGACTTGATTATCTGACAAAGACAACAGAGCCAGTAAAAAGCAGAGCAATGGTTATACACATTAGTCTCACAAGCAGAAAATCAGTATAAGATAACTTTACAAGTGGAGTAATGACTAAGCTATAGGGCGAGGCAGTATCATTTCTGCAATTCATATAACATTAAATTTTTAAAACTAACATTTCAGTCTTTTATGAGAATACTTAAGTTTCCAAACAACCACCATATGGGGTGTAAATGATGTTCATTACTTAGCTAAAGATATTTATCCATAGCTGCAAAAACAAACTGGGAAATTTTACTCCACATATAAATAAAGACTCATTTGTTCTATTTATATTTAACAATAATGAAAGTATGTATACATGGAACTCCAGGATAGAGTATATTTAGTGAAAATTTTTTAATGTGAAATACATCTTACATTTTGCCCAAATTATCAAAAATTCAAGAAGCCGAACTATACCTTCCACACTGCTTGGAAATCTCCAAGCAAAATACCCAAGTTCATTGCTTACAAGTTCTATTATACTTTCAACAATAGAACAGAATTCAAACATGTTCTCTGCCATTTTATAACAAAGATCACCTTTCCTCCAGCGTCCAGTAACACGGTCCTCCTTTCCATCTAAGACCTCTACAGAAGCACCTTTACCATCCATATTTCTAACTATTCTGTTCATGATGATATATGAATTCTCTAAGACAGTAAACCCTTTCTCTATAGCCCCTCTCTCTTCTTCTAAGGCCTCATCAAGAAATGTCTTTAATGGCCTTATTTCTACCAACAATCTCTTTAAGGTATACTAAGTTTCTTCTATCAAGTACCTCTAAACTTTTCTACCCTCTATCCATTGCCCAGTTCCAAAGCCACTTCCACATTTTTCGGTGTTTGTCACAGCAGCATCCTACTTCCCAGTACCAAAACTGGTATCAACAATTCATCAATCCTTGTGATTTCCTGGGTACGAAGGAAACATGCAATTGAAATGAGTCCCTACAGCTAGCTCATAGCATGGACATAGTGAGATGAGTTAAGTGAGCATTGAAAGTGAACTAGGAGAAAATCTATCTAATCACCATTAAAAAATGATGAGGCTACCTAGTCAGTGTGTATTAACCAACACTACTGGTTAAAAAGGGCAAGGCAGGGTCCAGACGGAGAATGTTGCTATGGAATGCTGATATACATAACCTGGGTAAAAAATATTTTTAGCACTGAGTCATGATGAGCTGGAATATAGAGATAATTTCCTTTCAATTCTTTAAAAAGTACATACAGTAAATGTTCATTAATTTAGACTATAAGGAGAAGAATCTAAATGAACTAGTAAAACATCTGAATGGAGAAATATGTGTGTGGACAACATGTATTTTGAGCAGAACCTAACTAAACTGACCAAGTGTTCTTGTAGTGAAAGACCATAAAGATTTGATTAAAGGGCAGATAAGTATGACTTATGATTTTTTTATGTAAGTTAGTATTTTTAAGGGGTTTTCAGACAAGGTAATTCCTTCAAGAAATGGTTTTCCTTGCAACATTATTTAAACTGTAACTTTACTTTTTCAATCTCTCCTTATTGTCTTAAAATAACCTTGACCTTAATTATACATTCTGTACTAATGATCCACAATCCAAATTAGCTGGCTCTGATATGAGCTTTTACTTTATCAGCAATTCTTTGGCCCTTGTGATTTCCTGGGTCACTGAGACTAGAACAGATTCTCAAAGAAAGGCAAGGGAAAGACACTGGTATTAATTGTGGTAGGCACTGCTCTGAGCCCTCTCCTATTGAGCTCATTTACTCCTCACAAATGGTAAAGTAGATAATTTTTATCTACTTTTTTATTTAACATTTTAAAGTAGATAATTTTATCTTCTTTTAATCAGTGGGACTCAGAAAGACTAAGGGATTTGAGTAAGTTCAGCCAACTATGATTAAGTACAACAGAAAAAATATATATATATGTGGTCTGATGGCCCACATCACATAATAGCTGGGATATTTATTTAATTCCCACCCACTCATGGAGTGAGCCAGCTACACAAACAGCCAGGGCCTCCGGGTTCCCAGACTCCAGAGCTGAAATGACGCTAGGATAGATCAGTGTCCTGAAACAGAAGCCCCCCACTTTCAGTGCACCCAACTTTGCATTTTAACATAATTAGGAGCATATCAAGGCATCTGTCTGGTAACATTTTAACTGATTACCAGTAACCTTTGAAGCAACGGGTTAAAAATTAACTAAAACTTATCACTTGCTTGAAATATTAAAAATTGTACCACTAAGACTATCTGGGATTGTAAATTCAGTATCTGGCCTTTTTTAAAGTTACAACTCCACCCCTAATTTTTAAAATTGAAAAAATAATGCCTTGGAATTAGAAAAAGAGCTCTAAGAAAGGTGTGCTTCACCTTCCAGGTTGAGATTTTTTGCTCCCTTCAATCTTAGCAGCGACAACAGATCAAGGACTACTGTACTCATGTTTTCAAAGTCCTTCCTAGGGAGCCATTAGGTTTCCGTCGACCATAGGAAAGTCATTCAGTTCAGAGGGGCTGTGCAGGCAGAACATCGATAGGTAAAATAAAAACACACCGTCTTTTTGCAATAAATAAAGATAACAGCAGGGGGCAAACTTGGAGCCTGTCCTTACTGAAGTACTGTAGTGGAAATCTCACATTCGAGAGGATTTGCTGTACTATTTCTCCATGCGATCACTTATTATAGGAGTCTTTTCATGGTGGTGGTAATGGATTCCATAACCTAGTCAAACCAATCCACACATTTTGAGTCCAATATTCTGCTTTTACTCACTGGCTGCCGACATTAGGGGTAGAATCGGAAGTTATTTTCAACATAAAAACCTGAGACATGGTTTCTTTGGAACCAAAGTCCCTGGTCTCAAAAATGACGCTATTTCATCCCTGCCAACAAGCGAGGCATAGATTCAGGAGGGGGATTTGAGACTTCCTCGATACAACCTCTATTAGAAACTCCCTGATTCTATTCTGCATTTTATTAGTAGTATCTCAAGAATTACTACTCTCTCAAAAACACTTTCAAAAACTTCAGTGGGTCTGACAGTGAGAAATTATGCATTTTTATAAAGTGTGCAATTATTTAGTATGTTGCTCTTTCGGGGATTACTTTCTCATGAATAGAAAACTCCCCTGGCTGTTCCCCTTAACTGCCAGCAGGACTCCTCTGTGTAAAAACCATCTCAATTGCTAAACTCACTCACTTAAAACCTAATTGTCCCAGGTTCTAGAACCTACCCGCAGATTAAGCATGTCATACTCCAACAGAAACCAGCGCAATGGTGCCAAATGCCACCACTCTCTAGTATTTTCCCTATCCATTGCCACAGAAGTTGGATGTGGATTCTCCAGGTAGAGGCAGGAATCTAGTCCATGTTATGCACCTGCAACAATGACAGGCATTATACCAGGAAATCTCCCCACAGCTACACTCATGTGATGGACATTACAATACACCTGTGCAGGTGAAGAAAACTGAGGTCCCAACACACTAAGAAACTTGTCCAGAGTCACACGACTCGAGAGGGCAGATTCGAGATTTGAATTTGCTCAACCACAAAGCCGATGTCTTCCAACCAGGAAATCCTCTTTTCCTTATTCCAAAACTGCTCAAGAGTAACCTACATATTTTTGAAAATCAAATGGTGTGTAGTTCCCACTCCAGAGAACAACTTTAAATAACTGAACACTTGGATAACTTCTTGTTCTCATTATTTCGAATTTTTCTGGTCAGTTAGAAACTCCATTTGGTCCAATGGCTATACTTACAACAACTTTCCAGGAGACCTTCAGTGTGTCAGATCCTGTGCTAGGCTCTGGGTGACAAAGATGAATCCCTGCTCCCGAGGATCTCCCAGGCCACGGAGCAGAACTACATGTCCACACATCAGTGCCTTTCAAAGCTCTCAATGTTACAGACTGTGTAGCCCTTGCTTATGAACTGGCATTGTTCTACCAGGTACTGATTCATGTAATCCTCACCATATAAGGTAGTTATTATCGTCCTCATTTTACACATGAGAAATCCGTGCAGAGAGGTCCAGGAACTTGCCTAAGATCACATGGCTGTATGTAGCAGAGAAGGATTTGGACCTAATTGACTCTAGAGCCCTGTCTTTGACTGCTGTGCCATAATGTCTTGCCCAGGGCTGTAACTGAGATGAGACACAGAGTAAGGAGGGAGAGCAGAGAGGAAAACCCAGTCACTGACCAAGTGAGTGAGATTTCGCCTGGAGCTGTGTATTGCCTTTCTTAAAGGATGCCCACGGCTTTCCTTTTTGTCAGCCAACCTTAAGGCTTATCATCCAGAACATAAGTTCTCACTTTTCAGTATTACCAACATAAATGGAAAAAAAACAGGAACAGGGCACAGGCTAAATATCAACTCCCCAAAATACTTCTAAGCGTTGTGTTTTCATTTTACCCATGACATGATATTATCTAGATGGTGGGGTAATTCTTCTGAAAACAGGTATTAAAAACAAATCAATTCACCTCAATGGATGACAGCTAAAATTAATGAAGGCTTCTTACACTAAATCAAAATCAATGTTCACTGTGAGTTTGATACAGTCGGCCCTCGGCATCTGCGGGTTCCACATCCCTGAATTCAGCTAACCTCAGATCCATACCGAGTGTTGACTGAACTGTGCCATTTTATATAAGGGACTTGAGCACCTGCATCTGCGTCCCACCCTGCCCCCCACCCCGAACCGATGCCCAGGGATACCGAGGGACGACTGTACTTAGAAAAAGCAAGGGGTCTAGCTGCTTTATAAATCCTTGCTTCCCAAAGGCCATTTTATTCACCACTTCTAAATACTCAGTAAAATGAATTTCCAGTTTATCAACAGCTACATGTTAATAACCTCTTGATTGGGCGGGGGCACAAAGTAGATGTTTTTGCTTAGCAATTATGTCTGTTGGAAACTCTCTTTTCTACCTAAATTCTACCAATCTTATCTTCTGTCCATGATTTCTGCCTCAGGAGAAATTGCCTGATTGTTTTCTACCATAAAAGACAAAAGGAGGGTGTGACTGACTTACTCAGGCAAAGCTTGAGAGTACTTTTCTATCAGCGACCCCATCATTCCATCTGAGATGAAATTTAATCCCTTACTACAGTGCCTTCCAATAATCATTAGTTTTCTCTTTAGACCAAGAAATCCAAAAGAAAAGACTCAAGTTTTGTGTTTTGACCTGTGATACATTCTGTCACAATGGAGCATGGGGAAGAGAATGCAAGTGTCATGAAAAGAAGTCAATTAGATTGATGACCACTCTTCTTACCTGCTTTCCTCTTCTTTCTGCAGTGGTTTAACCATCCTTGAATTGGTGCCCAACGTCACCAAGCCATTCCTGGGTTTCTCCCCCAATCATTCTCTGCTTATTTGGATTTTTCTCAATGATGACATTATCAGAGCCATTTGTCATATTTTACTCAGCAGGACCGGAAGAAAATATAAGCCTCAGTGTGGTAAGTTAGCTACCACGCTGATCTTAGATTTAAGTCCAGTTAGAACCAATATCTAAAGCCTTGGGTAGGAGCAAAGTATCAGCACTTCCTACATCTCAAATGTGAATAAATGGGCCTGAATGATTTTCATGTATTTGTCATGTAAGACTATAAACGCAAGCTACAACAAAAATACGGTGGGTGCAGAACAACTTTAATCTTTCAGTTATAAAAAAAAAAATACTTGATTTTGGTGAAAATGGCAGCAGAGCACAAAGAGCCTTCTGGAAAGGGAAGGGCCCTCTGAGAGGATATGGTGTCCCTGAGCATTTATGGCTTTTCCTTGAGTTGGCTGGTATGTGTCTGTTTCATCCTTATTTACTACAGATTTCTGATATTGCATCTTGTCCAGTAGGAAGAAGGCAGGGAGACTGAGTGGCCTGGAGAAGCCTTGAGAAGGTCTCTAGGGGATGGAGGGTATCCAGCTTCTGCTACAGGAGTCACCCTTCAACCCTTCCTGGGCTTTCTGTTTTGGCAAAACTTCCCTCCCAGCTGAGAAGCTACAGTCTTTGGGGTTTTTAAGATGCATGTCCAAGCACTCTTCCTTTTTCCCAGAACATATTTTGTGAAATTTGAAACACTTTTCCAAAAGGAGGGAACTGCAGAGAGAGACGGACGATGGGCTGATGCAGAAGTTAATACTCTACCGTCAGAAGGCAGAGCCCAGAGCCATCTTTGAAGTTAGCCCAACAATGCACACGGATCTTCCTGATGAAACAAAGCCTTCACATCAAATAAGACTTTGAAGATACTTACGTTTGAAGTTGGGGTGTTCCACACCCACGTATTTATTGAACATATCAGGGTCCATTGTTGAGCTCATATTCTTCTCGTTTCCCTTTCTGGAAATTCTATTTTGACTCCTAGAAAACTGTTCTAGGAATTGGTTCCCCTTCACTTATTTCCTCTGTAAGTACTTGCTCCTGGGGAGAAGCAGGAAAAATTCCTCTTCTCTCCAGGTAATGTGTAGAAAAGATAAAATTTTCATAAAATGTATTCTTGACAAGCCCTTTAAACACAAATAGTCTTTAGTCTCTTGGTGATAGCGAAGACCTTACTTAGTGTCAAATTTTTAGGCAAAACCAGGTGAGGTAGGATTGGGTTGCTGACCTAAGGCCTCATGCAAATTAAACTATGTTTTTAAGAAAGAAAGCTGAGGGTAGTAAGAAACCTGACAATTGGCTACTTAGCTCCCAGCACATTGTGGGAACACACTGGAAGTTTGTCTATATTATGCACATTATAAAATGGCTTGTCCTGTGGCGACATATGCTCCCAAGCACTCCATTAGTTGGATCAGGGCTTGGGTCAGGGTTTCTCATCCTCACACTGTTGACATTTTGGGCAGGGTAATTCTTTGTCATGGGGCCTGTCCTGTGCATTGTAGGATGTTCAGCAGAATCTCCAGTCTCCAGCCCACTAGATCCCAGTAGCCAGCCCCTCCCCCAGTCATGACAACTAAAAATGTCTTCGAATATTGCCATCTGCCCCCTGGAGGCAAAAATACCCCTGGTGAGAACCACTGGGTTAGGGTTACGTTCGATTTGAGTTAGGATCAGAACTTTTACAATCTTTGTCACACTCTATTAAAACCACAAATTGGGCTTCCCTGGTGGCAGTGGTTGAGAGTCCGCCTGCCGATGCAGGGGACAGCCCGGTCCAGGAAGATCCCACATGCCGCGGAGCGGCTGGGCCCGTGAGCCATGGCTGCTGAGCCTGCGTGTCCGGAGCCTGTGCTCCACAACGGGAGAGGCTGCAACAGAGGAAAGGTGGGGGAGGGATGGATTGGGGAGTTTGGGATTAGCAGATGCAAACTATCATATATAGAATGGGTAAACAACAATGTGCTGCTGTATAGCACAGGGAACTCTATTCAATATCCTGTAATAAACCATAATGGAAAAGAATGTATATATGTATATTTGAGTCACTTTGTTGTACAGCAGAAATTAACACATTGTAATTCAACTATACTTCAATAAAACATTTTTCTTTAAAAAAAATACAAACTTATTTGTCTCATTTCTTCAGTAGGGTGTATTATTTTCAAGAGCAAGGATCCATAGTTTACTACCATGTTTTCCCACAGAGAAGCTCAAAAATGCTTGGTGGGCAAGTAAGTCAATGAATGACCAAATGAAGGGAATGAACAAACACACAAATGGGGAAGAAGTGTGTAGAGAGAATTCTGGAAAGGAAGTTTGGTATCTGTCAGGGACCTTGAAAAAATTTTTAAACAATGTTACAGAGAAGAAAGAGAAAAGCAGAGACAAGGACAAAGAGAGAGGCCGTTCTTACTAGAGCATCCTTACATGGCACAGAGAAAGGGTGTGCTAGAAAGAGCTAGTGTTTGTGTTTAAGAACTTGGTACCTCACTCAGTCACCAAGGGTTAACAATTGCCCATTTCTTACCTATCGCCTTGTCTTGACCAAACTTCAATCAGGCTCCTCTCTTTCCTACAGGCCTCCACCCCCTGCCTTATCTGTTTCTCCTGGGAACTGGCTGACCACAGAGGGACACTTTCCTGTCAGACTCTATTGGTCACTTCCCCTTGCTTGTCCAACTTCCCCTCCAAAGATCCTGTATATCTCTGCTTGCCCAATAGCAAAGGGTTATCTTTTAAAAGAAAAACATTTTTCAGTTTGATTTTAAGACACTTTCAGATTTGGGCAATTGCAGCATTCTCCAGATTCCAATCGTTTTTCTTATAAATAAGCCTCTCCCTGTTGACGTCTGGATTTGCTTTTGTTTGACACCAGGCTTCTGAGTCTGAGTTTTACCTTCTGCAAAGGGAAGAGGAAAGAAAAAGTGACCTCTATGGGTCCTTTGCAGTCTATGATTTTTGGAAACCCAAACATAGTTGGTCTATTTCAAACGCTGAGAGAAAAAAGATATGTACAGTTTGCAGAGCTGGATCAAGTGATTTTTCATTCAATCGAAGTTCACAATAAGTCAACCTTATTTACCATAGCCTAGAAATGCTTCAGTGCTTATGCAATGTAGATTTTAGCAAAACAGTACACTACTTTATTATGCATAGAATAACAGGATGATTGGGGTTTCCTCTCTTTTCAGGGGTACATGGCAGTGGGCCATGTAAACGTCAAGTAAAATCTTCTGGGAGAGTGGCTTTGGGAATCTTGGCTTTGGGAATCTTCTCTGCAGCTGATGCACAATCTCTATTTCTCATGCATCCACAGCTAATAGCTGGGTGTGCTCTGCTGGTCTTTGATATTCAACTCAAGTTACATGCTTCTTATAACTATAGCAGCTTATGTATGTATCATTTCTTTCTTTAACCATCTAAATCTCAAGCAACAAAATATGTTTCTTTCTTTATTCTTCCAGTTCCTCTAAATAGCATTTTGCATTGTTATATTTAATGCTTTGTATAAGAGACAATGGAACTATATTCCTATTTTAACCAACTTTCTCTTGGGACTTAAAATTATTAATCAGGTAAAAAGAAATCAGAGTTCTCACAATTAATAAACAGTGATATATTTTTCAGGTTTTGATTTTTTATCTTCTTGGTATTCATTTATTTAACAGAATCGTTTTATTGATTTTTTTCGTTCATAGTGCCTCCCTTTTCTTTCTTGGTATGAACATGTAACATGAGATCTATCCTCTTAACAGATTTTTCAGTGTACAATACAGTATGGTTACCTATAGGCACAATGTTGTACATCTGATCTCTAGAACTAATTCATGTTGCATTACTGAAATATACACAATTATACAGGTTGATTAGCAATTCCTCATTTTCCTCTCTACCCAGCCCTTAGAAAGCACCACTATATTCTTTGTTTCTATGAATTTTATATTTTAGATACCTTGTAATAATGGAATCAGGCAGTATTTGTCCTTCTGTCAGTGGCTTATTTCACTTAGTGTAATGTCTTCAAGGTTCATCCATGTTGGCCAATATTGCAGAATTTCTTCCTTTTTTAAAGGCTGAATAATATCCCAGTGCATGTATGTACTACATGTTTTTATCCATTAATCCATCAATGGACATTCAGGTTGTTCCCATATTTTGGTTATTGTGAATAGTGTTATAATGAACATGGGAGTGCTAATATCTCTTCAAGATCCAATCTCTGTAAATTCACTCATATCTAATTACTACTCTAACTTCTAGGCAAATTTTAAAATAAACTTAACAAGTGTGGGGTAAATGTATCTATAATGCAAAAGGTTAGTGTTCAGGTTTGGAAGAAATTCTAAAAATTATTGACCATGGTTTCAACCATCATGTGATATAAAAAGTTCACATAAAATGATTGTGATTCTTCTATAAAAATATATTTTCCTATTTCTTTTTCATGATACAAAAACTGATAAATTTAATTAAATATTAGACAAAACAGTTACCTAGTACCAATTACTTATTCTCTGATGGAGTGCAAGCTCTGTGAGGATAGTGTCACGCTTGTTCATGATTATACACCCGGTACTCATCCTGGTCCTTGCTCTATGGCGAGCACTTGACCAGCCTTTCTAGAGAAAAAAAAAAGAACGAATAAAATATTTTTAAAACTTTGGGCTATTGCATTTTTTTAAATTTAACCATTCTATTTTCATATAGGTACAAATTAATGTTCTTTAATGCTTTAGAAAGCGTTCCTATTACTTTCCTTTAAACCTAAAGGAAATTGGTAAATGCCAATCCCATGATCCCATAATACATGGGGCATAAACAAATAAAATTTCAAGGTGGTCCTATCTTTTAAATTATAGACTATCCCAAAGGCTCACCTGTATTTAGTGTTAAATGCCTAACAAAAGAACATGAATACAGCTCTTTTCCAAAGAACTTACTAGCTGGGGCCATGTACTCTGCATGGTAGCTTTATGGCTCCACAGTGAACAAGTGGGTGCCGTTGAGAAATGACCCAGCAGGAATTCTGAAATAAGGTCTTAGATAATATGATTACATGTAATTTCAGGTACCTGGGAAAGTAATTTCTGGGTCTAAACTGAGAAATCTTAGTAGTCAATGCCACTCTCAGTCTGCCATCAGAATTGTGGTTTCATCCGAAACCACCATGTGCATAGGTCTTATCCAAAACCAAGTCATTACTGACAAGCTGTTTAAGCATCTGTACAAATTAAATCAAGATTCCAGCCTGGAATAATTTACACACTAAATGGGAATCTGCCTTTTGATTTAATCTAGGTTTCAAAACATCAATCTAGTATAACATTTGTTCAAGGGAAAAATTTTTAGCTTAACAAGAAATACCTGAAATTATAAGGCTCATTTGGACCACGTGTTCTGTTCTCTTTGTGGGACCTAGGGTTATTTTTGGTTTTAGTTATGTTTAGTTGGTAACTCTTTACCATGAAATAGTGCATTTTCACTGAATCACATAATTTTTAAATGCTTGCATCTGTTGTTTTTTTTTATATATATATATTTTATACATCTTTAATGGAGTATAATTGCTTTACAATGTTGTGTTAGTTTCTGCTGTATAACAGTGAATCAGCTATATGTATACATATATCCCCATATCCCCTCCCTCTTGCATCTCCCTCCCACCCTCCCTATCCCACCCCTCTAGGTGGTCACAAAGCACCGAGCTAATCTCCCTGTGCTATGCAGCTGCTTCCCACTAGCTCTCTATTTTACATTTGGTAGTGTATATATGTCCATGCCACTCTCTCACTTCTTCCCAGCTTACCCTTCCCCCTCCCCGTGTCCTCAAGCCCATTCTCTACGTCTACGTCTTTATTCTTGTCCTGCCCTTAGGTTCTTCAGAACCTTTTTTTTTTTTTTTTTTTAGATTCCAAATACATGTTTTAGCATACAGTATTTGTTATTCTCTTTCGGACTTACTTCACTCTGTATGACAGACTCTAGGTCCATCCACCTCACTACAAATAACTCAATTTTGTTTCTTTTTATGGCTGAGTAATATTCCATTATATATATGTGCCACATCTTCTTTATCCATTCATCTGTCCATGGACACCTAGGTTTCTTCCATGTCCTGGCTATTGTAAATAGCTTGCATTTGTTTTTAATGTGAGGATTTTGGAAGGGATATAAAAGTAGTTAAACCTTCTCATTTGGTTTTATGTTTTTAAAGAGATTCAAGTTACAAATGTTTGAGTAAATTGCATGGAAGAATTCTAGTTGGTATACGTTAGCTTGGCCTGACTAAATTTAAAAACCAGTAAGATTATTTAAAATGAATTAACTGCCAGATATTATCACCTGTGAAAGGAAATAATTTGTGACTTTTCCAGAGAAAAATTCACCTATTAGACTCTGAAATTGCTAATTTAGACAATCAGTGATCCAGTGAACAATCTCCAAATAAGTACAAATTCATCAATGGACCTGTGTTTTCATTCACTGATACAGCTCCTTTAAAAAGTGGTGGGAATGTAAACTGATACCGCCACTATGGGGAACAGTATGGAGGTTCCTTAAAAAACTAAGAACAGAACTACCATATGACTCAGCAATCCCACTACTAGGCATATACCCTGAGAAAACCATAACTCAAAAAGAGACATATACCACAATGTTCACTGCAGCTCTATTTACAATAGCCAGGACATGGAAGCAACCTAAGTGTCCATCGACAGATGAATGGGTAAAGAAGATGTGGCACATATATACAATGGAATATTATTCAGCCATAAAAGGAAACGAAATTGCGTTATTTGTAGTGAAGTGGATGGAGCCTGTCATACGGAGTGAAGTAAGTCAGAAAGAGAAAAATACCACATGCTAACACATATATATAGAATCTAAAAATAAAAAAATGGTTCTGATAAACCTAGGGGCAGGACAGGAATAAAGACACAGATGTGGAGAATGGACCTGAGAACAGGGGGAGGGGGAGGGTAAGCTGGGACAAAGTGAGAGAGTAGCATTGACATATACACACTGCCAAATGTAAAATAGATAGCTAGTGGGAAGCAGCTGCATAGCACAGGGAGATCAGCTCAGTGCTTTGTGACCACCTAGAGGGGTGGGATAGGGTGGGAGGGAGGGAGACGCAAGAGGGAGGGGATATGGGGATATATGTATACATATAGCTGATTCACTTTGTTGTACAGCAGAAACTAACACACCATTGTAAAGCAATTATACTCCAATAAAGGTGTTAAAAAAAAAAAGATGACCTCTGAACCTCATCTACATCACATAATGTTCAATATCCTCTAGTTGCAGAGTAGTTGGAATATTTGGCTTAATTTTAGAACAGGTTAACTAGTTTTAAATTCTTATCATAATCTATCACATCCCCCCATGTAATGTTAAAATGCAACATTTCACTATTTCATTTGTCCTTTCCTTCTTCTCTGCTAAAAGAGCTTTTAGCAAAAAAGTGGCAACAAAAGCCTTGGCTTCCTGAGCAGAGCAACTCGATTTACCGCTCTGTATTTAAAAGCCCACATATGTGCTCTTTCAAAACTCTTCCCATTTGTACGATGTCAGATTTCAGATCGCCATTAATCTCAGCATGGAACCCTCTGCCCTGGTGTTGGGAGTCAACGCCTTCATTGCCTTGCTGACCCAAACCATCCTGACTGTGGCCGTGATTGACAACCAGGGACCAGGGCTTCCAGCCCACATTGAGGTAAGTGCATTGCTTCTGTGCCTGCACTGACACAGAGGCATATCTTTAAAAATATATATATTTTTACAATCAGATTTATTGAGACATAATTTACATACAATAAATTTACACATAAATTTATGTACAGTTCTATTAATTTGAGCAAAGATACAACTGTGTAGTCACCACCACAGTGAAAATCAAGAACAGTTCCTTCACCCCAAACAGTTCCCCATGCCCCTTTTTCGTCAGTCTCCTCTTTCAACTTCCCTCCCCAGCCCACTGATCAGTTTTCTATCCCTATAGCTTTGTCATTTTAGAAAGTCATAGAAATGGAATTATAATAGTATATAGCCTTTTGTTTCTGGCTTTTTCCATTTCTCATAGTGTCTTCAGATGGAATAATTCTGTATTGAGAAATAGAAATATAATGTAGTTAAGATGCATTCTATTTCTTAAGAAACTTTTTCATTAAACAGATGACCTTTTTATTAAACAGGTGGAAGAATGAAGGAACTACCTAAAATAGGACCATAAAGTCATTCCCATTTAAGTGGTTCCCATTTCCCACAGCTAAAGGTTTTTCCTTGCCTTGGCTAAAGTTCATTCTCATTAAAGCTTAGTTCACAAACTCCATAAGCCTACTCAATCTCATGAACAAAATGGTCAATTTTACATATCTCTATAAATATGTAATACAAAATATTTAGAATATTGAACTATCTTCTTTGAAAACAAAAAACAGAAATCATTTCACAAAACACAATTAAATAACACCAGGATATTTAAAAAATCTATTTTAACCTCCCACCTGTTCAATAGAAGGAAGGATATCTGCATTTAGTAAATATTAAAACTAAGACTCATATAGATTCAGTACTTTCTGAGATAATAAAGCAAGGAGTTTTTACTCTCTAAAATTAAATTTGAATTCCCGATTTATTATCTGGCTTGCAATTCTCTCCCCTGTTTTTCAGTAATTATTAAGTGTGTGATGGAGAGAATACAAGCTTAAAATCAGAAAAATATAGATTTGAATATTCAAGTTTATTAGTAACTATTTTAAAACTTCTAATTTTGGAAAATTTCAAATACACTTTAAAAAGTAGGATAGTGTAGGGTAACTTCACCCAACTTTAACAATGATCATTTTGTGGTCAGTCTTGTTCTATCTGTACTCCTCATGCAATTCCTCACCTTTTTTAATATTTAAGTTTATCGTCAATAAAATGGAGAATATAACACCTACTTCAGGAAGTTTTACAGAGACGGAATACCAGCCTGTTAAACACATGATTCCTGGCCCATAGTGTATTCAATACATGGGTGTGTTTCTCTCTTCTCCTAATTGAATAAATATTCACATCAGTCACACTGTTAGGATGTACTTATTTTTTCTAAGGACTTTTACATTAACATCTCCAGATAGTTCCTTTTTTTTTTACACAAACCGTGTCTTAATTTGAAATGAATATATTCCTGTGACTGAAGTAGGCAAAATAGAACTTGAGATGAAAATTATCCATCAACCTGTCTATCCTCCTTCTGCTGCTATTTTGTATAACCTGATTTCAATGTCTGCTTTGCTGGCAAATCATTTTGACCTTTCTGGGGAGTTCATGCAAATATCAAAGACTCAGAAAAGAATTAAATTTGGCAGAAAAAGTCAAGCTTCATCTTGTTTCCCCTGATGATACAAGATTTTTCATCTTTTTAACTTCTCAACCAAGGGAAATCTAGATTTAAGAAACTTCTCCAAGATCTTTCTTTGTATTTCTATATTTTCTCTTCTAGTTTCTGCCAACATCCTCAGCACTAGGAATAACTTTCATTGAGGTTCTTTCATTGAAAATTGTTTTAAACCTCAGCTCCCAAAGGACGGACTTGTTTACCCAGGGGCCAGAGCAGAGTAAGCAAAAAAACACACAATCCAAAGGCATAATAGAAGATAAATCCTATTTCAATAAAATATTTCCCTAGACAAAAATGTGTTATTGCAAATCCCTGGTTTTGAAAAGCAAACTTCTTCAAAATTGATTTTTGGTAGGAATCTAATTAAATATGCTTGAATTAAACTTCTAAGTTTCAAGATTGTAAAGATATATTGATTAATAACTCCCTAATCTCCATCATAAACGTTCATTTATCATTGATTATGCACTTATGACATCCCATGAGCTCTTTAATGTAATGCCATTTTAAAAGATTGGAATCTAAAAAAATAGAAAGTACCTTGTCAGCATTTTCCACATGACACAGATTTATCGGAGAGAAGACTGCATTGAAACATCCTAAAGTAATTCTATTTTCTCAGCATTTCTCAAACCGTTATGACAACATAGGCTATTTATGAATTTTGCAATTTTAAAAAAGCCATGAAGAGCTTAAAAAGATGATTCAAGCACATCTTCAAAGATTACTGAAAAGCTAGGGGGGAAAAGGCCCATGAGAAAAGCTAAAAGAATCTTTTTACCTCATCTAGAAAGAGTTAAGGAGTAATTTAATAATAATCTTTAAATACACAGCCAATTAGGCAAGGAGTGGTAACTGTAAAGTCTCCATCTTTACTAAAAGCATAAGAATATGTTGTGATAATAGATGATATAATTTCCTGGCGGGAATCTTATTTTTAGTAGATGAAATTCCTCAGTCTAAAATATGGGGGGTGGGACACGGGGTGTTAGAGAAAGTGGGTGAATAACCACACAACCTCTCAATAAAGGTTAACTTCTTCAGATAACCCTTTAGCTAAGTAAATGAAGTAATAACACCTCACTAGTTTCACACCAAACACCCAGCTATTGACAAATTGGTTGCCTGTTACTCTATCTCTCCACCTCTCTCTCTGTCTCTCTCTCTCACACACACACACACACACACACACACACACACACACACACACACACACACACACACACACACATCCTTCCACCCTCCAACTTGCAAAGATACTCTTTTGAATGGGGAACAGATTGGGTGAACATCCGTTTCTTCCTGACTGAGGGAGTTGACAGTTAGAACCTCCTCTCATTCACGAATCTCATTGGCTTCGCCCTCCTCCTTCCTGGATGGTCTGGAGGCTTAAGATATGAAAAGCAACTCTGTAATTTTAGAAGAATATTTTTTCCTCCTACCGTGTTTGGTTCTTAGCTGGGTCTCTGTAACAAAAGACAGATTAACAAGAGAAAAGCATACAAATTTATTTGATCTAAGTTTTATGTGCCACCGGAGCCTTCATAAGGAAATGAAGACCCAGAGAAATATCTAAACCTGTGTGTTTTTATCTTAGATTTGATGAAAACTGGAAAGTCATGAAAAAAATGTGATAGGACAGAAAGGATATGAGCTAAGAGTAGTAAACTGGGGGAAACTTAGCATAGCCTGTTTATTCAGGTTCCTTTCTGTGTCCCTTTGTCTTTGGAGGTAAGGATGCTCCTTTCCTCTGGGTATAGGGAGGGCACCTCTCACATGAGGGTCTAATGACCTGCTTCAGGGGAAGGTCAGAAAGTCCTTCCTGCAGTATCTCAAATTCCTATTAAAAATATTAGAGAGGCTTCCCTGGTGGCACAGTGGTTGGGAGTCCGCCTGCTGATGCAGGGGACACGGGTTCGTGCCCCGGTCTGGGAAGATCCCACATGCCTTGGAGCGGCTAGGCCCGTGAGCCATGGCCGCTGAGCCTGCACGTCCGGAGCCTGTGCTCCGCAACGGGAGAGGCCACAACAGTGAGAGGCCCGCATACCGCAAAAAAAAAAAAAAAAAATTAGAGAAAAACAAATATTGTATATTAATGCATATATGTGGAATTTAGAAAAATGGTACAGATGAACCTATTTGCAAAGCAGAAATAGAGACACAGACATAGGGAACAAACATATGGACACCGAGGGGGGAAAATGGGGGTTGGGATGAATTGGGAGATTGGGATTGACATATATACACTACTATGTATAAAATAGATAACTAATGAGAACCTACTAAAAAAAATATTTAGTATGCCAAGATGCATATTTGGGGGTAGCATTCCTAAACCCCATTACCACCAAGTTTGGGAAGCACACATGAAAAAGAAGAGAAGAGTAGTGGTGCAAAGTGGTCACTTGATGTCATGAAAATCACAGCGCCGTGCTGCTCTGTCTTTCCTGTCCTCCCTGGGGAATGCAAAATGATCCTTTCTAGCTCTCCTGGCAGAAAGCCATTGCACTCAGCTACTCTAGGACCTGCCAGATGGACCCTGATTACACACTCCATTAGGTTATCTAGCTAGGATAACTGGTGCCTTCGTCTACCCTAAATTAAATAAAAGTAGGATCATGAAAATGGATTTTTAGTTATAACCCCAAAGGGCTTAATTAAGGGAGGGACACTCTAAACAGAAAGATTACCTCACAGAAAGTAGAGCAGTGATGCTGTTATTTTAAGTGCATGAAATAGGGTTGTGTTCAAATTTGGGGCAGCCTCACATACACCAAAACTGAAAATTTTCAGATGTGTTTAAAGCATGTAATACTTGCCAGCCCAGGTAGCTCAGATGAGTGTTTTCACTTCACATCCATTAATCCAAACCTGTGATGGGTACAGTTGCTCAGCCTTAGGCTTCACTATTTCATAAGCTATTTTGGAGTCAACTCAAAGAATAGCTGAAGTTGAAAGCCAGATTTTCAATATCAAACAAAACAATGACTTATATGGATTTTCAACGTGTTTGGGCCCTGATCATTCGGACAACTTTTCTTACCTCTCTATTCTCGTGGAGATGGCCTCAATGCAGTTATCTTCAGGGGAATAGGATTGAGGGATTGAACTCGAAGAAGGAGAAGAGAGTGATGTTTGACATTTAAACAAATTTCAACAAGTGTTTTTAAAAATATTAAAGGCTTACTTCCATTAAAGCAACAACAGACTAGATATCAGGAAAATCCTTACACTACAAAACACCTAAAACTTGTGGATATAAATTTAACTTTTTAAAATAAATGTCTGAATTGGTAATAAGTAAGAAAAATTCCTCGGAGGCCAAAGCAGGATAGGAAACCAGATAGAAAAGGAAGCACTGTGTCTGTCATGTGCTCAAGGCATCTGCTGATTCTCCCAGTGACCTGGAGTTTGGGCTTCAGTGGCACCCCAAAGGGCTACATCCTCAGTGAGTGGTGAAATAGAATAAAGCAGGGGGGGAAAACCCTAACAAAGAAGATTAATCTGGGTGGAATTGGAAGAGTTAACTCTAAGAATGTGTCTTCATAAGCCAGCACTCACATAATTCTAGAACCCAATTCCTGCAAGCTAATTTCTTTTTTTTTTTTTTTTTTTTTTTTTTTGCGGTACGCAGGCCTCTCACTGCTGTGGCCTCTCCCGTTGTGGAGCACAGGCTCCAGACGTGCAGGCTCAGTGGCCATGACTCACGGTCCCAGCCACTCCGGGGCATGTGGGATCTTCCCGGACTGGGGCACGAACCCGTGTCCCCTGCATCGGCAGGCGGACTCTCAACCACTGCGCCACCAGGGAAGCCCGCTTATTTCTTTTTTAAACTGAGAATTTAGTTTAAAGTGGTCTGGGGACTTCCCTGGTGGCGTGGTGGTTAAGAATCTGCCTGTCAATGCGGGAAACACGGGTTTGAGCCCTGGTCCGGGAAGATCCCACATGCCATGGAGCAACTAAGCCCGTGTGCCACAACTACTGAGCCTGAGCTCTAGAGCCCGTGAGCCACAACTACTGAAGCCCGCGCGCCTAGAGCCCGTGCTCTGCAACAAAGACAAGCCACCCCAATGAGAAGCCCGCGCACCACAACGAAGAGTAGCCCCTCCTCGCCCCAACTAGAGAAAGCCTGTGTTCAGCAACGAGGACCCAATGCAGCCAAAAATAAATAAATAAATAAATAAATAAAATATTTTTTAAAAAGTGGTCCGGATTGGCAATGGTTGCAGGCACATATATGTATTAAAGCAGATGCTCTCTAGAAGAGTGTCGCTCAATACAAGAATCAAAATATTGCCACAGGGGCTTCCCTGGTGGCGCAGTGGTTGAGAGTCCGCCTGCCGATGCAGGGGACACGGGTTCGTGCCCGGGTGTGGGAGGACCCCACATGCCGCGGAGCGGCTGGGCCCGTGAGCCATGGCCGCTGAGCCTGCGCGTCCGGAGCCTGTCCTCCGCAACGGGAGAGGCCACAACAGTGAGAGGCCCGCGTAACGCATAAAAAAAAAAAAAAAAAAAAAAAAAAAAAAAAAAAAAAATATTGCCACAGATGAAATTCCGCCAAATATGTTTATGATTACAAAATCCAAAATCATATAAGGATATAAAATATCATAAGCAAATCAACTGAAATAATAAACAGCATAATCAAACCAACAAAGGTTTTAAAAGAATTATCAGCATCATTGTGTGGAATTGCTGGATCATGGCAATAATAAAATGCAAACAGTTTTAATCAGTTTTATTATTTCTTTTAAATTCTCTATGGACAATTCTCCCCCTTACTGACTGTACCCAGGACAGACAACTCCCACCACCAGCATTCTTATACACCCCCGCTTTGTTTAAGGGTGAATATGTCAAGTGTAACTACTAAAAAATTAGAAGTAGATTACATAATTTATATACAGAAGAGAGGAATACAACATATTATGGAAAAATGATAACCCTAAAGAATTCAAGAAAGGAGGGGGGAATTCAGGAGCACGAAAAAATATGAAAAATATAGTAGTAAGAAATAATAAACAAGCTCCTAGACTGAACTACCAATTTACAGAAAATAGAGGAGGTACAAGGACTCATTAAATAACATCCAGGGATATCACTCAAAAACACCAGAATCTGGGAAGCTATGGTTCTTTTCAACAAATAAAATTCAAGGGGATAAGAAAAAGAAGTTGATAGTATCTTAGGGGATTTATCAATCAATTGTCATGTGTGAATTTTATTTGAATCCTGATTCATACCAAGAAACTAATCAGGGAAATCTGAACACTGACTAGAGATATTAAAGAATTATTAATGTTTTTAGGTGTGATAGTAGTTTGTGGTTATGCTTTTGTGAGTCCTTATTTTTAAAGATACGCACAAATATTTATTAAGCTATATGATACAGGATTCAAATTAATCTATGAGGGGAAAGGGTAAGTGCTTGGGGCATTGATGAGACAAGAGTGGCTCTGAGCTGGTAATTGATGAAGCCTGGTGATGGGTCAATAGGCATTTGTAAACTATTCTGTCCACTTTTGTGAACGTTTATAATTTTTTAAAAATTAAATTCAAACAATTTTAAGTTAAATTACCCAGTAAAAAAAAGTAAAATACTAAAAGGTATTGCCAGACAGGATTCCAATTATAAATGGAATCATTATAAATGATTCCAAATATATTCTATTTATAGAAAACACATCTAAAATACAAGGACATCTAAGGTTCAAGGGGGAGATGGGGGAAAGAAAAAGTTCACACCATACAAATGAAACAATTTTTAAGTTACTATAGTTAAATTTTTAAAATATAAAATATAATTAAGGCCTCTTGATCTAGACATATAAAGAGTCATTAAAACAAGGGTTCAATTATTTCATTAGAAACATACATTAATTCTAAACTGTTATAGGTCTATTAATATAATTTCAATGGTTCTAGATGGAAACACTGCCATTTTTTCAAGTATATTACATTCTAGGAAATAATAAACTATATATACAAATATAGTAAATATGTACTATATCTGTATATATAACTATATATAGTTTTAGAATATGTATATATTTGGAGAGTTTCAGAAGCATACAAAGTTAAAATTTACTGAATTCATACTATATAGGTACACTTCTATATGCCTTACATGTATGTAACAACTTATTTAATCCTCACAAGTGTGTGAGTAGGTATTGTTATTATTCTAATTTTACAAATGAGAAAACCGAGACAGAGAATCACACCTGCGGAAGCTCTCTCAGCTTATAGTAAAATATCATTATATATATTCAGTGTCAGACTTATGTGACTCATTAATGTCCTTTTCTTTTCCTTTCATTCTTTTTTATTTTTATTTTTTTTTAGTTTTTAGTTTAGGGGAGTTAATTTTCTGTCATTGTTGGACTTTTCCTAATAATAAGCATTTACATAATCTATTCAGCCAAATACAGAAAGGGAAAATGTAGTTCTACTATGAGTCAGAAACTAAATGAATCAGAGGACTCAACTCCTGACAGGAGCCCAGCAACACAGTTTTAGTCTGGTCTCTCCCACCATGGACTCAGAGGACAGGCTTCCTGAATATGTGTGGTGCTAAAATACATGGTTCTTTAGTGTTTTATCCTAGACTAAGATACCATGAAAGACAGGACCATCACGAACCTCATCAACATCACATTAAAGCCTCAGCTATTGGCCAGTAAACAGGATACAACCAAAAGATGGAGGTGATGAAACTGAAACAAACCCTCTGTATGGTCTCAGTGAGCAACTGGGACCCAAAATACCATTTCAATACTTTCAAGTCTGTCCCCAAAATAACATGGAAATCAGACAACTTGGATCATCCAAGAGCAGGAAGATGAAATATCCTAGAGTGAATGATATATATTAGCTGTCTGTGTCTTACCTCATAAAAGTGTGATTTGTTTTGATTTGGATAATAGATAAAGAAATACAGAGCACAGGTCCAATACATATTAAGTGATCAATGTGTGATTATTATTATTATACTAGTATTGTATACAGGCATAGTTCAGAGATATTGCAGGTTTGGTTCTAAACCACTTCAGTAAGGTGAATATCAAAATTAAGTGAGTCACATGAATTTTTTGTTTACCAGTGCATATAAAAGTTATACTGTATTGCACTGTTGATGGCAATGTAAATTGATACAGCCACTATGTGGAAGAGTATGGAAGTTCCTTAAAAAACTAAAAATAGAATTACCACATGACCCAGCAATCCCACTACTGGGCATATACCCTGAGAAAACCATAATTCAAAAAGAGTCATGTACCACAATGTTCATTGCAGCACTATTTACAATAGCCAGGACATGGAAACAACCTAAGTGTCCACTGACAGATGAATGGATAAAGAAGATGTGGCACATATATACAATGGAATATTACTCAGCCATAAAAAGAAACGAAATTGAGTTATTTGTAGTGAAGCAGATGGACCCAGAGTCTGTCATACAGAGTGAAGTGAGTCAGAAAGTGAAAAACAAATACTGTATGCTAACACATATATATGGAATCTAAAAAAAAAAAGGTTCTGATGAAGCTAGGGGCAGGACAGGAATAAAGATGCAGACATAGAGAATGGACTTGAGGACACCAGGAGGGGGAAGGGTAAGCTGGGAAAAAGTGAGAGAGTGGCATGGACATATATACACTACCAAATATAAAATAGATAGCTAGTGGGAAGCAGCCACATAGCACAGGGAGATCAGCTCTGTGCTTTGTGACCACCTAGAGGGGTGGGACAGGGAGGGTGGGAGGGAGGGAGACACAAAAGGGAGGGGATATGGGGATATATGTATACGTATAGCTGATTCACTTTGTTATACAGCAGAAACTAACACACCATTGTAAAGCAATTATACTCCAATAAAGATGTTAAAAAAAAGTTATACTGTAGTCTATTAAATGTGCAATGGCATTGTCTTTAAAAATAATGTACAAATCTCAGCTAAAAAATACACTATTGCTAAAAACTGCTACCATGATTGTGAGAAATACATTTGTGAGGGGAGCTCAGCATTCTTGAAGAACTCTGTGGTTGATTTTCTCTGCAGGTCAGAAATTACAGTAGGAGCTGATACCATTGAAATGAGATACTTAAATGCAATGGAGATAATGGGGTCCTGGGGTAGCAGAGGCCAAGTGCTGTCACTTAACTGCCAAAGACAAGATGGTATGGTTACTACAATGGAGCCAAAGCAGTGATCAGAATAGCCTAACTCACAGAGACCTGTGGTGTTGGCTAGTTAGCATCCCCAGAAAAGAAACAGATGCACAATCTACTAAATTCTTACTTGATCTGTCTAAGCAGAGGTGTTCAAATTAATTTTAAGCAACTCAATATTCACTCAAAGTTGTAATGGAAAACACTGACATTTGCTTTGTGATAATTTGGAGTCTGATGTTTTTAGTAGAGTAAAAGCTGCCTGGAAACTAATCCACCCAAGGATAAAAGATGCCTGAAATTTAATCCACCCAGGTGTCTTTAATTTAAGTCCCAGGCGAATGAGTGTAGGGGTAGTGGGAAGAAATGCTCCGGCATAGGAGGCAGCTCCACTGGGAAAGTTTTCAAAATGTTTCTTCCCAGATTAGATAGAATGTTGAGACAAATGACTTTATTCTCTACTATGGGCCTTGATCTCTCCCTGCTGTGCGCTGAGTAAACACCTCATATCAATTTTACAATTCACAAATCCTCTCTTTGATGGTGCCCACATTTATTTTGTTGCTTGAGTTTTTATTTCAACTTGCATATTTTTATTCCCAAGATTTCAGATTGGTAGTTTTGATATCAACCTATTCTTCTTTCATTTCTACCTGTATTTGCCTTCTAAATTCTTATTCTTTTTTTATGGAAGTCATCCCTTTATTTATCGCCTTGAAAATCCAAAATAATTATTATTTAAAAGACATTGTCAAGAAGAAGTAAAGCTAACACTGTTTGCAGATGACATGATACTATAAATAGAGAATCCTAAAGATGCTACCAGAAAACTACTAGAGCTAATCAATGAATTTGGTAAATTAGCAGGATACAAAATTAATGCACAGAAATCTCTTGCAGTGCTATACACTAATGATGAAAAATCTGAAAGTGAAACTAAGAAAACACTCCCATTTACCAATGCAACAAAAAGAATAAAATACCTAGGAATAAACCTACCTAAGGAGACAAAAGACTTGTGTGCAGAAAATTATAAGACACTGATGAAAGAAATTAAAGATAATACAAATAGATGGAGAGATATATCATGTTCTTGGATTGGAAGAATCAACACTGTGAAAATGACTATACTACCCAAAGCAATCTACAGATTCAATGCAATCCCTATCAAACTACCAATGGCATTTTTCACAGAACTAGAACAAGAAATTTCCCAATTTGTACGGAAACACAAAAGACCCTGAATAGCCAAAGCAATCTTGAGAAAGAAAAACGGAGCTGGAGGAATCAGCCTCCCCGACTTCAGACTATACTACAAAGTGCCAGTAATCAGGACAGTATGGTACTGGCACAAAAACAGAAATATAGATCAATGGAACAGGATAGAAAGCCCAGAGATAAACCCACACACATATGGTCACCTTATCTTTGATAAAGGAGGCAAGAATATACAGTGGAGAAAAGACAGCCTCTTCAATACGTGGTGCTGGGAAAACTGGACAGCTACATGTAAAAGAATGAAATTAGAACACTCCCTAACACCATACACAAAAATAAACTCAAAATGGATTAAAGACCTAAATGTAAGGCCAGACACTATAAAACTCTTAGAGGAAAACACAGGCAAAACACTCTGACGTAAATCACAGCAAGATCCTTTTTGACCCACCTTGTAGAGAAATGGAAACAAAAACAAAAATAAACAAATGGGACCTAATGAAACTTCAAAGCTTTTGCACAGCAAAGGAAACCATAAACAAGACCAAAAGACAACCCTCAGAATGGGAGAAAATATTTGCCAATGAAGCAACTGACAAAGGATTAATCTCCAAAATTTACAAGCAGCTCATGCAACTCAATATCAAGAAAACAAACAACCCAATCCAAAAATGGGCAGGAGACCTACATAGACATTTCTCCAAAGATATACAGATTGCCAACAAACACATGAAAGGATGCTCAACATCACTAATCATTAGAGAAATACAAAGCAAAACTACAATGAGGTATCACCTCACACCAGTCAGAATGGCCATCAGCAAAAAAATCTACAAACAATAAATGCTGGAGAGGGTGTGGACAAAAGGGAACCCTCTTGCACTGTTGGTGGGAATGTAAATTGATACAGCCACTATGGAGAACAGTATGGAGGTTCCTTAAAAAACTACAAATAGAACTACCATACAACCCAGCAATCCCACTACTGGGCATATACCCTGAGAAAACCATAATTTAAATAGAGTCATGTACCCCAATGTTCATTGCAGCTCTATTTACAATAGCCAGGACATGGAAGAAACCTAAGTGTCCATGGACAGATGAATGGATAAAGAAGATGTGGCACATATATACAATGGGATATTACTCAGCCATAAAAAGAAATAAAATTGAGTTATTTGTAGTGAGGTGGATGGACCTAGAGTCTGTCATACAGAGTGAAGTAAGTCAGAAAGAGGAAATCAAATACTGTATGTTAACACATATATAAGGAATTTTTTTAAAAAATGGTCATGAAGACCTACGAGAGAATGGGCTTGAGAACACGGAGAGGGGGAAGGGTAAGCTGGGACGAAGTGAGAGAGTAGCATGGACATATATACACTACTAAATGTAAAATAGATAGCTAGTGGGAAGCAGCCGCATAGCACAGGGAGATCAGCTCGGTGCTTTGTGTCCACCTAGAGGGGTGGGATAAGGGAGGGTGGGAGGGAGATGCAAGAGGGAAGAGATATGCGAACATATGTATACGTATAACTGATTCGCTTTGTTATAAAGCAGAAACTAACACACTACTGTAAAGCAATTATACTCCAATAAAGATGTTAAAAAAAAAAGACATTGCCAGTTCTATAAAGTCAATTTCATCTGAAATGAATTCATGTCCTAAGTTTTATTTCATTGTTCTTTCTCAACATTAGATGTTTCCAAATGTGCATTAGTTATTTATTACTGCATAACAAATTACTACAACACTTTATGACTTAAAAAGCACACGTTGATTATCTCACAGTTTCTGAGTCAGGAATCTGGGTACAGCTTAACTGGGTCCTCTGCTTCAGAGTCTCTTACAGGCTGCAGTCAAGGTATTGACGGGGCTGTGGTCCCCTCGTGGCTTGTCTGGGGCAGGATCCATCTCAAGTTCATGTTGTGACTGTTGGCATAATTCAGTTCTTTGTGGGCCATTGAGCCGAGGTCTTCAATCCTTTGCTGGCTGTTGACTGAAGACCATCCTCAATTCCGTGCCACGTGGGTCTCTGCAACATGGCAGCTTGCTTCATCAAAGTGTACAAGCCAAGAAATCAAGAGTCAGCTTGAAGATGGAAGTTACAGACTGTATGACCTAATCAAGGAAGTGACATCCTATGATTTGTGTGGCATTGTGGTCATTAGCCATTAGATCCAACCAATACTCAAGAGAAGGTGATTTCACAAGTGTGTCAACACCTGGAGGCAAGGATCATCGGGCGCCATCTTAGAGGCTCCTACTACAAAGCGTGTTTGAAACTTGTTTGCAGACTTACTTAAAGTGAGAGGTGTTGTGGTTTTGTTTTCATTTCTTTCTCTTCTCACCCCAACTCCCCACGCCCTGCTTCCTCCTGTCTAGAAGTTTTGTAGTTATCTCTCCTGCCCCACCCCCAGGCCCCATCCCATAGCAATCATGGGATATCATAGATTATCCTCAAACCACAGATGATTTAAGTCAATCTGTGGTCTCAAATGCAGCATATACACTAAAACTGGAATGATACAGAGATGATTAGCATGGCCCCTGTGCAAGGATGACATGCAAAGTCATGGAACATTTCATATTTAAAAGAATAAGAGGGGCTTCCCTGGTGGTGCAGTGGTTGGGAGTCCGCCTGCCAATGCAGGGGACACGGGTTCGTGCCCCGGTCCGGGAGGATCCCACATGCCGCGGAGTGGCTGGGCCCATGAGCCATGGCCGCTGAGCCTGCACGTCCGGAGCCTGTGCTCCGCAACGGGAGAGGCCACAACAGTGAGAGGCCCGCGTACTGCAAAAAAAAAAGAAAAAGAGGGGGAAGGGGAGGGGAGGGGGGAAGGGGAGGGGAGAGGAAGAAGAGGAGAAGCAGGAGGAAAAGATTTGCCATCTCAGGACTGTGTCCATCCTCCAGTCTCTCTGGTGGACAACAGTTTAGAAGCCACAGCCCCAGGCAGCAAAGAGCAATAGATATTTTTCAAGACCCAAGAGGACCCACCCTGGCACCTAACCTTGAAAGTGAGCGTGGCTCTGGTCTCCCATCTCATGTGGGACATCTAGTCTCTGCTATCATATCCCCAGTCTCTTAATAGCCCATTTTCAGGCCCAGAACCCGACAAGGGCACGGCTACAGCCTTGCGTTCTGCATTCTCATTCTGTATCTTCTCCATGGGGATATTTATCTTGATTTTGAGTCCAGCTATACTATTAACTTATTTTATTTGTTATCCACACTAGATCTTTTTTTTGCTTTTTTGAACATAGAGGTTGCATCAATGTGAAAATACTGAACCACTGCTATCCAAAATCTCCTCAGCCTACGATCTCTACTCCTTATAAAACAGCAAAATCTCCACAATTGGAGAAAGTTGTAGAGAAGAACCAGAAAAAGAAAAAAGGAAAGGAAAAGGAGGGGAAAGAAGGGAATAGAAAGGTAAGGAAAAAGAAAAGAAGCGGTTACCCTGTTGCTTTTAATTAAATTGAAAGAGTGGGGGGAAAGTCTTCCTCCTGGAAAAAATGCATTGAAAACCCCCTTTCCCCTTGGCTTCCTTTCATCAGGCCTTCATTTCACTTATTACTTTTGCTAAAGATAGCTGAGAAGACAGAGGCATTGGGAGAGTTTGTGGCAATCTAATGTGTTTTATTTTAAAATGTTTCAATATCTTTTATTGAATGTTGCAGTGTACTGAAAAAATTGAAAACTTCATACACAAAGAATAGGAAGAGGAGAAGAAACAGATTGAATACGTCGGTAAAAGAAACCCGTCAAAAGCCCAAGTGGTCTTAGTCCCACCACTGAATTCTGTATTTGGGTCCTGAAGGGAATGGCCTTGTTCGGCTTGCGGACCAGCTGCTGATGGGCCGTGTCATGTTGCATCAGTGAAACAGGGAAGAGGCTGCACGTGTGGGTATAAGTGAGGGAGGAGTCACTGAGGCAAAGTGCTGCTTCACTGGGAGGAGAGGTTAGTCCCCCCTGACCTGGCAGAGCTTCCTATCTGACCTTTGCTTGTGATGCTGCCGCTGTGAGGGTTTTAAAGGCTTTGTTCAAAGATAAATTCTCTCAAGTTTCAGAACAGACAAACCAGGATTCAGTGTGCTCAAACACAACGAAGACAAAAAGAATGTTTTCTTATGGGCATCTAGTTTTCATTTTATTAGGAAATTTGGACAATATTCTGTGATAACTAAGAACACAAAAGGAAAAAAAGAAAAGAAAACCATGCGTGAGGACAGGCAAAAACGGAGCAAAGATGGAGCTGAATGGCAGTCAGTTGGATGTATTCATATCCATAAAACCAAACATTAGGAATCATGATTTTTGTTCAGCTGAGTTTACTGATTTGCACACTCAGGTGCTGGGCTGCATACCTATTTTTTCCATTAGATGTTTCCTATTAGTTTGGAAACTTTGCAGATGGGAAGACTTGAGGTACAAAAGAAAG
The DNA here is from genome assembly GCF_963924675.1 of Phocoena phocoena. NCBI lineage: Eukaryota > Metazoa > Chordata > Mammalia > Artiodactyla > Phocoenidae > Phocoena > Phocoena phocoena. The sequence goes on along the minus strand of NC_089225.1, from coordinate 104,191,886 downwards.
CCAGGAAGAGAGTCCAGGACCATAGAATGGAGGAAAAACAAGCAGAATGGGAAGGAGGGAAGTCTTACCAACAGAATGGGTACCAAGCAGCACCAGCCCATCTGGCAGCAGCATTGCTTCCGGCGGCAGCTCTTCTGCTGGCAGCAGCCCTTCCACCGCCACAGCTGCCCACGGTGTTGGGAGAGAGGACTCGGGAGAGGTGAGAAGGGAGACCCAGGAGGGGAGGGAGGTCTGATGCCGCCTTCTACGAAGCCCTTATGTACCATCTTGGGAGAAGCGGGAGGGAGCAACCCAGGACTCCTGACCAGTGGTCACTCCCTCATTGTTGCCATTGCAGATTCCAAATGGGGTTGTCTGGGATTATTCCTTGTTTACATTCTTATGGACTATATTTGACCCAATACATTTGCTAATTTTAGCTTTTCTCTTTAAAGTCATTTTAGAAACAAACCAAGAGATGCTAACATGTTGGAAGGGATCTTCATTTTCACAGAAACACAGCTGAATCTTTGAGATTTTGAATCAAGAAGGCACTTGATTACTACCAGCTCCTGTTCCGTTTCTCCTCAATGGTTTTCTCTCCAAATATTCAGTTGAAATCACCCTGCTTTAACAGAAGCTTCGAGATGCAGATGAGTAAATATGAATATACAAATTGAAGAAGCTATTCTCTTTCAAAAGTTTCCCATTTGTTACTATTGTGTGCCTTCCACCTCATTAAATTGGCCATTTTCGCTCTTGTGAAGTTACATGTTCACGGCTATATTTCCAAAATTTTTGGAATGAAATGAAAATAAAATTTGTAAATGAAATGACCCTCTTTTCTTTTTTAACCTCAAAAGTTGTCTATTAAAAGCCTGGATCCAAAGCTCTCCTCTCTCACTCTGCAATCTTTCCCTTGGTGCTCACATCCACACCCATGGTTTCCACCTCCACATGTATATGCCTGGACTCGTTCCTTCAGTGTGCACGTCCAGCTTGGAATCTTCTCCAGACTCCGAACTTAGCCAACTTGCAGTCCAGCTTCTCCCTGCGGGTATCTCAGAGGCACTTCCAGTGTCAATTGCCCCAGACTCAAGTCCTAATCTTCTCTGCCCACCCCACCCCCACAAAAAGTACATTTCTCCACTGTTCCTTACCCACCAAATTGGCAATCTATTAAAAAAGTCATTTTTGAATCCTTCCTTTCTCTCAACCCGTATCTAGTCTTTCACCAAATTCTGTTGATTCTGCCTCTTTAAAAGCTCTCACACCTATTCACATATCTCTGCTCCACTGTGCTGCTCTCCCCTGTACAAGCACCCCCTGAGCAGCTGAAATGCTCTTTGGTCCACATACCACAGAAATGGTTTGGGATCATTGACAACACCACAATCAGCCCTGGGGACGACACAGCATTTCCTCTCACTCAAACTCCTGAAGAACAATCTTACCAGATGGGCAAAATGGGTTCTGAACAGCAAGCCTGTTGCAAATGAAGCTTGGGGGAAAGTCAGCCACCAAACATCCCCACCAAGGTCTCTGAAGTCTCAGTGATGGCTAGAGATGCTCCTACACCAGCTTGTGTGATGAATAGCCCACTTGCATTTCCATTTTTCCTACCTTATATTTTTACAGCTTCCATATTGGTCACCAACCCTCAAATCTCACCAGGATCCACAACTACATGCTTTACCTCATAGCCACAGAGTCCTTTTTTTCCCAACTTCCCCTGCATCTCTGGCCTCTGCCCCTGCACTCCTCAGGGTACCTGCCCTGCTCTCAGAATCACCTAAGTCAGGCTACTTAGCATAGTGTTTCTCTCAGACATCAACTGATGTCGTATCATCAAAGACAAAATTAGTTCCTCATCCAAAGCTAAACATACCAAGAACTACATCATCAAAATTCAGACTCGTCAGAGGATGTATTTGTTTTTAAAATAATCATTACAGCCTGGGTGTGAGAAGACAAATCACAATGGTATGCTTCAGATGAAGAGGTAAAGAATAAAAGCTTCTAGCCTCAGCAGTTCCTACTGGTCACAAAGCATAATCATGGCCTCTGGCCTTGGCGGTGGACTTTGACTCTGTTGCCATTTTCACATCCCCATCTCCCAACATCACTTTATTGCAAACTCTTTGAGGTCAAAGATTATACCTTAAACTTCACTGTACTGACCCCCTTGGAAGGTCACAGACCACCTGGCCTAGGGGCTGTCCAATGATGGGTATGGTCTGCAGACCCCCTGACAACCCACACACACAGTAATGTTCCCTGGGCAGTGAGGGATGACAGAGATGTCTGCCCATCCCTGTTGACAGCTGGGTTCCCAGCATGCTTCCCTAGAACTTTTAGGCCTTTTCAAATTGCATTGGAATATAGTTTTATGAAAAAATTATCAAAACTGAAAATGTGATGAAGACAAAGATATCTAAAAGTAATAAGAGATGATATCTAAAAGGGAAGTAATAAGAGATGATGGATTCTTCCATGTAAATCAAGCCAAATAGCAACGGGGAAATGATCATGTGTCTTCCCTCTCCTGTCCCCAGAGTCGGTATATAAGGGCCTCCCCCAGCAGAAGGCGGCATCAGACCTCCCTCCCCTCCTGCATCTCCTTCCTCATCTCTCTCGCGTCCTCCCTACTTGACACCGTGGGCAGCTGTGGCTGTGGTGGCTGCCTCGGCTGGGGTGGCGGCAGCTGCACCCCGTGCAGATGCTCCCAGGTCGGCTGCTGCCCCAGCTGCTGCCCCTGCTGCTACGGCGGCCCTGGGGGCTGCTGCAGCGTCCCCGCGGTCTGCCGCCATCGCAGCACCTGGAGCTGCAGCCCGTGTGGCTGCGGCTGTGGAAGGGCTGCTGCCAGCACCAGAGCTGCTGCCGGAAGCAACGGTGCTGCCGGGTGGGCCAGCTCAGCTGCTGGCAGAGTTTGCAGGGATTGGGTTTGTCTGTTGGCAAGTCTTTCCTCCAGCCCTCCCCGTCTCTCCTTCCGTGACCTGGAAGTCACTCCTGTGCACTCAAGGGTTGTAATCTCTGCCACATCACAAATTGATAATTTCAAAAGACCCTGCTATTGAGGTGAACAATAAGAACTGTGCAAACAAGACAGCCCAGCCGCTGTAGACAATTCACATATTGAACAAACCTGAAAATTGAATCATAGTTACTTTTTTGCTTTTCTGAAATTCTTTTACACAACTTCAATGCCCGCACTTGTTTTCACTGTGCCCGTACATTACATGCCATTTCTTCTGTATTCTGCCCAGCAGTGCTGTACTGCTAAAAATGAAATCTTAAATAGAATAATGCACCATACATTGATGGCTAAAGACCTTTTTTTTTTTTTCTACTTTTATTAATTGTCTTGCTATGAAAAGACCTTCTGTGGTCTCCAAATTCAGGAAAGCTAAATAAAGAAATCCTTGCTGGGAAGGATTTCCCCAGTTGTAAGATTCTTTTCTTTTACGATCATCAGTTGCACTGATGCGTTATGGAACAATCACAAGCAGGTCTCAGAGCTGCCTGATTTACCCACATTCTGTCTCCTTATCTCATTGTGACACTCATTTCTTTGAAGTCAATGGGAATGTTATTATTCTTTCCAAAAATTCCTACATCTCACCTTGGTTTGAAAGAACATGAACCCAGCTTGAGTTGTTGCCACTCCAGAATAACAGCTGGCGTTTCACCCCCAAATCAGCCTACCCCATCCCTGAAAAGGATATTCTTAAGACAAATGTAATACATTTCCAAATCTGCCTTAAATCTTTTCTTTTCAAACCTCAGTTGGAAGTATATGGCCTCTGACACAAAACGCTTATCACAGAGAGTGATTTTTGTAAGAGGCCATGACCATGGATTGCCTCTGGCTCCTACATAGCAATGGCTCGGTGCCAGGATGTGTTGCGATGGATTGGGAACAGGTGTATGCAGGTGCTACCAAAGTTCACTGACCCAAGGTTAGGCCTGCACCTGAAGATTTAGGTCCTAATTTCTTTTTTACTCTGGTACTACTCTTAGAAATGGTGAAAATATTTTAATTCTGCATTTGCCAGTTTCTGGGAGTGATTCTCCACCCCATTCTTATGAGAAGAACAAATAAATGAGCAAGACAGATCTAAGATGTTGATCAAGGGCCCCCCCACTCGTTTTACGCACATTAATGTGCAAGAGGATGAAGATTTTTGAAATTTCTGTGTGATACGGGGATAAGGATTACAATGACTCTTAGCCAAGCAATGCCAGGAATATACCATGAGTACCTGACTGTCAGGACCCAGGAAAATTCTCCTTGTGTGTAACTAAGTGAATGCAAGTCTAACAGAGAGAGAAAACGTCTACAAAATTGAAGGATCCAATTACTATACTTAGTAGTATTCATCTACTTAGAAGAATTCATCTACACTGACTTGTGCCATCTCCTACATTTTTAGAAACTTAATCATTTACCTTTAAACAAGAGACTTTATCAACAATTCAGAGCAAAGGATGGCCTCTGGCCTATTTTCTTTAGAAAGACTCCAGGTATAAAAAATCCGTGTCCTCCACTGTTGGCCTATCCCAATGCACCCCCACCCCGGTACTTCATATCTTCCAGATGTACAACTGAAACCTTCCCTGGTTTCATGTTTCCCCTGGTCCACTGTAGACTTAGATAAGAGTCTGCTCATCAAACTCTTTATAGACCTGAGGGCAGTCTTCAGTCCTTTTTTTTTTTCCCCAATAAGCAACAACCTCAAATTTTTAACCTTCAGTAGAGTTAGAATATATTAGTCTATCTCAAAGTGTAGCCCCTGGAGCCAGCAGCATTGGCATAACCTGGGAACTTGTTAGAAATGCAAATTCTCAGAGAGTCTGGAGGTGAAGCCAGTAATCTGTGGTCTAACAAGTCCTCCAGGTGTTTCTGATGCATGCTTGAATTTGAGACCTTTGGACTGTATCAGTATAGGAGAAGAAGCTTTCTGCCATTTAGATTTAGAGAACCATCTCATTATAATAGGCATCTAGTTAACTATTTCTATTTCATTTTTCCAGGGAAGTTTTTTTTTTAAGAGAAGATCATCTTTGGAAACTAAGGCTAGATGAAGAGTTCTTAGATTTGACACCAAAAATACGAACAGTAAAATAAAAAATTGACAAATTGGACTGCATCAAAATTAAAAATGTTTGCTCTGTTAAAGACCTTGTTGAGAGGATGAGAAGACAAGCTATAGACTTGGAGAAAATATTTATAAACCACATATCCCGCAAAGGACTTATATCTAGAATACATGAATAACTCTCAAAACTCCAGTTAGAAAGCAAGCAACCAATTAGAAAATGGGCACAAGACGTGAACAGACAATTCCCTGAAGAGGATATACCGATGGCAAATGAGCACATGGAAAGGTGTTCTACATCATTAGCCATTAAAGAATGCAAATTAAAACCACAATGAGATATCACTATATACCTACCAGAATGACCAAAATAAAAAATGTGACAACCCAAAAGCTAGCAAGGATGCAGAGAAACTGAGTCACTCATACTGTTAGCAAGAATAAAATATGGTATAGGCATTCTGGAAAAGTATATGGCAATTTCTTACAAAACCAAATATGTGTTTACGATACAATTTAGCAATTGTACTCTCAGACATTTATCCCAGAGATATGAAAACTTAATGTTCACAAAAAACCTATACATAAATGCTTATGGCAGCTTTATCCATAATAGCCCCAAACTGGAAACAGCTCAGAAGTCTTTCAATAGGTGAAGAGTTAAACAAGCTATGGTATATCCATCCCCGGAATATCGCTCAGTCATAAAAAAGGAACGAACTACTGCTCCATGCAATACGTGGATGACCTCGATGGAATGATGCTGAGGGAAAAGCCCAGCTCAGCAGGACACATAGTGTATAATTCCATGTGTGTAACATTCCTGCCATAACAAAAGTCCTGAGACGGAGAACAGGCTAGTGTTTACTAGGGGTTAGAGAGGAAGAGAGGGAAGGGAGTGAATGTGACTGGAAAAGGGTAACGGGAGGGGTCCTGGTGACAGACCAGTTGTCTTCACTGCGGTGGTCACACACGTCTACACGTGCAATAAAATTGCATAGAGGTAAGTACATGCAAATGAGTGCCTGTAAAACTGGTGAAATCCGAACACAATGTAATGTCAGTTTCTCAGCTGTGATTCTCTACTGCAGTTATGCAGGATGTTACTACTGGGGGAAACTGAGTGAAGGGTGTGCAGGACCTCTCTGCATTCTTTCAAGTGCATGTGAATCTACAACTATCACCAAATAAAAAGCTTAAAAAAAATTAAGCTGCAAAGAACACGTCTAGATCAAGATGGCACCTAGGCTGACTGAGACCCCTAAAGCCCTCCTTTCCAGCTCTTCTCTGGCGACTCCGTTTGCTCATTCTCAGTCTAGACTGTGAAGACTATGCTCCTCCCCCACTTCCTCCTGTGTCTGGATTGTCCTACCTTCACCATGTACACTGGGTGAATTCCTCTTTCAACAACATCCAATTCTTTCTCCAGTACCATCAACCCCGCCACTAGCCACTGTCTCTTTTCTGAACTACAGGTGTAATCTCCAAATTACTGTCCACGATTCACCCTTATCCCCGATAAATTCCCTTTTCCACACAGCAGCTAGAGTTTGGACCACATCATGCCCGAGCTGACAACCCACCAATGGCTTCCCTTCATGCTCTGGGTTTGTCTTAATCCCAGCCCACAAGGCTCTACATGATTGACCCCTCCCCTTCCCTTCATCAGCCCCACCCACCAGCCACATTTGCCTTCTTTCCATTCTCAAATACATAAAGCATGTTCCAACTTGCACACTTTTGCCCTCGCTGCTTTCTATGCCTGGAATAAAGTTTTCCAAATCTTTGCACAATTGATTCCTGCTTAATTTTCAGGTAGAAAATTAAACCTCACCTCTGTAGAGTGATCTTTTCTGATCACTCACTCTGAAGTAGCCCTTAGGGTATGGTGTTTGTAAACACCAGAATTTTGCTTCTCCATTGGCCCTTATTGTTTTTCTCTCTCCCTCCTTGGGAGTTGAGTCCTACCTGCCTATCAGTGCTGTGTGCCTGGTGCCCACCACAGTGCCAGGCACACCCTCAGTAAACACCCACTCAGAGAAAGAAAGGGAGCTCTGGAGGCTGACTCTGACCAGCTGGCTTCCTCCCCATCATTCAGAGTCAATTACTCCCTTACCTGTGCAAGCAGCTGCCTTTTACATGATCTCACTGGTACATCAACACAATCATGCACGTGCTTGTTTACAAGACCTTGCAGTTCTAGAGAGCAGGAGCCACATGTTTTGATTTTGAATTCCCAGGTCTTTTCACAGTATGAGGCATCAATTAATATTTGATGAATGAAGGACCATCCTCTTTCCAGGGGATGACACCAGGTGGTCACATCCCCAGGAATCCATTTAAAGCCATTTACAAGGCCAGCGAGGATGGGTATTGAACAGTGTCTCACGTGAGGTATAAGGGTCAGACACCGACGACCTGACACTTCCCTTCTCATTAAAGTACGCAATTCAGTCGTGTCCTTAAGCTTCTGGCCAAAGACATTCTTCACAAAAAACTCACAAAATAAAGGAGCAAAGCTGAAAACCAAAAGCACAATTGCATCTTCTAGAAAGATTTTAAACTGGAATGCTTTTTAAAAAGGTACCTCATCTAAAACAGTAGGGAAATGAAAGCCCCGTAATAGTCATACAACAAATTTCATTCAAAATTAAATCAGTGATTTTCGTAAGGGATGCCCAAGTGACCTTGCTTCTGGGAGGTCACCAGAGCGGATGATGGAAACTCAGAGAAAAGAGTCATCTTAAAAGCCAAGTGGGTTTTTTAAACCCACGCTAACATAAGATCATGCTAATGTCCTTTTAAAAAGACATTAAGATGATCTCCCAATTCATCTATAGAGTTTTTTTTTATCGTGGTTTTTGTGGCTTGTTACAAAAAAGTGCAGTAATTAGATACAAGCAAAACTGAGCTACCAAAAAAAAAAAAAATATATATATATATATATAGGCCCCATAGTTGGACAATAAAAAGAAAACCTTCGGAATGAGGTACCTAAAATGTCTAATCTATGTGGATACTTCTTAACACCCTCCGTCTAAGTGTCTCAACAGGCCAGAAACTCGGCTTCCAAAGAGAAGACTTACCCCCGGTGCTTCCCACCAGCTCCACACTTGCAGACCGAGCTTCACCCAGCGCCACCTAGCCCCAGGGGCAGAGCCGCCGCTCAGTTCCATCACCAGCCTCTTCATCCTGGGGTAAAAAGACTTACCAGCAGAACCAAAGCAAGACCAAAGAGATATGCCTAATTCCCTGGGACCCAAGATCTTCAAAATGACTTTTGACTATTTTTCAAGGAGAGTATTCGTGGATATTCTTTTCCCTTTGAGCTATTCTGACACAGGACAGAATAAAGAAATTAGAAACTAAGAGCCACTGAAAGGAACAAAAAAGGGGTGTCTGGGACACATCACTAACCCACCAGGAGCCAGCAGGTAGGACCAAATCTTCATCAAACACTTCTCAACGAGACCATAGGATATGGGGCTGAGAATTTTTACCCAGAAATCACCAGCTCTGTAATTGTTCATAAGACTCTGGGAATAGAGGGTGGGAGGCTATAATTACCACTGGTGGCTCTCCGATGCCTTTTAAACTTGAGGTCAGAAAAGAACCTGAGTGTTGTAAGACTGATGGGCTAGGATGGGTCAGGAGGCTGTGATAGATGGAAGATGTACATTGATTGGGGAGTTCAAACAGGTAATTGAAGGGATAACATAAAGTAAGGCCTTAAGGGCAAGTGACCAGTATCATTATTTGTCTTTTTCGTAATACAAGAATTGGTGCCTTGGAACAAGCGTTGAGTGGGCACAGCAGGCAGAGCCATCTGGTTTTGTCCGTATCACAGTGCAGCTGTCTGCCTGTCAATAAGTCACTAAACTTCTCTAAACAGCCATTTCTTCCCTTGTAAACATTGGGCTCAGGCTCTCCCAAGGATCCGTCCAGCTCTTAATTCTTCTGAGAGTTTAATGATAATACAGAATGATCCATTTTAACTAAAAATTATTCTCTAGATATATGTTCATAAAGGGAATTACTGATTTATCTAAAGAGGGCAGAAGTTACTTTTATTTGATCTGGATTGATGGTTTCATTTTTTTTTAACTTAATGTATACAACTATGTAATTGTGAAATGATTTCAAATTTACTTATATGATGAGGTTAAGCAGATGATGCTAGAATTGTAATTTAATATAAGCATATAGACCCAAATTTTATTCTTAAAAGTTAGACCAGACCTAAAAGAAATTTAGACTCTGAACAAGTAAAAACTTGAAAACAAAACCCACGATAATGATGAAGGTATAATAATAGGCACCACTTACAGAGGGCATACATACATCAATCTAACTTAATTCCGATGATAATTCTGACAGATCAATATCATGATCTACATTTTACAAAGGGAAAAACTAACGTTCAGGGAAATTAAATAAGCTGCTAAAGGTGCAAGGCTTTCTGAGGTGTGGAGCTGGAATTTCGATCCAGATTTGAGATTTTTATAGCCCATGTTCTCAGTTACTGCACTGCAAACACCAGCAGGGTCACAGAAACAGTGGGTTGCTGGATAAACTTGGGCAAATGGTGAGGTAGGGGTAACCAGATGCCTCCATATATTTTAGCAGTAACTACCAGCACTGTTCATTCTCTCTGGATAAGGACAATCAATCTATCAGGAAATATTTGAGGCCAGCTAAATTCTTTCTTGATTTGAGCTGTGTCAGTGCTCTATCAAATTAAAAGCAGCAAAGAAACACAGATATCAGGTTCTTTCCAAGCCGAGGACAGGACAATTTTCCCTTTGTACCTTAGCTAGTCCATCCCTTGCTTTTCTCATTGCCGCTTGTAACTTCTCTTTCGCGTCCCATGCCACCTCAACCCAAACGTGACCCGGTAAAAGTCGTGAGATTCTTTCCTCACAGACACAACCTACCTGGTGTCTTCAACCATGTTACCAGAGCATGTTATATGAAGTCTGAGAATACTCGTCAATAAAGTGCTGAAACAATCAATTATGACCAGACTGCTCATAACATCACTTGAGCAAGTAGATAATATTTGCTAAGTGGTTGATGGCAAAAGCCATTCCAGGAAGGGAAGCAGTGGAACCGCCAGCCACATCATCATTGGGAAATGAGTCACAGGGACCCATTTCATCACCCCTGGGAAATGAGTCAAAGGAATTCAATTTAGGATGACATATGTATTTAGTTCACTTGTTGAACTGCTCCAAAAAAAAAAAAAAAAAAAGAATGAGTGACTACTTGCTAGCACTGGTTTGGTGCTAGGGATACAGAAGAAGTCTCCATAGTCCAGTTAGGGGAGATTAAACATTTGAGTGACTTACCCGGGCATAGTTATTTTATTTTTGCATTCTTAATTGTGATATCATTCACATACACTTTTCCTTTTTAAAGTGTACAATTCAGGACTTTCTTGGCGGCGCAGTGGTTAAGAATCCACCTGCCAATACAGTGGACACGGGTTCGAGCCCTGGTCTGCGAAGATCATGCCGCAGAGCAACCAAGTCCGTGCGCCACAACTACTGAGCCTGTGCTCTAGAGCCCGCGAGCCACAACTATCCATTCTATACAGACTAGCTTGCATAAAATGCAGATTCTGATTACTATCCTGGGATGGGAATTTACATGGCTAACAAGCTCCCAGGCAACGACCAGGCTGTAGGTCCTCAGATCACACATTGAGTACCAAGTGGCCATAATCATCTTTAATGCAATAGGTGCAATATATATGCTTTAGAGCAGCGGTCCCCAACCTTTTTGGCACCAGACACGGGTTTCGTGGAAGACAATTTTTCCACGGACGTGGCTGGGGATGGTTCAGGCGGTAACGTGCGCGATGGGGAGCGGTGGGGAGCGGCAGGTGAAGCTTCGCTTGCTTAACTGCCACTCACCTCCTGCTGTGTGGCCCGGTTCTGGTCCACAGCCTGGGGGTTGGGGACGCCTGATTTAGAGAATTCCAAACTAATACTATTTTACACTAACTTTAAATACAATTATTATTATTGACTCTTACACTGCTTTCCATGTTCCTCATGCCCTAGGAACCTGGAAGTGTTTGCAACAAGTACTCCTACACACACACACCCCATCCTTTATTCAAATGCTGGGAGGACAAAGCTGTCCAAAGTGCAGCAAATAGCAGCTTCTCCATCGATACGGAGTTCCCACAACATAAACGCCTCTCTTTCCTGCTTCCTTCAGCTTCTGCTCAGCCTTAGCCCTCAGTCTTACATTCTACTATCCTTTCAAGGTGGCTACTCCTTTATATGTCTGCCTTAGGCTGGACTGAGATCCCTTCTACTCTCCAGAGCCCTTTTCCCTGCCCTTGGCTTGCGTGTTTGCATACATCAGCCTTCCCCCATCTAGACGATCAGTCCTTCCAGGGCACTGTGGTGGAGAGGTTCTGAACATCCGTTTGGAGAGTTCTGCCACTTACTTTCCTTGAGCAAGTAAACCGCCATATTAGCCTTAGTTTCGTCTGGTAAAACAGAAGTCACATAAGGTTGTGAATTATAGGAAATAATGTTTACAAAACATTTAGCAAAGTGGCACCAAATTAACACCGACTAAATGGAAGCTACTATGACAATAACGTACAGCATTCAGTATAATCTTTCACATGAGAAATTCTCAAACGTTACTTAAAAAGTCAAAATTGTTCTGCATTTTAAAAGGTATTATTTCTGAATAGGGGAAACTGAAAATATTGGAAGTCTCCGCATGGCGCACTAGGATTTGCAAGGTCCTCTAATCTAAAATTTCCAGTTTAGGGGCTTCCCTGGTGGCACAGTGGTTGAGAGTCCGCCTGCCGATGCAGGGGACACGGGTTCGTGCCCCGGTCCGGGAAGATCCCACATGCCGCGGAACGGCTAGGCCCGTGAGCCATGGCCGCTGAGCCTGCGAGTCCGGAGCCTGTGCTCCGCAATGGGAGAGGCCACAAGAGTGAGAGGCCCACATACCACAAAATAAATAAATAAATAAATAAAAATAAAATAAAATAAAATTCCCAGTTTAGGATGCTGGACATCTTATCTGGAAAGCCTGGTAATTCCTCTCTTCTCTGAGGGAGCTACCCAAATATATTTAGTAAATGAAAAGAACAATAAGGCTTGAAAGGAACTGTATGGTTCTAAAATCGTTAACTACTGTATTCTATAAGTTTACAGTATTCTTCGGTGATAGCCTTATAGAAATTTAGTCTGAATTGTTATTTATAACCATAAGCATTAAAATGTTTGAAATTCTATGATTCCACAAAATTTTATTTAGTTCCCTCATCAAAAATTCTCTCTTAAAAACCTTAAAGGTTTTTAAGAAGAGCATACTGCAGAGATAACATTTGAAGATAGAACAGTCAAGAAACTTGCAGAACTGGTAAAAAGAGCGATCCAGACTCAAGAAGCACATCAAATTCCAAGCACAAAATAAACACCCACATCCAGACACATCGTAGTGAAACTAATACCCTGCCCCCCCAGGCCCCCACCAATAGCCATTTCTAGGTTGCTATGTGTCGCAACAACAGGGTAGGGAGAAAAGATGAGCTTCTGAGCCTGAATAATGATCAGTTCAACTAGAGTATCTGAATACATTCATCCTTCTCTAACTAGTTTAAAGGGGAAAAAAATTATGGAACTAAGAAGAAATTTCTAGATTTGAAATTCCATTACAGATGATGTTATTCAGCCTAAAAGTTAAATGACATTAGTAACAATAGAAAAATCCTTGATTGTGCCTCTGTAATTTCATAACAATACACAATGTAATAAATAAAAATACAGATTTGGTGATCCAATTAATAGTTCCAAGTTAACTTTTAGAACAATTCATAAATGAGAAAATTCAACTAGTAAACTATGGTAAAATCAACCCCACCAATAAATAAAGATAAGGCATTATTTCATATGCCTTAAATTAGCAATCATTAAAAGGAATTCCCTCTGACAACTGGAGATTGAAGAAAGAATGGCCCACATGTCTTTTTCGTATTTATAAATATTAAAATAATCCCTTTAAACAGTAATTTAGTTGAGAAGATAAAATGTTAATCCTTATAAGCCATCAGTGTGATTTTTTTTCCAGAATTTATTCCAAGAAATAACACAAATGAAAGGTTATATACAGCAAGGTACTCACTTAACATTAAACTATGAAAAATGCTAAATGACCATGAAGACTACATAGCAATACAGAAAATATCTGAGACGTACCCAAGTTCTTAAGATGTACACTCTTCACTCAGCAATTCCATTTCTAAGAAGCACGAGGCCAAACCCCAAGTGTGCAGAAGTATAGGTAAAATTTCTGATGTTGAAAAATTGGAAACAATCTAAATGTTTATCATAGGGATGAAACATCACTGTAAGAGAATACAGATCTACATTTGAAATTGAAAGAAACCCATGATATATTGAGGAAAATGTTACAAAGTAGTAAGCATAGCATGATTCCATTCTGGAAGAAGTCTTTATATTCTTATACATGGAACAAAATCCAGAAGTACTTACAATATACCTGCACAGGATTATAGTTTTTTAAAAAATAATTTTCTGTATTTTCAGATTCTTTACAGTGAGCATATATTATTTTTACAATCAGGAAAAATAATAAATGTATTTCCAATTTGGAAGAAAATTATCTGGGAAAAGTACAATATTAAAAATTAACCAGCTATGATCACAATGCAAAATTTCATATGGGCAAAAAGCAAATACGGAGAGAAAAAAAAACAAAATTAGATCGTTGGGGATAAGAACGCTGAGTTTGAGTCCCATTAAATGTTTGTGAAAGTTTTTTGTTTTTTTTTTAAACTCACACTCTTCTTATTAAAACTGCTGGAACTAAGAGCTTCAAGGGGGGAATACAATATGAGAGGATGAATCTTAAAGTCAGATAGACTTCTAGTCCTGCCACTTACTAAACAGCTGTATAATCTCGGCGAAGTAGACACCTAAATGCCAATTTTGTGACAAATACTGCCTGGAAGCTGTTGTGGCCATTAAATGATATCAATTATATGAGGTGCACCTCACTAAGTTGGTAATTAACAAATAGTGGCCATAACATTAAACTATATGATGTTGTTGATACCTGGTACTTTCAACCTACAAAAACACAAGTTTCTTATGTTCAACCGAACAGCTGTTATTCTTAAATGTCTCATTCCAATTTCCAAAGCTTAACTGTTCTCTAAACATGTATACCAAACGACTGACGTTCTACCATGTTTCACCATTTGGAAGAGATCTCACTTTAAAGCTGGGGAACTGGCATCTAACTTACCTGCTTGAATGCCAGTTAACGGCAGAATTTATGACTGAAACACAGGAAACTTGACTCTGGTTTAGTACTTTCCAGAGTCCCAATCCTAAAGTTCAGTTAAAAAAAAAACAAAAAAACAACCATTAGCATACTACTTAAGAAAAAAGTAAGAATTTGAATCTTTCCTCATTAAATGAGTGAGACTAAAATAAATATTAGTTTCCCCCTGGTGGGAGGGGAGGGAAGAGTGGTGGGAGTGGTGGTGGAATTACTGATTCTAAGGAAAGTAAATTTTCTTCTGGGTTCTGATGATGATTAATGAAAATAATTTAAACAACAAAAATGATAGAGTAACTGAGACGGATATACAAAAAATAATGGTGACTACTACCAGGAAATAAGATTAGGGGTGTGAAAATCTAAAACTAGTTCACTATTTGCCTTTTAAATTTCAATAGGTAGTAGAGTAACTAAAATCCAATTACAAAAAATACTATCTTAAAACCAAGCTAGACCAACATGGATTTCGAGAACATCGAAATATATGGAAAAATAACCAAGTTAAACAAAGAGAACCAAGTTATAAAACCATACATTTAAAATAGGGAGGACAGTGAGAGGCATTTAGAGAAAGAGGTATATAAAATAAATGTTAACATTTCTGAAAGACTATATAAAAACACAAGAAACTGTATTTCTCTGGGATGTGGGAATCAAGTCCCAGGAAGGAGGCATACTTTTTCACTTTGTATACTGCATACTTTTAAAACATCATAAACATGTATTATATTCTATGGTAACATATAAAAAAATCTTTAAAGTCTTTAAAAACCCACAGCATTCTATGAAACACCGTATAGCATCAATTCGCAATCCTCTGCTGCCTTTTACTTAATGGTCATTTAGTCAAAATCAGAGGCTCCTTGGGGTGTTTGCTTTCTCTGTCCCTCCACTCAAGATTGAGGGAAATGTTGAGAATTTAGTTTAAGTTTTAACTCTCACTGCCTAAACTGTAATTAAAAAATTAATCAACGGACATCTGAATCACCAATTTTATCTAGGATCACTTTTCCTTGTTACAAAAGCCTGAATCACTGCACTGTTTTCATTAAACTCTACAGCCCTGTGAGTTGCACAAAAGCACAGATTTCAAAAATATAGGTAAATATATATTGAGTTTTTATCTATTGGCATAAAACAAGCAAAATACATAGAGGTTATCAAGTTTGAAAGAAAAATACATTTTTGGCAAGAGTCTTCACCAGAAAATATCATAAATTCAAATCCTACAGGACTGACTCCAAAATTAGAACAGCTAAGAGGTGGCATAAGAAGAGCCCTTTTACGTCTACTCAGGATTTGCCAATTCAAAAGCCTTAAAACACGTTTGAACGTTTGAGGCTCAGAACACTGTGAGTGGTAGGCTAGTGGCCACCTTGAGAGTGTGAATACCCTTCAAACTATATAAAATCGGAGTTTTTAAAACACTGTGATGGTCAAACAAAACACAACTGCAGACAGAATTCAGAGTATATGCCATGAATGTGCAACCTCTACATTAGCACAATAACTGGACTTTTTAAAACCAGAATTCACAATACTTGGGTCTTTCCAGATTAAATACTTCAGAGCCCAGTACGCTTCTAGAAGTAAACTAGTGTTCAAATATTTTCTGGATTAACAACATAAAACAAAAGGTTCTTCAAATATTGGATACAATCACCAAATAACCTGTATATTTAATGAACTGGGTTGTGGGATTACACATCAGTGCTGTGTGCTGGAGCTGGCCTGCAAAGAAAGACTGGTGTGTGTCTCTTTCTAACGCCAAATTTAATGATATCAGATTGGAAGGTGAAATCAGCCATGGCGAGAGTATTTATAACCACAATGTCAGTAAATACTACAAAACAGGGCACTTTTTCATAAGAGAAAAGCATTCACCAGCACAATATATGAACAGTACATCTTGGTCATATTTTCATTTGTTCAAATATACTACATAAAAATTTTAATGAATGACGTTTTAAAATATACAAAGAAAAAATTTTAACTAAGAAGATAAATTCAATACAACAGGCTAATGTAACACAAATGTTAGTAACAGCATCCTTTCAAAAGTAAATTTTACTGTCTAGGGCACAGACTTTATCAATAAAGTTGAAATGTTTCACAAAATAGGAGTCCCTGTGATACTTCAGATGTCTCTTTAGTTTAAAACCTGATCCACTAATTATCCCATTAATTTACTTGTAAAGTTTAAGTAAAACCCTAGAGAATAAACCATACTGATTTCAGCAAATTATGAAGAGAACCCAAATTAAAAATGATTAAGTTTAATTAGGTATATAGGATATAGAAAGTAATTCTCTCAGAATTTCCTAAGATTTTGTAAAAAATTGACTTACACATAAATGTAGACAGCATTTTAATCCAACAATATAATATTTGCTCCCCAGAGCAAAAGCTCTGCCATTAGCCTGTGCCTTGCTTCTTTCATCCTTAAAGTATGAGTCCACTTTAAGGACTGTATGAGATAATACACGAAACGCATTTAGCAAGTTTCTGATACACTGAAAGAGCTTAATAAGCCACACTCTGTAATACCACCACCAGGTTCTTTGCAAGTCATTATTTTTGAAGAAATATATCTTTATAAACTCCCCTAGAGATTAATTTTCTGATGTAAGCCTGAGACTACAAGTGGAGGCCAAACATGAGGTGAGTCATTCTGAACATGAGTTCAGCAGAGGAGCACAAATGTATGGTCAAGGAGGCCCCAGAGAGAAGGCACAGGCCGGCCTGAGGAGGGCAGCGTGTTCTGCGGTGTGTGCCAGCAGCAGCAGCAACAGCCAGAGCTTTCTGTGGTGACTGTACCGTAAGTTACCTTTTACAAAGTCACTCTGTCTTCAAAAGAATTTTAAAACATTCTGTTTCAATGAGAAGCAACAAGTGCTCTCTCTAAAAATGGACAAGGTATAAAAAAAACACTGGGGGATAAAACCATAGCAAACCTCCTTCTTAAGAAGTAAACACATTCCTTTAATTGTAGCCGACTTCCTGGAGGGTAGTGATTTCTGCTAGAGAAATCCAACTTTCATTTTATATTATATATATACATATATATATATACACACACAGATACAAACAAAGCTAAAATTCTTTGTTAACTATAAGCATAGGAGAGAGAAGAAATTATTCTTCGTTTTGAACTTTCTTTAGCAAGGCATTTCAGTTTTTAAATAGCTATTTGATACTCCCCCAAAACAATTAAACAATTTCAAAGTGGTCAGAATAGTAAATAATTCCTAAATAAACACTCATAACCAGGAGTCAGAACTTGTAATATCCCTTTTAAAAAGGAGCTATTCACTAATTTCATCATTATTGAAATACGGTCAAATAAAAAAGAAAACCCAGAAAACAGTATTTAAAAAGTTTACAATTTCAAATGAAATTTCAATTCTCCCCACCAAGCCAACAAAAACACTTAGAAGTTCAGGGAGTAGTATATTTACCCTGAAACTAAACACTGTTGTTCCAGAAAATATAAACGTAAAGTGTAGTGTGGTCTCAGGACCCTTGAGGGTCCCCCCAAAACGCAAGGTCAAAACTATTTTCATAATACTAAAATGTTATATGTCTGTTTCACTCATGGTTCCACAAGTGCACAGTGGAGTTTTCCAGTGCCCACATGCCATGTCACATAGAAAGAACTGTCATGCAGAAGCAGTATGAGAATCCCACTGCTTCTATTAGGCCAGATATTAAAGAGATGTGCAAAATGTAAAACAATGGTCTTCTAAATAACATTTGTGGAAAACAGTAATTTGTCATCAAAAAGGGTATTTATGTTAACATGTAATGGGTTTATTATCATTATATTTAAATGAATAAACATGTTTTTAAAAGATCTCAGTATTAATTTCTAATACAACAAATTCTGAGCGATATAAGTTACATAAACAAAAGCTCTTTGAGAGCTCTATTAAGAGTTAATAATAGTCCTGAGACCAAACTGTTTCAGAAGTCTTGGTACTGTGACAGGAAAGCAGCCACTTAGTTACTGCTTCCATTTTACCAATTGACAGGAACTGTACCAACGAGGACGTGTACTGGGAGCAGGGCAAGTCACAAGTAAAGAAAGCACCGATGTGCTTCTTCACATTTACAGAAAGAATTATTCGACAGAAGAAAGTGATTACCTAATCTCTATTTTCACAAAAAAGAGAGAAAAATATGCCTTTAAACTTATCAATGAAGTTTGTCACCCTAAAAGAAAAGAAAATTTTCTTTCCTCAGCAAACACAGGAGAGAAGACCTGATTCGACTAGTAAATCAGGAAACTCGAGTCTTCATCCTTACCACCTCTGAGTATTTTCTCCTCTTCAGTGCTCAACACAATTCTGATGGTCTGTGCAAAACCAGAAGCAAATCTGAATATGAAAGTCTAACTGAAGATTTTAATCCACATCAAATCTGGATCACTTCTTACAATAAGCATTTCAATTTCACAAGTTTTCATTTAAAGTCAACAAGAGTTCCCACTTAATTACAAACCTCAAGATTTACCCAGAAAAAAATAGTCTTTAAAATTATTTTATCAACAACTGTTTAATTTACTTGTTTCTTAGATGGAAAGCCTGGTAGGTTAATTGAATAATGGCCTACAATTTTATAGCATAACTTTGTACATGAGTTGATTGGGACCCAATACAATCTAAAACATAGGAATTCAAAGACATTTCTTAAGAATTCCCTCCATGAGAAGGGGTCTGGAAGGACACCCCAAAAATGCAGACATTTCAAGTATACACCAAGACACACCCAGACCTTTGCAGCATTCATTTAATTCTAAGAGCCATACTGCTCAGAAAAGGGGCAGAGATTTCCCAATTTTCTTGCTTATCAAAATCGTTCAGATAACCACACGTTCAGCTAGATATGCACTGGACAGCAATGTTTCAAGAAGTCTGGAACTCTACACAGATTTTAATATAGTATGAAAACAACTCCTGTAGTCACCATTCGAAAAGGTATTCAACATGAATAAATAATGTTTGAGGAAACTGATGTTCACCTCTTTTAATACCAAGCTTTAGAAACAATTTAAATCATTATAAGAAAAATTTTCAAACATGTATCACATATTTATATACGTAACCTCACCTTTTCTTGATGACACAGTCACAGTAATAGACAATTATCAGAAGAAGATGTAATATACTGATGCCCTCTAAGCTGGGCTGGCTGTCCCTACACTAACTGGTCTTTGACAATATATGCTCTTTTGGTCTGGGAAATCTATTAATCAAAACTTCACATAAAGACAAATGCATGAGCTCTAACGTATAGACACTGTGACTTATACGGGCTGCTCAAAGGCATTTTTTTAAAAAAAAATATTACAAGTTTCTCAGTTGTGTTCTGTTTTGATGAGACTGCCAGATTACCACTGGATGAATGAGGCATTATATAAATATTTAAACAAGTTCATTTGAATATTAACATAAAGCTATAACTAAACATTAGTATTGTTGCCTTTTTAAACAAAGTATTCTATAACTTTAAGGTAACACTGGGTTCCAGTTTCTTTCCCTCTAGAAATGAACATAAACAAATGTCCTATTAATATCAGTTTGTCCAAACAAAGAAAACTGAGGTGCAATCATGTCACAGTTAATGCATGTCTGCTTCCAATACATTCAAAGACAGTATTTAAAAAAAAAAAAATCAATAGTTAAAATAAGCCTTTTGCAGTCTGAGAATTCAAGATACTTTTAAAAATTTGTAAATACACATACATGCAAATTCTTCATATATACAAATTTTCACAAAATTAAGAAGTTGCAAAGAAATCAGAAGGATTACGGTGAATCTAACAAGCTACATTTAAATGCTTTACCACTGACATATTCCTGAACATAGCAGTTTTAATAAATTTTCTACATGGCCTTTTATAAAATTTTCTTTTAGACATAAAAGTTAGTCACTAGAAGTCTTCTGAAATTCTAATTTAAGAATTCAAGATGTTCTCAATTCACTACTGATATTTAAGGCCACTTTGGTAAAGGCATTGCAGCAAGAACACAAAAACAATAGCATATTTTCTAGTATTTATTTTTTTTCACCTGCAAACTGTAGCAAAACATGATCAGCTTTATTCTGCAGACAGGTATCCCTCTACATTTTTAAAGAATTTAGGCATGTATAAATAGAAGAGCTCTTTAGAAAGGAAAAATTCAAGAATGAATAAAACCTTCCAATTCTGACTCTGTAACTTTCCAGAAGCAATGGTTAAAGTGATTTTAGGTCATTCATTCCAAGATATATGACAGCACCTTAAAAGTGGCTGATCTATTTCCCCAGTAACATTTCTCACATAACAATGTGTTAAAGTTACAAATACTGATATGCACAAATAACTAATTTCTAAGAAAAATATGTACAGTACTGCAGCATAATGAATGTGGTATCTGCAATAACTTAATATTAGCCAATTTTTAATATACATGATACCGCTACTTTTTTTGCCAATTCACAGGTTAAAAGTTGTTACTGGAGCCCTCTGTTTTGCACATATTTCCTGGTGTTTAATACACAATGCAGGCTTTTTAAAGACTTCTCTTGTGTTTAAAGCTAAAATCAGTGAAACAAGACAACAGTGCAAGAGGCGGAGAGATGTAATGTGACCATGTAAAAGTTCGTTCCAGTAAAGTGTCTATATAAGGCTATAAGAAAGGATTGGTTGATGAGCTTCCTGTTGGAAATTGTCCTGTCGGTGCACCAGTCTAAAGGAAAACATAAGACAAAGTAAATAAATAAGAGTGTGTGGAGAAAATATTTAATGTTATTTAATTAAACTAGATTTAATTAAATAGTATTTAGATTAGGAATTATTGGCAATCATATTTATTCATCATTGTTATTAGCAATATACTGGAACAAAGCGACAGGTTATCAGGCACTGTGTTGTGCCTATTGATATCCATTATTTCATATAATTCTCATCATAGATTCTAAGAAGGGACCTGGCCCTAAAAAAATGCATTTATGATTCAAACCAAACCTGACTCCAGGATTCCTTTTTCACATTGTTCACTAAATCTACAGCCTCTCATAAAGCATTATTTTGACAAGAAAGCAGACAAGTTTCATGTCTAAAATAGCTTATTAACTGTCAGTGCTTTGATTTGCAACTGATTAATGTGTTTTCTGGGGTATTTTTTTGAATTTTATTTTTTTATACAGCAGGTTCTTATTAGTTATCCATTTTATACATATTAGTGTGTACAGGTCAATCTCAATCTCCCAACCAATTCATCACACCACACCCCCAGCCCGCCACTTCCCCCCTTTAATGTGTTTTCTTAAAAAGGGATCGTGCACAATGGCTGCCTCGGATTTGTATAATCTTGCAGAATACCAAAGAGCATCTAGGAGGAATCACATCCTGCTTTTCCCAATTTGAAAACAATGCAACAACTTAGAAAGTGCTTAAAATTGCATCTCACTTACCATAAAAGGATTACTAGATACTCCAGCAGCTGCAACTTGACCAAAAGGGGTTACCACTGGCTTTGTTTGTCCAAATGCTGCAAAACCTGCACCTTGTTTAAAAAAACCCACCAATTATAACCATACCTTTGAGACAATCTGATGCTTATAAAGCTTCATAATGAGTTTCAGAAAAATTCCTACCAGAGCAACAATAATAAAAAAAATCAATGTTAAACTGTTGAGTCTCATGCTCTTTCAAACAGCAGTTAAACTTCCACTGGCATGTCTTAAAGAACTTACATTGACTCTCCAGAAATGGTTAATTCCAGTTTGTCTCAGCTACGTAAATTGCTGACAAAGGATTTAATGAAGAGATAAGCTTGTGACTATTTGAGAGGGGCTGTGATCCAGGTATTTCAAACTTTAGCAAATGAGTGAAATGGGCTCCCCACCAACCAAAAAAAAAAAAAAAAAAAAAAAAACCAAAAAAAACCCCCAAAAACAAAAACTGGTCTCTAGTGAATTTTCCTGAAAACAAGTAACAAACTCCAACCACAACACAGTCACCTATTTAGAAAATGAGTTTATGTCACCAAAAAAACCCCAGAACAACAACAAAAAACGTACACAAAATGGAACAAAAACAGTTCTCCAATGCAAAATAAACAAAAACACTCTAGGTCTATAAAGTTTCCTTTTAAAATCAAGAGGCGTATTAATAACACAGAAGATATAAGAAAGACACTGGAGATTCTGAGAAAGAAGAGGTACTCTTTAGTCCCTGATTTCTCCTAAACCTATAATCTGGTCACAAAAACTACGAAATCACTCAATTTTCTGTGGCCCAAATCACCAAAGGCTTTTCTATATTTGTGTAGTAAACATTCAGCAGATAATGCTACAGCATTCTCTAGATAAGTCTTTTTGTCCAAACATTCATATTATGATACATAAAGGACACCTGCAGTGGACCTACAGCTAGCCAAATGTTAGATCTTACCATTGGGCTGTTGAGAAAAGGCTGTCTGCTGAGGGAAAGTTGCTTGGGCTGGGAAGGCAGGCTGCTGGAAGCTGCCACTAAAGCTGGTGGGAAGACTGTAGGGCGTGGGAGTCCCAAACCCCGCAGGCATGCTCATGGATGCCGTGCCGAAGGTCGCCGCTGGCAGGAGAAAAGAAAGGCTGGTCACTTATGAAGGGTAGGTTTTCGTATATATACGCATTCTCAACGTATGAAACAGACATCATTTACCTTAAAAAACAGTATGATGTATTTTAAACTCCAAAACTCCCAACAAACTTAATAGTAAGTTTTAGCTCCAGTTTAACATAATCTATATTTGTTCTCCTGAAACCAATGACCAGAATGAAACTCATAAAGCTATCATTTGAAATCACAGGAAAACTTCTCAGAGTAATTATATACAGTTTGAGTCTAAACAGCAGTCTACTTTTTAAAGTCTATCATCATGCAATTCACATGTATACTCGTATATACATTTTTAAGTTTTGTTTTGCTATATGCAGTAAAATAATCAAGCATTTAATTGTATCCAGTGAATTGTCTGCTATAATGTAATATATGTGTTCCTGGAAAAACATTGAAACCCTCTGCAAAATAATTCACTATAAATAAAACTTACAGGAGAAATGGGGTCAGAGGCAGGCCACTCAAAACCTATGCAGCTTTCTAACCCAAGGCAAAAAAAGGGGTGGGGCGGGGGGCGGTCCTAATAAAAACACTAACACAATTAAACTGAAAACATATGGACTCCCATTCCTTTTTTGGAAAGTAAATGAACACTGCTTTGGACAAGGGGTATAAGGAAGGTTAGGTCAGGACTGATGAGTTATAGAAACTGGGGCAGAGTACATAAAAATTAAACAAATAGTGAAATAAGCATTCTTACAAGAGACAAAGAATGTAAGATGAATGACACTGTGTCCAATAACTTCTCCATGGCTTGCCACGTCCAGCCACTATAACTTGATGGAATAAAGCATTCATTCACAAGTTGGGGAAATGCGCGTGTGAAGTACAGCTATATATATACATGGTATGCTGTCATCACTCCCCCCGTTTACGAATTACTTATGAACTAATTCACATTATTACATTATCATATTATTATATTATTTATATAAACACATATAGTAGCAGAACAGTATATTACTTTTTGCTAGTGAAGATTCAAAATGGAACCTTCCAACTATATGTTGTAGGAAAAGCCTAAGTGAAATAAGAGCCAATAATGGTGCTTTTAATACAGAACACTAGAAATTATATACTGAAATATTTTTAGCATGATGCTATCAATAAACATAATTCACTGAATTTCCTGATTTTAAGAAAAAATTACCAACTTGATTGCTGATTTAAGGCACAAGAAATTAATACTAAAAGTGCTACACAGAATTATCTTTTATTTAAAAAAAAACTAAAAATCATGTTACGGATGTTGCCCAACGTAATTCTCATAATCCTAGTTTTTACAACAGTGCAATTCTCCGCAATGAACCTAATTAGATTTTCCAATTTTAAATATTACTTTTTATTATTGATAAGAAAAAAGGGGAACTAAGCCACTGGGAAGCAAGTGAATTAAAGAATAATAAGCACACTGCAAGGGAAACGGGAGGGTTTCAGAACAGACAACAATGCACTGACATAACTTTGACAAATCACTTTTTAAGAAAGCAGTATAAAGCAAAAGTTGGATACAGTTAAGCAAAACCAAACTCCATGGAATAATGTGGTAAAATGGTTTGGTGCATCGAAAAGGTGTGTCACTCAAAGTACTATGAATTCAAACTTAAGAAAAATAATTGAGAAAGCTATTAACATTCTAATGTTACCATGGAGGTAAGCAACATGCTTTTCAGTATTAAAACGCCACAGAAGATTTTCATGTAACTTTAAATATAATGTATTCCCAATGCCACACATCCATGACCACTCCATTTTAAAACATGGAAAAAACTTAATTCCACATGCAGGGATCCAGAACACCAGCAGAAGCTTCCACAAGCAGGTAGACAAATTGCCACACAAATCTAGATATTAGCTGTGGCCACCTACCAAAATGAGCGTGAGGAAACACTTGAGAATGCATTGCTCCAGAAAGGCCTTATGGAAAGCCATAAAGAGACCAATGTCAATTAACTTATGAATAACTACTGACAAAATAAAAGTAAATTTGTTTCATTAAAATGTTCTAAAATTAGAATATACTGTTACAAAGTAGGTAGCATAAGAATACATAATAAAGACACATCCAACAGAGTCTTTTTATTTCAACTATATTCATGACAGTAGTATTTACACTGTTTGAAATAAAGGGGAGATTAGAATACCAGAAAAACAAAATATCAAATGAAGAAACATTTAGGAAATCCATCTTTTAAACAAATAACATTTTTTTCATGTGAAGATACAATAATATCCATAAAAATACTTTCTAGGCCTCACCACTTACACCCAAAAGTGCTATTCATAGGATCATCTAAAATGATCTAGCATCTACCTTTAGCATCTAAAAATTCAAATCTAAAAAACTAAAAATAAAATAAAACTCAAATCTTGGAGAAAGCACTTGAATAATGTTTGATTGTTTTATTTATGACTCCATACATTAACTAGAAAAGCCTAATGATAACTCAAGTGAATTAAATATTACGCAGGAAAAATTATTCGATGTAGTTCATTAGAAAGGCGAGCAGCACTTTCAGTTTAAAATATGATGGCTAAAAAGAGAGAGAAAAGAAAAATACATCTTGTGCAGATCTTACCTGGCATGACTGAGGTCAGACAGGTTACATATAAATAAATGTAATTAACAGAAAACAAATTTAGGTTGTTAAGTACCAGAACCGCTGTTTTAACCATCTGGAGTGGGGTTGTTTCTAAAATATATGGCTATGCATTTTAAATTAACATACTTAACACCAACTAAATTTGGGGAAACAAGGCGATTGAGAGATTAGAGTGGTTCTGTCTTGGTTCTGTAGCTTTCTAATTACAGGATACCACAACTTCTTTAAGCCTCAGTTTCGTCATTTGCAAACGGGGTGGAGGGACAGGGATAGTATAATACATATCTACTTTACAAAGCTGCTGTGATTAAAAGTGCTACAGGGTAAATATCCAAGGAGTGTTATTTTTTCTTGCTAACTTAAAAAGATGTTTACAGCGTGTTCTAAATTCAACAAAAGGCTGATTGAGGGGGAAGGGTTCTGAAACAAGCTTGGTCACTTTATCTCCTTTCTTAGAGCACTTTATAAGCTCTGAGAAATCCTGCATTAATAATACTGGTTAAATTTTGTTTAACTCAGCATTTCCCATATATATTTGGGCGTAGAATCCCTTTCCATGAAGCACTGATAACACCATCTCAGGACACATGTTCTACAAAATAGGCTTTGGCAAAAACTGACTTTAGTCCACAGTGATTGTTAACCAGTATTAATTTCTGTACCTCAATCTGCAACAATGATGCCTAGTTCTGGGCTGCTATAAAAATATTTTAGACTTGTTTTAACAACTTTTTGATATATAATTCACATATCATACAATTTGTCCACTTAAAAGGTAGAACTCAGTGTTCTTTTTTAACGTTATTCACCAGGTGTACAACCATCATCACAATCTAATTTTAGAACATTTCATACCCCCCTCACTAAAAGAAATTCCATACCTATCAGCTCTCCATTTTGCCCCACCTACTTTCTATAGATTTGCCCATTCTGGACAGATTATAAATGGAATCATACATTATATGTCACTCTGTGACTAACTTCCTTTATTTAACCTAATGTTTTCTAGGTTCATCCATGTTGTACCATGTATCAGTACATGTCATTACTTTTTATTAGCAAACAAATTCCACTGTATGGCTATACCACATTTGGTTTATTCATCCATCAGTGGATGGACACCTGGGTTGTTTCCACTTTTTGGCTATTAGGAATAATGCTGCTGTGAACATTTGTATACAAGTTTTTGTGTGGATATATGTTGCATTTACTTTCCTATGAGTGGAATGAGCGGAACCAGTGGAAACAGTGCTGGTTTAGAAGCACTCCGGGTACTAACACTAGATTAGTCATTGATTAATTTTGGACCCTTAAGGCGGGGCAGGGGGCGGGGGGAATCTTTTAAAATCATTTTTTCATTAAATGAATGTTAGAAAATAAAGGTACTCATTCAGGGACAAAGGAGAGATTTAAGAGTTATAAGAGAATTTCCTAATAACCGAAAATTATATTAACTTTATTAATTAGATTTAAGAGCTCAAGTGCTCTGGAAAAAGAATGCTAATTATAGAATCCTAAAATAAAAAAGGTCTTAGGCCACATTGGCTAGTCTACTGAAGGTTTCTATATAACATGGTAAAAGAAAGCCCAAAAGCTTTGTAAATGCAGGAAAAAAGTTATTACTAAAATGTGCATTTTAAGAATGAAATACATCAGTAAAACTTCTTAAATAGTTCACATTGAACTATTATCAGTACCCTCTTTCAAAAGCTACCTCAAATGGAATTTAACAATACTAATATATTTAAGAACACAAAATATTTCTAAAAAACTATTAATTTTGATGGTATGAAAACACTGGAAATACCTAAGCACAGTGTATTTGTCAAAGTGTTATTTATATTTCAGCTTCAGCAGAAACATGTTATATAGTTAACATTTACTTTGACTTAGTCAATTCAATAATAACCTAGTAAAGATGATCAATGTGCTAAATCAAAATGGTTTATAAGGGGAAAAAATTTTTTACCTTGAAATAAAAATTTGTGGACACAGTAGGCTTACCTTTCAATAAATTTTGCTTAGGCTAATATTAAAATTATATCATCTGAACATACTTTGTACACTTTATATTATTTCACATCCCATGTAGAACCTTAACTTTAAAGGACTTTCATACTCCAAATAATTGGGGTGGGGGGGGCCTTAGCTCTAATAACAGAACTAGTCTGGAGGTACAGTCATGAAAGGAAAATGATAGGAATGATTTACCAAGTATACACAATAATGCAAAGACCATGCATGGTGATTTACATCATCTAATTCTCACAACATCCCTGCCAGAGAATAGTGTTCACATTTTACAGAAAAGGACAACAATAAGGCTCTGAGGAGTTACATCAACATAACCTTGGTCAAGGTATAACTTGAATTTCCATCCTTCAGTTGTCAAATGGGGTTATAATAGCTATAAACATCTCAACGGTATCTTGCAAATAATATATCTTCCTATCACTTTTCCTCCATTCATTAAAAAAATAATATACAGGGCTTCCCTGGTGGCGCAGTGGTTGAGAGTCTGCCTGCCGATGCAGGGGACATGGGTTCGTGCCCCAGTCCGGGAAGATCCCACATGCCGCGGAACGGCTGGGCTCGTGAGCCATGGCCACTGGGCCTGCGCATCCAGAGCCTGCGCTCCGCAACGGGAGAGGCCACAACAGTGAGAGGCCCGTGTACCAAAAAAAAAAAAAAAAAAAAAAAAATATACAGAAAGCATTTTTAGGATTACCTAGCAAGTAAATCTAAATCAGGATTTGAACACAAATCTGGCTGTACCCAAAACATACGCACTTAACTTTTCTGAGCCTCAGTTACCTCAGCTGTCAAAGAGTGATTAAAACATTTATTTGATGAGAGTTAAGAGGACTAAATGAGAAAACGTAGAAAACCCTGTGTCATGAGACATTTTATAAATTCATTCCACGAAATCAAAATAATATGCTTAGAAACAGAAATATTACATATATCACAAGTGATGTATAAATATTTTGTCCAAAACACAACAGAAATTTGAAACAATCACTGATTATGTATATTCAGATTAAAATAAACAATTTTTAAAAATCAAATTATGTGCAAAATTCAAATAGTTATTAAACATCTACTGTGTGAGATATCAACAGATTATGACTGAAGACATTTATATGAAAAGGAAAGTTATGGTTCAAACTCCCAATATCACATATTCTCAAACCTTGCCAATGACAAAAAGATATGCTAGTAATTACCAAGTCTAAATGGTGCAAATTTATTGTGATGTTACAAACACCTTAATCTCTCAAAATATCACATCAACAAAGGCTATAACTGAAGTTCAAAGCTTTAGTTGTAAAATTATCTAAATCTAAAAACAGAACTGACAAATTCAGTTTAATGGGTATTGGGCCATACCACATGGACTTGCTAATATTCCAAGGTACTGGCAAATAACTGGTGTTCAGGGTAATAAGACAAAAATCAAAGAGGTACAATACAAGAAATATGTAGCTGGCTTACACTGTGAACCAAAAAGAGGGGGAGCAATAAAGAGGATTTTAAAAAAATTATCAGAAGAGAAAATATTCAAATGTTATACCACAAATTAAACCAGTTTCCCACAACCTAAAAAAATGTTAACACCTAAAAGAAATATGTACTACAAAAAGACCTAATTATTAAGATCTCATGTAATAATACCCATCTATTCCTTGCAATCCCATGAAAAGGAAAAAAGCAAAAAAACTTACACATTTTTTTCTACTAAGATTGAGTTATAACCAATAATTGTGAAACCAGACCAACAAATAAGTCAGAATTACAATGTTCAAGTACCATCTCTGTCATATATTGGCTGTGGGCTTTAAGGCTTTAAGTCTCATCTCCATGCTTGAGCTTCCGCACCTGAAAAACGAAAGCTTTGAGTGGTGGGTGCTAGGTAACTTCTCTGGTCCATTTTCAAATATTAAATTGAAGGATTTTATAAACTTTCAGCTACTATATGTCTTCACGGACAAAACTAATCCACTTTACAGTCACTTCAGTAAGAAAGGAACCTTATTTTCTGATGCTCTTCACATGGTGTCTTTGCAATATATACCTTTTCCAAAGCTTACTGTTCTATAATTTATATTTATTTCTTACCTGTTGCTCCTCTGGCATTGGTCTGAAATGGATTTGTAGAAGATGCCACAGAAGGACCAGCAGCAGCAACAAATGGATTTGTGGAAGGTGTAGCTTTAAAAAATTATAAAATACACTATAAAATCCTAACGCATTTGTATTCAATTATTTAAAGTATTTGTTCATATATTTATGAAGATAGAAAACTAGAGTTTTCTGATAATAAACTGGTGCTTTGATTATCTTCTGGTATCCCTACGAAAATGCGATACAATATATATTAGGGTTCTTTATAAAAACCAGTATATATATATATACCAGAAACACGTACCTCCAAATGGAGCAGGCACACTTGAAGAAGCAGGCTGTGTCTGTGCAGAAGCACCCACTGGCACTGTTCCAAAAACATTACTGAAAACAAGTATTGAAAGAGTTCATGTTTTGAGGGGGAAAAAAAGCAACGGTAATCTATCTACAAGGTTGCCATAAAATATGGAAACAAATAATACTGAACATATCATGTATCACATCAGTTCTCAAACTTTAAGTCTCAGAACTCATTCACATTCTAAAAAATTATTGAGAACCCCAAAGAACTTTAAGTTGCTATATTTACCAATATATATTGTACATCAATTAAAACAAATTTAAATAATTTTATTCATTTAAAAATAACAATAAAGCCATTACATGCTAACCTAAGTAGCATTTTCATAAGTAACCATATTTTCTAAAACAAAAGGAACCTAATGAGAAGAGTAACACTGTTTGATATTTTTACAAATCTCTTTAATGGCTGGCTTAATATATGATCAATCTCTTATGATATGTTGTTTAGGTTGATGCATATGAAGAAAAACTGGCCTCACATGGTAACATAGTTGAACAAAACAGGAGAATTTTAACACCTTTTCCAGATAACTGTGGATATTTTCCTTGACATCATACAAAAAACACCAGGGATAGTTTCCTAAAGGTTAGTTGCAATATGGAATTTGAAACCATATCAATGGACTTTTATGTAAAGTAACATCCACTAGTCTATCTTACACTTTAAATGAATCTTTTACTAACTTTATATCATTTGGAAAATAGTTGATGCAAATCTTCAAAATGTCAACATATTTCCCTATGCAAAATAGAAAAATTACAATCATTAATATCACCATCCATCTCATCAGAAAAGTAATGGGAAGCTTAATTTTAAGCCCACGGTGGCCCCTAAATTTTCCAAAATTCTACTATTTGCTTGAGGGTATGTATTTTAAGTAGTTATTTTCCTTAAAGTGACAGACTTAAAATTTCATTTTTGAGAAAATGTCTACCAAATATCGAAATCTGAATAACCATAGTTTGTCTATCAATCATACTTTCAAGAATAAATGGTGTTCCATAAAACAAGTGGCTGGTTTATTCCACAACTCAAACAACCACACAAGCTGATTTTACTCAAGACAGCTTTATACTTCAGTATATAGCAGAACTACCTGATGCATACCTTACTTCAACACACAGAAAATTAAGAAGACATATTTAAAGGTCAAGACTTAAATTCCTTTACTGCTTCATACGGCATATTCATAATAAAAACTGCATCAAAAATATTCTAAGTAAAACTGAATGTGTGGTGGTAAGGAATATAATGACTATTAGATGACTATTTGTACGGCTTGGTGCCAAAGCTGTAAATCAATGCTAAGGCACCAGCAAGTTTTACCTGTCATAGTTTTTGCACCATCAAAACAAATGTCAATTACTGAAAACATAAATAACCCCTCAGAATTATTATGAATTTAGGTTTTAACCTCACAGACCTTTTGAATGGGTCTCAGGTACTTCAAACATTCCATGGGTTACACTCTGGGGGACCACTTATGATTATAATGTAATACCAATAAACCATGTCATTACATATACCTGTCTATGTTTCCAGACTTTACGACCACATTGCTATAGTCCACTATTATATATGTGTAATGTAGACAACATTAGTAAAGCAAAAAATACATAAATACTCTAAATTTTATTCTTTGGATTCAATTTTTCCCATCTGCCATACAGAAAATTTGTTACTGAAGAGTGAGCCAAACTAGTTAATGTTACCATCTTATCATTTCTCTATGGAAAAGGTGCTAAAGGGAAATAAAAAGCTACTCGGATAACAAAAAAGAAGAGACAATCTGTAGGAATGGAAAACTAAGAGATGGGTAAGACACTGTACAGGTAAGTCACCTGTACTTCTAGGTCTGCTTCCTTGACCCAAAGATGAAAAAGTCAAAACTAGAAGAGTTTTTAAAGACCAAACACTGTTAAAATGCAGTAGACTTTCTGCTGCCAAGAATTTCTTACACCCGATATATCTGAACACAGTAACAGGTATGTCTGTTTATAAATACCAGTATGACAAAAGAGATACAGAATTGGTCTTGGGTTCTGGTGCAAACATTTCTAAAACTGCTTATTTACAACTAAGGCTATAACATGCTACTTTAAGTGTTTAATCTTCATGACTGAGAACTGTACATTAAAAGCAAATAATTCTGTAAATGGATTCTCTGCTGAGTACAATTAAATTTGTATATGACTATCCATTTCAAGATGTGTATATACTCTAAATTACATTTTAGTGTTCAAGGGAAAAAAGTAACAAAGCCTTCGATTAAATAAAAAAATAAAACTATGGCACTTAACTCAAGGATTATATTTTAATTAGAAAATTTAAACACAGTTTCCTCAAACTTACAAAAATATTCAGGAATCTTTAAGCCCCAAATGGTCATTACTTAACAGCATTATTATTCAGAGTTGCAAGAAAGTTTAAAAGATAAAACACAAAGCAGGAACACAGACTAAGAAAAGCTACCTGCTAGCATTACTTGTGGAAGAATATGCGTTACTGGAGGTGGCCGCGGAGCTGAAAACGCTGTCCAGTTCTGCCAGGGCTGCATACTTGTCTGAAGATGCACTTGACTGACTGGGAACTGAAACCACAGAACCAACAGGAGCTTTACCTGTGGTCCCAAACCCACTACCCTGATCACCACCTGTGAACAAACAAAAACATACTACATCAAAAATTTTAACTGATGCTTAACTTAATGCTTTCAACTTACAACCACATTTGCCATGAAACACATGTAAATTTAAAACCGATCTGGAGCTTAGCAAATAAATGGACATGATTCTAGAGTCTTATCCAATAAATAATCCAGAAAATATTGGACAAGATTAGTGCTATACATACCACTCTGATAAAGACAGCATACTGTTTCTGTAACAAAAACTAAGACCCAGTACCAATAACATGTCTAGATTACACATAAAGAAGAAATTCTCAAAGTGCTACATTGAATCTGCAAGACGGGGACATCTCATTCAAGTGAACATATACACTCATAAAATGCTTGAACTATGTGAAGAGTCTATTAATAATATCATTTTCCCAGGGTTGTTCATGAAAAAATTAGAGATAGTAGTAAGAGAAAACATTCACAGAGCACTTACGATGTGCCAGGCACTGTTCTAAATGCCTCCCATGCAACAACACATATAATACAACTTTTTAAGGTCAATGCTATTACTATTGCCCTCGTTTCGTAGGGTAGATGAGAAATCAGGCTCAGAGATTAGGATGCAGAATCCAGTCTGAAAGTAGACCCCTGCTGTTCCCCCACTACACTACGCACTTTGAGAGGCAAAAATACTAGCCTTAAGACCAAAACTAGGTATAAAAATACACTGTAAATATCTTGTTTCTTTAAATAAATACAAAAATATTAATAGAACATAGTTCAAAACAAATGTATCACAGAACCTACCAAATAATCCTCTAGTCATCTCTATTAATAGGATTTCTTGGCCCTTTATGGCCTTAGAACAATAAAGCGTGCTTTCTAAGAAAAAATTAAATTTTTGTCAATTATTTTCTTTTAAATCTAGACGTTTACAAATAGTTTCTAGGCCTCCCATTGTGTAGTTATTTCAGATCCAAAATGTGCCAAATAGTCATGAACATTTAGTGTGAACTAAACATCTATACAACTAAGAAAAGCACATCCTCAGATTTTAATAAATACAACCAAATTTAGAGGACTGTTTAATATACAAATTTGTATTCGTCTGTTTAAAGGCTGATACCTTGCCCGGCACTGAAGATATTGTCTAAATTAGCAAGTGCCGCATATTTGTCTGTAGTCTGTAGACCAGCTTTGTTCGCTGAAACTTTACTAACAGCTGATACTGTTTGATGACTCTGGGAAGTATTGAAGGTTCCAAAATCAGCACTGGAGGATTTGGGGAAGTTATCAAAATGAGCAAAATTAGCATTTACTGATCCAGCACTTCCACCTGTAACAGAACAGACAGAAAACTTGAAATTGCTAGATTTTTCCCAATATCCTTTGATAAAGATTATATGATCATTTCTTCCTAAATTAAGTGCTCTATAAACAATCCTAAATTCTTAAAATTAAAAACTGGCAAATGGCATTCAACTTTAATTATCTACACGTGACTTTCCATAATTTACAGAACTAGATTTTCAAAGGCCCTGGCAACATACAGGGCAACAAGTTTCTGTGTGTAATTTTCTATCCTGGAATGAAGAAAATAATTCACAGGAGAGTGTCTCCATGCTACCTAATTTGAAACTCAGTTACTTCATAGAACATTCAGCTATGTATACTATGACCTTTTACCAATTCTCCCTAAACAAACTCTGTAGGCAAGATGCAAAATATCTTACACTACAGAAGTTTTGTAGTTCCAACAGAGACCTGGTTGAAACAAATCCCAGGGTAGAGATTTAAAATGTTTACAATGTACTACTTTGATCCAAATTTCTTAAAAGGTGGTTTTTGAGCTTTAGACTTATTTTACTTGAAGAACTATTACTTAATTCCACATAATAATTTAATGTACACACACCACCACAATGTCTTCAGTAAAATTATGCCCTAATATACAGCTCAAGGAAAAAATTATTA
Organism: Phocoena phocoena; assembly: GCF_963924675.1. Lineage (NCBI taxonomy): Eukaryota > Metazoa > Chordata > Mammalia > Artiodactyla > Phocoenidae > Phocoena > Phocoena phocoena. The sequence goes on along the minus strand of NC_089225.1, from coordinate 104,157,130 downwards.
CATCAACTTTATCCTGCTAAGATTTTAAAGACTGTTCTGTATTCTAGAGAACTCCCTAAGGTACTACTAAAATACTAAAACCAGTATATATTCATTCTACACTGTTGGTGCTACACTTTTGATGTTGATTCTTTATGCCTAAACCATTAGTCTCAGCAATCAAGATAGTAGATAGATATAGATATAGATATTTATATATTAAAGTGAGAGAAAAGCACACTTATAGGTATTTCAGAAACAACGGTTACACCCTATTTTTTAAAAAACCACAAACACTTTCCATCAATCAGTTTTTTATGCATTCTAAAACAAATATATTTCTTTCAGGAATTAAACTCTAGTTGTTTTCGATTAAAACTAAGTAATGTTTGTATTTAAAAGACTGTGATCTGTTACAAGGAGCTGATGAACAAAGTACATACTGAGCTTTCAAAATCTGTATGAAGAAATTTATTTCAAATTAATAAAAACTGAATTATTAAATCAACTAACTGTTGTATACTACTATGTTCTCTGAGGTTAGCAATAGTGGAGAGAGTAAAAGTGAGACTTTCTGAAGGATTATCATTAAAAGATGATTAACATTCTATAATTGAAAAACCTAAAAAATATAGCACAAAACATACAAATTAGTAAAAGATGCCTACGTGACAACAGAACTTACTGTTGGAAGCCTGGAGAGGAAAAGCTGAAGTAAATTCACCAAAACTGCAGCTAGATGAAAGCATTCTAAATGCTGGACAGCCAGATATTATGTAAATGATGAAATTTAAAGAAAAAAAAAAAAAGAAAGAAAGAAAATTGAAAGAAAAGGCTTTAAGACAATACAGAGTTAAAAGCTGAACGAAAAATAATCAGCCAAAGATCTAAACAGAGGTTCAATGAGTTTCTGAAAACAATACAGTTTATGGGAGAGCATTCAATTTTTAAAGACCAATTCCTGCACAGAAAACTATTTAAAGTTTATTAAAGTGACTGTTAAATAATCTACTCAACTAATAATATTTATTTTCTGAAGCTTGTTGCCCTGAAAATTACTTAACGTTTTTAGTTCTATGGAAGCAAGCAATCAACTAGCTTCCTTTATTCAGAGCTTAAATCGTAATGTGTTTTGTGAACCTAAAAAACTTTTAGTACTTTAATACCTCTGTGCCTAAGAAATTTAAGGAAGATTCATGTGCAGGAAAAGGAGAATAGATGTGAATTAGACAAAATACTAGCGTTCAGAAAAACGAACAAAGAAAAATATAAAGATTTCAGGTTTCCCCAGAGCTTTGTAAGACAGAACTAATTTAGAACCAGATAATCACAGAATTTAAGTTTAGAGTAATGTTCCAAAACTACCTCTAGAGAGTTTTTTATTTTTTGAAGTAAACATTAAGCATAATGCTGGAGAGCTCTACCTGTAGATTGGGGCTGAAAAGAAGAGTGGCTTGCTGTGGGGAAACCTCCAAAATTACTCGAACCACTAGACTGTCCAAATGCATCAAAGTTTGCAAAATCTGCATTTGCAGAATTCTGAGCTGTAAATGGTAAGGAACAATATATGTTAATGAATATGAAAATTATAAATGAAAAATATGACAAATGAATTTAAGAATTTTATGAAAGTTTCTATGTCTCACAACTTACTTTAAAGAAAACTCATTTAGAAATCAGATTTTAAATTCTACCAGTGTTTATTTCACCCAACTTCAAGCAATTTATTAAAGGGTATCCAGGAATTTCCAAAAATGATAAATGATACACAATGATAAATTGTACACAATAGCCTTTGAGTGACCTCAGGAATAGTACTGTAAAGTGCCTCTATTAAAGGAAACTCTGAATTAAGAGCACTAAATATTTAGTTACAGTAAAGCAGACAGAGATGCAGGATACAGGATACATTTGGAAAATTCAGATTTAAAATAGTGATAAGTGATTCATCAGTTATGTGAATCTAAAATAATGATACAAAGATGGCTTAATTACATTAAATCTTTTGGTTGCTTTTTGAGTTTACAACGATGTCACACCATAGCGTATTTAAAAAAAGAAAACTCGAGTGTATAAAAAGAAGGACATGATCACCAAATACATTGAAGATACTCATATTTTATTAGGAGGCTGCCATTTTAAAACACATATTAAAACTTAAGAAACGATAAAAACATAAAAATCATAGCATAAATGCACCTCATACCCAGTGAAAAAGACCAACTGGTATTTCCCAACTGGTCACCAACCTAAGAGCAAAACTCCAGGCTTCCCTAAAGTTAAAATATGTAAGTAAAATGAAATAACTCAAAAAACTTTTTTTAAGGCCAAAACAGATGCTGGATAAGATTTTTATAGAGGATAAGATAAGAATAAGAAGTGGCTGGTATGCAGGAAAGGGAATGCTAAGTGGTAAGAACGAAAAGCATGTCCAAAAGATGGAGAAAGATTATAATATGTCACCAACAAAGTGAGTGAGCCACTTAAACCCTCTGCAGGCAATTCTACTTCTAGGTAGTTTTTGTAAAGAGATAATATTGCAAATGAGCATGGCTGAATCTAACAGCTAAACAATGTGTTTTTTATAATAATGAAAAACTTAGAAACTCAAATGGCCGACGAGAGATCACTTAAATATATTATGGAACATCACACAATGGAATATAATGCAGCCATTTAAAAAATTCATGTAAAAGAATATTTAGCCCTATACAAAAATACTTACAGCTAAGTAAGTAAGATAAATAGGTTAATAAATTCCAGATACATTTTCATCTGCTAATTTCATTAAACACGGCATCATGTGCATAGAAAATCTGCATTTTAGTTAAATCAAAGTAGTGAGATTTCAGGTAGGTATCATTTCCTTCTTTGTTTGCCTGAGTTCGCTAAGCTTTTTCAATGAATATGTACTCTACTTGTAAACAAACCAAAAGAAGTCACTAAGCAAAAAAATTTTCCATTAACAAAGTAAAACATTATTCTAGGAAGAAAATCAGGAAAACTTAACAGTATTTCATGTAATTGCTGTTTTATCTATCTAAATGGATATGACGGGGGCGGGAGAGGAATGTACCTAGAGTAACCCCCTTTTCCTACACAGCTGTGCCACTTCCCTTCTAGTGTCTTCACACCTACCACTTCTGATGAGTGGAGTGCTATCCCCACATGTCACTGCTCACACTGCGTTCTTAAAAACCTTTTTGGGGGCTTCCCTGGTGGCGCAGTGGTTGAGAGTCCGCCTGCCGATGCAGGGGACGCGGGTTCGTGCCCCGGTCCGGAAAGATCCCACATGCCGCAGAGCGGCTGAGCCCGTGAGCCATGGCCGCTGAGCCTGCGCGTCTGGAGCCTGTGCTCCGCAACGGGAGAGGCCACAGCAGTGAGAGGCCCGCGTACCGCAAAAAAAAAAAAAACCTTTTTGAAACACATCTGACCTGGCCCTTAAGCACTACACACTAGAACCTAAATTAAAAGGCTGCTTATTGCTTAACAATATAAATTCTGTATTCTGGACTCCCTACAATATTTTGTCTGTTTTTACTTAATATGATAAAATTCAACTTTTTTACAGGCTGAAATTTGACTTTCCCCAAAAGAAATATAATGGAAGAAATACTAATAGATAAATAATAAATTTAAAAAATTAATTTCCTAAAAAATATTTTGAAAGGAATATCTATACCAGTTTAAATATAAGTTTAAATAGTTACCATTTAGCATTGCTGAGAACACCAGTAAAAAAGTACAGTTTAGTGAAAAGAGAATCTAAGATAAGAATCAGGGAACTCCATCCTAACATAAGTAACTGTAAACCACTGGACAAGTCCCTCAATTGTTCTGGCTCTACCAGTATTCTCACTAACAAAATGAGAAGATTTGCTAGATGGTCTCTACTAGCAAAACCAACAAACACTATAATTCTACAACTTATGAAACAACAGAAATAAATTTCTTAAGAGCTTTGAAATACTAAGCCAAAGAGAAGAAAATTCTACTAAAAGACAAAATAAGTTTATTAAGGCCAAAATAGGTAATATAACTATAAACCAAATGAATAGAGAACACGATATAGGAAATTCTCAAATTTAGAGTGGATTATATTCCAAAATGCAAGTTTCCAAGTTTTTTGAACACTTAGCTGTACAGTTGAGAATGACAAATGAAACATCTGTCCCTTGTAGAAACAAGAATTGGGTCCCTAAGTTAGTTTGTGGCTTATAACCTCGAACATATATGTAGCCTATAATAATACATATTCTACATTTAACTTGTATTTAGAACATCATATGGGAAAATTTTACATTTAACATGTTTGAAACAACATCAGGGAAAAAAATCAGTTCAATGCAGGCTTCCCTGGTGGCACAGTGGTTGAGAGTCTGCCTGCTAATGCAGGGGACACGGGTTCGAGCCCTGGTCTGGGAGGATCCCACATGCCGCGGAGCAACTGGGCCGTGAGCCACAACTACTGAGCCTGCGCGTCTGGAGCCTGTGCTCCGCAACAAGAGAGGCTGCGATAGTGAGAGGCCCACGCACCACGATGAAGAGTGGCCCCCGCTTGCCACAACTAGAGAAAGCCCTCGCACAGAAACGAAGACCCAACACAGCAAAAATAAATTTATTAATAAACTCCTACCCCCAACATCTTCTTAAAAAAAAAATCAGTTCAATGCAATCCATTTTGTTGGGCAAGCCTATTTTATCACATTTATATTTTCCCAATGATTTCCCACCAGAGCACCAAACACACTCATCAAATACCTATTCACTATAGCAAGACAGGGTTTTGTAATACTTCTATCCATTTTTATTTGTAGACACTGAATCTACTGTCTTCAACAACTGATTATAGTAACTTTTTAAATTTGTAAAGTGTTACGGAATGAAACTGATAAACACAACTTTGGAAATTAAACACTAATAAATTCAGTAAACAAAAATTACTATCTGGAACCTCAAACAATCTCTACACAAAGAAATCCAAACTAAAAAGAATGTGACAAAATAATAAAGATGCTTTTTACAGTCTTATTCAAAAACTACAAAGGAGTCAACTCAGAATTTAGAATTTAAGGCACCAAGTTAATGAGCCTGAATCTTGCCAAGAGTTGTCTTTACTCTTCGGTGAGCAACAGATACTCATGAGAAAGGAAAAAAAAAATGCAGAGACCAGAGGATGGAAACAGGCAACCCTCATCAAATTCAGCTGACAAACAGACTTTGTTTCACCTATATGATAGTTTATTTTCATTAATTCCTAACATTTAAAAAGAGAGCATTTCACATTACATAACAAGTTTTCATACTTCTCTTAAAAGAAAATCAGTGTATTTAGTAATCCTGAGCCTGTATTTTCATGTGGCAACAGGAGATTATAGACCATCCCCTTTTGAAAGGGGCACTGCATTATATTATTCATTTGTGTTAACTGGGTGGCAAGGCAATTGAGTTTGACATCCCTCATATAAGGTGTGGCCAAAATCAATTACAGTTTACAGTTCACAGGTTTTGTGATACGTTTATTACCAAGCAAAATAACTATTACATGCTGTAGTAAATTATGTTTCTAACTGCATGCCTATTTCTGTAGAAGATGACTTTTCCTGAACATAATACTGACCCCACCACTGACACATATCCACACACACACCAACTCAGCCAGAATGTTCAAATAAAGAAGGGTAAAGACTTCTGGCTTTTAACCCACTGAACTATCTGCAAAAGAACAGTTTTCCCTTTAAAACAATGCCGGCCAGATTGGCGTATCTGAATAATTAGTTTGCTATTAAAAGTTCCATTTGTCATATCAATGTGTTCAGGAGAAAATTTTCACCTAATTTTTTTTTTTTTAAATGATAAGTTCAGGGCAAAAACTCAGCTATCAATGACTTTGTATCTATGAACCATGTATGGAAAAGTAAAAATTCAGAGTGCTTGCAAAGGCTCTGGAAAAAGACATTTCAGATTGAACCGTGATACCAATTTAAAACTTACTTAAGGTAAAATGCGAAAGATGGCATCAACTATACTAGAAGGGAAAATAAATGAGTAATTTTATTAGCTTGTTCTTGCAATATCCATATATATTTTATGCTCCTGGGATCAATCAAATGAAGTAAGAAAAGAGTGATCTGAGTAGTCATCTGTAAATACAAAAGAACTTCAGGCTAAAAAACTATTACTCTCAGGGAACCTGACCTAATCTACATGGTTATTCAACTACTTCCTCACAGACACATCTGTCCTACCATTTCTGCCATATGTGGAAAAGAGACAAAATAGTTAAGATTTACTATCTTCTATCAATCTGATAAAATCATACATTTCTCTCTCTTTTAACATTTTCTACAATTAAATAATGACAATTATTTTCAAAAAGCATTTTAAGGGAGTTATTAAAAGTATGAGGGTAATCACGGCACAAATTAGTCTGTGGAGCTGCACTGTCTTGTCTATTTTTGGCTAATATGATTACACAGAAAAGTGTAACATCAATTCCCTGACTTGCAAATATTCACAAATTGCGTTTAGAGACAAAAACAAAAACACACATACACACACAGAAGGGAAACATGAAATAAGTCATGAAATAAGCTGAAAATTTACAAAAGAGTTTGGCAGTTACTTTTCCATCATTTCAAATTACATTTCCATAAATCTAAAACTGAGATAAATGCAGAATACTCATAAATTACAGAAGGTTCACTCTCTATTCACTGAGTCTTCCACCAACTCTTTTGGCCACCATTCAAAAACCAAGAGGGGGGACAGAAGCTAGGGCTCCTGTCTGCTCAGAGAGGGAACTGGCTTCCCACCTAGAGGATGAAGGGAAGAGTCTCCTCGGCCTCCTTCTGGACTTCTGGGCTCAGCCAATGTAAAGCAGGTGGAAACCTACCACAGCCCTAACAGCGCAAGCCTCCCTATTTCTTACCCTTCTCAGTACAATCTCTCCTGAAAGAAATTCTCATCCTAGAATCCCTTTTGAAAAGCAAACACACACACAGACACAAACATACATAAATCACACCACAACTTCCTTCTGTAGCATATTCTTAGAAAATGTTTCCACTGGTATTTAAAACAAAAAATTCCTTCAATGCTTGACAGAAATAAATGTGGCTGAAGAGCAGGTTTTCTATAATTTTCCAAACTATCTCAAAAGGCACATTTCTGGATGCATATAAACATGACATACTTTGTACCATTATTATCCAACTATAAGCCAGGACGTGAAATTGAAAGGAAAAAAAATAAGTGGGATAGCATCACAATTTCATAGGTGAATAAAAGAAGGTAAAATAAATCCCAAAGTACTAATAGGAAATCAATTCAGTAAGCACTGGCTTCAGTTATGCTTAAAAAACAGTGAAATATATACATGCAAAAAACAGAAAGCAAAGTTTCAAATTATCAAATAAAACTGCTTCAAAATGACCAAATCAATTCTTAAATTAGTGTACACTATTTAATTTGATGATTATTCAATCACTCTGGCAAAAGCTGCTGGGAAAAAACTTACCTGCATGACTGTTGAAATGTGCAAAGTTTGCAAAATTGGCTGTAGCTGTTGACTGAGGTGCTGGAGCAGCAAAGATGTCTGAGCCAAGATCACTTAAAAGGTCAAACTGCTTCTTTTCCTGCTGCTGCCCTTGAGAGCGACCTACAACAGGAGACTATAAACCACATATTAACTATAAAGAGCTTCCAGTCAGACCTGCTGAATTTTTATACCACTACTTCCAATTCACCAAGCTTAAAACACAGTTTAAAGATTACATAATCTTCCATTTGTAGAGTTTTGAGTTCTTTGATGTTTTTTGAAAAGCACAAATTTTCAACATCTATTCCCATATTATCTTTCAATGTTAAGTACAGAGTCAAAAGCAATGAAATACAATTACAACAGTTGTTACACCTCATGACACGAGACAGACTTACTGCTAAGACAGTATGATGATAAGGCTTTCGTAGAACAAATCTTTTATCCATGGGAAGAGTTACAATATACTGACTTTACCCTTCTCTTCATTTTCTACTCAGACCTTTGATGAAAGTGGAGCAACTTATCTAGATGCCCTAGTATGTGCATTATTTTAAAAGGTGGAATTTATTTCAAATAGTACCATGCCTCAGGATCATTCTTGTGTAGGACAGACATTATAATGCCACACAGTAACAGATCTGTCACAGCTCACTGACTATCATGAAGTACAGAAGCATAAACTCTAGACACCAACTGCTGAAAAGACTTCAGTTTTTTAGAATATGCTATGTAATGCAAAGCCACCTGCATTTCAACGATAAACATGCTTCACAATCAGGATGGAGAAAAAATCCTATGCTTGAGAAACCCTTTCCTGTAAAAGAATATCACAGAGGCCATACTGTTCTAACTCTGATGGTCGCCACAGATTCATGTTTTACCACTGTATGTTATATGATACGTATGATAAATGTGTTGATAGATAGCTATAATAATGTTCCTGTACAGCTTTACAAACTCGTATTCACAATAGCATTCGCAATAGCAGAAAGAACAAACACAGACACATTCCAACTACTTAACCAAGTATCTTTTAATGTATTATAAACCACTAGGACACAATGCTACTGGTATATAAGGTTACGCAACTGTCTTAATGAATTCCCAAATTCATGGTACTCAATCCTCCTTAAGTAGAAGCCTCTACAAAGACTTAAAAACTACTCACCTGACTAGGTGTGCCCTTATTTAAATGCAGTGCTGGTGCTGAATCTCCTAAAAGAGATTTCAGTGGTTTGACCTCAGGTGTGCTGCTTGTGCTACTGGCAGAGGACCCTGAAATAGATGCATGAACTGATGCCACCACTTTGGCTTGTTCTGGTGGGACATACCTAAAACATATGAAAAGTTAAACAGGCAGTTAACTAAGGAAGATGTACGGAACACTAAGCTCAAAATGATAAGCTTAATTCTAATTTTGTACAAGACTGGTTTGATATTAATCTTATTTCAAAACCGTCTTAGAACTGACAGCTTAAGACTACACTTAATTAAAGTATTCAGAGAAAGGGTAATAAAGACTAACCACAAAACTTGTTTTGATTATTTACTTACAGTTTTTCTAATAAATACAATATATTAAATAACTGCTTTTTTTAAAAAAGGACTCGTAGTTAATCATGATGATATTTAATTAATAACTCTAATTTTTAAAAACCAAAGTATCGTATGCTCATAAATAACGTTTGAAAACAGAGAAGGAAGGAGAAACATTTATTATATCACACTTAGTAGCCCAAAATATAAAGGTCTATTACAAATCTATAAGATTAACAACACAATTTTTAAATGGACAGAAGCAATTCACCAAGGGAGACAAAGAAATGAAAATACTTGTAACCGAATAAAAATGTAAATTAAAATGACATTCGCATTTGATCTGAGTATAAACTTTACAAACTGAGTTACTCTCTATTAAAATACATAAATAGGTATACTCTGTGCCCCAGAAGTACCATTTCTAGTAACTTATCCTTAGGAAATAATTGACTAACTGTACACACATAAATGTATACGTAGGTTATCACAGCACTCCTTAAAATTTTTTAAATTGGACAATAAACCAAAATCCACCAGGAGAAAAATGCTTAAAAGGATTATACTAACATCTATATAATAGAATAAGACATAGCTACTCTGTCTTGACATGCAAAGATGTCCATAAGACTTTACAGGTCTTTCTCGTTTGATCTCAGTCATGTAAGAATTCACAGGATCAAGGGAGTAAAGGAAGGAAAGAGAGGTAGTAAGAATATAACGCCTAAATATTGGCAACGCTAATCTCCAGAGCTGGGATTATGTGAGAGCTTTTGCTCTCTGTATTTCTGGGGTTTGTTCTACCTACCCTCCTTCCCCATATTACACAGGTGGGAGAAGTAGAAAAACAGAGCTTTTCTACTCTGTTCCAGAATCTGAGTTCAAATCCCAACTCCATCACTCGATAGCTATGAAACGTAGGGCAAACTACTTCAACTCTCTGTGCATCCAAATTTTCTTCTAAAACACTGACATATGGTTGTTATGAGGTATAAACAAGTTAACATTTATGAAGTACTCAGAACAGTTTTCTGGTACAGGTGTTAGCTATACAAGTGTTGCAATTATCAAATTATATAATAATCACAAACAATAAAACTGCTTTGTTTTTTCCAGTATATGGGAGAAAACAGGAAGTCACACTTTCCCATAATTTGGCCTATCAGTGATAATGCCAATTTCTGAGTATAGCCAAGTCTTATTAACGGATAAAATCAGATAATAGTCTTTGGCTCAAAGGCTTCCTTAACTAAAAGTAAAACAGCTAAGCATGTATAGCATAGGAATTGAGTCTGAAAACTGGTTAAAAGAACAATTTCAAAATCCCTTTAGATGACAGCAACAGTCTCAATGTTCTAAGTGCAGTTGCCCAGTAAGGCTTTTTAGGGAGAGTGCATTTGGATAGTGCTTATGCCCTGTTAAAAACCCACTGCCCCACTCCAGTTACATGTCTCAAGTATGCGGGTATGCAGGACTGTGAGTTTAAAATGCACAGGTCCCAGCCTAGCTGAATGTTGGTCACTCCCTCTCCCCTATCCAACAACTGAAGTTTCTATTTGTATTTCTCTTATTAACTATCCTGTTTCTTAGGACAGAAAAGATAACACAAATTATAATTATTTGAGGTTTACAATTATTTGCTTACTGTTTAAATGAATTATTTTTATTTTGTTATTATTATTAATGTGGGGGGGGGTTTCTGGTTTTAATTCTATAAACCTTATTCACACACACTTTTCTCTTGGTAGTTGAAGCTAAACTATCTGAAATCCCAGCTAAGTCCTATTCAAACTAACTCTGAGCTGGTAAAAGTAAAACTGTTGGGAAAATCAAAAATTAGGCCAAGGCTATCAAGCAGAAATGTCTTAACTACAGGAAAGGGTCTAGGAAAAGGTCTAAGAAATTAAGTACTAAAATGATAAAAAGATAATTATACACTTCATTTTAAGAGAATCACTTATGGCACCATGTTTTTACTATCACTGCATCTTCTAAGTTTTTTCTTTCCTGAACTAAAATCTTACTGATACGTTTTCTTCTATATTCATACTTAATGTTTCTAGTAATGCTGAATATATAGCCCTGGCAAAAATTAGTCTCCTCTAGGGAATACAAAGTTCACAGAACATACAAATCAGAGCCCCTTCTTTCTACCATGCTCACTTAATGTAGGTAGAGATATCTCACTCATAACCATGGCAAGTATTCCTGAACCAAAACAAGCTCTTGAAGATATTCTCTGAGTTCAAATACAGCTCCTCAGGGAAACAAGAGGCCATGTACTTCCTCATTACCTATTCCTCCTATTTGTGACTCTCTCTCATCTTCTTAACGTCCCAAGAAGGAAAATATACACTACTGAATACTGATAAAGAAACAACCAAGAATTCATCACTGAGTTTCAGTAAACTGACTTAAATTGTACTCATACAGGTAAAAATGAAGAGCTCAAAGTAACTGAACACTACTAGTTCTATGAATATACCCCCTGCTCTGCTTTAAAAGGCTTACTAGCCAATACATACCTGTCTTAATTCCTTTCTAAAAATTAACATCTGACAGATTTAGTTAAAAAGGTATAAAATCTTCCTTCTTAAACAGGTAGAGTAAAATGACTTCTTGGTTGGGCAGTGAGTGATATTTTGAGCAAAGAATTACTACAACACACAATTAAGTGAATGAACAGATTGCTTCATGAGTGCTTTACCATAGTGCCTAGTACATAAAAGACAGTAAATAAACACTTGCTAAATGAAGGAAGATTTCCGCCCCCTCAGTGGAGCAGGCAGAACATACACATTTATTGATTAATTTTGCTCTCTTACATGGATGCAGTTCGTGGTGCCCAAAAAAATTACAATATTAAATCAAAGATCACTGATTACTGATTACAAAACACCATGACAGATATATAAATAATGGAAAAGTTTGAAATATCTGAAGAATTTCCAAAGTGTGACAGAGAGAAATGAAGTGAGCAAATGCTACTGGAGAAACAGCACTAAGAGGCTTGCTCAGTGCAGGGCTGCCATAACCTGCAATTTGTAAAACAAATCTGTGAAGTACACTAAAGTGAAGCACAGTAAAATGAGATAGGCCTGTATATTGCACTTCCGTCATTCCCAGAATTGTGCCTGTGTCCCTTTTCAACCAATCTTTCCCCATTCGCCAACTGAAAAACATTAGATTTATTCCCACTTTTTTTTTTTACATCTTTATTGGAGTATAATTGCTTTACAATGGTGTGTTAGTTTCTGCTTTATAACAAAAGTGAAATCAGTTATACATATACATATGTTCCCATATCTCTTTCCTGTTGCATCTCCCTCCCTCCCACCCTCCCTATCCCACCCCTCTAGGTGGTCACAAAGCACCGAGTTGATCTCCCTGTGCTATGTGGCTGCTTCCCACTAGCTATCTATTTTACATTTAGTATATATGTCCATGCCACTCTCTCACTTTGTCACAGCTTACCCTTCCCCCTCCCCATATCCTCAAGTCCATTCTCTAGTAGGTCTGTGTCTTTACTCCTGTCTTACCCCTAGGTTCTTCATGACATTTTTTTTCTTAGATTCCATATATATGTGTTAGCATACGGTATTTGTCTTTCTCTTTCTGACTTACTTCACTCTGTATGACAGACTCTGGGTCCATCCACCTCACTACAAATAACTCAATTTCGCTTCTTTTTATGGCTGAGTAATATTCCACGGTATATATGTGCCACATCTTTATCCATTCATCCGATGACGGACACTTAGGTTGTTTCCATCTCCTGGCTATTGTAAATAGAGCTGCAATGAACATTTTGGTACATGTCTCTTTTTGAATTATCGTTTTCTCAGGGTATATGCCCAGTAGTGGGATTGCTGGGTCATATGGTAGTTCTATTTTTAGTTTTTTAAGGAACCTCCATACTATTCTCCACAGTGGCTGTACCAATTCACATTCCCACCAGCAGTGCTAAAGGGTTCCCTTTTCTCCACACCCTCTCCAGCATTTATGGTTTCTAGATTTTTTGATGATGGCCATTCTGACAGGTGTGAGATGATATCTCGTTGTAGTTTTGATTTGCATTTCTCTAATGATTAATGATGTTGAGCATTCTTTCATGTGTTTGTTGGCAGTCTGTATATCTTCTTTGGAGAAATGTCTATTTAGGTCTTCTGCCCATTTTTGGATTGGGATGTTTGTTGTTTTGTTATTGAGCTGCATGAGCTGCTTGTAAATTTTGGAGATGAATCCTTTGTCAGTTGCTTCATTTGCAAATATTTTCTCCGATTCTGAGGGTCGTCTTTTGGTCTTGTTTATGGTTTCCTTTGCTGTGCAAAAGCTTTGCAGTTTCATTAGGTCCCATTTGTTTATTTTTGTTTTTATTTCCATTTCTCTAGGAGATGGGTCAAAAAGGATCTTGCTGTGATTTATGTCACAGAGTGTTCTGCCTATGTCTTCCTCTAAGAGTTTGATAGTTTCTGGCCTTACATTTAGGTCTTTAATCCATTTTGAGCTTATTTTTGTGTATGGTGTTAGGGAGTGTTCTAATCTCATACTTTTACATGTAGCTGTCCAGTTTTCCCAGCACCACTTATTGAAAAGGCTGTCCTTTCTCCACTGTACATTCTGCCTCCTTTATCAAAGATAAGGTGACCATATGTGTGTGGGTTTATCTCTGGGCTTTCTATCCTGTTCCATTGATCTATCTTTCTGTTTTTGTGCCAGTATCATACTGTCTTGATTACTGTAGCTTTGTAGTATAGTCTGAAGTTGGGGAAGCCTGATTCCTCCAGCTCCATTTTGCGTTCTCAAGATTGCTTTGGCTATTCAGGGTCTTTTGTGTTTCCATACAAATTGTGAAATTTTTTGTTCTAGTTCTGGGAAAAATGCCATTGGTAGTTTGATAGGGATTGCATTGAATCTGTAGATTGCTTTGGGTAGTACAGTCATTTTCACAGTGTTGATTCTTCCAATCCAAGAACATGGTATATCTCTCCATCTATTTGTATCATCTTTAATTTCTTTCATCAGTGTCTTATAATTTTCTGCATACAGGTCTTTTGTCTCCTTAGGTAGGTGAAGAAAGATTTTAAGAAAGGAGGCTTTATAAGACTAAAATGTCTAGAGAAGCTAACAGGGATAGAGACGGTTTCTAAGGAAGAATCCCTAACTTCCCCCCAAAGGGTAGGAGGTCTGGTGATAAGAAACAGGCTACTGCTAGGCACAGATGAGTTAAGATAAAGCAGAAGTAAAGGTCTGTGGAAACCAAATTCAATAAAAAGCCAAAGTATAATGAGTATCTACCTATTTCCTTATTCTCTATCTACCTGCCTACCTACTTATTTCCTTCCTCCTTCCTTCCTTCCTGTTATACTAATCTTACCCATAATTAATGTGATTTGGGGAGGCTTTGCTCTAAATACAAACTATTCACTCACCATCTTTTCTTTTCATATTTTTCTTGTAGGAACTCTTTCACTTTTTGTGGATCCCTGAAGTCTGGAATTGCTGAAGATCTATCATCAAATAATCCTAGCCAAATCTGTTTACAGACCTTTGGAAAGAATTAAAAAAACAGAAGTGTTAAATTCGACATCTCAACTTAATGAAATTTTAAGATAATTACGATTGTCTCAGAAAGATAACCTACTTAATTTTAATAATATTGCTTTCAATGAGGATATTTATCACAATGATCAATGAAGAAGCAACAAATGAAGGAACTAAATTTATTTTAATGTTACAGCATGCAGTAAAATCTTATCAACAGTATCACAAAGAACAGCTCCTCACAGGGAAACAAACAGTGAAATGGCATTTAAGAAGACCTCAGATTGTTTGGTCTTTAAATAATCATACACTGTAAACAATCAGCAAAGTCATGTAACCTTTATGAACCTCAGTTCCTTCACCCCGTAAAACAAACGAATTAGACCAGTGAGTGGCAATTTCCTGAATCCTTGACAAGTTTAAAAATCAACCAAAAAGAATAAATAAAAAGTACTAGAATCATAAGTAATTTGCTATTAAAGTATAACAAAACACAAATACAAGGCAGATACAACTCTAGCTTTATAATTACCTCCTATGCTTTTTTTTCCCCAATGGCTAAAAAATGAGAATCTGAGATTTAAGTTTTCAATAAAATCAAAGAAATGACATGATGCAGAACTCAAATAAGACACAAAACATAAAGAGAAGTATAAAGAAAAAATTTATAAGGTGGGCTTCATCAAAATTTACAACTCTTGCTCTTCAAAAAAATTAAATGAAAAGGCAAGCCACCAACTGAAAAAAGGTAGTTACAAAATGTATAAAACCTTGAATTCTTAAAACTCAGTGATAAAACAGACCCCAAATCAGTATTTTTTTTAAAAGAGTGGGCAGAAAAGTTGGCCACTTCACCAAAGAAAGTATACAAATGGCAAATAAGCATCCCAACATCATTAGTCATGTAGAAAATGCAAATTTAAAAAACACAGACCCCACTACACAGACACCCATACATACCACTAGAATGGCCAAAAACAAAAAGCCTAAAGAAAGGCAAAGCAAGGCTTTTTTCATGAACTATGTTAATCAAAAATGCAATGGAGGGCTTCCCTTGTGGCGCAGTGGTTGAGAGTCCGCCTGCCAAGGCAAGGGACACGGGTTCGTGCCCCGGTCTGGGAAGATCCCACGTGCTGCGGAGCGGCTAGGCCCGTGAGCCATGGCCGCTGAGCCTGCACTCCGCAACGGGAGAGGCCACAACAGTGAGAGGCCCACGTGCCGGGGCTGGGGGGAATGCAATGGAGAAAATGCTTCATTAGAATTTCCCCTAGAATAATTTTCTTTCTCTCCTCTATAGACCATTAACTCTCTTGTGCCATTTGTAAGTTTTTTTGATACATAAGAACTTTTGGAAGTTCTTATGAATGAAATGTGTATGATTATTGAGGTACTTGGTGTTTTGACAAATATTTATTACAGTCATCCAGAAATAACTATTCTAACCACCTCAAGTTACATTGGATGGTTATTTCTGAAATAATAACGGTTCTAGCCAGGAAAAGAAAAAAAGACTGGCCATATCATATGTTGGTGAGAATGTGGAACAACTACAACTCTCAAGAATGTAAAAATGGTACAACCAGTTTGGAAGACAGTTGGTAGTTTCTTAAAAGTTAAACATATACCTACGATATGGCCCAGCCATCCTACTTCTAAGTATTTACTCAAGAAATATAAAGGCACATGTCCATACTCAGATTTGTACACAAATGTTCACAGCAGCTTTACTGCTAGTAACTCCAAACGGAAAACAACCCAAATGTCTATCAACAGGTGAACGGATTAATTGTGGAATATCCAAGTAAGATACTATCCAGCAATAAAAATGAACAAATTATTGACACAAGAAACTACGTGCATAAACCTCAAGACAATTATGCTGAATGACAGACCTCAGAACCACCCCCTACAAAGTACATACTATGTAATTCTATTCATTTAAAATCTTAGAAAATGTAAACTTATCTATGGTGATGGAAAGCAGATCAGGAGAAGCATTACAAAGGGGCACAAAAAACTCTTGGGGATGATGAAAATGTATGTTATCTTGTTACTGTAATGACAGTTTAACATATGTCAAAACTCAAATTGTACACTTTAAATATTTATTTATTATAATTTATTATAATTAATTATTCCTCAGTAATGCTATAAAAACACATCCACAAGTTTCTAAAATTATATTACTTTAAAAAATAACCAGTTGTAACGCTGTGAAAAGAAGGCAGTATCTAACTTCAAAAGCCTGACAAAGATTTGAGAAATCAGAGACAGAAAGGTAGCACCCTTCTCAAGCTTATGTCCTCACTGAAGTGGATGAGAGAGAAATAAAGATAGGAAAAAAGGATTCACCCTTTTCCTCTCTTATTATGTACCCCAAGCATGTTTCAAAACAGCATTTCTTGTGGTTCCTTCCTACTCCAGGCTCAGTACAGATACTACAAAGTCATTAAGGCAGTACAACTGACATAAGTGAGGCCTAGGTGACGGCACAATCTCATTATAAAAACATTTCAGTGGCAAAGCCCAAGAAGTTCAGATACCCAGGAACGGTAATGCAACTTATGCTAGAAATTCTATATAAACCCTGTAGAGGGCCAGCTTCTCCAATAAATATTTAGCTACTTTTAAAAAACCACATGATCCAAAAGTACACATGCACCCCAATGTTCACTGCAGCACTATTTACAATAGCCAAGATATGGAAGCAACCTAAATGTCCATCAACAGAGGAATGGATCAAGAACATGTGGTATATATATACAATGGAATACTACCCAGCCATAAATAAAGAATGAAATAATGCCATTTGCAGCAACATGGATGGACCTAGAGATTATCATACTAAGTGAGGTCAGACAGAGAAAGACAAATATCATATGTCACTCATATGTGGAATCTAATTTTTTAAATATGCAAATGAAGTTCTTTACAAAACAGAAACAGACTTACAAATATTGAAAACAAACTAATGGTTAAAGGGGAGGGGGGGATAAATCAGGAGCTTGGGATAAACAGACACACTCTACTATATATAAGATAGATAACCAATAAGGACCTACTGTACGGCACAGGGAACTCTACTCAATGTTCTATGATAACCTATATGAGAAAAGAATCTAAAAAAGAATGAATATATGCATATGTATAACTGAATCACTTTGCTGTACATCTGAAACTAACACAACGTTGTAAATCAACTATACGCCAATAAAATTAAAATATTAAAAAAAAAAACAGGGCTTCCCTGGTGGCGCAGTGGTTGAGAGTCCGCCTGCCGATGCAGGGGACACGGGTTCATGACCCGGTGCGGGAAGATCCCACATGCTGTGGAGCGGCTGGGCCCGTGAGCCATGGCCGCTGAGCCTGCGCGTCCGGAGCCTGTGCTCCGCAACGGGAGAGGCCACAACAGTGAGAGGTCCGCGTACCGCAAAAAAAAAAAAAAAAAAAAACAAAAAAAAAAAAAACCCACATGAGACTCTCCTTAGGAAAAGATTCTGTGGCTTTACAATTACATTCATAAAGCGAGAACTGGTAGTTTCTAATTGTTTTATTTTAAAAATTCCCAAGTGAGAAAACAAGAGAAATTTGCTCAAAGACTTATTAATTGTAATTGACAGAATTCGTTTAGGACACTTCATGACATTTAGTCTTTGTATTCCAAAACCCCTATTAACTAACACATACAATTTTAACTAAAAACAATTAATGAATAGTAAATAATAAACATATTGATACAAACAAATAAAAAGGAGATGGGTTAAAGACATCATAAAGTTACTGTCTTGGCACTCATCATGGGAATACAAAGCAAAGATGGAGTGCTTGATGATAAATTTTATACATATATGACATTAGCAGCCTGTAGGAGTCACTCAAAATTCTGTACTAACTGCTGGTGGTTCTGATCCTTCTCTGACAGGTCAAACTGCTAGAGAAAATCATTAAAACTCATTGCTTGGGTCCACTACAAATTCCTGCTATCTTACTATCAAAGTTCCATGATGTTGTTAGGCAGCTCTTATTTCTTCTGACTATGCTATCCCACAATAGCTATTTACTATATTGCTCAAAATCCTAACTATACCTGCCACTCTTGGCAGCTGAATTCTTACTCAAGTGAAGTGACTCTCAAAATGGGATTCCCCAATTTCCTGGACTGGCAGCATCAGTGTCACCTAGAAACTTGTTGTAAATGCAAATTTTTAGGAGCCACCCAAGACCTATGAAATCAGAACCTCTGGAGGTGCTACCCAGCAATCAAGCCCTTCAGGTGACTGTGAAATAGGCCAAAGTTTGAAAACTAATGCTTTAGTAAAATCTAGGCCAGCAAATGGAAACTTCCTTTCCATATAAATACTATATATAGTTTTTAGCACTTCTCAAATTTACTTAGCCACTAAACCTCTTCTTGAACAAGATTCATTAAATAAAAACAGTGTTCCAGAGATACATCTGGGAAAATGTCACAGTCCCTATCTCTTCTGATCCATTCACATTTTAGTCTCTGAAAAGTTGGCTTCTGCTCCTACCATTCTCCTACAACTGCTCTTTCAGGTTTGTAGATCTGCTGATAGGAAAGTATAAAGTTCTCCTTTCTCCATGTTTGTTTTGTTTTGTTTTTCTTTTAAAGTAAAATAATAAACACCATCAACTGAAAAGGGAGGGTTTTTCAGAACTGAATAAAAATGGGAGAGTGAACCAACTAAAACTGCAGGCAGCACTAAGGTTCTGAGGTCACAAGTATTTAAAGTGAAACTAGTCAAGACAGTGGTGTGTTTTCCACCAGTCTCATCTGGTTGTTTACGTACAAAGTAGGCAGAGTATTGGCTTTAATCAGGTAAAATACAACAGGAGTTAAAGTGAGTGGTTATAACAACAGAACACAGAATCAAAGCTAGGTTAAGAAAAATGAAAACACAGTAAGGATGATACACAACAAAGAAATTTAGCATCAGTGGACTGGAGGTCTCTCTTATGGTTGTCCCAGAACTGTTGGAGTACGAAATTAGAGGGAATGAGCTGGGAAGAGAGAAGCAATGATGGTCAGAGAACAGGATGCTTACACTTGAAATCTGAGAAGTAATACAGTTACTGATAAATAAAGTCTAAAACAGAAGTAAGGATTACTGGACATAAGAAGTCAAAGAATTCCAGAGGCTGAGTTATCTGTGTAGACACTGGGATTGGCAGAAATGGTTAACACTAGTGGAAGAAAGACACTCACTACGTGAAGTGCTGAAATCTATATTGAATGAGGGGCGCTAACTGGTATGACTGCAACAGGATGACAGAGCAAGTGATAAATTCTACTGGCAAGAGGAACACAGGGCTGCAGGCCTTGAAACATCACTGAGGAGCAACGAGGATACCTAAAAGCCATCATTTGAAAGGGCTGCATATATGATGGATTCATTTTGATGATCTCTCTGGAGAGGTGGATAATTAGTTTTAATTAGAGAATAATATTGTAGGTATGGTAGTTATGAGCCTAGACCAGGAAATCAGACTGCCTTAATGTGAATTCCAACTCAGGTAAGAGAACCTGCTTCACTGAGATGTTGGAAGGGTTAAATGAGTTAATATGTTGTCTACTCAGAACAGGTATATATAAGTGAATTTTAAATAGTATTAGTTATTCTTACTTTGGGGCCTGGTATCTTATGTGGTTTGCATTGGTGTGTTATGGGGTGATGAAGTAATAAGCAAGGACTGGGAAATACAGGCCTTACCAGAAACACAGGAAACTGCAGGTCTCTCTTCAGTCCTGCTGCAGATGGAATCAAAGTGGTCTTAATGGAACAATCACCCTCTCTGAATTACTATAGCACTTGTAATTCTCACATGAAACTTACCACAAACTGCTTTTTATTAGAATTACTGAGCATGTGTCTCACCTACTTCTGAATTCCCCACAATGCTTAAAACAATGGGTTGTGCCATATTAAGTGTTCAGTAACCAGGCCAATGCTACCCAAAACCAGACCTTATGGAGGAATTAAAAATAAAATCACACATCAACCAACAGAATAAGTTCATGAAACTGTCAGAATAATTTTTCCCTTATTCTAGTGCTAATCCACTTTAGAATTGCAATCACAATAACCACTGACAGAATCTAAAATACTTTAAAGTATATTTATCAGTCAGGGCTGTGTTAGGAAACAGATGGCACACTGAATTTGGGTAATTTGAGAAGTTTAATAGAGACTGTTTAAAGCATAGGTAGGCTGTAAGGAAATCACAAGTGAGAGTATAGTGTCCCAGGGTTAGCAGCAGGAGGACCTACCACCACCCGTTGGCAGTGAAGGTAGAAGGAGAGGAAGTGGTTGGTAACCTTAAAACTAAGAGGGCTACTTGATGGGAGTTCTGACCTTCAATGAAAGGAGGCAGCCAGGCTACAGAAATCCCACATGAAAGAAGTTAAGAAAGTAAATATCTTAACCTTTCCCTCCTTCCTTTCTTTGGTCTGCTGACAACGTTCTCCATCAGCTTGAATGAACCCCCCACCCCCACCCTGCCAGAAGCCAGGAAGCAAGAAAGTCCATTTGCGTAACCAGACAAACCAGGTGCTTGGAGACAGAGCTAGAAGGGCAGCTGAAAGCTATGCAGCACTGAACCTAAATCATGATAGTAAATACATGCAGTGCAAGCAGTTTAACCAACTCAATTATGAACACCAAAAATAGGGAACATCCATACTAATTCTCAATTACTCACATATAAAAGGAAGAGTAAGAAAACAGTGTTGCATCCATCAGACAAATAGATATGAATAGAGATAACATGTTACAGTTTTATAATCCTCTCAGGGACAACAAAATAGAGTGGAAACTTGCTGGAATGGATACTTACCTTTAAGATCAGACAACCCCTTATTTTCATAAGAGATACAAAGAATAAACAATGTGACATGACCCTGCTTGCAACCTCTAGGTCCAAAGATATAAAAATAAGGAAAGGACAGAAAGATTCTCTGGAAGTAGAGACTTTTTTCATTAAGCCAACCTATACACATCAACTAGAGTTCAGACTCCTTTCTGTCCTTTCTCTCCTCAGTAGAGAGATGGAGTGCCTTCTTCTGTAAGACATAATTACAGCAGTTAACAGTACTGCCCATAAAATATAGGAACAAATAGGAGACTTAAAGAACTGAAAAAATTCATGAGCAAGTAACTAACATCCACTTTTTGGAAGCAGAAATAAATATTAACATTAGAAGTTCTCTGGAGAGTTACGATAGACCTACACAAATTCTATAAGCAACATAACATTTTTCCCTAAAAGGGAAAACAAGGGTTTGTTTGGGGGTTTTTTTGCCTTATTTTGTCCTAAAAACTAACAATCAGAAACAATATCTCATAAATATGTCATGATTTAAGTTAAATACTGAAAAAACAAGTACATTATTAAAATTTTCTACATTCACCCAAGCCTACATGAGCATGACTATGCTAGTATTTCTAGGTCAACAGCTGACAGGTATTTCTCAGTGATGACCTATCTATAAAGGATTTATACTCATTAATAGTGTTTAAAGAAATAACACTATCCATATGCCTTAAGCAAAGAAACAGATAGTCCTGCAATTATTTACATCTTTTGATGACTGTATGGTATATTCCATCTTAAAATTTGGTTTTACAAAATGTTTTAGCAAGAATTAGAACATATGCAACCGAGTCACTGAAAACAGGCATGCACAAGCTGCATGTGCAGACCACCAAGACACCAGAGCCTTTGTGAACCAGACAGATAATTTGGGTATGTGAGGGAGTGTCAGATTTATGAGACATCAAATCCAATTTATTTAATCCTAGTTTGTTGTTGTTGTTTTTCAATTTAAGCACAAACTACTTTATAATGGCTTCCTCAGCCTAAGAATCAAATTCTTCATCACCACCTGTTTAGGCCCCATAGGATCTCAGGCCTGATTAATTCTCCAAACTCATCTTACATCATCGCTCTTTCCAGCCATAAAGTCTTCCCTGACCACCATTCCAAAGGGGTAACATTCCCCACACCAAAACTAATATACACGTTATCACAATGTATTATTTATTTTCACAGACCTTTATCTCACAACTTCTAAATGTAAATTTCACGTGGCAGGAACCTTCTCTCCTATTTGCCACTATCTGTATTCTCAGTGCCTGCCAAACATAGAGCAGACACTAAATAAATATCTGGTGCATGGGTGGAAGCAACTTCCTAACAGCCCTGAAATATATGTACAGTGGAAATTATCTTTTTTTCCCCTTCGTTCCGTCTAAAATATACATGCTGACCTAGAACATTCAGCTTACCAACTTACACAGAAGTAATAAATTCACTGATCCAAATTCTCAAATCAAATTTAGGCCAAAGGTTAGCAAATTACACCTCCCAGGCTAAATCTGGCCTACAGCCTGTGTTTAAAGCTGAAGTTTCATTGGAACACAGCCATGTCCACTTGTTTATCTATTGTCTAGGGCTGCTTTGCTAGGTAGTTGCAACAGAGACTGTATGATACAAAAGCCTAATATTTACTATCTGGCTCTTTATAGAAAAAGCTTGCCGATGCCTGAATTACATGCAACGTGGACTTACTATGATACCATCCCAGCATCCAAGAATAATAATGATTTAAATAGTATAATAAATAAAAGCCTGTTTTTGAGGTCTGTGTTATAATGTGCATGGGGAATAACAACAGAGAGATGAACATAAAATGAAAGAAGTCCTTCCCTGCAGGAAGAACTTTCCAAGAGTGAGGACTATCTAAGGGCCAATTTATTATACAAACCCATTCACTTGAGAATAAAGGAGAAAAGTACCAGAGTTTGAGTTTCAGGGAGAGAGTAACACTTTTCAAAATAACTGATAATTGGGGCTTCCCTGGTGGCGCAGTGGTTGAGAGTCCGCCTGCCGATGCAGGGGACACGGGTTCGTGCCCCAGTCCGGGAAGATCCCACGTGCCGCGGAGCGGCTGGGCCCGTGAGCCATGGCCGCTGAGCCTGCGCGTCCAGAGCCTGTGCTCCGCAA
Organism: Phocoena phocoena; assembly: GCF_963924675.1. NCBI lineage: Eukaryota > Metazoa > Chordata > Mammalia > Artiodactyla > Phocoenidae > Phocoena > Phocoena phocoena. The sequence goes on along the minus strand of NC_089225.1, from coordinate 104,133,504 downwards.
CGGGACAGGCCACAGCAGTGAGAGGCCCGTGTACCACCAAAAAAAAAACCAACCTGATAATTACAAAGAAATAGAAAAGATAAAAGAAGAAAATATTTAGGATACTAGAGAGAAATTAAATGAAGTGGATATAGCAATAAACCTTAACTGCAAGTGTTTGTGAGTTGTGAAGGAGACCGGCAGATCTAATTCAAACACCTACGGTAAAAGTCAGTATATACAACTCACAGCACACTCCCATGCCTTGTTTCATTTAATGTCTCTAATGTCAGAATTGCATTCCAGGTAGGTTGCAAAGAACCAAAACTCAGCCACATTTGATCAGATAAAACAAGTTTATGCAAAGTGAACAGTAACACTTAAAACATGGGAACCTGCGCTGCAAACAGGAAGCCATCCGGGACCTAGGCAGTCTGATTACCTGTTTCCAAAGCCCTTCTCCACTCCCCGCCCCCTGCAAACACATAGTTTATCACTTTTGTTTCTCATACTATGTCTAATCCCTGCTCTTGCTTATCTTAGTACAATTTTTTTTTTCCTGTTTACTTGTTATGACTGCACATGGCCCAACTACATACTGCCTTTTCGGTTAACTGATTCACCTTTTCAGTCCAGCCTCTGTGAACCTTAATTCAATTTCGTAAAAGAGAGAGGATCTGATTAGTCCCTGGCCCCTAGGGTTAGGCATCCATTCTTAGTCCAAACAGCTGTGTGTTTTGTGTGTTGTGTGTGTGTTCTGTGGTTTTCCCAGGAGAGGGAGCCTTCCCCCCTTTCTTCAGTAAGGAGCATGAGCTTGCTAAGCTGCCCCCCACTCCTAAACACACATCTATTCATGAATGTGCTTTATAAATTATAAACAGCTTTATAAACGTAAGATTTAGTATATTAGCAAAGGGACAAGTAATTTGGGGAAAGAGTATCAACTGCCCTATTTTATCAAACTAAGATGACATATGTAAATTACCCTGTACCCGGTATTGCTCTGTCTTTCAATCTTGTATGCCATGGTTTTAGTAAGTTTCTATGTTTTAGCTAAATTTGCCAATTTTTACTTTTGTGATTTCTTCCATTGCTTTTAGTCTATAAAGTCTCCACACATTTAAATGTTAAATATGTAGTCAGCTAACCTTAAACACTACCATTTAGTTTTGCCTGCCTTTTAGTTATGAAATAATCTGTTATACAGAAAAGTTGCAATTGTAGTGGAAAGAAGTCCCATGTACTGTTTACCTAGAGTCTCTAAGATTAACATTTGCTTTATCATTCTCTCTCCAAAAAAAGTTTTGGAACCATTTAAATTACAGACATGAACCTTTTACCTCTAAATGTGTATCTCCTAAAAATGAGGACATTCTTTCCTATAACCGTAACACAATTATCAAAATCAGGAAATTAACACTTTATACTATTACTATCTAATCCACAGACTAACCATTATCTTAACAGTATCCTTAACAGCAAATGGAAAAAGTTCTCCTGGTACAGTATCCATAACTGTCTTGTCACCTTTAATCGGGAACCATTCCTTAGTCTGTTTTTGTCTTTAATGACCTTGACATCTCTGAAGAGTACAAGTCAGTTATTTTATAGTACGTTCCTTAATTTAGGTTTCCTCATAATTACATTTATGTTACGCATTTTGGGAAGGAATACCACATAAGTGATGTTGTATCCTTCCCAGTGCATCATATCAGGAAGCACATGATGTCAGTTTGTCCCATTCCTGGTGATGTTAACTTTAATCACTTGGTTAAAACAATATAGGCCAGATTTCTCCACAGTAAAGTCACTATTTTTCCCCTTAAGATTAGTAAGTATCTTGTAGGGAAATACTTTGAGACTACTTTCTATATTTTTATGGCTTCCTAACTCTAAAATTTTTCTAAAACTTATCTTGGCGTACCATGTCAGTTAACATTCTAATTGATTCTCCATTTATTGAATAATGAATTCCTTCCACAGCACACTGATGAACTTAATTTATTTTATAATAACTTCATATACATATTTAATATACATAAGGATTATAGTATATCTCAGGATCTAGTCTACAGATCTAGTCTACTAGGCCCTGCACTAGCTTCAGATTACTGTAATTAATTACTTCAAGTTTACATTACAAATTACTGCCTATAAACATAGAGACACATTTAGTATCTACTAGAGCCAATCCTATTTACTCCTTGCTTTATAAATTCTTTCCAGCTAGTTTTACTTTTTTTGAGCTTTTGGATAAACTTTAGAACCATTTTCTAAAATGGTATTAAAAAAAAAATTCCCACGAACGTTTTGGTTCCATTTGTTCTAAACTTAATTTGTGAAGTCTCTTAAAGCAAAGCATTCTCATTCCCTAAGACAGTATGAATCTGATAAGCAAGCTTGCCAAGAAGGAAAAATTACCAAAGGTTCATGTTTCTCTCCCTACAGGGCAAGTTTTACATTTTTTACGTTTTTCAGAATATAACAAGAATAAACACAGAGGTGAGCAAGGGAGAATGGGCAAGTTGGTCTGATACTTCATTTAGAACTGAATATTAAGAAGTTTTATTTACTTGTCTTGATATGAAGTAAGAACTGTTCGTGGATTATCAATGGTTTAGGGATAGCATCAATACCAGAGCACCACCTCTAGCACGAACACTACTCATCCACTGTTTAGCTTCATCTAAGGCTCAATAATAGTGATTGATTTGGACTGACATTCTATTGTCTGGTTGTCCTGGTGACTGAAGGCATGCATTTGCCAGGCACTCGACTAAGGTTGGGAATGTAGCCCTTGGCAAATGAACAGAGATTAACTGGCCCAAATGCAAAACAAGTCTCTGAAGTAAACGTGATCTGTACCATATTCTACATATATCAATCATGAGAAGAAGAAACATTTAGTTTTCTTTGAATATCTGCAAATAGACAGATGGCTCACAGGTTAATATAAGAAGAGGAAAAGGAAAATTTAGGGAAAGCTCTTCTAAGTAAAAATGAGATTTGCAGAAGTTATAGTAGGTTTCCAAAACAGATTATCTCATTGTCCAAAGGGGACAACTGAACATCAACAAGAATAACTGCTACTGACTGAAATAAGTCAAACAATTTCACAGTGATATATATATATGACCAATTTATTGTATATATACACACACACACACACACACACACACACACACACACACACACACACACACACACACACCCTGATTGGTCACTGTGGGAGATGCTACAGAACTAACTCATTTTGAAAACAGTTAAATGTTGAGGACCATAAATGGCTTTGTTTATGTGCACTCTACTGATATTTATGAGAAACAGTTTTAATGTACTTTCTTTTTACTTCTTGGAAGCTTTATTGAGATATAATTTGTATAACATATAATTCACCTGTTTAAAGTGTACAATTTAATGTGTTTAGTACATTCAAGAGTTGTGCCACCAGCACAGCTCAATTTTAGAACATTTTTATTATCGTCTAAAGAAATCCCATATCCATTAGCAGTCGCTCTACATTACCCCTACTCCCACATCCTAGGCAATATTAATGTACTTTTAACAGCAATAAAACTATTGTATGTTAATGTAACTAACTTTTAATTGTAAAAATAGCTATATTTTCTAGAGTAAAAATTAGTGAGAAGAGTGGCACTGCTTTATATTTTTGCAAATTTCATTAATACCTGTTTAAATAGAAGACAGCTGATTTCTGATCAGCTTCTGCATTGTTATGTTATGTAGCTTCTGGAAAACTCCACTGTATAATCATGAGACTGGGAGTAAATACAGCAAATCAAGTCGTAGAATTATTATTAAAAAAATTTTGACCTCAGAGAACCCCTGTAAAGGTCCCAAGGATCCCCTTACAGGTTCCCAGACTAAGTTATCACCATTTTACAATCCCTACTAATGGACGTAGGCATAGAGTATCAGCCACCCCCTCTCAACACAGACAAAAACACGAAAATGTGTTTCTCCACAAAAGAACACACCATCTAACCTATGAAACACTGAGTCTTCCCTCTTCCCCCAATTAAATGTGAATCTTAGGAAGCTACTAGATCCGACTATCAATTTATAGGGAACTGAGATGACAGAGGAACACTGACACTGCATGGATGGAATCAGCAAAATCGTGATAGTGGGACACTACTGAAAAATGACTGAGCTGAGAGAAGGAAAAAGGGAGCGGGAGAGAGAATAGGAGTAAACAACTGAAGGGGAAACTTATAGAATAAAAAAAAAAGTTAAAAGACAAGCAGAGCAGGTTCCACTTCCAGTAACGTCAGTGTAGCTCAAATTAAAACCCAGCTCCCAGAAATTAACAACTATAAACTCAGCACACATTATAAGAATTATCAGAAGACACTAGAAAGCAACCACAAGGTAAACAGATTCTGGAGAAGAGTCAACACCTGTAAGAAAGAAACAGCACTAAGTATCTACTCTTTTTTTAAAGATCATCATTTGAAAGCAGACCTCTGCCAAGCAGAGCTGCCAAAACTCAAGGAGAAATCCACAAATCTAAAAGGTTAAAGACAGAGTGCACAACCACAGCACCTGTAAAGTGAAGGGTATGTCCAAGAAGGGAGAGCTGCAAAACTTGCATAACAACTTTGCACAAATCTCTGGCTCACCCTTGATCGAGGAATGTACAGGGACAATTCAAAGCAGTTCAATTAAGGACTAAAAGAACTGAACAGAGATTTCAGCTGGCTCCCACCAGGAGAGGCAGAGTTTGCTAAAGTAAAAAGTGAGCAAAACAAACAAAACCAATAATTCCTGGACAAACAAGACAGAACCCAGAGGCTCTACAACTTACCATTTGCTGATGCTCTAGATATAATCTAAAATCACTAGATACACAAGAGAGTGTGATCCATAATCAAAAGACAAGGCAATCAGTAGGTCCTTGTTGATTATCTATTTTATATATTGCAGTGTGTATATGTTAACCCCAAGCTCCTAATTTATCCTTCCCCCTCACCTTTCCCCTTTGGTAACCATAAGCCTGTTTTCTAAGTCTGTTTCTGCTTTGTAAGTAAATTCATTTGTAACATTTTTTTAGATTCTACATATACTTGATATCATATGATAAGTCTTCTGACTTACTTCACGTAGTACAATAATCTCTAGGTCCCCCATGTTTGCTGTAAATGGCATTATTTCATTCCTTTTTATGGCTGAGTAGTATTCCATTGTGTATATGTATCACATCTTTATTCATTCATCTGCTGATGAACACATGTTGTTTTCATGCCTTGGCTATTGTGAATAGTGCTTCTATGAACATAGGGATGCATCTATCTTTCTGAATTATAGTTTTGTCTGGATATATGTCGAGGAGAGGAATTGCTGGATCATAGGACAACTCTATTTTTAGCTTTTTGAGGAACCTCCATACTGTTTTCCATAGCAGCTGCACCAATTTACCTTTCCACCAAGAGTGTAGGAGGGGTCCCTTTTCTCCATACCCTTTCCAGTATTTTTTATTTGTAGAACAAAAAAAGCATTCTTAATTATTTTCTTTATACGAGTATGAATAAAAATCAAAACAGTGGTTGCCTCTGGAAAGGGGAGGGACTGAACAGGAAGAGATGTTAGGGGAACTCTGGGGGAATGATGGTCATGTTCTATATCTTTATAGGACTTTGGGTTACCAAACTGGATACATTTATCAAAACTCTTCCAAAGGTACAATTATGACTTTTACATTCACTGTGCATAAATTATACCTCAAAAAAATCTTAACAAATATCGCATTCTAATTAAGATATATATAAGATTTTAGGGGTGATATGAACTAATGTTTGCAAATTACTTTGAAATGCAAGAAAAATATAAGGTGGATGACCAAATGGAGACTGATATTTGCTAGTGCAAATACAGCACCGTGTTTAATGTGCCTGCATAATTTTTAAAGTTTTATGTATTTCTCATAATAAAATGTTGAGAGGTGAGGGGGCAGAAGACAGCCAAATATGGCCATCGTGTTGTGGCTTTGAGCAGACTCTGCCAGGGACAAGATCTTGCTATGGCCATCCGTGAGAGGGGGGTATGAGAGACAACTTAGCAGATAACCCAACCAGGCCCCCCTCAAGCAGAGCAGCTACAGTGCTCACACTACCAGGAGACCTTGCTCACCTTCAGTAAGACTTATGGCACCATACTGCAGTTAGGTGGCACAAGGCAGGACAGGTTCTGGTGCCAGAAGATGACTGCTCACAGCCACCCCATCCTTGGAAAAATCCTAGCATCACAGGCCAGTAAGAGATCATCCCTGGGGAACTGGTGGAGCCCATTGTCTAGGAGAAAACTGACAAAAGATACCATCTAAATCTCTAAGAAGTTCCTGCCGGGCATGGCCTATGGCTACTACTACCCAAAGATGATCTTGCCTGTGCAGGATAGCTTGAATTTCATGAAAAAGAACCAAAAAACCTTCGATGTCGTCACCAATTCGTCAAAAATCTATGGCCCCAGAGCTTTTCTTAAGTTCCTTCTTACCAGCTCATAAAGCACCCTGCATCCAGATGGAATCTTCCGTTGCCAAGATGAATGCCAGTTGTTGGTTGTTGGTTGGTCCTAGCAACCAACTAGCATTCCTGCTCTATAGTAAGAACCCAACATTGATTTTCAGCAGCCTGGTAGCAGGTGACACTGGAGCAATGGAAGACACATGTGAAAGACTACAACTCAGATATGTACCAGGAGAACTTGTACTGTGAGTTTGAGTGCAAAGCTTGGAATTCACCTCAACTGCTATGATTTCCCAGGGACTTGAGCTGGAAGGGCCCCCAGTTACAGTGTATCCAGCCCCAGAGTAACCACCTGGTCTGAGACCCCCACTGTCCTGGCACAAACCTGACTCTATTCCACAGACCAAGTGGTACAGGCCCCAGGAAGTTGCCTGGTCCCAGCCAGGCCTAGGCAGGCCAAAGTCTGACCCATCTAGCCTCCAATCCTTTGTCAGAGTTTCAAAACCCATATTAACCACTCATAACATGTGAGCCTTACTTGCATCTCTATTCAAACATATGCTTAAGGGAAGAGAAAAAAGGAAATTTATGAAATAAAAGGAAACTTGAACACTGGCTATGTAATTAGATTACTATCAGTTTCTATGGATATGAAAACGATATGGAGTTATATATTCTTTTAAAGTCCTTTTTTAGAGATAACATCTAGTTCCTGAATTTACAGAGGAAAATTGTATGTCTCAGATCTGCTTCACATAATAAAAAAGGGACAGGAGTTTGGTACATTATTCTGTCTACTGTGTAGATATATGAGCAGCTCCACAACAAAAAGTTTAAAAAAGAACAAAAAGAATGAATAATTTTATATTTAATTTTTAAAAAAAAAAAAAAGATAACATACTTAAATGGCAAGAAAGAACGAACCAAAAGCTGAGAGATGAGAGGAAGCTAGAATGGCTGAAGCAGAGAGTTAGAAGGAAATAAATAATATGACCTGGGATACAAATGCAATAAAAAGTTAAATAAATGCTCAGAGTAGTTACAAACTACCGTCCAGCTCCTTCTACAATACTCCTGAGTTTTCAGTCATCACTCAGAAAGATCAACAAGCTACAATATGTACAAAACAAAGATAACATTTCCAACATTCTTTTTGTTAATTAGTATCATTAGATATTTCTCTGAAAGCCAACAACTAATATCAAAGAATGCACTCTGAATATTTTAAAGATTACTATGTCATTACTGATTTGATTCAGCAGAATTTTTAGAAACTTAACACCTTGCCTTTCTTTCAAAATAGAGGCCAGACTTTAAAATATGCGTTTCTTCATAAATATGCAGAAGTTAAACAAATAGCCTCTTTAATACAGAACATGCTTCGATATTTTAGCTAGATGGTTTTAAACCTCAAATATCTCACTAGGAAGCTAGTCTCTCAAATAATTACATATTTTTAGTTAAAATTTTTTGAAATGGTACTATTATTATTGAATTAACTTTTCATACTGATTAATACCATCATATTGACTGTAATTCTGCAAAAGTCTCCCTAAACTAAATTCAGTTCAAAGCACACCATTTTCCTATATACTTTTTTCCCCCTGAGCTTAGAAGTCAATGAAAAAGTACATTTGCACTTAAAACTGACATCTTACATCTACATAATACATCAGTTTTCAAAATGTTTTCACATGTACTACCTTCAAATCAACCTCATCAAATAGGCAGGATAGGTACTTCCCATAGTGTACAAAGGAAAATGAAGCTCAGGGAAAAGTAGTTTCCCCAAGGTAACAAGGCTTATCAATTAGTGGTGCCGAAACTAGACCACAGATTATTTTGAGTCTAGACTGGATGGAGCCTTTAGTTACTGTACTGGTTCTCTCAAAAGGTGGTCTGTAGCCATCAGCAATAGAATCACATGGGGCTTCTGGCTGAAAATGCAGACAGACACTCCTCTGCCCCACCCCACACCCAGGGTCAGAATCTCTGAGGAGTAAAGCCCAGAAATTTTTACAAATATAATAATAATAAAATAAAACAAATAATATTTAAAATAAACACATTTACATATATGTACACACACACACATTGATACATTCTCACTGCTCTAGGTATAATGAAGAAATATATAAGATTATGCCATGGAAATGTCTATAATGTTTTGAGGGTAATAAGACCAATACAGAAGAAACTATGAGAGCAATAAAAAAAAAATTGTGTAAAATCTTAGAGTCAATGCTATATTTAAAAAAAAAAAGCTTAAAGTATGGGGGGCAGGGGGGTGTCAGTCCCTGTGGGCTAAAATACTCCTGAAAGGCTTGATGGAAGGGTAAAAACTTTGATAGGTCTTGAAAAACAGATTCGGGATAAATGATTCAGCTTGAGCAAAATGGCAAGAAAAGTGGGATACAGAAACCACTGGCGTTCAAACATTTCTATTGGTAATGAAGCAAGAAAAAGATTAACTAGGAAAAGAAGCAAGGTTATAAAAGAATTTATATTGAGAGCTGAAAACTTCGGAATTCCATAGACCAGGAGTCTATAATCAACCACCTGCAGATCAAATTTGGGTCACTGGCCTATTTTTGTACTGCCCCTGATCATTTGGTTTATGCATATTTAAAGGGTTACTTTTTTAAGATTTTTTCTAACAAGAATATACAACAGAGACTGTATGTAGGTGGCCTTCAATATTTACCATCTGGCCATTTACAGAAACACTTTTGCCAACCTCTGTACAGACAGCAAAGTAACTGTAGACCCTGGATTAACGAGTATGTAACTTAACTCTGCCACTCAATAATATTTAATATGCTGTTACTAAAATAACTGCCAAATTTTACTAATATTATTTAAGCTCAGCATATAATTAAAATGCTCCAAAGAGTTTAAATACATAACCTAAAATTAATGTAAATGATGCTACTGTATTCTAAGAAAACTGAAAAATTCCCCTAATGAAACCACTCTGAACAAAAAGTCAAAAAAAAATATTGATAATCCTTCTATACCTTCTACCATCTTAGATTCTGATTCAACAAACATCTGAATATCTATATTATTCTATAAGAAATATGCTGGGAGGGCTTCCCTGGTGGCACAGTGGTTGAGAGTCCGCCTGCCGATGCAGAGGACACAGGTTCATGCCCCGGTCGGGGAAGAACCCACATGCCGCAGAGCGGCTGGGCCCGTGAGCCATGGCCGCTGAGCCTGTGCATACGGAGCCTGTGCTCCGCAATGGGAGAGGCCACAACAGTGAGAGGCCCGCGTGCCGCAAAAAAAATAAAAATAAAAAAATAAGAAATATGCTGGGAACTTTCACAGGTTGCTTGAGTTCAAATTATTCTAGCCTTTCTATATTAAGACACTGTTATTATTTTACACTTGTAGAAAGTGAGGCTCAGAGGCATCTTGTCCACCGTTCCCAACCTTCCAAGTCCAAATCCAATCCTTTCTGCACAAGACCACTGCACTTCAAGTACTCTTTTAATAGGCCCAGCCCAAATTTTATTAATTTCCCTAGAGAGCTGCAGTTTGGGTTAAGATTGTTTAGTTTTTAATCAAACTTAAAAGAAATGAATACAACACTTTGAAACTACCTGACAGTTCCATGCCCTGATTCAGGATTAATTCAAAAGCTCATTGTCTTTACTATGATAATGGCCTATGGGCTCTTTCTGATATTGGTCTTCTACTTTACAGAGTCCACTGTTCTGTATTGAGAATGACCATCACTTATTACAAGTTTATAAGACAGGATGATTTAGGAAATAACCACTAGTGTCCTGTTTAACAGCATAATAGATTGAGTGTAACATATCACAAAATGATACCTGAATATTCTAGCAAAACTGTCACAGCATGTGAATTTGGAACTTTAAATTTTTTAGGTATCAAAATATTTTTCTTTGTGGCAATGCTTGTTTCTGATTATAAAATAACTCCAATCTTCCCAAAGATGCAATTTAACTACACTAAAGGCCTAAACAGCTGTCTCATAAAATAAAGCCTATTTAAGCCATAAGTATAACTTCTTGAAAAAAACTGTCTGCATAATCCCAAGCATTTACAACTCTAAACTGAAGCCCTTTCTCACTCTTATACCAAAATGGAACTCAAAAAAATTATTTTTACTGTCTCTCTCCCCTAGTAGACTGTAAACTTTACCTGAGGGCACGAATCATAGACAGTATCCCTAGCACCCAAAGACAATCCCTGGCACATGGTAGATGATTAATAAATCTCTGCTTCAAGAATGAAGTATGGGGCTTCCCTGGTGGCGCAGTGGTTGAGAATCTGCCTGCCAATGCAGGGGACACGGATTCGAGCCCTGGTCCGGGAAGATCCCACATGCCGCGGAGCAACTAGGCCCGTGAGCCACTACTACTGAGCCTGCGCATCTGGAGCCTGTGCTCCGCAACAAGAGAGGCCGCGACAGTGAGAGGCCCGCGCACTGTGATGAAGAGCGGCCCCTGCTCGCTGCACTAGAGAAAGCCCTCGCACAGAAACGAAGACCCAACACAGACAAAAATTAAAAATAAAAAATAAATAAATTTTAAAAAAAAAGAATGAAGAATGAATCAATTATGAATGTTAACCAGGGAAAAAGCACACCTTACCTTATGGGTCTACTGTTTAAGAAGGATTTTTTTAAAGCTTTAGCTTCTGGGTTGGGGGTTATTTTTTTTAATCTAGCATAAAGATGATCAAATACTGTCAATGAATGCATGATTTTATTCCTACATGTAGATTTTATGCCTGTGGAGCATCAGCAGTAACCCTTTTACTCTCAGTCCTGAAACATAATTAGGAAGATTAATTTATTACTAGAAAAGAAAAACTGTATGGTTCAAAATAAAATTACTTCTACATTTTCCTTTTACTGAATTATCTATAGCACTGTTAGCCAGCCTTCCTTCCATTAAGTTTGATAATCAGAAGTTAACCCAATAGTGAAATTCCTTCAACTAGAGGACCATGGTTGACCCACAACATCATAAAAGAGGACATATGGAGCAAACCACTAAAGATTTTCTTTAAGTAACATCATGATACAAAAGAAAGCATTACAAGATAAATATGTGGAAATTTTTTGTGAAATATCTGACTTTTGGAAAAAAATGTCAACACCAATAAACACAAAGTGCTTTGTTATAAAATATTTTACTAACATCTGGCAAGTATGTTCTATATCCTGATAATGTACGTATCTCCTCCAATGAACACACTGTAGGAGTCTAAGAATTCTAAAGTAATAGTCAAGTAACTTGTAAACTACATCTGTAGATATTAATGATATGTTATAAACATCAAGGGTGTCCGTGATACATATTTATAAATACTAATAACATCATCTGCTTACCACAGCTACCAACTCAGACCAATTCAGATGTACTTTATTAATGACTCAAATGCCGTGAGTGGTGCTGCCATCAGTTTTGTGACTTGCCAAAAACAGTCAACAATTCTTAGTAAAGTTCTCAATGAAAAGTGAAATCTTTCCCAGATATACAAATGTGTCAAGTCACTGCATCGACGGTCTCAATTAATGGCTTCCTGTATCCAAGCCCTCTGCCCTGTAACTTGGTAGTCCCCTCCCACACTTGATTCTGGACTTGGCAGCATGACTTCTGGCAATAAGTTGTTCACGACTATTAATGAAAGCATATAAAACAGATTTAAGTTATACATGCAGACCGACTGTAAAAAGCTTTTTCCCACTTATAAAGGTCTGGAGGAACATCCAAAGCATGTGGAATATAGGTTAACTCTATTCAACACCTTGTGAATCATCCAGCAACCATGGTGCTTGTCTGCTTAAGCCAGCAACATTCCCTAATCGTTAACAACCAAACATGCCCCTCAGAACGTTAAAACTTCCTCATAGGGGTAGAAGATCCAAGACTTCTGGCAGTTAATATACTTTTTGATCTTTTAACTTCAGGCATGAACCCATTCATGCACAAGATGTATGACAGTACCTTCTTTTTAATCCAAAATTTATATGATTGAGTATGGTCCTTTTCAGACTACTGAGAGACAACACACACTGCAAATATGGCAACATAATTTGAAACGAAAAATAAAGATCTGTATTTTTTCTCTATGCATGTTATACTTAAGATTTAAATGTTTAAATAAGATAAACTGATAATAAAGCACTTGTACTTCAAGTCTATAGTTTTTTATTAAGTTGTACCAATCATCCTGCATTTCATGATATCAATCTTCACCTTCTATACATCTCTTGAAATTTTAAGAACACAGATATTGCTAATATTGTAAAGAATCAAATATACCTAGTCCAATACTTTGGTTCTAAGATGTCCTTAGGGACACAAGAAAGTATGCTTTCCTCCCTTAACAAGTAATTAAATGGTTGGTACACTTTCTAGCAGTAAGAACCATTGCAAATTTCTCTTTTTCTTTGTGCACTGTGTTTGCTCTGCCTGCAATATCTTTTCCTGCCAGCCTAAGTCCTAGTCACCCTCAAAAGCCAGCAAATGTTCAGCCCCCTCCGTGAGATCTTCCCAATCCTCTCCTTTTCACCAACAGATTGAGTCCCTCCTTCCACATTACTTCTGAAACTTCTTATTCTTTACCATTAATTATCTAACACACTGTTGTAATTATTTGTTACATACCTGTCTCCCAAACTAGACCATGAGCTCTATGTCAGCTAAGCCTATGTGACATTTCTATAACTGTATCCAAGTACCTAGTACAGTGACTGCCATGGTGAGGGCTTTCAATGTCTTATTAATTTGCATGACTCTTTGTAGGATTTAACATTCATAAATCCATTCCAGTCATCTCTATTGTTTGTATTTTGTTTCTACTATTTGATATAATGAGTTACCTAAAATTTCTTTTCATATATTCTAAATTTATTTTGATATTACAGCCTTAATAACTTCCTTCAGAAATCCTGTCATATGCAACAGCATGGCTGAACCTTGAGAACATTATGCCAAGTGAAATAAGCCAGTCACAGAAGAGCAGTACTACATGACTCCACTTAAATGAGGCATCTAAAACAGTCCAACTCACAGAAGCAGAAAACAGAATGGTGGTTGCTATTCAATGGGTATAAAGTTCAGTTATGCAAGATGAGTAAGTTCTAAAGATCCATTTACAACACTTTGCCTATAGTGAACAATACTACATTTTACACTTAAAAATTTTTTAAGAGAGTACATCTCATATCAAGTGTACTTACCACAATTTCAGGAAAAAAAGGTCCTTCAATCGTAGTATTCTGGAACCAGTCTCCACCTAATCTTATCTACTGACAGGTTTGAATGTTTTTTACTTACTTCTCCAATGCATTGTTTGTTATCTTTCCAGTTCTACTACTCTGACTTTATCTACTGTCAGTTGATTTTTAATCTAAGAACAGATAATATTTTTTCATTTCTGACTCCATTCTGATGTCCAAAATTTTGTATAGAAGGCCAAAATTCTAAGGAAGTAATTTAAAATATGCACTGCTAGGCTAATCCCAAACTTTACACAAATAGTTCAAATTGTCTTTTAATCCAAAAATACATTTCTACACTAACTGTCATTACACACCTTCTGCCCTTTATCTTGCTTTAGATTTTCCTGTAATATACCTACATCAGTCTGGAACTTGATTACTCAAGATAATTTTTTATCGGCAGAGTCTGGAAACTTCAAAGTGTGTGCTCAATTCTCTAAATCATGTATTTAAAAATATTTCATAATCTTAAATTTATACTTCTTTACTACTTTAGAACCATATACACACATGAATCACAAGTAGACAAGCAAGTTTAAGAGGCTACTATCAAAGTGTTAGGGAAAAAAGAGGCAGAGTACAAAACGCTTGCATATATCTTCTGAGGGTGAAAAAGAAGATTGAAATTAATAAAATCTTAAGACTTAAATTCTTTTCTGTGTCATATCAAAAACATGCAAAAATAAAAGCCCCAAAAAACATGCAACCACTGTAGTACAACTAAAGTAATATTTCCTTTCTAGGAAGTGATTAAAGTGTCTATTAAATAATAATGGCTATTACTGATCAATTGGGTTGACTGGCTCATCCTTGCCCCAAAATTATAAAACATGCTTGCTTTTGCTGTTAATTTTAGTTTTTTTTTTTAAATAGTAGACCACCACTTTTACTAAGAAAGCAAACAGAATGGAATTCCTGAAAGCCCATTAAAGCAGAGTAGAAAGAAAAGGCTCCCCTGCTAATCTTTACTGAGTTCCTCATGACGCTAGGCTGCCCCCTCAGAACTACTAACCTCCTCCCTACTGAGCACTTCTCAATATTAAACATCACATACATCTAAAGTTAAAAACGTAAAAAGCAAAGAGGGGTCCTCAAGTGAAAGCTGATCACACAACAGCCTAACAAAAGTTTACTACAATACCATAATGTTAATTCCCTTTCTCCCTCTCTTATTTTGTCTTTTAAAGCAAAAACTAACAGTTACTCCAATACTAGATGTCCTCCAAAAATGCCTTTTATATTCAATACTGACAAAGTTTACACACAGGTTTCATCTCAGGTTTAAGGTAAAATATTTATGTAGTAGACATTAATTCTAAACACAGTATTAAATAAGTACTTTCTACAACATCTGAATATAGAATACAAAAATAACTTTTTAGACAGTGAAAATTCACCATTCTAAGCAACTTATTAAATCTTATTAAAATGACTACCAACAAAAAAGTTGAAAATTGTAAAAAATACTTACTTCATTTCCATGTTTTTGAAGGAATTCAATTTCCTGTTGTGTGAATGTTGTCATGGAGATGGATTTCACCCTGTGTGGTGGATTTAACCCTCGCCTGAAAGATAAAATATTTTACAGATTTACTATTACAAACTACAGTATTTTTAAAATTATGTATCAGATAATTCAAAACATTTTTAATTAGCACATTTAAACTTGGAACAGTGTTTTCATTCCATAAACTACAAATATTTAAAAGTTATCTTAAACTATTAATCCCCACAATAGTTATGTCAATGTAAATTTAGTCAGACCCACACTAAATAATATATTTAAAGATAAATTCAAGTAACCACCTAGTTAGAAGCAAACAGTACCTGTAACACATGAGCTTCTTGGAAACACAAATATTGCTTTAGTGTATGTCTGATGGAAGGAGAATAATACATATATGAGGGGCTCAATGGTAAAGAATTCAAAGTTATTATTTAAATATTTTCATATTTCCTAAGAAAGTGACAATGATATGTCAGGTTTGGACGTTATCTGTTTCACATTTCGAAGTGGAGAAACGTTAAGTTAGGTTTTGTTGTTTTGCTTTAAGTTCTACACTAATAAATTCCTTTCCTTCCAGCTCTTGGTAAGTTATAAAATACAGTTATGAAGATTGCACAGGAGGAGAAACTGAACACAGCAATTTCATCCTAGTAAAACTTCCAAACTTAACTACGAAGAAACAACTACCATATGAATTACTTTCAAGTACCTTTACAACTAGCAATCACAAATTAAGGCTTTAACGATATCATCTAAATTTCCAAAAGTGAAAATTTAGCAAATCATTATTATTCCTTTAAAGCAGGACATTTTGTTTTCCAATTCATCTGTATTATGAGAATAAGACTAAATTCATCATATTCACAGCTTATTCATTTATGATATTTATCCTAACAAGTCCTATCTTGTTCCAAAACAATTTGAAAAGGAATTAACTTATTATTGTTCTCTCAGATTCCTCTGCTCCCTCCCTCACAGTTAGCAACTTTGTCTCTCCTTATTCCCTAATACTGCCTCTACCCTTGTTCCAGCCAACCCTCTACCCTTCCATCTCCCTTATAGTATCCTTTCAATAAAATAAGCAAAGGAATAACTTTCTAACAAGGAAATGTCAAACACTGCTACAAGGGTGTATGTTTGAATAAGGAAGTTTGGAGCAATGAATTATATCCCTGTACTTCTCAAATCATCAAATGAGGGAACCCCTGACTCCTAAAGTTACATACAGATGTAATCTCATGAAAGCACTGTACTGTATAGCTTACTCTCTCATACATCTCAACGTCCTACCATACCACAATGTCCATTTTTGCATAAAGAAGGTATTCATATTACTTAAATAAGTGAACAAATTTTCTCACTTATGAAACAAACAAAACCATAACATACTCATAACCAAAATATGACAGGACATTTTCCCACTTAACAAGAAGACCTATTACAGAGCTTCTTTAAATGCACTCTCTCAGTGCACTTAAAATAAGATTCAATTTACAAAACTGGTAGACACAATTTTGCAAGGTCAGCAGATTACTTACATAAATTGAGTAACTCCAAGGAAATTTTACATTTGTTCATATTGGTTTCTCTAATTACTCTTTTATATTCCATTAATTCTGGTAGATTAACTGTATCTTCAGTGCAAAATTTTTTCCTTTTTTAGCTTCCAAAAGCTTTGTACGTGGATATAACATGACTATAAAGTAGTTTGGTAAAAAAATAGAAGGCTGACTCTATCAATTTCTTAAGAAGAATGCAGACTGATGAGGCTGTAGTAAAAAATGTAGTCTCATACACTGATGACAGTAGGATAAATTCACCAACCTGTGAATAACCTTATTCATGCGTTTTGACCCAGTAATAACCTTTTAGGAATCTATTCTAAAGAAGGAATCTGAAACTTAACTATGTACAAGATGTTCATCAAACATCACTCATACTAAAAAAAAAAAAAAAAAAAAAACCTTCTTTATCAAAGGGCAAGTGATTAAGCGACAAAACTGTACAACTATGCATACTTATGCTTGGTTTTAAGATGAAAATTATATAGTATTCTCAAAGCTATATTAAAAAATATCTGCAAAGAAAACAAACTAAATACCCCAAAATGTTAACAGTCTTTGCTTATAGATTATGGAACTGAATGATTTTTTTTCTATTTATAATTTTCTATTCTCTCCAAGTTTTCCAGAATGAAAACTTGTTACTTATTCTGTAACAGAAAAAAAAGAAACTGCAAGAAATAATAAACAATTCCATTAACTAGTAGTAGTCAAAAAATTTGGACTTTTAGTCCTGGCTTTATGGATGTGAATGTCTGTGCTGAAGAATTACAGAAAGTAAATGAGAAAACAGTTAAGGCTTTCTTTCAGTTTTTCTAAAAAACCTGGAAAACTTTCCTCCCAAATATAGCCACCAGCATCAACAATTTATCTTTACCTCATTTCTCTAAATCAGGCACTACCGACATATTAGGCAAGAGAATTCTTTACCATGAAGGGGCTGTCCTGTGCACTGTAGGAGGTAGGGCAGCATCCCTGGCCTCTACCCACTAAATGCCAGAAGCATGCCCAACCCAGTAGGAATAATGAAAAATGTTTCAAGATACTGATAAATGTCCCTCAGGGGTGTGGGGTGGGACAGCAGAGTCCTTCTACTTGAGAACCACTGCTCTAAATATACCAAATATGTTAACTACCAAGTGAAGAAAGAAGCAGAATTCCTTTGGATCACTACTGAGATATAAATTCTACCTAGGTTCAATCTTCTACAGAACATTCTACACATTTACCTCATATACAACAAAACACTTAAATTTTCCCATAAATTTACTATTTCCCAAATAGCAGAAAATAGAAACCCTTAGAAGAGATTAAGGAAAGTGTCCACAAAAAGTAACCATATGATGTCAAGCACACTTATACAAATTGGTAGGCAAAATATAATTTAATAAGACAGAAGGAAATTAATATTTTTAAAGTAACCTAGATTGCCACTTTGCATATCTAATCTCATTAATTTCTACTTACAATAGTATAGCAGACTAGATATCTTGAAAGGTTCCTCTGCTAAAATATGACACCCCATAAATTATTTTAAAAAATTAAAAAAACCTAATTGTTAACATTTCTAGAAAGTAAGGGGGCTCTCAAAGAATCCCCCCTTCCCAAAAGAAAAAAAAAGACCAAAAAAAAAAAAAAAGAGTGAGCTGAAACCAGAAGAGTGGCCCATGTGATACAAAAAATTCAGTGTTGCTCAGAAGGCAAATACCAACAATAACTAAGACAAGATGAGAGGTAAACCTGAGATATCCCTGTTAAACCCAAGACCCTGGATGGAGAATTAAGTAGCTTCAGGGTGGTAGTATCCCTAGATCACAGGAGAAGAATATACAAATCCTCTCAAGAGAAATGCATTTCTGGGCTTCCCTGGTGGCACAGTGGTTGAGAGTCCACCTGCTGATACAGGGGACACGGGTTCGTGCCCTGGTCCGGGAAGATCCCACATGCCACTGAGCAGCTAGGCCCGTACAGAGCCTGCGCGTCTGGAGCCTGTGCTCCGCATCGGGAGAGGCCACAACAGTGAGAGGCCCGCGTACCGCCAAAAAAAAAAAGAGAAATGCATTTCTAATTTATAAATTATGCTATCAGGATTTGAAAATATTAATTTCAATAAAAGATGAGATTATAATAAAAATCATCACACAACAAAAAAACAAATCACTGAGCCTGAGTCAGTAGAAACAAAAGCTTTATGCCACCTCTTCCCAAGACTTTAGCCATTGGATTTATCAAATACAAAATACAAAGTAAATATAGCATATAGGAAATGTTAAAACAAACAAAAGATGGAATAAAAATGAACAGGAAATTGTGTAATTATCAGAATAACAGTTAAATTTAAAAGTCAGAACTTTCGGAAATGAAAAATTATAAATGTGGAAATTAAAAATTCAACAAATTAGTTAAAGAGCAGATAAGACATACCAAAAGAGAGATTTGGTGAATTAGAAAATAGAAATAAGAAATAACCCAGAAGGCAGCACAGATACTTAAGGAGACGGAAAAAAGCGAGTGTTTTTAGAAAAGGAAAAAAAACAGGGGTGGGGGGGCTATTCTTGCTTTTGAGAGACAGAATTGAAAGAATGAAGGAGAGGCAATATTTGAAGAGCTAACGGCTGAGATTTTTTAAAATCCAATGAAAGTCATGCGTCTACAGATATAGGAAGCACAGCTTATCAAAATCAGGACAAATAAAATTCATACTTAGAAACATTTGGATGAAACTTCAAAGATAAACAGAATATCTTAAAAGCACTCAGGGGCTTCCCTGGTGGCACAGTAGTTGAGAGTCTGCCTGCCGATGCAGGGGACAGGGGTTCGTGCCCTGGTCCAGGAGGATCCCATATGCCGCAGAGCGGCTGGGCCCGTGAGCCATGGCCGCTTAGCCTGAGCGTCCGGAGCCTGTGCTCTGCAACAGGAGAGGCCACAACAGTGAGAAGCCCGCGTACCCCACTCCCCCCCCCAAAACAAAAAGCACTCAGAAAGAAAAGACAAAGGAAACAAAATCTGACTGAAAGACTTTTCAATGGAAACCAGAAAATAGTGGAATATTATCTTTAAGTAGTTAAAAAAAAAGTTGTTAACTCAGCAAAAATATCTTTGAAGTCTAAGATCAAAATGACATTTCCAGATAAACAAAAACCAGAGTCTACCCCCAGGAGATCTTCACTAAAGAAACATACAGCTGGCTCTCTGCGTCCCTGGGTTCTACATCCAGGAATTCAACCAACTGCAGATCAGAAACACTGGGGAAAAAAAATTCCAGAAAGTTCCAAAAAGCAAAGTTGGAATTTGCCATGTGCCCAGCAACTATTTACACAGTATTCACATTGTATTTACACCTATTTACATAGCATTTACATTGTACTTATGACCATTTACATAGCGTTTACATTTTATTAGGTATTATAAGTAATTAGAGATGATTTAAAGTAAACAGGAGGATGTGTATAGGTCATATGCATCTTACATAAGGGACTTGAGCGTCATCAGATTTTGGGATCCGTGGGACATCCTGGAACCAATCCCCCAAGGATACTAGCGGATGACTGTATACACTTTAAGAAAAAAAATAACCCCAAGAAGGTCATGCGATGCAAAGGGGTGAGCAAAAAAACTGGGAAACACATTGGCAAATCTAAACAAATAGCATCTGATTTCAAAATACCCTATGTATGGTGGAGGGGAAGGGGCAAATTTAACATTTTACCAAAAATAGCACTTAAGTGAGAGTACTCTGTATTTTTAAAGACTTTGTATTATTAGGGGAAGGTTAAAATACTGATTAACTCTAGAATGTTAGGATGGATAATAAAGTTTCAACAGTGACCATAAAATAACATAGAATTTACAGCTTCCTAACCAGTATAAAGGGGAAATCAAATCAAAACAACCAAAAACACTGTCTTTTTTTAAAAAAAAATTAAACATACACTTACCATAAGACCTAACAATTCCACTCCTAGGTATTTACCCAGGTGAAATGAAAACTTGTGTTCACCAAAAGATCTGTATATAAATAACTGTATGAAACAACTGGGTTGTTTCACAGGTAACAAAAACTGGAAAAACCCAAGTGTCCCTCAAATGAGGAATGGGTAAACTCCCAAGCAATGAAATACTACTCAGCAATAAGGAGAAATGGACTACTAGAATATGTATTGGGTGGGCCAAAAAGTGCCTTCGGTTTTTTAAGTAAAAATAAAAGACACATTTTTCATTTTCACCAAGAACTTTGTTGAACAACGTATTCACCCTTTTGTTCCACTACCTTCTGCCATTTTTCAGGCAACTTCATCATTCCATCTTCCCAAAACTCTTTAACTTTTTGAGCAAAGAACTAACTGTTCCAGGTGCCTTTTACAGTCTTCCAGGGAATTGAAATTTTTTCCATTAGAGAATTTTGTAAAGACCGAAATAAATGGAAATCCGAAGGTGCAATGTCTGCTGAGTACGATGGATGAATCAGAACTTCACAGCCAGGACTTCCCTGGTGGCGTAATGGTTGAGAGTCCGCCTGCTGATGCAGGGGACACGGGTTCATGCTCCACTCCGGGAAGATCCCACATGCCACGGAACGGCTGGGCCTGTGAGCCATGGCCGCTGAGTCTGCACGTCCAGAGCCTGTGCTCCACAACGGGAGAGGCCACAACAGTGAGAGGCCCGCGTACCGCATAAATAAATAAATAAATAAAAATTAAAATAAGAACTTCCCAGCCAAGCTGTAACAGTTTTTGCGTGGTCATCAAAGAAACATGCAGTCTTGTGTTATCCTGATGAAAGATTACGCGTTTTCTGTTGACTAATTCTGGACCCTTTTTGTCGAGTGCCGCTTCAGTTGGTCTAACTGGGAGCAGTACTTGTTGGAATTAACCGTTTGGCTTTCCAGAAGGAGCTCATAATAGTGGACTCCCTTCCAATCCCACCATATACACAAAGTCACCTTCTCTGGAATGAAGACCAGCCTTTGGTGTGGTTGGTGGTGGTTCATTTCGCTTGCCCCACGATCTCTTCCATTTCACATTGTTGTACAGTATCCAATTTTCATCACCAGTCACAGTGTGTTTTAAAAACGGAGTGTTTTCATTACGTTTCAGTAGAAAATCGCATGCGGAAATATGGTCAAGAAGGTTTTTTTCACTTAACTTGTGTGCAACCAAAACATCAAAGTGATTCACGTAACCAACCTGGTGCATATGATTTTCAACACTTGATGTGGATATTTTGAGTATGTCAGCCATCTCCTGCGTGGTATAACATCAACTGTTCTCAATTATTGTTCTGATTTGATCACTATCAACTTCAACTGGTCTACCTGGCCATGGAGCATTGTCCAATAGAGAAATCTCCAGCACGAAACTCTGCAAACCACTTTTGACACGTTCAATCAGTCACAGCACCTACTCCATACACTGCACAAATCTTTCTGTGTGTTTCAGCTGCATTTTTACCATTCTTGAAATAATAAAACATAATATACCGAAAATGTTGTTTTTCTTCCATTTTCAATATTAAAATGGCCAATTTTGATAAGTCTTTTTAAATGCATGCTGATATGACAGCTGCCACATACAATCTAACAAAATTGTTTCAAATGAAGTTAAAGACAACTAAGTGCTACTAGAGCCATCTTACAGAAAAAAACGGAACAAACCTTTTGGCCCATCCAATAACAACTAACCTGAATTAATCTTAAAAGTATTATGCTGAGTGAAGAAGGTAATCTAAAAAGGTTATATACTGTATAAATGACATTCTCAGAAAGAAAAACTATAGTTGTTGGAGAATGGATCAGTAGAGGCCAGGGGTTAAGGAAAGACAAGGGTTAGAGAGTCTTGAGGGGTAACTGAACAGGTCCATTCCATGTTCTGATTGTGGTGGTAGTTACATGAATCTATACAGATGTTAAGACTCCTAAAATTACACAACAAAAAAGTTGGTTTTAATGTATGTCAACTTAAGAGTCCATGTTACTATCTATAGAAACCACAATTTTTACAAACTAAATTTTTTTCATCGGCAGACTACCTTCTCCATCTACCAAATTTGATCACTTGAATGAAATCCTCAATCAAATCTGAATTACTCATTTATTTAGTTATTTTCAAGATATATTCCTGGAAGCTGCTGCCACTTCCCCTTTTCTGCTAAGCCAAGTTTAGCTATCATGTGAATCCACTGTTTATAAAACACTTTACTGTAATGACATTAGTCATAACTATTGGATGAAAGTGTTAGGCAAGTAAACCACATCATTTTTACACTGCCAATATTGAAGTACCACCCATTCTGGATCCTAAAATACACGTTTTAAGTCTCCAGTTTAGTACAAAAGAAATTTTTTTAATGACTCATTTAATAACAGCAGTATTAATATTTTGAAAGCATGTTTGTCACTTAATTGGTTTCAAGAAGTTCCAAAGTCATCTACTGGTGGAGCCCAACATGCTTCTGCAGTATAATTAAGTCATATGCAGATTCCCAGGAGTTTTAGTTTTAACGACCACCACTCAGGTATGACTGCAACCAGATGGTGTGACTCATTCCATATGTCCATCAGTATGCTACTCTTAACTACGCAGCAAACAATCTTCCAAATAGCCATTTGTCAACTCAAATTACAATGTGTGCTAGATGAATAAGTAAGAAAGCTTATTTAGCTAGTTTTATTAATTGTTTTTCTCCTGCTGGGGGAAAAGCTGGTTAAAACATTTTACTAGGCTGTGGAAATTTAGGTGGTTGTTAATGTTGGCATAAAGTAATAAAGCTAATCTGGCATTTAAATCTATTCCAATCTTAGTTATTTAGTAAAAATATTATATACTATGTTTCATATTATAAAAATTATACATTTAAGGGCTTCCCTGGTGGCACAGTGGTTGAGAGTCCGCCTGCCGATGCAGGGGACACGGGTTCGTGCCCCGGTAGGGAAGATCCCACATGCTGTGGAGCGGCTGGGCCCGTGAGCCATGGCCGCTGAGCCTGCGCGTCTGGAGCCTGTGCTCCGCAACGGGAGAGGCCACAGCAGTGAGAGGTCCGCGTACCGCAAAAAATTAAAAATTAAAAAATTAATAAATAAATTATACATTTAAAATCTACAACAAATGGAAGATGCCTTTAACAGGTTATCAAAAATCTACAGACTTTTGATACCAAGATATGCATGTATTAGATAGTCCAGAATGTTAGTTTATCCAGAACACAACTTTAAAACACTGAAAATACACACACACACACACACACACACACACACACACACACACACACACGGTGCAAACTATGATTGTTATTTTGGGTTTTTGTTTTTGAAAGCCAGAAACACTACACTCACTGTAAGGTCCTTGTAACATTTAGGGCAAGCACCTAAAAAATAACACCCAAGTAACAATTTAAACCTAATTAAGGTATTCTTGCTAAAAGTGGACAAAACCCAAGAATGTCTTTACTACCTCGCTAAACTCTACTGAAATGATAGCAAAGGAATAAAAAAGCATTAACCCACAAAGAGAAGAACAGAGAACAAAGAAGGAACCCAAAGGCATACCAAAATCTAGAAAATTACCAGCAGTAACTGACTGTGCAGACTAAAGAAAGCCAAAACAGATGCTCCTGTAGAGGTGGGAGAAGCCAACTAAAGATGATTCCCACCACAGAACCCCTGGAAGATTCATGAAAGGAATCAAGCCACAAGTTGGGGGATTTACATAGGGTCAAAAATAGATTCCCAGTTTCCCTACTTCCATAAGACTACCCCTAAGAAGTCCTAGGCAGAAGTCTGAAGGAAAATCTGATCTGGAGAGGCTATTCCAAATAGGCTCTGGACTCAGGCACAGCTGAGGATCGCTACTGGGTACTATGCTAAGAAATGGAAGCTTATCTGAGACTCTACACACTGAATGATAATAGGTTCTATGCCCCCAGTTCCCTCCCTCAACTTGTGCCTAGAAGAATGACAGCCAGGTTTTTTTTTTTTATTCCCCAGTAAGAAGACTGGAGAAAAAATATCTATAAACTAGCCAAGCGTAAGTTTCCAATCCAACAAGTCCAAAATAAAGCCTAAAACATTGAACAAAAAGACCTATACCAAAATACTTCAGGGGCTTCCCTGGTGGCTCAGGGGTCGAGAGTCCACCTGCCGATACAGGGGACATGGGTTCATGCCCCGGTCCGGGAAGATCCCACATGCCGTGGAGCGGCTGGGCCCGTGAGCCATGGCGGCTGAGCCTGCGCGTCCAGAGCCTGTGCTCCACAACAGGACAGGCCACAACGGTGAAAGGCCCGCGTACCGCAAAAAAAAAAAAAAAAAAAAAAAAAAAAAAAAAAAACTTCAATATAGGTTCAGAATAGTAGGGATAAAAAGATCATATATACTCTCAAAGAGAGAGTGGAAAACAGGGCACAAAGAATGAGTAATAAGAATAGAATCAAACTTCTCAATAGCAGTACTGAAGGATTAAAGACAATTAAGCGGGACTTCCCTGGTAAGAGCAGTGGTTAAGAATCCACCTGCTGATGCAGGGGACACAGGTTCGAGCCCTGGTCCGGGAAGATCCCACATGCCGCAGAGCAACTAAGCCCGTGAGCCTCAACTACTGAGCCTGCGTGCTAGAGCCCATGCTCCACAACAAGAGAAACCACTACAATGAGAAGCCTGCGCACCACAACAAAGACCCAACGCAGCCAAAAATTAATTAATTAATTAAAGACAATTAAGCAATGCCTTAAAAATTCCAAGGGTAAAGTATTTTCACCTTTGTGAATGTGAGGGCAGAATAAAACACTTTCAGCCATGTAGCTCTCAAAAATGCTCTCCCATTAACCTTGAATCAGGAGGCTAATGGAAATGCAGGGGTCCTGGAAAAAGAGGTTGCAACACAGGTTAGGCATGAAGGGAATTTCCACAATGAAGGCAGGAGAAAGTCCCAGGATGACAGCTGCGGAGCAGGCCTAGAGAGCAGCATTTCCAGACCAGAGGCTGACAGAAGTACCCAGGAAAAAAAGAAGTACCTGACATATCTGGTCATATTGAAAACAGTTATATACCTCAGCCAGAGATAATTTATCTGGGGATATAATAATGATACACACATGGAAAACAATGCAAGTGAAGTAACCTAGACAATTACAAACTTCAGGGGGAAAAGGCTGTACAAGAAAGAAAATGTAGTAGTAATATACTACTGTATGACTCAGCTGAGAACAGCATGTATATAACGCAATAAGGTAAATACTAAATAGTGATTTAACCAAAAATTGTGATGTTATATTGAAGGAGCAGATGCAGAGTATAGGTGGAGAGTGAGAGAGGAGTGTTAAGAGGGCCAAAGCCTTATCTTCCCTCTTGTACAGTAGAGAAGTCAATAGATAAAAGCAAAAATTGAAAAATCAAAAAAATAGCTGTAAGCATGCTAGCCAGAAATACTAAGGTAAGTTAAGAGGAAAAGAACCAACTGTCCATGGTAATCAGAAACAGAGAAAGGGAAGAGACGACTGCTGCTGCTCGTTATAAGTCTTGGCCTTTTTAAACTATGTGCATATATTCTTTCGATAAAAATTAAAATTCAATTAAAAACGAAACATAAAAAAGAATGGAAAATAAATGGTTCTTTCCCTTCAAAATCAAATTTAACTGACATATGTGTAGGCTGGTTTCTTTGATGAAAAAACATTCCTAGAAAACATGAGGAATTCTTAAAATTTTAAATCCCTCCTATTTCAAAAATGCCAAGTCTCTTTACTAGACACTAGCAATCTTTTTATAGAAGTACCTACTGAGCACAACTGTTCCAAGTTAGAGCCACCAAGATTCACAGAGTAAGAGATAAAGATTAGAAGAGAGAAATGAGGAAGTTTTCACATCTTCCCACATTATTAGTTCTGCTGATTTTCATACTTCTCCCATCAAAGACCTTGCAAAATTTAACCAAAAAGTGGGGGAAGAAAAGAATTTTTAGAATGACACTACAAGGAAAATTCCTCTTCCTTTTCTAAACATGTATGTTTCTCTGTAACTTCCATACCTGGTCTTGTATCTCCCCCTACAGAATAAACCTATTACCTCTTCCACATAAATGCCTTAATTTACCCAAAGACAGTGACTACGTGAACAGCTCCCCACCCTCACTCTCTCGTTTTTCTTCTTTAAGCTAATAACACTTCTGGTCCCTGCAAATATTCCTCTCATACAGAATTTCAAATCTCCTTATCCTAATCAACTGCCTTACACCATGCTCCAGTTTGTTAATTCATCTCTTAAAATAAGCAACTAGAATAAAAGCAAAGTGTTAACTATGACTTCCCTCCCTCTAAAAAGCAGTTATGGTACCAATCAAAAAGAGACGATGGGGCTTCCCTGGTGGCGCAGTGGTTGAGAGTCTGCCTGCCGATGCAGGGGACACGGGTTCGTGCCCCGATCCGGGAAGATCCCACATGCTGCGGAGCGGCTGGACCCGTGAGCCACGGCCGCTGAGCCTGCGCATCCGGAGCCTGTGCTCCGCAACGGGAGATGCCACAACGGTGAGAGGCCCGCGTACCGCAAAAAAAAAAAAAAAAAAAAAGAGACGATGTCTTACTCAGGAGTCTTTGGAAAAATATGTTCTAACTTAAAAACAAACAAAAACTCACTCCCCATACATAGAACAATTCAAATAAGGTTCCTATCCCTCCTATAAGTTAATAAATTTCATTCTCATCATGTCCAATCAGGTGTCTTCAGAGCAACAGCTCTAATGTGTGAGGCTGTAAAGGATGTCACAAGGAACCTATTAACGAAGTACCCAAAGTTATGAATGATTTACTTTTTTAATATACATTAGAAGAACCAAAGGTTTATATTCCTAGATAATCATCGATTTGACCATGTGGATTGGGAAATGCATTACTGAGCGGAGGAAAAAACAGGAAGGGTAATGGCACCTAGTCCTGAATATCTCCACAGAAGCTTCTCAAGAATGTAAGCATTATGCATGTTGCATAGAGAAGACTGAAAATTGTCAGTCTGAGGATTTGCTTATTTTCCAAAGAGTGTACTGAAGTTAGATACAGAGCTTTCTAAAGAGGCAATAAATTTTAAATTGAGGTCCAGAGATCAGCAAGTTCCTTAAAAGAATGTTTTAATTCTTTTTATTTGTAATCCAACTCACAAAATTTTAATATAGATTTAATCTAGATAAACTGTACAACCACTACTTTGAAACTGACTAAAGGTCAAAGTGTTTACAATCACACTGATCCAAATTCACAGACAAATGAGAGAAGAACAGATACGAACTTGATATAAAAATGCCTTGGTAGCAAGTTATAAATGCCTTGGTACCTATGTGCCAAACTCAAAAAAATCAGTATCAGAACCAGTCAGCACCATATCCCATTACTCTCACAATACACAACAGTTTCTAAATAAGTCAATGAAAAGACATTTGAACCTAACAAACTATTTAAAGAAAAGCATGACATAACTATAAAACAAAAATGTGTGATACATCCATAAACTACCTGTCCTGCCTCTTAAAATCCAATGAAGTAAAATCCACCATTTAAATCCCTCAAATATAGAATTCACAACAATTTACAGCAAGCATTAAGAGTGTAAGCTACCATTTAAAGTTGTGGAGGGTAACAGTACTTACCTTATATGATTGTTACTAGAATAATGCCTGACACAGAGTGAGCAGTCAGTAATTCTAAATAGTAGTTATTATTATCTTATTTTTCATTTCTTTAATTTTTGTATCCCCAACACATGTACTAGTGCCTGGACTTAATGAATATTTGTTTAAAAAGGGGGAAAAAAAGGAAAAAAAAACCTCTGCCCTTCACAATTGAAAAAGTTATCAGTTTTCCCACTCACACTAAATTGAAGTTGTACTACACTGTCAAAATATCTCACTGAATGTAGCCATGTTAGAGTACAAAAAAAAGTGAAAAGGGAATTAAGGATATAAATCATCGCCAACTGTGAGCTCATGTGGTACTGAATATTATAAACAGAGTTCCAAAAGGGTATTTGATTGCAATCCACTCAAATGTTAATGAGCGTATAAAAACAAATGCCTCTTTTCATCTGTCCAACTTTAAAGTCAAAATTCTTATAAGATTCACCAAAAGACTCAAAATGCACACAAAATTAATAGAGTATAAGTTACTATCTGTCTACATTTATCCTCCTGTGAAATTCCAAGTTTAAATGCACTGTTCACATAAAAGGGCTGGTATTAAGTGGGACACGGTGTTTCTCAAATGTTATTTTTTAT
This sequence comes from Phocoena phocoena, assembly GCF_963924675.1. NCBI lineage: Eukaryota > Metazoa > Chordata > Mammalia > Artiodactyla > Phocoenidae > Phocoena > Phocoena phocoena. The sequence goes on along the minus strand of NC_089225.1, from coordinate 104,104,453 downwards.
TTTTATCTAAACTCTCTCTGAAAAGTTTATGAATCATTTTTAAAGGATAAAACAACTCTCATATTATTTACTGATTACACAAATGCTAAAACTCTCCACAAAATAAATAATTTGGTCTAAAGCTAGTCTTTAACTGTAAGTTCTTTAACATGAAGGTAATATTTTATGTTGGCTGTAATAGAATGCCATTCATAATTCTAAATATTTCTGTAGACAGAAGCAGAAAGAGTGACAAATCAATCTGTTAGAACAACCCCATTCTACCTCAGTGACAGTTTAATACATCTATCTCAAGTCTATTTTAAAGTTTCACAATCGGAATTCAGTTACATATTCTAAATAAGCATCATACAAGCACAAAGTGCAGTCATCTGAAAGAAAAAACAGGAAATAAAAGATCAGCTCTGGGCTTCCCTGGTGGCGCAGGGGTTGAGGGTCCGCCTGCCGATGCAGGGGACACGGGTTCGTGCTCCGGTCCGGGAAGATCCCACATGCCGCGGAGCGGCTGGGTCCGTGAGCCATGGCCGCTGGGCCTGCGGATGGGCCTGCGCATCCGCGGCGGGAGAGGCCACAGCAGTGAGAGGCCCACTTACCGCAAAAAAAAAAAAAAAAAAGAGATCAGCTCTGAGTCTAGTAATATTAACAATAAGATACTTGTTCAATTTATTTAAACAAAGACACTGCTAAATATATGATAAATGGCATGTGACTATCCCAAAATTTTAAATTCATGATGGTAGATACCCTTTACTGTGTATCAGCACTTTTTAGGCACATCAAGGTTTCTGACCGGCAGCTACCATGACTCAGTTCATATATGTACATCCACTGCTTAGCACCATACTCAAAAATAATATATGTTCAATAAATATTCAATGAATTGTACCATTTAATCCTCAGAACAACCTTAAGCTATATATTACCATCTTTTATCACAAATAAAGAAACTGAGGCTGAGGGGATGGGTCCAGGCCGACCTACACATAGTGGTCTTAATACTTTGCCCTAAGTCACAAAGCTAGTGGCAGTGTCAAAATCTGACTTCAAAATTCATATTCTTTCAATTATACCATGGCATCTAAATAGCAAAGACATTATTATTAAACTCAATAGTTATATTAATCTTAAAGTATTTTCCTATATTATTGCTTTCCAAAGAAAAAAATCCTCAGGAATTACTGTCCTTTCAATATTTCTGCAGCAGACATTTGATTCAGGATCCACTCTTTCCTTCACAAGGATCCCAGATTTCTGAGTTGGGAACTCTATCTTGGAGATCCTTGTTGTTCCAATAACGTCATGATAGAACGCATCCAATGAGGGCACTGGTTCTACTTAGCCATATGACCTAAGCTAATCCAGACTGAATCACAACTTCTGGAAAAGTTGTAACAATGATATAAATTAAAGCAGTATGTAGCCCCAGGAGCTGGGAGCAGCCATCTCTGGATGAGGGAAATCGAGGCAACATCATTAACCACTGGATAAAGTCTTATTTAAAAACACACAATAAATTCCCCTCATATTTTCAAAGATTTTTTGATGTGGACCACTTTTTAAAGTCTTTATTGAATTTGTTACAATATTGCTTCCGCTTTATGTTTTGGTTTTTTGACGTGGAGGCATGTGGGATCTTAGCTCCCTGAGCAGCGATCGAACCTGCACCCCCTACACAGGAAGGCGAAGTCTTAACCACTGGACCGCCAGGGAAGTCCCTCCGCTCATATTTTTAAACCAACTTGAGTCAGGTTTTGAGTTACATCTAAAGAATCCAAACTGATAGATTTTTTTATAAAGCTGCTTCTCATTTCAGCATCCTTCACATACTGTTCCCTACTCATGGAATATCCTGTCCCCCTTGTTAATAATGCCCCTCATATATTGGGGAGCTACTGATATTATATATCCCAGGCATCATGTGAGATGTCAAACATACACTATCTCTAATATTGAAAACTAATCTGCATCCCAAATGTATAAGGTAAACCTTATCCTCACCTTTTCATAGATGAGAAACTTCAAAACTCAAAGAGACTGACATTCTCAGTACCACACAGTTAGTAAGTGGAGCCAGGATTCAAAACCAGGTTTATCTAGCTCATAAGTACTTGTTCTTTCAACTACATGAAGCCACCTGCCATGTGGATCTTGTCTTTAAAGGTCTTTGCTCAGGCATCAAATCTTCTGTGAAGCTTTCCCTATTCATTTAGGTATGTCAGGGATAGCTCAAAGCTATGAAACATTACAGTGTATCATAACTATGTTTACATACTTAGAATGCAAGCTCCTTAAGGATAGTGGGATCCAAGTAGGACCAGTGCCTCCCACAGTACAAGACACAAGCCAAGTGAGCAATAAATATTTGCAGAATCACCACTAAACAGAGATATGGAGTCCTATCTGTTACAGATTAAATTCCAATAAAATAAACAATTGTCATGTATAATGAGATATCCTTTCATATATAATGTTTCGGAAATGTGACCTCTAGGAAGGAATTTGTAAATATTTTTCATATTACACATTTGCTGCAACAAAGTAAATTTATACTTGCAAATGGCTACACAGAAATGTCAGAAATCCAGAAGAGTAAATATATACTTTCCAAACTAAATACTTTAAATGTATCAAAGGACCTTGTGTTTAGTAAAAACACTGGCATACTTATTATGCACATAATGCAAGTATACTCAAAACAAATTGGACTACTGGCTTCATTTTAAAACCAAAAGTTGCCCACAAACTAAGTCTTTATTTGTAAATGAAAAGAATGAATCAGACTATCTCCTAAATACTACCTAGCTCTAGGATTGTGTTGTACTTCAATAACAACACTATCAACTTCTCAGAGTGCTTTCTTGACTCTACAATCTAAAAGTAACCTCTCCGGCTTCCCAGGTGGCACAGTGGTTAAGAATCCGCCTGCTAATGCAGGAGACACAGGTTCAAGCCCTGGTCTGGGAAGATACTGAGCCCTCTGGCCACAACTACTGAAGCCCGCACACCTAGAGCCCGTGCTCTGCAACAAGAGAAGCCACCGCAGTAAGAAGCCCATGAGTTGCAACTAAGAGTAGACCCTGCTCGCTGCAACTAAAGAAAGACCGCGCGCAGCAACAAAGACCCAACGCAGCCAAAAATAAATTGAAATAAATTTTTAAAATATATATATAAAATAAATGTGACCTCTCAGAGAAGGTCTCTCCTATCATACTATTTTAGTGCATACTTGCCCCTGACATTTTTCTCATTTGATTACTTATTATGTGTTCCCATCTCCTCCACTAGAATGTAAGCACCAAGAGAACAAGGATTTTGCTCTAATCATCAGCACAGTCCAAGGCTTTACAAAGAACCTAGTAGGCACCCAATAAGTGTTTATTGAAGAAATAACAGTCATGGAAGAGTATTAATGCTTCTTTGCCCAACTTAAGAAGAAAACAAAACAAATCGTACTCTACTAGGCATACCTTGCATTTTCCAAGAATGAGTTTTCTCATATATCCATTGCCTCAGTATTACTCTTACAAAGTTTTTTGGGGGAGAAGTGGGTACCAAATTACTTTATTTCAAAGAATGGTACAAGTAAAAGAACTTAAGTAGATATTTGGTGGACCAAAGGTTTTACGAACATTTAGTAACTACCACTTCGTCAATAACTTAGTGAATACAAAATAATTTAGCATATAAAAGCAACTTATTCAGTTCCAAAATCATCCACAAACTCTCCAAAAGAAACCTTCAATCACAGCAACAAAAGTCTTATGAAAACGCAGCTTAATGTAGCAAAGAGGAAGAAGTACAAACCATCCCAGTAATTCAAGACGGTGGTCTCCCTTTTTCTGAAACAACGCTGTCTTTCCATCTCTCCTCATTTCTGTACACAGCCAAGACACTTAGCTATTGACAGAGAAATCTTACAGATACCACCACCCTATTTACAATGACACAGCTCCGAGTCAATTCCTTACTTCCACTAAAACTTCCCCCAAACTCCTCAAGACTCTCTGGACCATAAAGCTAAAGCCCCGCAGCCTCACTTCTGCTTTCTCTGCCTCCCTCTCCCGCAATTAATCTTCTCTAACTTTTCCCTTGGGAATCACATCTCTGTCATCACGACATTTTAATCCCGCTACTATTCCTAAATGCCAGCTTCCTCCCACTGACCTAGGTACTCTCGACCCGAGGAAAAAAAGCCCAAGCTAAGCGTCCCTGCTCTCTCCCACCCCAGCTTCTCCCCCACCCCCCAACGGCGCCCGGCAGGTGTATTGCTCGGGACCGCCGCGCCCCGGCGGAGAGGCGGGGCACACAAAGGACCCGCACGGCCGTCCCCAGCCTCCTCCCGTCTTTCCCCTGCAGTCCCGTCGGGTCAGCGCCCGGGAGAGCCGAGGCCCGAGGGAGGCGGCGCCGGCTCCGCGGGGACTAGAGATGCTCACGCCGGGTGCCCCCTCCAGACCCCAACCCCGCCCACGCCCCACCCACAAAGGCTGCCCCGGGCCTGGACCCTCGCCCGGCGAAATCGAAAGCGCATCCCCAGCCCGGCGGCCCGGGCCCAGCGCATCCTGGCCCCTGGCCTCGACCGCCCCCCCCCCGCGAGCCCGCGCCCCAACCGCCGCCGCCAGCCGGACCCCCAAAGGACCCCCACCCAGCCGCCCGCTCCCCACGCCCGGGGAAGGGCCCCCCGCCCGCCCGGCGGCCCCGCACTCACAGGCTGCCGGAACAGGAGGTACAGACGAAGGAGCCGACCGTCATGTTCACGTAGGTGGGGCCGCGCTGGTCGCAGTCGAAGCACTTTCGGTTGTGCGGGAGGCCGGTCATGTCCCGCAGCATCTTCAGGTGCTTCTCCTCCTGCTTCCGCTTCGCGCTGGCCGCCATGGCTGCGGCGCCGAGAGAGGAGGCCGGCAGGGCCGGGAGCCGGGCGGCGCTGCGCCGGGGACCCGCGGTCCCACCGGCCGCCCTGGCCGCGGCCGCCGCCCTCCGTCAGCGCGCGCCGCCCGCGCCGGACCCGGCCGCCGCGGCGGGACTCGACTGGACTGGGCGCGGCGCGGACGCTGCGGAGCGCGGGCTGACGGGCCACACCAACCGGCCCACCTGGGACAACCGCCACCGCCACCGCCGCCGCCGCCACCTTCCCGACTTCTCCTGAGGGGAAAAGACGAGGAAGGAGGACGGCAAGAGGAAGCCCGTCCCGGGCGGCCGGAGGCCAAGTGTCGGCCGGCGCCTTCTGCTGGACAGGAGGAGTTACTGCGGCCACGCTTACAGGGCTAAGCGCATTACTTGGGTTACCTTACCCCCGATGCCTAAAGCTCTCCAAGGGCTGCCCACTGCTTTGGGGATAATTCCAAGTTCCTCACCGTGTGCCCTAAACAGCGCTCCATCATCTAGCCCAGGCTGCCTCTCTCACTTCATCCTGGGTTATTCAGCCACAGTGGATTTCCATTTGTATCCGAACACAGCAAGCTCCCTCCTGACTCAGGACCCTTGCCCTTGCTGTTCTCTCTATAGCGGGGTTTCTCAACCATGCCACTGTTGACGTTTTGGACTAGTTAATTTTTTGGTGTGGAGGCTATCCTGTGCGGTGTTAGGATATTGAGCATCATCCCTGGCCTTTATCCACTAGATGCCAGAACGACCTCCCCACCCTTCCCACAGCTGTGGCAACCAAAATTCCCCGGACATTGCTGTATGTGGAGCGATGATAGAGGGAAGTGAAATCAACGGGACTGCGGACCATTGCTACACGTGGAAGACCACGGCATACATGCATCCATGCAGCCTGGAAAGTGCAGTATTTCCATGTGAATATTTCCACGTTCCTGGAAAGTCACTTTCCATGAAATGGCTGTGTTGTATCGTCTTCAAGGTTCTAGCTGTTTAAAATCCTACTCCTTCTTTAGTGTTTACTATGTTTTATCTGGGATCTCCCTTTAGGCTCCAAAAACAGCCTACACCCCAGTGTTTTCTTCACTACTCCACCCTCTGCCCCTCCCAGAGCTGGAGGCTAGGTGCTCAGTATTTATGGAATGAATGCATTAAGTACCTAATTTAATCTTAACAAGATCTCTTGTTAAGGTAAGCATTATTGTTCTTTCCATTTTACAAATCTGGAAGCCAAAGCTCTGGAGGATTAAGTAAATTTACCCTAGGATACGTGTGGGTTGGCCCAGATAGTCAGACTGTCGGACTCAAATCTCTTAATCACTCCAAAAATCCACAACCAGCAGGACGTTAAAAATCATCCCTGCCCCTCATTTTCCAAAAGAATACAGGGAGACCCAGTGAGTCCAAAGTCATTCAGCCATTGAATGACTGAAAGTAAGATTAGAATCCAGGTTTCCTAATTGCCAAGGCCAGCCTCCAGATCTCCCATGAAAGTGACTGGATAAATCAACCAAGTGAGACTTCATATTGATTATTATACTGAGAAATGGAATATTGCCTGCCATATCAGTAAACAAAGAATGTCACTGTCATCAGTGATTGCAGCCACAGCTGATGGTGGGCTGGTGACCCCTGAGGAAACTCAGGAAGGAAAGAATACCTGCCATCAACAGCCATCAGACTGCAGCCACTCCCTGCGGTGAGCCCTGAGGAAACTCAGGCTGTGACAAGGTGGGATGTCGGCCCCAGATAGCTGAGGTGGCCTATCAAAGGAATGATTTCAGTGAGCCCAGACTCTTGCATCTTCTCATACATAGAAAAGCACTAAATTCCTTTACTTGAGATGTCTGGTTTTCTTTAACAATAATCTTTTGATGTTCTGACTACCTGCCCTTTGTTGCAAAACTCTATATAACCTGTCCCGCCCCCCCTCACCTCCTTGGAGCAGTTCTCTCAGGGTTGTTTGAGATGCTGCCTCCCGGGCTTGAAGTCCTAAAAATTCCCGCTGAATAAAACATAACTCAGTTTTAGGTTGTGAATTTTTTTTTTCAGTCAACAATACTATCAAAAATAATCTTTTTTTTTTTTTTTTTTTTTTTTGCGGTACGCGGGCCTCTCACTGTTGTGGCCTCTCCCGTTGCGGAGCACAGGCTCCGGACGCGCAGGCTCAGCGGCCATGGCTCACGGGCCCAGCCGCTCCGCGGCATGTGGGATCTTCCCGGACCAGGGCACGAACCCGCGTCCCCTGCATCGGCAGGCGGACTCTCAACCACTGCGCCACCAGGGAAGCCCAATAATAATCTTTTTAATATTAAAAGAAAGGCATCAACAGATTTTGGATTGGCCAATGGATTTTTTTTAATTTATTTATTTTTTGAACTTCTTTATTTTATGTATTTATTTTTTTGGCTGCACTGGGTCTTCATTGCTGTGCACAGGCTTTCTCTAGTTGCGGCTAGCAGGGGCTACTCTTGGTTGTGGTGTGCGGGCTTCTCATTGCTGTGGCTTCTCTTGTTGCAGAGCATGGGCTTTAGGTGCGTGGGCTTCAGTAGTTGTGGCTCACGGGCTCTAGAATGCAGGCTCAGTAGTTGTGGCACATGGGCTTAGTTGCTCCACGGCATGTGGGATCTTCCCAGACCAGGGCTCGAACCTGTGTCCCCTGCATTGGCAGGCAGATTCTTAACCACTGCACCACCAGGGAAGCCCCAACTCCCAAGTCTTTTTGACAAAACCCTTGAGTTAAGGGCAACTGGAGTGTCATTGCCGCAGGATCCCTGGCTGTTTAGGAGAGGAGAGTACTGATATGTTCAATCCTGGACTGATCAAAACAAGGCTTACTCAGCCCCCCTCTGACTAAACGTGACACCCAGCAGCCTGTTATTCATCACCAACAAATGCACTCAACCCACAGCCAATGGCTTACCTGTTTCTATGTTTATAACGCTCACTTGTCATTTGTATGTTTTCTGTTTGTTCATCTGTACATGGTCTATCGTCTGATAAATGCCAAAATCAGAAGGCGCGACCGTAGCCCCAGTACAAACAGTTTAATACATGGTTGTTGTATTATTGTGTTGTTGTTTTGAGTCAGGAGAAGGTACTTCCAGACTGTCGTTCTATAGGAAGGTGAAGTCCAAAACGTTTTCTCCAAATAAAGCCGAAAGTGGTTATGACCTGCTGAATTTTAGCTTTCTTATACCCCATATAATATCAAAGTAGGCTTCTACTTTCTCAGATCCCAAGGATAGTTTGCAGCATGTCAAGCAAAACTATTGATTTTCTTTAATTTTCTTAACCCTCACAACAATGCAGAAGGAGGTATTATTATCCCCATTTTATGTACGAGGAAGCTGAGGCTCTGAAATGCTGGCTTGCCGAAGGCCTCGCCATAAGTGAAGCATGAAGCTGGAATGCAAACCCAGATCCGGCTGCAAGGCGCCAACTTCTTCTTCCAATAACTGAATACCGATCCTGCATATTGGATTTGCAAAGCAGAAGTTACTTTCAGAGGAGTTAGCTCTGCAGCCAGAGTGATCTTTCCAAATGCAAATATGATTCAGGCATCCTCAGTCTCCTCCCCCTGCCTTTCAGAGACTTCCCATTGCTGATAGGAAGATAGAGACCCTAGGAGACCCAGAGGCCCTGTGGTCCAACCCCAGTTCCTGTGCCCGATGTACAGTGAAGCCAAACAAACTGAAACGTTGAAGTCTGGAGCAGAGAGAAGTTTATTGCAAGGGCCACACAAGGGGAATGGGTGGGTCATGCCCAAAAGACCTGAACTCTTAATGGTTTACAGGGAAAAGCTTTCATAGGCACAATTTGGTGGGAAGTCTGCATGATCTTCCTCTGATTGGTTGGTGGAGAGGTAACACAGTGGTGTTCCAGAACTCTCTATCATCAGCTTTCTGGTTCCTACCAGCCTGGGGTCCATGTGCTGTATTCAGCCTGAAGTTACCATCCTCCACGTGGGTGGTGGCCTTAGTTCCTGTAGAAGGACTCAGAGATTCCTATCAGATTGTTGTGTATATCCCTTAAGGAGGAACTAGGACCCTGCCCCATCATTGCAGTATTGCTTCTGACTGCCTTTGCCTTGTTTCTGCATTCCCTCAGGCCTCTAATTAATAACAGCATGAATTTGCCCTTTGGAACTCAGGAAAGGTCCAGGAGGCTGAAACCTTTTCCCTACAAACAAGGAATAGGGGACAAGCCAAGGCTTTTGTGCCCCGTAGGGCCCCACAAGGTCTTGCTGGGTTTCAGCCCTGCACAGGCAGCCTCCTTCCTGCTACCCATGCTGGTCTCCCCGACCCTGCCCCAGCTCCACCCTAAGTCTCCACCAGTCTGCTCCAACCCCTCTGCCTTCTAAGTTTTTTATATTCTCTTCTCTCCCACTGCAGGGCCTTTGCAAATGCCATTGATGCGTCTCAATCCCTCTCCTCTTTCCCTTCTCATTTCTCAGATCCAGCTCAATATCTGTTTTTCAGAGATCCTTCCCTGTCCTGCCTAATCAAGTCAGACCCTATAATATGTGCTCACGGTACTGAAACAGGAGAGCAGGGCACAGCATCTAAAAGAGTGACATAGCTCTTGAGGATACGACATAAACTGGTTAGAACCTACTACGTCCAAGATGGTGGAAGATTCCACTTCCAGTGGACCTTGAGCCGCATTATGCGCTCACTGCTGTATATTAGCGTCTAAATTACATGCCTACAGGTGCCATGACAGTTCCTAGGCTAACCATAAAAGGTCAAAAAGTGGGCAGTAGCCCAATTCCTGGAAATCTCTCGCCCTTCCCCAAAACAGTTGGAATACTCCTCCCTGTCGTTAGCCTGTGAAATTACCCAGCCCATAAAAACTAACCACCCCATATTTCAGGGCCTTTTGCCTTCTGAGTGGCCCATACTCTGTGGAGTGTGTTTCTCCCAGGACCTCTCTTGCGTTTTTAGACAGACTACATTCTCTCTATAGAACGTGTATCTCTCTAAATAAATCCACTTCTTACCTATCATTATGCCTCTTGCTGAACTCCTTCTGTGCTGAGACATAAAGAACCTGAGCTTCATTTAGTCCTGAGACTAGTTGTGCGATTTTAATTAAAAGACAGTGTTGGCTTCCCTGGTGGCACAGTGGTTGAGAGTCCGCCTGCCGATGCAGAGGACACGAGTTTGTGCCCCGGTCCGGGAGGATCCCACATGCCCCGGAGCCGCTGGGCCCGTGAGCCATGGCCGCTGAGCCTGTGCATCCGGAGACCGGAGACCGTGCGCCGCAGCGGGAGGGGCCACAGCAGTGAGAGGCCCGCGTACCGCAAAAAAAAAAAAAGACAGTGGATTTGGGCTTCCCTGGTGGCAAAGTGTTAACCGCATGCAGGGGACACGGGTTTGAGCCCTGGTCCAGGAAGATCCCACATGCCACGGAGCAACTCAGCCCGTGCTCCACAACTACTGAGCCTGCATGCCACAACTACTGAAGCCCACGTGCCTAGAGCCCTTGCTCTGCAACAAGAGAAGCCGCCGCAATGAGAAGCCTGCGCACCGCAACAGAGTAGCCCCCACTCACCGCAACTAGAGAAAGCCCACACAGCAACGAAGACCCAGTGCAGCCAAATATTAATAAGTAAAAATAAATAAATAAATTTATGTTTTAAAAAAAGACAGTGGGTTCAAGTCCCAGTCTGGGTTTCGGCTGGGTTCGAGTCCCATCTGCGTTGTGCGGTTTCAGTACCATGTACCTCTCCTTTAAAATGTTTACAGCTGTGACTGCTTTGGGATTTTTTTTTCAGGTAGGGTTCCTAGCCCCCCGCTCTCCCCAATACACTGTGGGCTTCATCAGGATGGGGATCCGGACTGTGTTTGCTTTCTCCAGCTCTTAGCATGGGGCCTGGCACTTAGAAGGGGCTCAAGTCAGTATTGGTTGAATGAACAAATAAATGCAGCAATGGGAGTCAGAGAATAAAGCTTCCCGCAGTCTCATGCAGTGGGTTCCACGTTCTGTTTATTGCTGTCTCCGCTGCTTTGGCTCCCAGAAGACTACAGTTCTGCCGAAGCTACAATAGTTTTGTTAAGGAGCTTGCACATTCTGAAATCAAACCTCTGAGGGTAAGAATCTAAAACCTGACTTGCTTAGAGGCTCCCGCCTGTCTTATCACCAGGGGTGACTCAGAGAAAATGTCCTGAACAAACCCTGGTGTTTGGAGAGGCCCCATGGAGCCAGCGATAGAGCTGCCAACTCATCCTAGGCCGCCCCACCCTCAGGGCCTGTAGGCGAGGCCCGGAGAGGAGGCCCCTCTGAGTCTTCTTGGGAGCAAAGCAGGACAAGCAATAACAAGTATCAGAACAGCGGTGGCTTGGTCGCTCAGGGTATCTGAGTGAGGAGAGAAGAGTCCCCCCATTTTTATGTGAAGGACTCAAGTTTAGACTACTGACAATATACCTGAGTTACACACAGTGTCGAGGAGACCTACTGACGGAATAGAAAGAAAATGTTGCCAGAGACACACGCATGGCCTGTGTGCCTCTTCACAGCCTGCAGCGCACTCTGAATTCATACTTTTAATAAGTCCTGGATTTACCTTGTGAATAACACAATTGCTTTGTTTGCTTGTATATTAAAAGTGCTAATCTGTTGCGTGTAATTATTTAAAAATACGCCGCAGTTTTTGTGGTCCTGTTTGTTTTTGTTTTGTGGTACGTGGGCCTCTCACTGTTGTGGCCTCTCCCGTTGCGGAGCACAGGCTCCGGACGCTCAGGCTAAGCGGCTGTGACTCACGGGCCCAGCCACTCCACGGCACGTGGGACCTTCCCGGACCGGGGCACAAACCCGTGTCCCCTGCATCGGCAGGCAGACTCTGAACCACTGTGCCACCAGGGAAGCCCTATGGTCCTGTTTTGACAGCTTTCCATGTTTTGATATACTGGGAATTTTGAAAAACTTGAAGCGGACGTGAACCCTCCCTGAAGCGAGCCCCTCTCTCTCCAAAGCCCCCAAACCCTCAATCGGCTCTGCCCAGCCCCAAACCTCAGAAGCTTCCCAATCCTCCCTCAAGGTGGCCCATTTCTCGATGCTTGGAGTCTTCTGATCTTCCTTCCCCTCAGGATCCCTGGATGCCTGAAGCTGATTTTCTTTATGGAGAGGCGTTACCCGATAGCTGTGATCATTCCCAAGGTAGGAAGCTGGAGCTGTGGGTCTTCCCCTTTTATTAACATTCTTCCGTCTCCAGAGCGTGACTTTTTCCAGCTTGTGACCGAGGAGCCAATGCTAATTTTTATAGCCCATTTAAGTAATGGCAATGGAAAGTCACATCGGCCCATTAACTCCCCCAGACCGCGGCAGGTTTCACAGAGTGAATAATCACAGGGCCTGGGTACAAAGCACTGTGGAATAATACTCAACTCGATTTTTTCCCCCTTTTCTTCTTTTGATACCGCCTTCTCTTAGCTGTGGTTTGATTATTTTTACATTGCTTCCTGACTTGCTTTTTAACTTGCAAGAAACAGCAACACAGAAAGGGAAGAGGGAAAGAACCTACAGAGAACAAGCAGTTGGTACATACTTCCTGGAAACATCGGTGTGGTTTCTGGGTACACTCTGCACAGAGCCCTGGGAAACCATGCACCTGAAGGGCAATGCTGTGGAGCTGACAGGCAATCGGTCACCTGGCCTCCTTCTCCCGGCAGATCCACCCCCCAGCTGTCCCCACCACCATCGAAGCCCTGCTCCTCTGCCTGGGTTCATTTTACTCTGTCCTTTGTGAGCTTTGTCTCACCAGCTGAATGGCATCTGCCCATACAGCAGGGCCTAAGCTCTGTGTTCCTAGTTTGCCGGGCCACAGAAGGGCTGTGCCAGTTGGTTGACCGCTCTAATCTCAGGCCGTTCTGGAAACCCAGCAACTAGACTTCAGTTATCCATTTATCAGAAAGGCACTTTCTGGATGTTAGAGAGAAACCAGAGGCAGTTTTCAGACATCATTCACTTATTCATTCATTCATTCAATTAATATTTCTTGAGCACCTACTGTGTGCCGGGCACTGGGGACTCAGCAATGAATAAGACAGAGTCGCTACTCTTCTGAAGCTTGTGTTGCCCGTGAGATGGAGACCAGACAGTATCTATGTTAATAGAAATGGGCCAGGTGATACTAAGTGCTCTAACCCAAAGTGAAGCAAGGGAAAGGAATAGGGTGTGAAAGAAGAGGATGCTGCCGGTTGGTGGGGCAGGCCCAAAGGTTGGTGAATCAGGGAAAATTCTAGGATGTGCACCTGTCAGAAATCACAGGACAAATATCATATGATATCGCTTATATGTGGAATCTAAAAAAAATGGTACAAATGAGCTTATTTACAAAACAGAAATAGAGTCACAGATGTAGAAAACAAACTTATGATTACCAAGGGGGATTGGGGGGGGGAGGGATAAACTGGGAGATTGGGATTGACATATACACACTGCTATATATAAAATAGATAACTAATAAAAACCTACTGTAGCACAGGGAACTCTCCTCAATACTCTGTAATGACCTATATGGGAAAAGAATCTATAAAAGAATGGCTATATGTATATGTATACCTGATTCACTTTGCTGTACACCAGAAACTAACACAACATTGTAAATCAACTGTATTCCAATAAAAATTTTTAAAATAAAAGGAAACCACAAGTCAAAGGGCCTGGTGTGGGAACCCTGCAACCGAGCAGCCCCCTTCCCTTTGTCAGTTTGTGCCAGAATCAGGAATCCTGGCCTCCCGGGGGTCACCTATAGAGAACATGAGTCTTTGGAAACCAAGGGAGAGAAAAAAGGTCCCTGCGTCTGCAGCAGCAAGAGAGTCTGGGGTAAGAAACGCTCCATTCACGGCGTCAATGGAACGTTGTTCTTGCCCATTACTGAAAAGAGAAAAGGGACCTTCCCTTCTGGTCCAGGGTAAAGAATGGGGCTCCTGTGGGGAGAGAAACCTGCTCTGGCTTCAGAAAAGAAACACCAGCAGGGCTTGCAGGGCTGCCCAAGAGGAGAATGGACCCTAGCAGCAGCCGTCCATTTTGAAGGGGTCAGACGGAGATGTTGTAAAAGTGGGTCTCTAAAAACACTCATCTTCTTTCTTTTCCTTTTCTCACCAAATTCCAGCAGACAGGTGATGGCTCCTATGACACGGGGTGATCTGAGCACAGAGCATATCTCTTGAGCCCAGCTGACTGGCGTTTCCATCACACCCCAGCCCCTGAGAAGGGAAGCGATCGCACAGAATTCCCTGTTGATGCCCAGTAACGATGACGAACATTTCCTGGGACTAAGCACCAGGCACTATGCAAAGCACGCTCTGTAGAATGACTCCATTTATCCTCACACCAGCCTTCAGCGGTAGGCTGTATTAGTTATGCCCATTTTACAGATGAAGAAACTAAGGCTGCCGAGTGGAGGACCTTGCCAAGGTCCTACAACTGGGAAGTGATGGAGCTGGGATTTGAAGGTCAGTGGGGTGACTTCAGAGCCCAGGATTTAATGTCTACAGTCAGCACTTCGCTATCTGTTAGATGCTCTTGTCAATCAAACCTGGCCCTACATGAGAGCAGGAAAAGACAGGAGTGTGTGCCTTCCTGGTCTTGATCTGGCCTCTGGGGGTACAAACTCCTTGGAATACAACCGGGCTGGTTTAGCCCAAGGTTTCTGCTTTGGGAGGATGCCACCCCACCTCCAGAGCTTCAGGCTGTGCACTTGAAGGACCTATTTTCATTCAAGAAGTTATTCAGATGAGGGAAATTACCGGAAAGTTATACACACTAAGCTTCCCCCAGTGAAAATGTCCCAAATATTCATTTAGGTAGTTGTTGTAGTACAGATTTGTCCTCACAGAATGTGCAGACAGCTACAGAGCAAAGTTCACTTCAGAGGTGGGAGAGCCCCTGGAGTAGGTTTACAGGAACAAGCCTATAGTCATTTTTACCATAAAGAAAACCTACTGCTTTATTACTAGTCACCCTCCCAGACCTGGGGCCAGCGATGATTCAGAAGGTTTTGGTAAGGATTGAATGAGAAAAAATAGTTAGCCCAGCACCTGACATTTTAATGTAAGTACTTCAGTCATTCTTATTATTTTAAAGATGCCTATTAATTCCCTTTTCTTCACTCAGTGAGTATTGCTTGTGATGTACAAGTAATGCAGTTTAGCTGCAGTTCGCTAGAAGCTACTGTAAAACCGTAAGTGAACCCCCCCTTGGGTACTTGGCTACTCTGACCAGAGCGACATTGCATTCTGACTGGTTGAAAGCACTTGTGGTCTGATTGGTCTGCAAGGCAGTCGGTGATGCTCATGAACATCTATATTTCATTCAGTTCATACTAGTCTCTGTTTGTTCTAAGTGAATATCTGACAATGTCTAGTTCAATGGATTCTGCAGATGCAATGCTCCAAACACATCTAACCATAGAAGCAACGTGTTCCTTTATTATTATTGTATTTGGAGGGAGATGGGGAGGATGTGGGTCTGTGTGTGTTTAGGTGACTGGTTTCTTGAATCAGACCCCTATCTCCTATGTTTGTCTGCATGTGAAGAGACAGTACAGCAAGGGCTGTTATAAGCACAGCTTCTGAGTCAGACTGTTTGGATTCCAATCCTGGATCTCCCCTGGGAGTTTAGGCAAGTAACTTAAGTCTTCTGTGTCTCAGTTTCCTCATCTGTAAAATGGAAATGATTGTATCACCTACTTCATGAGGTTGCTGTGAGATGAGGTGATTTAGTATATAAAAAGCACCTAAAATAGTGTCTGTGTCTGTCAGATAGTAAGCACTCTATAAGTGTTAGCTGTTATCATAATATTCCTCTCTCTTCCCATCAAACACCTCCGCTACAATCCAGCCAGAGTAAGCAAGCGAATGTGTGTGTGTGTGTGTGTGTGTGTGTGTGTGTCTTCTTATAATACACTTTGCTGTTGTTGTTTACTTTTGTTTTTTAAATTTATTTATTTGTTTGTTTGTTTATTTTGGCTGCACTGGGTCTTCGTTGCAGCACGCGGGATCTTCATCGTGGCACGCAGGATTTTTAGTTGTGGCATGCCAACTCCTTATTTGCGGAATGTGAACTCAGTTGCAGCACACATGCGGGATCCAGTTCCCCGACCAGGAATCGAACCCGTGCCCCCTGCATTGGGAGCATGGAGTCTTACCCACTGGACCACCAGGGAAGACCCTCCTTTTGTTTTTTAATATCCTAAGTAATACATGGATACAACCTCTTTTTTTAAAAAAAAAGGAACTTCAAACATTACCGGTACAGTGGTTGAATAATGTCCCCCACTCACCCAGAACCTCAGGATGTGACCTTATTTAGAAATAAGGTCTTTGAAGATGTAATTAGTTTAGGATCTCGAGGTGAGATCATCCTAGTTTAATAGAGTGGGCCCTAAATCCAATGACTGGTGTCCTTGTAAGACAAGGGGACACACACAGACACACAGGGAAGAAAGCCATGTGACAACAGAGGCAGAGATCGGAGTGATGCTGCCACAAGCCAAGGAATACCTGGGACCACCTGGAAACAAGGAAGGATCCTTCCTTAGAGACTTCGGAGGCAGCTTAGCCCTGCTGACACCATCATTTCAGACTTTTAGCCTCCAGAGCTGTGAGAGAATAAATTCCTGGTGTTTTCAGCCACCTAGCTTGTGAACATCTGTTACAGCAGCCCTAGGGAATGAATACAGCCGGCACAGCAAGCGTTCTCCTGTCCACGGCACATGGCCCCCACCCACATCCCTTCTCCCAGCACAGTGTCATTTTGTTACCTTTCCCGACCTTTTCCCATGCCCTTACACACATAGCCAACATATTTTGTCTAGTTGACAACAACATTTGGCAACTGTGGCTATAACCGTTTTCATTACATTCTGCAGCACTGATTGCAGCCGAGCGGCTGGACCACATCCAGGATGAGGACTGCTGCTGTGCTGCCTCTCCCAGGGGACCACGGGGACCATGTCCTGTGTCTCCCCTGAGCATTGCCTCTGACCGACAATCATTAAAAGACAAGGGAATCCTCTAGAACAATGTCTCCTTTTTCATAACTCATGAGCTCTCAGGGAAATTTTAACAACCTACTCCCTCTCATGCAGGTTACATTTTTGTCTACCTTAGTCATCTTCTACAGATCTGATTAATACGGGTCCATTAATATTAATATGGGTCCGTGCTCTGTAAGAACTGGAAGTTGCCGTTTGAAGAGTGCTTTGCCATATCTTCAGGTGTGAGCATGATACAGAGTTATCAATTACATGAAAAGGGATCTTCACATACAAAGTCTCAAGTTAAAAGAATATTCGAAGTCTCCTAACTCTTAAGAATCCTATAGGGATTTCCCTGTGGTCCGGTGGTAAAGAATCTGCCTTCCAGTGCAGGGGACGTGGGTTGGATCCCTGGTCAGAGAACAAATATCCCACGTGCCGCTGGGCAACTAAGCCTGCGTGCCACAGCTACTGAGCTCGTGCGTCTCAACTAGAGCCCGAGGGACGCAAACTACAGAGTCCACGTGCCTTGGAGCCTGTGCGCCACAACTGGAGAGAAGCCTGCATGCCTCAACGAAGATCCCGCGTGCTGCAACTAAGACCCGACACAAGCAGAAACAAAATAAATAAATAAATAAATAAATCTTTTAAAAAGAAAAAAAAAAATCTGATAAAGATGCCAACCCTCTCCCCTGAACTATGCACCAAACATATAAACTAGAATCTCAGGCCAGTCCTTGTGCCCAGGTTAAAGTCCCCCTCATTTTACAGTTGAGAAAAATCAGACTCCGAAAAAATAAAGCAAAAAAGGTCTCCGAGGAATCTGGTGGTAGAACCAGGATAAGAACCCAGATTCTGCGTGACCTACCATCTCCCTGTGACTCTATGTTTCAGTCAGAAGACCCATTTGCCAGCAGACAGGACAAAGGTGGGGAAGAGGGTATTGTGGGAAGGAAGACCCTGATTGAAGGAGCCAATGGTCAGAAGCAGGAGAGAGAGTTCAAGGTCTCCACACAGATGGTGGCCAGGACACCACGGTGGGTTCCTCAGACATGGCATTCTTCCAGTGTCCACCAAGGCCAAGACAAAAGAAAAGAACTTTACATTAAAGCAGCAAGGCCTTAGCTAACACAAGGAAATTTTATTTTAAGTAACTATCTTTGCATTTCTAAAAGAAATTTATGTGATGTCCTCTGCAGGCCTCAAAAATAGAATAGCATCTCCTCGTCTATCTAAGATGATTTGAATATAGATAGATATGGAGACAAGAAGCTGGTCAGGAATGTTAAATACATTGTCTGGGCACACCATTCCTACCTCCTTAGCCCCAAGCGGACATCACTCACCCTAGTTGTACTATTTCTAAACCAACACCAGGTGTGGCCTCGAAATCCTTCACAACTCAGTTCCTCCTAGTTGGCAATAAGGTCTACAACCTATATGCCATCCTATGGCTAAATGACCTTCCAATGTTCTTTCTAGTCTCTTGTGATTAGGGATTTCCCTGTAGGGATTTCCATTTAAACTTTCTGATGGCTTTACTCAGTTCAGCAGTGGCCTAGGGACCTCCCTTTCTAGGGCAGGAATCTCCCCTAGGATTTCTTCTAATAGCTGTATTCCTACATTATCAGTCATGTGAAATAATTAAGAGAGCCCTAAGAATTCTTGCTTATAACTTATGTTTACCTAGTCTACAAAGGCAGCTCTTTAAAAGTTTCAAGTTCAATATTATTATTGCCCGTAGAGCTTGGGTCTTGATTTCAAAACCCTCTTTTGTATCAGTGCTCCCTGTCTACCTCTCTCTCTCTCTCTCTCTCTCTCTCTCAACTACATCCCTTATGTTAGATTTTGAAAAAGAAACAAGTAGACTGACACAAATCTAAGCTGCAACATGAAGTTCAAAGACAACGACAGGGTGAGGTACAGTGTAGGATTTTACATCTTGTCACCCTAAACATTAAAAGGGAGCTCTCTGCATACATGACATTGATTAGATACATAGAGTGTAGAGCCCAATGCTGGGTCCCTTTCTTGCCTCTTTTCTTTGCTTGCATCACCAAGCATTCCAGAACTACTTCTGGAACTTTCCAACCTTGTGTTTTCCTCAGTGCCCCTTGACGTGATGATTTGTCTTCTGCAACACAGCAGTACTGTCCTCAAAGGGAACAACCGGGCTTCCCTGGTGGCGCAGTGGTTGGGAGTCCACCTGCCGATGCAGGGGACACGGATTCAGAGCGGCTGGGCCCGTGAGCCATGGCCACTGAGCCTGCACGTCCAGAGCCTGTGGTCTGCAACGGGAGAGGCCGCAACAGTGAGAGGCCCGCGTACTATAGAAAAAAAAAAAAAAAGGAACAACCAAGTTAACTTATATCTCCAAACTGGAAGAAGCCACATGCCAGGAATGTCGCAACCTGTGATGGGAGGGTGGTCAAGTTCTCTGTGCAAGAGAGAGACTGAACAGGAGGTCGTGTTGTGTTGTGTTTGGTTTTCTAGTTGTAAGTCTAACGTAAACCAAGAAGGTTTTAATATTTTATGATGTGACTTTGAGAAATCCTTTCGTCCCCCTGCTTCCACACTCATGTTCCTCTACTGTCCATCCTCCACCCAGTACGTGGGGGGGGGGGGGGGGGGGCTGGGTGTGTGCTTTTAAAACCGTAAGTCGTACCATGTCACGTTCCTACTCAAAATTCCGTAATGCCCGCCTCCACGCCTGGCTTCCCCTTCTACAAGGCTCCTCTTCCTCTCTCTGCCCAGCCATTCTGACCTCGCCACATGGGGAAGGCAGCAGGCTCCTGCCTGGGGCGTTTCCTCTAGCTGTCGCCTCTGCTTTAAGCCAGATGTTTGTTTGGCTAACTCACTCATCTCCTCTCTCTATCTCACTTTCTCAGCAGGGCGTGTCTCGATGACCCTATTTAATATGGCAACCAGCCTCACACATACACACCCCAGTTCTCCATCTCCTTAAACTTGCTCGTCTTTATTTTTATTTTATTTTATTTTATTTTATTTTTTTCCAGAGCACTTACGAACTTCCTAAATACTATATTGTTCTTACTTACCATATTTATTGTTTATTATCAACTATCTCCCGTGAGAATGTAAGCTGGAGGTGGGGGTGGGATGGCAGGAATATTTTACGCTAATTGTCTTTTTCACTAATGTATTCTAGGTGCCTTGAATTGTGCTAGGTAGTTTAGGTGCTCAATTAATAGTTGATAAATAAATGGTTGAATGAATAAAGAAATGAATCAATAAAGCCTTTGTTCTGGGATGACTGCCGATTAGCAGCATCTAGAAACATCACCTCTAACAGCGCTTCTAGAGTAAGGAAGGGGTGGGGGTGAAATCAACATTGTAGAAAAGTCTGAACACGATGAGATGATCGATAGCATTTATTTCTCTGCGTAATACATGCTCACTGGTGGTGGTGACCTATTTTTATAGAAGTAAAACTGACACAACTTCCAGCAGGTACCTTTAACAGTAATTTCTTTATAGAGTGGTGATTTTAATATTTGATTTTATTTTATAAAAGACGGCTGCAGCAGTTCTCTGGGTCTTTCTGGCAAAAAAAAAAAATGGTAGCCTGGACTACTCTAATAGCACTTCAGGTTTTCCTTCATTGGACAGAAAGCAGAAATGCATGTGCAAGGAAGTTACTTAAAAGGCATGAATATTTTGCCAAAAGAAAGATGCTTTTGTGGTTGAATGATGGGATAATTTATGCTAACTACCTTTCAGCAACTATTTTTGCATGTGGAGGTGAGCTCATGTCACCAGGAGCCAAAAAGCCTTAGTAAGACATGCTCTCTGGACTGTTAATGAAATGACAGGCCGAAGGGTACCACCAAGGCAGTGCAATGCATCATTATCAAATAACCATCATCCCATCCAATTAACTTTTACAGAGGAAGCAACCTTGAATCTAAATGCTAACAATACTGGGCTGTATAAAGACAGCGTGATTCTATTGAAAAGAAAGTTGACACTTGAGGCCCAGTGAAACCTTGTCCATAAGACCCTGAATTTGAGAAAGGAGAGGAAATATGCAAAATAAGATGACAAAGTAAACGTACCCTGAGTCTGTATGCTTCAGAAGGAAAATGTGCATTTTCATGGCAATCTGGGTTTTAAAGACTAAATGGTGTTTATCGTTTCCTTCCATGTACTTTGCAGAAGTGCTTTTCACAATCTAGATGCCGACATGATTAATTAAACATGCACACAATGACACTGTACTGTGTGAGCTTAGAAAAATTGCAAGGCTAACCTTTTTAAAAAGTGCACCTAACTGCTAACACCTAATGAGAGGCGACACCAATGAAAGATTTTCTGATGAATCTCTGGTTGAAGTCAAAGGTCACCAGCATTCCGTGGGCAGAGAAGGGATTACCCTTGGTTTCTTAGACAAGAGAGCTTCCTAAGAAAACCCAATGCCGAAAGCTCAGCCTCTGTGGACCAGTGCCGAATCAATTCTTGCAGACAGATTCTCAGAGACAGGTGAAGTAGAAAAGAAGAGCTTTTTTGTTTTGCCAAGCAAAGGGGGACACAGCAGGCTCATTCCCTGAAAACCTGTATGTCCCAACCTGGGAGGATTTGGGGAGGAGTTTTCTAGCTATGATTCAAGCTCGGGGCTGCTGAGGGTGCGGGGCCTGCACTCCTTTAATCTGGCCTCAGGTGGTCTCCGAATGAGCTTCTCAAGGTTATCAAACTCTTCCTTCTCTCTGGAACATCTTCCATTTGGCGGGGTTTTTTTTTGTTTTTGTTTGTTTGGCGGCGGGGGGGGGGGGGGGGGGGGGGGGGCGTTTTAGTTCCGCAGAAGAGCTGAAAGATATTGTTATGTGTGTCCCTTGAGGCCGAACCAGGACTCTGCCCCAAGGCTGCACTATTGTTTCTTGACTACTCCTCCCTTTTCTCTGTATCCCTTCCTGATTAGCAACTGTTGAAAGGCTTCCATGCCCAGGAGCCCCACAGCATCCTGCCGGGTTTCAATACTAGCCACTTGCTACCATTTTCTTCAAAGGCAGAAATCGATTTATCCTTCAAGCCTCAGACCCGATTTTAATCTTCTGTAAAGCCTTGCCAGATTTTTTTCAACCAGATATAATGGTTCCTGTTTAGTTATTTGAACCCTTGTAATACTAGGTTGGCGCTTTTCTTATCCCCTTGGAAAGGTACCACTTACTAGGTAACTAGATATGTCAGGTCCTGAGCTCAGCACTTCATGTGTATTGTCTTATTTGCTTTTGAAGAGTATGTATTACTACTTGCATTTTACAGATGAGGAAACCCACCCTCACAAAAGATAAGCTACTTTTTCAGATGCACAAAGCAAATGTGACTAAACGTATGTGTCTCCTTAACTTCACTTCTAGATTAAATGCTCTCTGAAGGCAAAGTCAGCATCTCTTACTCAACTTTCCACACCCTGTGCCTCACTTGGAGAAGGGGTTCATAAACACCAAGCATTGTTGATTTGAAGTGAATGTGTGGTTTGGATACCAGAGTCTAGTGATGTAGTAAAAAGTCACAGCAAACATAGCATTGTACGCTTTCCAGTGCATTTTCACATACGTTATCTCATTAAGACCTCTCAACAATTCTGTAAGATATGTATTGTCTCCATTTCTCAAGTGGAAGACTGGGAAGCTAATTGGCTTTCCTCAAACCAAAGTGCCAGTTGTGGCAGAGCAAGGACTCCAATTCAGGTGTCTGTCCATTTGCCATCCGCTAGAGCAACATTACCTCCCCGCTAGTCCCATCTAAAATCCAACCAATGGCACAATATCTTGGAGGCAAAAGAACCTTTATATGAATCTCAAATACTGCAAAAGAGGCAATGACCACAAATTAGCAGAAAACCTGAAACTGTTTTGCCCAAGTTCAGTTCTTTAGAAGGAAGAAGGTAGAGAAACCCAGAGCCAGGCCAAATGCAAGAAATCTAATTCTCATTCTGTGGGAAGAAATAGTCAGCTCAAATAACTCCTTTAATCTAGCTATGGGTTTATATAAAGTAACGAGACAGCGGGTTTTTAGGAACTCTGAATGTTGAACATTCTTATTTTTAAGAATTCAGTTCTGGAGCATTCTTCCTTTTCTTTCAGGAAGGTCAGGCGTGTCATTTCAACATGTCCCTGGCAGTGGTAGCCTTACAAAGGGGTTGGGCTAGGTGATGTAACCGTTTTTATATTTCTAAATATGAAAGCACAGGTTGGTGTGTTATACAACAGTGAAAGAAAAAGAACGGCTGTGTCTTTAGTAACGTGTCCCATTTCAAGAAGCAGCCAGGGGGCTTCCCTGGTCGCGAAGTGGTTAAGAATCCGCCTGTCCATGCAGGGGGCACGGGTTCGAGCCCTGGTCCGGGAAGATCCCACATGCCGCGGAGCAACTAAGCCCGTGCGCCACAACTACTGAGCCTGCGTGCCACAACTACTGAAGCCCACGCGCCACGAGCCCGTGCTCTGCAACAAGAGAAGCCACCGCAATGAGAAGCCCGTGCACCGCAACGAAGAGTAGCCCCAACTCGCCACAACTAGAGAAAGCCCGCGTGCAGCAACGAAGATCCAATGCAGCCAAAAATAAATAAATAAATTTATAAAAAAAAAAAAAAAAGAAAGAAGCAGCAGCCAGGGTTTAGTAGGGAGTTTGTTCACCATAGAAAGAAAGAATGGAAGCAAAACTGCTGACACACATTTGCAAAGGGAACGATTGCAACATTAGTCCAGGGAATTGAACTATAACTGGACTTTGTCTTTCTTCAACCTGATGGGGCTGGAGAGGAGCTTGATTGCATTACCTTGCTGTCCAGAAAGACTTCCTTGGGGTAGAACAAATATCAGACGTGGACTCTGTATCTAAAATGTCATTTGCTTAATGTGTGATCTGAATGCAGTGTACAAAGTCCTAAGTCACATGGTATAGGAAATACAACAAGGAAGTAGAGGCAGATCCTCCCCTCAAAGGGTTTTCTGGTTAATAGAAAGGGAGCATAAATGACCTCAAAGCAAGACAGAAAGGGAAGTGTCACAAGAGCGGTGAGATACTGTGCTAACGCAGTTCAGAGGAAGGTGTGATTCCCTCCGTCTGGGAGAAGAAGGGAAAGGAGACTTCACAGAGGGGTTGGCAGTTGAGGTGGGCAGGATTTGGAGGGCACGTGGCCCTGGGAAGAAAGAACATCCCGGGCAGAGGAAACAACCGGGGCTAAGGCTGAAAGTAGGAAATACAAGAGGCAGAGCCAGAACAGAGAATTTACTTCGTCCATGATGTAGGATGCTTGAAGGTCAAACTCTTTTAACAGTAATTTCTGTTCATAAGGCTTAGAAGGCATTATGAGGCTGTCTTTCAATAAAGTGAACGTCTTCTCAATTACCCAGTCCCTTGTCTGACCGTCTCTTAGCAATCCTAGTGGAAGAAGATCTTTTCACACATTTAAAGCTACATGGATGGAGTAGCCAGTGGGCCAGGCACCCATTAGGAAGCATTTCATGGAATAATATTTCGATTTTACAACCAAGTACCTGTCCTTCGTTCGTACAATATGAAAAGTTCTGCAAGGTAGCGTGTAAAATCCATACTTCTTTGTAGACTTCGCTAAGGCAGCTGTTCGGTTTTAAGTGTTCGATTGAACATTGACTGTGCAGTACTTGTACTGACACATCCATGCCTCATGCTTGATTCCATAATCCAGATGTGTTGAATCAACTTTTCTGTTATGCATGGACACTCTAATAAGAAAAAAAAAGGGAAGGAAGGAAAGAAGGAAATAAAGAGGGAGAGAGGAGAAAAGAAAACCGGCTTCCTTCGTATCTGCAAGTCTCAATTTCTGCATTTCATAATTCAGCTGAATCTAGGAAGCATAGTGTAATGACTTTCCCAAAAAAGAAAGAAGGTATTTTCCTGCCAAATTGAATATATAGATTTGGATGTGATTTTTAAGCCACGTGGTAACATATTTCAAGAGTTCTCCTTTTGTGACTGTATCTTAGCTCCATCTATACACAAATGTGTACTGGACTTCACTACCATAAAAAGGATGACTTTTTATTTCATCCTGAATCTCTAACTTCTTCTACCTTATGAAACATGTACACTGCAATGTTGTGTTTGGCTCAGTCTACTAAAAAAAACACAAAATCTTTCTTCAGGAGAATCTGACCCTGTTCCCACTGTTTTCTCAGCATGTTTTCAGCATCAGCACATTGATGGTGCTGTCATTAGCCAGAATACTGAGACAGGAAAGAGATCTATTAGATCATCAAAGTCCATTCCTGGAGTGGGCCTAGGTCTCCTGGGAGAGCCTGTGACATAGCATCTTAAGCAGATGACCAAGGAGAATGTAGAGGCATATAAAATTTTACCTGCTACAGTTTTTAATTTTTGAAAGTTTCTGAAATAACTCCCAGAGCCTGAAACAACAGCTCAAGCTGAATTTAGGTCAGTGGTTCTCAAGTGGGGGCAGTTGTGGCCCCCAGCAGATATTTGGCAATATTTGGAGACCTTTTTCCGTTGTCACAGCTGGGGTAGGGGGTTGCTACCGGCACCTAGCGGGTTGAGGCCAGGATTGCTGCTAAACTTCCTACATTGCTCAAGACAGCCCCCCTACGATGAAGAATTTATCTGGCCTCAACTGTCAATAGTACCCAGGTTGAGAAACCCTGGTTTAGGTCCTTTTCTAACTATTTTTTCCCTGAAGTTTAACTGTTCACTCAGCTCCAAGCAAGTCAGATTGCTTGACTACGTGGCACCGAAGAGCACACACTATTCTGAAATAAACTATTTCAAATAAAATCCCTACTAATTCCTTCTTCTTCAGCATGCAAGCAAGTATCAAGAATCATACGGAGAAAACAAAAGCACCTTTTCTAATTATTTCAAGAGTTAGAGTGTGTTGAATTTCAGAAGGCTCCAGATCTGGTAAATAACATTCTAGAAACTTGAGGCAAAGGAAGCATTACACGCTTTAGGAAAAAGAAACCATCATACTTTCCTAAATCATTAGAGCCTTATTGTTCATCAGAAGCTTATATTTTTGTTTCTACATATTCTTCAAATGTTTATAGGCAGAGTAGATCTTTAAACTCAAAACCTTAGGTGAAAAACTCTTGGTAACAAACAAACAGCTCAGTACTCAACAGATATCCTCCTGCCCTTACCCCAAATCATATCCATCATTCATTCTTATTTAGGAAGTAAAGAAAGGGAAAGAGAATATAAGATAGAATGGAGGGATAGAATAAGGGCAAGGTAAGGAGAGGAAAGGAGAGAGGTAAACCAAAGTTTTGTTTCTGCAGGTTCAAATGGACCTTGGCTGACAGAAACTTCCTGGTGGGTTGTTCAACACCCAACTTTCTGTGCGATGTAGCACTGGCCTTGGTCTTACCTGTAACGTAGATTTCAATATTGCACATCAGGGAAGTTTGTAAAGGGAAGAAATGGGTAAAACATTTAAAACAGTTATGAATTGTTAACGAAATACTAGCATCGAAAAACTAAGCAGTATTACAAATATATCAGCTTAAGTTTATCCCATGTCATAATATTTTCGCTTGCTTTGTGTTTCTAGTATTGAGAATCTAATTTGAGTTAATATTTTCAAAGACCGAAGGAGTTGTTACAAATTCCAGATTAGCTCAGAGGCTTTGAAAGTGTGAGAAGCAAGCCAGATCCACTGAAAATCCTTTTTAAATACATGGGGCTTTGTTTAGCTCACTGATTTCAATAGCAAAATGACACCTGTGCATTTGAAACATGAAAGCCGTTTACTCTTTGCCTATTATGGAGTCATTCCTTTTTTGAAACTGTGCCTTGACTGTGACATTCACCCTCCTCCCCTGCCCCAAACAGAATCAAGGTTGAACCTTTCTGCACTATTAGGATAACTTGAGTTAAAATCTGTCACTTGTGTTCAGTTACAATTCTGTTGTATTTCCTAATGAACTGTGTCTGATCTTCCTGCATTTCCTAGGGGGTTTATGAGAATGGTGCAACTAAGGCTTAGGAGAGACTTCATGGTGCTATTTAGTATGTGAAGCATCTTTACAAAGCATACAGCCTAGAGTCGTCATTCCTTCTTGTTATTAGAATCAGTCACCCACACTCCTCTCCTACTGAATGAGTCATGCCCAGGATAACTCGAACACGAATTCTTCACAGGGATAGGACTGATCGTAGCAGAACTGGGAACTGATAAATCCAGTCCTGACTTTCTCTATAAACCAGGAATACATTTAATAAACTCTTTTCCTTTCCTTTTATTTTACTGAACTTGTACAAATTACAATAGTCATACAAGCTCATGATAAATGAAAAAGTGTCTACCACACAGAATGGTAGTGAAAACAAAATTTCCTTTCTCTATCTGCCCAACCTCCAGCCCCATTGCTCAGAAATAGGCACTATTAATAGTGCTTCCTCATGTGTTCTCCTAGAAGTTTTCAGAGACAAGAATAGAGAAAAAAAATTTTTTTTCTGTGCCCCAATTCCTTTTTTTTAATTAAAAAAAATTTTTTTTTTCAGAGCTCACAGTACTTTATATCACCACTAAATCTTTACCAGGTCAGTCCCATAAATATCTCAGGCAATTCTAAATAAATTAGAGAGCTAATTAAAGAAAATAATTTCTTAATATTAGTGGCAGACATTAAATAACATTTTCCCCAGCCTTCAATGGTTTCTCTCTCTGTTTATCTGTTTTGTTTTGATTTTTTTTGCGGTACACGGGCCTCTCACTGTTGTGGCTTCTCCCATTGCAGAGCGCAGGCTCAGCGGCCATGGCTCACGCGCCCAGCCGCTCCGCGGCATGTGGGATCTTCGCGGACCAGGGCACGAACCCATGTCCCCTGCATCGGCAGGCGGACTCTCAACCACTGTGCCACCAGGGAAGCCCTTTCTGCTTTTGAATTCAAGTCCCCAAGTTCATTTTGAATTTCGTAGCTGTTTTCTTTCATTACACAAAGGGCTTCATTTAGTGAAATTAAGTGGAGACAAACTAACATTGATCCTGCAAACCCATGAAGACAGTGTGGAAATAGGGTATTCATTAGCAGGCCCACAGACCTGAATGTGGTGCTCTGATATTCCTGAATATCTTGTTGCTTCAAGATGCTGTACTCTCACTATTTTTATTAAATCCTGAAACAGGAATGCATCATGCCCCTGGTCTGTCTTCCTGGCCGATTTCCTGTTCTCCCTGGACATATCTTGAACCTTTTATGTTTTTAAAACACATACCACTACTGTATCTAGGTTTGACCCCAACCTTTTTGTTGAGTCATTCTGGCCTGCAGACTACTTTTAGGGAAACTCACCAACTTCCCCCAAGCCACTAAGGGGCTGCCACTAGGTGATAGGCCCCTGTCTTTCTATTACCTGCGAGGCACTCTCTGGCTTTCCGTCCACTTGGAATTGGAGCTGCCCCTGGGTCATCTCCTCACGGGCCTGTGTATCCCTCCTGGTGACATTTCAGTCAGTAACATATCCCATCTGGCTCATCTGGCCTTTTAGTTGTGGACAGAGGCACGTGCAATAAAGTTTTTCTCTTTTCTTTTCTTAAATCCAAGTCAGCCCAGAATTTTTTTTTTATAAATTTATTTATTTTATTTATTTATTTTTGGCTGCATTGGGTCTTTGCTGCTGTGAACAGGCTTTCTCTAGTTGCGATGAGCAGGGGCTACTCTTCATTGAGGAGCACGGGCTCTAGGCGTGCAGGCTTCGGTAGTTGCAGCACGCGGCAGGCTCAGTAGCTGCAGCTCGCAGGCTCTAGAGTGCAGGCAGGCTCAGTAGTTGTGGCGCACAGGCTTAGTTGCTCCACAGCATGTGGGATCTTCCCAGACCAGGGATCGAACACGTGTCCCCTGCATTGGCAGGCAGATTCTCAACCACTTCGCCACCAGGGAAGTCCCAGTACAGAATTTTAAACCCCGGGTACCACCCCATTAATAGAAAAAACAAACAAACAAACAATAAATTTGCAGAAAGAGAGAGGCATAAGTAAAAGCCACAGCATGAGGGAGGGCTGACAGGAAGATCAGGATGGATTTTATTATTAGCCCCCATCACCCCTCCTGAACAACCCGTTTTGCTCAGGACAACCGCTCAGCTCCTTGGGATCAGCTGAGCCTCCAGGATGGGAGAAGGGCCTGGCTGGTCTGTCAGGAATCCCATCCCCTCCTCCAGCAGTTGGTTCAGTGATGGGCTTGTGAGAGGAGAGGTTTCCTGCAGCATCCTGCAAAGTCTCCTCACTCTAAGGAGAAAGGGAGAGGAACTAAATACTAACTAAACTAAATACTAACTAAATACCAACATTGCTGTTCTGGTCTTTCTCTTCCTCTGGAATGTCTCAATATTCGCCTACAGATGAGTTCAGCCCACAGGGGAATGCAGAGCCCGAGGGAATGGAACTAGAGCCTGTGGATTCAGTCAACCCTGACCGTGTCCTATCAACGCTCCAGTTGTGGGAGCCAAGACAGTTTCTCATTGTATAAGCCAGTTAAGTTCAGTATGTGTTACCGGACACCGAAAGTGTTCTAAATGATACAAAAATAGGGAAGCCAGCATCAAAGGAACAAAAACAGAATTTCTACCCCACAAGCCATATTTTGTCCTCTTGGGCAAAGTAATGGCTTTGGAAAAAAGCACACTGTGGGTACTTTTTAATACCCTTATGGTTTCTTTGAATTTCTATAACTGTACTTGATTTGGCCTGCTGTGTTTTGTTTTGTTTTCTTTATGAAATGAAGTCCCAAATTGTGTGGATTTTTTTTTCTTTCTTTCTTTCTTTCTAATTTAGAACCATAGGACACAGCTAAATGTATATATATATTAATATCAGTAAGAATAATAATTGCATTTAAAGCACTGGACTAAATATAGGGGTTATGGAAAGAGGTTTAAAGAAAGATAAATAACATTGTGCTAGACTTAAGGTGTTCTCATTCTAGTCCTATCCCCAAAGAATCATGGAGAAAGAGCAGTTAATGTAATTCTAACTGACAATAGCCTTGAGCAGAGGTGACATTTGACCTGAGCCTTAAAGCTTTTTTTTGCATAAAGGAAATTCAAACATAAAAAATACAGAGAATTACGTACTAAGCACTTGTGTCCTCAATAAACTTTTTTTATTTTAATAAATACCAACATTGCTGTTCTGGCTTTAGATTCGTTTTTTGAATTAATTTTTAAATTTTGAGGTAATTGTAGATTCATATGCAGTTGTAAGAAATAATACAGAGATTGATGGGGTAAGTTACACGTTAAGCTTTGCTAACCATCAGGGAGATTGGCGAAGAATACCAATTCCCCAGTTGGGTGTCTCTATGTAAAGGGAAACTGTTGGAAATTATAAGATGCCTTGTTTTAAAAGCTATGTGATACCTTTAATAAGAAATAAAACAAATTCAAATTAAGAAATAATAATAATACCAAGAGATCCCCTGTAGTCTTTCCCCAGCTCCCCCAATGGTAACATCTTTTATTTTTTGGGGGGGGAGGTATAGTTGCTTTACAATGTTGTGTTAGTTTCTGCTTCACAATGAAGTGAATCAGCTATATGTATACATATATCCCCTCCCTCTTAGGTCTCCCTCCCACCCACACCCCATCCCACCCATCTAGGTGGTCACGGAGCACTGAGCTGAGCTCCCTGTGCTTTACAGCAAGTTCCCACTAGCTATCTATTTTACACATGGTAGTGTGTGTATGTCAGTCCCAATCACCCAGTTCATCCCACCCACCCACCCCCCGCTATGTCCACATATCCATTCTCTACGTCTGCGTCAGTAATGGGATTGCTGTGTCATATAGTAGTGCTATTTTTAGTTTTTTAAGGAGCCTCCATACTGTTCTCTGTAGTGGCTGTATAAATTTACATTCCCACCGCAAGAGGGTTCCTTTATCTCCACACACTCTCCAGCGTTTATTGTTTGCAGATTTTTTGATGATGGCCATTCTGACCAGTGTGAGGTGATACCTCATGGTAGTTTTGATCTGTATTTCTCTAATAATCAGTGAGATTGAGCATCTTTTCATGTGCCTCTTGGCCATCTGTATGTCTTCTTTGGAGAAATGTCTAGGTAACATCTTGTAGATGTAGGTAACACATTACCACAACCAAGACATTGACATTGATACAGTCAAGATATGGAACATTTCCATCCCCCCAAGGATCCCTCCTGGTGTCCTATTATAGCCACACTAATATCTCTCCTATTAGGACCCTCTCCTTAAATCCTGGAAACCACTATTCTGTTCTCCATTTCTACGCTTTTATCATCTTGGAAATGTTATATGGATGGAATCATACAGCATGCAAACTTTGGGATTTGCATTTTCACTCAGCATAATTCCCTGGAGATTCATCCAAGCTATTGTGGGTGTTAGTAGTTCATTTCTTTTCATTGCTGAGTCATATTCCATGGTACAGATGTGCCACGGTTTGCTTAACCATTCAGTTTTTGGTTATTACTAATAAACTTTATTATTATTGCTACAAATATTCACGTACAGGTTTTTTTTTTTACATCTTTATTGGAGTATAATTGCTTTACAATGGTGTGTTAGTTTCTGATTTGTAACAAAGTGAATCAGTTATACCTATACATATGTTCCCATATCTCTTCCCTCTTGCATCTCCCTCCCTCCCACCCTCCGTATCCCACCCCTCCAGGCGGTCACAGAGCACCGAGCTGATCTCCCTGTGCTATGCGGCTGCTTGAACATGTCTTTATTTCTTTGGGGAAAAATGCCCAGGACTGCAATTGCTAGGTCATAGTACTTGCATGTTTAATTTTTTAAGGAACTGCCCAATTGTTTTCTAGAGAGGCTGTACCATGCTAGATATCCACCTGTGGTGGATGAGTAATCAAGTTTCTCTGCATTCATACCAGCACCTTGAGTTGTCACTATTTTGTAGTTTAGCCATTCTAATAGGTGTTTAGTGATATCTCATTGTGTCTTTTTTCATTGAAGCATAGTTAATTTACAACGTGTTAGTTTCAAATGTACAACAAAGTGATTCAGTTATACGTGTATATATATTCTTTTTCAGACTCTTATCCATTATAAGTTATTACAAGATACTGAGTACAGTTCCCTTTGCCATAACAGTAGGTTCTTGTTGTTTACCTGTTTTATATATAGTAGCAGGTATATGTTAATCCCAAACTCCTAATTTTCATTGTGGTTTTGATTTGCATTTCACTAATGAATAATGATGTTGAACATCTTTTCATATGCTTATTTGCCATCTGTATATCCTCTTCTGTGAAATGTCTCTTCCTGTCTTTTGCCTATTCTTTAATTGAATTGTTTTTTGCTTGTGTGTTTGTTTGAGTTTGGAGAGCTCTTTACGTATTCTATATACCAGTCCTTTGTCAGATATATGGTTTGTGAATATTTTCCCTCATTCTATAGTTTGTCTTTTCATCCTCTTAACAGGGTCTTTTGCAGAGAAAAAGTTTTTAATTTTATGAAGTCCAATTTATCCATTTTTCTTTTCAGGGATTGTGCTTTAGTTGTCAAATTTAAGAATGCTTTGCCTAGCCCTAGAACCTGAAGACTTTCCTAAATGTTTTCTTTAAAAATTTTTGTAGCTTTATGTTTAACATTATGTCCATGATCCATTTTGGGTTAATTTTTTATAAAGTTTGAGGCTTACATTAGGTTTCATAGTTTGGGCTATAGATGTGCTCCAGCACATCTGGAGCTCCAGCATCATTGGTCGAAAGGGCTATATTTCTCCCGTTGTACCTTTGTCAGACATCAGCTGGGCATATTTGCATGGGTCTATTTCCGTTACCTTGATCTCTGTGTATATACTTCCACCAATACCACACTGTCTTGATTACTATAGCTATACGATCAGCTTTAATATCAGTTAGGCTTCTTTCTCCTACTTTATTCTTCTTTTTCAAAACTGTTTTAACTAATCTGGTTCCTTTTCCTTTCCATATAAATTTTAAAATAATCTTGCCTCTATCTATAAAAAAATCTTACTGGGATTTTGATAGGAATTGTGTTAAAACAGTATATAAATTTGGGGAGAATTGATATCATCATCTTTTTGGTTTTTTTTTTGGCCGTGCCACACAGCTTATGGGACCTTAGTTCCCAGACCAGGGATCGAAACTCAGACCCTCAGCAGTGGAAGTGGGAAGTGCAGAGTCCTATCCACTGGACCATGAGGGAATTCCCCATCATTATCTTAAGTATTCCAATTCATGTACACAGCGTGCCTCTCATTTTTTTTAGATTTTTAAAATTTTCTTTCATTAGCAGTTTTTTCAGCATGCAAGTACGGTACATGTTTTGTTAAATTTACATTTTTTAATCTACTGTGAATTGTATTGTATTTTTAATCTCAGTGTCCATGTGTTCATTGCTAGTATATGGAAATACAATTGATTGTTGTTAAGTTTATCTTGTATCCTATGACCTTTCTAAATCCACTAATCACTTCTAGGAGATATTTTTTTGTTTGTTTTTTCCCTGCAATTTTCTACATAGACAATCGTAGGATCTTCATGAGGACAAATTTTGATATGCTGTTTTTCCATTTTCATTATCATCAAAGTGTTTTTTTTAATTTCCTTAGAGACTCCTTTAACCCATGGATTATCTAGCAGTGTTTAGTTTCCAAAAGTTTCAAGATTTTCATATTATCTTTCTATTTTTGATTGCTAGTTTGATTCCATTGTGGTTGGAAAACACACTTTGTATAATTTTGATTCTGTTAAATTTTTGAGGTCTGTTTTGTGGCCAGGACATAATCTATCTTGGTATGTGTTCCACTGGTACTTGGAAAGAATGTGTATTCTGATGTTTTTAGGTGGAGTGTTCTATAAATGTCCGTTAGGTCCTATTGGGTATTGGTGTTGAGTTCTACATCACTGCTGATTTTTTATTCAGTTGTTCTATCAATTGTTGAGAGAAGAGTGTTGACGTCTCCAACTATAACTGTGGATTTGTCCATTCCTTCTTCCAGTTCTAATGTTTTCTGCTTCACGTATTTTGCAGCTCCTTTGCTTGGTGTGTATACATTTAGGATTGTCATGTCTTCTTGGTGAATTGGCCTCCCCCTTTCTTTTAATTACATAATGCCCCCTTTATCTCAGGTGATTTTCCTCTGCAGTCTATTTCATCTGATATTGCTATAGCCACTCCTGCTTTTCTTTGACTAATGTTTGCATGACATATTTTTTCCATCTGTTTACTTTCAATGCTTATATCATTATATTTCTAAGAGCATACAGTTGGGTCATGTTTCTTAATTCAATCTACCAATCTCTGTCTTTAAATTCGTGTATTTATATCATTTATTGACATGTTAGAGCTTAAATCTGGCATTTTGTTGTCATTTTCTCTTTGTTCTATCTGTTTTTGTTTTTGTTTTCTTTTTCTATCTTCCTGTGGGTTACCTGAACATTTTTTAGAATTCCATATGTTTTTGAGTATATCTCTCTGTTTAGCCTTTTTAAAGGTTTCTCTAGGTGTTGCATTATATATAGTAACTTATCACGGTCTACTGGTGTTGTCATCTTACCAGTTTGAGTCAGGTGGAGAACCCTAACCTCCCTTTACATCCATTTCACTCACTGTTTACGTTATTATCTTAAATATTTTCTCTACATACATTGCAAATATTAAACAGTTTTATAATTTTTGTTTCACTTGAAAAACATAATTTAGAAAACTCAAGAGGAGAAGGAAAGCCTCTTATATTCACCGATAGTTTATTTACCACATTCTTTCTTCCTTAAGTTCCAAGGTCCCTACTTTTATCATTTCCTTCCTTTAGTCATTCCTTTAGAGCAGGTCTGCTGACAATCATGTCTCTTAGTTTTCTCTCATCTGAGAATGTACTGATTTCTCCTTCATTCCTGAAGGATATTTCTGGTGGATATAGGACTTGGGGTTGACAGTTCTTTTCTTTCAGCGCTTGGAAAACATTGTGCCTTTTCTTCTGTCCTCCATGGTTTCTGGTGACAAATATTCTGCCTCTCAAATTATCTATCCCCCTACAAGTAATGTGCCATTTTTCTCTGGCTACTTTCAAGATTTTTTTCTTCATCTTTAATTTTCAAAATCTTAATTATAATGTGTAATGGATTTCTTTGGGTCTATCCTATTTGGGATTCAGTCACCTTCTTGAATCAGTAGGCTTATGTTTCTTGCCAAATTTAGGGAGTTTTCAGCCACTATTTCTTGAAGTATTTTTCAGCCCTGTCTTCTTTCTCCTCTCCTTCCAGGACTGCAATGACATGAATGTAGAAACTTTTGTTATAGTTCTAAAGGGTCCTTAGGCTCTATTATTTCTTTTTTTCAATCAATTTTGTCTCTGTTATTCAGATTTGGTCATTTCGGTGTTCAGTCTTCCAGTTCACTGATTTTTTCCTCTGATCCCCCCATTCTTTGGTTGAATCCATGCATTTGGGTTTTTACATTTTCAGTTATTGTAATTTTCCCTTCTAAAACTTTTATTTGGGACTTCCTGGGTGGCATAGTGGTTAAGAATCTGCCTGCCAATGCAGGGGACACAGGTTCAATCCCTGGTCCAGGAAGATCCCACATGCTACGGAGCAACCAAGCCCGTGCACCACAACTACTGAGCCTGCTCTCTAGAGCCCCACGAGCCACAACTACTGAGCCTGTGCACCACAACTACTGAAGCCTGCACACCCTAGAGCCCGCGTCGCAACTACTGAGTCCACGCGTTACAACTACTGAACTAGAGAAAACCTGAGTGCATAAACGAAGACCCAACACAGCCAAAAATAAAGAAAGAAAGAAAAGAGGTAGCACAAGGCAATGTGTGTGTGTGTGTTTGTGTGTGCATGTGTGTGTGTGTGTGAGATGAAACTCTTTTGTATCTTGATTGTGGTTGTAATGATATAACTGTATGCATTTGTCAAAACTCAGAACTGTAGGGACTTTCCTGGCAGTCCAGTGGATAAGACTTTGCACTTCCAAGGCAGGGGGCATGGGTTTGATCCCTGGCTGGGGAACTAGGATCCCACATCCCAAATCCTGCATGCCGCATGGCACAGCCAAAAAACAAACCCCAAAAAAACCACTCTGAACTGTATACCAAAAAAGAGTGAATTTTACTATATGTTACTAAAAAGTAAAGAAAAAAGTTTACATGAGTGTTGTCATCCTTCTGCAACATTCTTATTCACTCAACATTGTTTTATATCCAGATCTACCTATGTCTTGGAAAAATTCCAGTATGTAGAAGAATGCATTCCAAGTGGTAGGACTATTAGGAACAGAGATTCAGAATTGATGTGACCTTGGAGCCATCTATGCACTTGATTCTAAAATGAAAAACATCATTAAATGGAGCAGGTCCAGATGATCCCCTGGGGAACATCACTTTGACAAGAAGGTTGACAGAGGTTATCCATCATAAGCCATTGACTCTAAACTTAAAGGCTGTTATTCTCAAAAGGTGAATTCTTCCAGGGATCTCAGCTATTTCAACATTAAGTAAAAAACATGAGGGAACTAGTCTCTACATTTTCTCTTATTTGTTTTTTTCCAATCCTGTAAAACTCAAAGTTATTCATCCATACTGCATTGGAAAAAGTACCCTATAAGTTCTAGTCCTATTTTACCAGCTAAATAGTTGGTGATGTTGGCAAGTCATTTAACTACTCAGAATCGCTTTCCTCTTCCTTAAAAAGTCGCCTTGTGCTAGATTATTTTAAGTCTCTTCCACCTATAAAATACTACAGGATATTAATCAAACATCTGAAGTGTTCAGTTGTCCAGTCAACTGCCTGATGTGTCTCAGGAGCTTATCTAGGTGCCCTAGATGCAAATAGGAATAAGGAAGAGTCCCCAGTTGGGTGTGAACAACAGCACAGACATAGTACAATGGGTTGGTTGGTCAAGGTCTTGGGGGAGAACCACCAAGAGAGCAGTTCATGGCCATTTTGAGAGCGGGGAGAGGATATGAAGGATGAGAATGCCAAATAAGTATCCAGACACCCTCAAATTCACTGCTGCTTCTCCGCTCTCCACATCTGATTTCATTTGAGAAGGGAAGAGGACTTTCCTCTGCTTCCATTGGTCTGTCCAAGGATGTAAAGGAATAAGAAGCTACAGACTTTCAAACTTACTTATTGCCCAGACGTATATCCTCTCAAATCTTCATTTCTTATTTAACTAAACATATAATGAAAGCATCTGAAACTGGAGGACCTAGTGCTTCAGTAAATGTAAAGCTCTAAAAGCTTTCCCAGTGATGAGTAAACATTTAGAATCTGGTCATTTTGTTGGGGTTTTTTTTTGTAAGTGGTAACAGCCTAGCTTTGAGAAATGTGTGTAGCACATTTTCCCACACATCTTTTAAAGAAACAACAAAATAAATAAATATTCCGGAAGATGATTTTAGAGAATGAATATAATTCCTGCCCTTTAATTACCACATGATTTGACACCAGGAATGTTCATTTAAAAACAGTTAACCCAGAAGCTTAAGTGACAAGGAAAATTGTTGTGGTAAAAATCTAATGGTCCATTAATACAATCTCACATGAATGTGGAAAAGCATAAAAAATTAAATATGGAATGAATGTTACATTAATACTAGGAGTATATTTGTCAAAGATTAAACAGGGTTTCTGTGCATGCTAGAGAAACTCCATTAATCAGAAAGTTTCCATTCAAATTTAAATAGGAAATGGGAAATGTTTTTTACCACTTTTACATCTATTGTTGAAACTCCTTCTAAAATATATAAGCTTTCCTTACTTTCTAAGCACAGAAAAGTTATCACAGTTGAGTTAACCCTTGAAGATTGAAATATTGAAACATCTGTGATGATGGCTGAGTACAGCAGATGCCAGGATTGAAGACCAGCCCTCAGAACCTCAGATGAATCCTGGAGAATCCTTTTGGAGAGATGAATTCCTGATCCCAGCTTTAAAGCATTAAGTTCTCTCCTTTCACCAGGGTGTACGGATCCAAAACCTAAAGCTTGGCAAAGGAAAACTTCCACTTCATCGACCCTGGCCAACTGAGATTTTACTGTCTTCAGAGAAGAAAAGCTCATGAGTTGAGATGCTGAATAATGTACTGGATCTCAAAGAATAGTCCCTCCAAATATTTTTTCATTATAAAGGCTAAAATAGTAACTTTGCAGTGGGGAAACCTGCAAGATAACACCTCAACCAAATGACCAAAGATAACCTTGCAGCAATGGAACAAATGTACAGCATGTGTCTCCTAACAGGATACTCTAAGAAGAGCTCAGTATCACTCCTGTGGGATTCTTGTCCAAAGTATATTACCTGAATCTAGTCATGAGGAAACAACCAACAAACCCGACTGGAGGGATGGTCTACAAAACAACTGGACTATACTCTTCAAAAATGCCAATGTTGTAAGAAAGAAAGACTCAGGAAACCATATCCAATCCCAGGAGACCAAAAGAGACAAGGAGACAAGATGACTGAATTCAAATGTTGGATAGTTTTTACTATAAAAAACACTGTTAGGGACAATTGACAAAAGCTGTAGCTGAGATACTAGCATTGTTTCACTGTTAATTTCCTGATTTTGATCATCATCCTATAGTCATGCAAGAGAATCCATGTTTTTAGGAACTACCAACAAATATTTTGTAAAAATAGGGAGTAAAATGTCATCATATCTAAATTTACTCTTAGGTGGGTGCAAGAAAACTTTCTGTCTGACAAAAGAGTTCCATATCTTTTTTTTTTTTTTTTTTTTTTTTTTTCTGCGGTATGTGGGCCTCTCACTGCTGTGGCCTCTCCCGCTGCGGAGCACAGGCTCCGGACGCGCAGGCTCAGCGGCCATGGCTCACGGGCCCAGCCGCTCCGCGGCACGTGGGATCTTCCCGGACCGGGGCACGAACCCGTGTCCCCTGCATCGACAGGTGGACTCCCAACCACTGCGCCACCAGGGAAGCCCAGAGTTCCATATCTTGACCGTGGTGATCACAATGGTTACATGAATGTATTTATTTGTCAAAGGTCATCAAACTTAAGTGCATGAATTTTATTGTTTGTAACCGTATCTCAATTAAGCTGACTTGTTAAACTGCTGTTCATTTTGATATTGTATAATATTGTTCGTGAAGTAGTTATAGAGGTAATAAGTCATGAACTAAGTTTCTGGTTTTTTATGTGTATGGTTTCATAATGATTGATTGATTGGTTGCCTAATCTGATGTGTGAAATTCACTAAGATTGTCACTGAACTTTTACAAGCCCACCCTCTCCATTATGTCATTTTGTCTGATCTATTTTAAGAAGTTTGCAACTACACATGCAAGTTCTCATTCAAATCTTGCTTGCTTTTTATTTATTTAATATATTTATTTATTTTTGGCTGTGTTGGGTCTTCGTTGCTGCACACGGGCTTTCTCTAGTTGCTGCGAGCGGGAGCTACTCTTCACTGCCGTGAGCAGGCTTCTCATTGCAGTGGCTTCCCGTTGCGGAGCACGAGCTCTAGGCGCATGGGCCTGGGCTCAGTAGTTGTGGCACGGGGGCCTCAGTATCTGTGGCTCGCAGGCTTAGTTGCTCCGTGGCATGTGGGATCTTCCCGGACCAGGGCTCAAACCCGTGTCCCCTGCATTGGCAGGTGGATTCTTAACCACTGCGTCACTAGGGAAGCCCTTGCTCCCTTTTTAAAGAGCTGCACTTATTTTCTATCTAAAAACATGTCTTCTTTGTCAATAAGATATCTCCAACCTAAAACAATTCCTTTATTTTGTTTTATATAAAAATGAAAAAAGAAGAAAAGCATGTTGGCTGCTTCAAAGGAAATGAAAACTAGGATTGGGGCCATTTCTGATCATTAAATAATAGGCACAGGAACTTAGCTATTAACTCAACATAGGAAGAGGATTGCAGAACAGACTACTTCTTGTTGTGAAGAGATTCTGATGCCTTTACATGGCAGCACCAAAGGCTTGAAGAAAGGTGAACAGCCAGGGTCAGCAAACACCATAGAAACTGGCTCTCAAACCTCAGGAGGGAAATACCGTGAGCACAAGTTGAAGCGATTCTGACCGACACGTGGATTTGGACCTGACCCACATTAGCAAGGCAGGGGGAGGCTGCAGCCTGCCTCCAAGGGCCAGAGCTTAATGAGAAGTGAGCTGAAAAGGTGAAGGCTTTCCTTTGTCCTGGCTCTACCAGATTAACTGAGCGTCCTTGTACCACGTTCCCTCTCTGTGCCTCAGCTTCCTCATCTACAAGATGAGAGGCTGCAGCAAGTGTTCTTCACAGTGAGCATCCTTTGATTCCGAATCCCAGCATCTTCGATGTGGAACACAGAGGCTTTTTTCTGCTTCCTAACTTCTGCCTCTTCTCTCCCCTTGCTTACCAAATCTGACAACACTGTTCATGCTCATTGTCTGTAGAGCTGCTTGGGACATTCTTGGGATAAGAGGAGACATTTAAATTGTTTCCATTGTGGTTTTTGCTTACTGAGAGATAGAAAATATTTCTCTCTTTGTTTTTTCCCACTAATTCCTGGGAATATCCATAAAACCCTCCACAGCATGTACAGACATGCTGAGAAAAGGGTACAAACACAGCTAAGAAATAGAAATAATTTATGTTTGCTTAACTTGCATCTCCCGGAATTTCTCAGTAGTTGCATAACCTTAACCGGCTGGTAGTAATATTATCTATGTGAAGGAGCCTATAGGTTCTCCTATCATCATTTACAAATGAACAGATTCTGGATTTGAAATTGAGGTGCCGAATGTGGGAATATTCTTAGAATACAATCAAGAAACGCATCGAAAAAACTATTCCAGGCAATGTAAGAGGCCAGTTCAAGCCCCAGCTTAGACTTCACACAGCTCTACCTTATGGTGAAAATGGCTACTTTAAATATGCACCAGCTTTTGAAGCTGAAAAGTGTGGAAGGGTACCGAAATCTGCCACCCCAAAATATGACTCTTTGGCATGTGGATTATTTTAAGAACCACAGATGCAGGAAAAACAGGGCACACAGCTTTCTTTTGTCAAGGAAATTTACATTTACAAAGGAAACTTCCATTTGTAGAGATGTTTCCCTCTCCTGCACCAGGAAGAAGAGGACTCAACTTGTATCAGTGGAGAAGGCACCATAATAAATGTTACAGCCCTTGTTTTTGCCTCTCCATAACTTGTCTCCCCCACCCAGAAGCCCAAGACCCCTTTTTCTTGGTTTGGCCTACCATGCTTTATAAGCCCAAGTTCTAATCACCCCTTTGGGTTACTCATCACTGGCTGCTCCCCTGCATATGCGTGATGCACACGTTAATAAATTTCTGTTTGTTGTCTCGTGTTAATCTGTCTTCAGCCAGTCTAATTTCCAGCCCCCTGTGGGAGAACCTCAAATGGGTGGAGGAAAAGATTTTTTTTCCTCCCCTACAGTGCTAGAGTATTAGACTAAAATATTAGAATAAACGTTTTTAACCTTAAAGAAGAGAAACGTGCCCAGACTGATGGAAGAAGCCACTTTTCGTTCCTTTTGTGATTGCACTGGGGCACTGTTTGTCAAAGTGTCTTCCTGAGAACAACAGCCATGGAAGATAGATGTGCAGAGAAAAAGATTCTGAGATCAAGGAGACAGAGAAATACTGCATGCTCTACCCAGTATGGGAGAGTCACAATCCACACTGCCCATGCAAGGCTCTGAGATGTTCTGTATTCATTAAAATACAATTAACTTTATCATTAACTTGGAGCATTTCAAACCTAAGTGACCTCGGAACCCTTTCCTGTTTTGCAGAGCACACTTTGGGAAACCCAGCATCAGGGTTCATTTTACTGATAAGAGTCGACTCGAGATTTGGTAATAAAATAGGGCTGCTCGTGGAATTTGGGGTTGGGCCCTGAGCGGGTTCTGCTTTTTCAGCCTTTTGAAAGTCATATATTACAATCAGGGAATGTGTCGAAAACTGAACTCAATTTTCTTTGCAATATTGCTTCTTCTGTTCCTCCCCCGCTCAAGCCCACCTGGCCCCCTTGCTCACCTACATCCTTATACACATATACACCCGTTAGAAGTTTTTTAAAAAAATATTTTTATTTATGTATTTATTTGGCTGTGCCGGGTCTTAGTTACGGCATGCAAACTCTTAGTTGCAGCATGTGGGATCTAGTTCCCTGACCAGGGGTCGAACCCAGGCCCCCTGCGTTGGGAGCGTGGAGTCTTAGTCACTGGACCCCCACGGAAGTCCCAACCTGTTAGAAGTTTTACCGATAGGAAGAACGCGTGGCACACAATTTACAAATATAATAAAACACACAATAGTCTTTACTGTAGATTCCACGTGGTCTATCTATTCTTAGCAAATGCTTTCATTGACTTTTACTGGCTTCCTGTAACCACAGCCCTCCTATGGTACAACTGCTGAAGGAGTGTGGCCCTGTCGCCCATGCTATGCAACCCAGGCCCCAGGCGCAGAAACGGTGTGTTTTTTTTTTTTAACCATACAGGCTAGTTGTGTTTTATCAACAGGATGCCACAAAGGCCCACGACAAAACCAGGCTGGACCAGCTAGATCCAAGATGGTGGGCAAAGCAGGCTAACGGTCCCTGCTTTCCTTGTCTTGATTTATCTCTGTGTTTCCATACCAACCCCTGAGAGCTAAGGGACACTTACCCTGATTTATTTCTCTGTTTGTTTTCAAAAGTACCTGGTGTCTGGCAGAGATGCTTTGCAGCTGTACTTTAAGAGACACATGCATGGAGAGATATAGGATGGTCAGCTGCCTCAAACCACATCTGACTTGACCACAGGAACGCACCTGTGCAGATGAAAGCTGGAGGTGTGTGAGAGTTACCTTTGCTTCATTACCATGCTAAGATCTCCACCCAAAGCGGGCATTTGCACTCTGCTAGGCACAATTTGTGCCATGTGCAAAGAAGTGTGGAAGGCTGTGCTTGCCCCTTTCCTAGAGCCCTGATGACCTGTCTGCCTCCTCACCCTAAAAATTCCCTTACTCCCATCCCTTTTGGGAGAAGGAGCTTCTGGAGCATGGGCTCCCCCTCTCTATCCTCTGGCCATGGAATAAAAGCCTGTCTTGCTAGCACCAAACTCAGTTTCATCCTTGGCACTGCAAACCTGAGAGGGAAAGAACTTCGTGATGGAGCTGAGGGCCTTCAGTCTAATTTGGTAACAGCTCCAAACAAATGTTGGCTAATATTTTTGTTTATAACAGTGAATATGAAGCAGAAGGCACATATTAAACTTCACTTGTTCATCAGTGATGCAACTCATCTCTTAGCTGAATCAGATAATAGATCTAAACATTGGAAGAATATTTCAAGTTTTTATACTATTATGTCATGGCTACAGACATAAAACCCTTTAAAGTTTAACTTACATTATTAACACTTTCTGTATCACTTTCTAGTCTAGAGCAGGAACTGGCAAACTATGGTTTGTGGTCAAAAAACCAAAGCAAAGGGCTTCCCTGGTGGCACAGTGGTTGAGAGTCCGCCTGCCGATGCAGGGGACACGGGTTCGTGCCCTGGTCCGGGAGGATCCCACATGCCGCGGAGTGGCTGGGCCCGTGACCCATGGCCGCTGAGCCTGTGCGTCCGGACCCTGTGCTCCGCAACGGGAGAGGCGACAGCAGTGAGAGGCCCGCGTAACACACACACACACACACACACACACACACACACACACACACAAAAACACCAAAGCAAAAAAACTGGCTGCTGCCTGTTTTTATCAATAAAAATTGATTGGAACACAATCAAAGTTATCTTTTATGATTGTCTATGGCCACTTCCACACAACAACAGCACAGCTGAATGGTTATGACAGGGACTGTGGAGCCCAGAAAGCCTAAAATATTTTCTATCTGTCCCTTCATAGTAAAAGTTTGGTGACCCCTGAGCTAGAAAATCAACAAAACAACAAATTGAGCCCTAATTTGTAGCTTTGACCAACTTTTGTGTTTATATATTCCCACCATGGTGGATTTCTAGCTACTAGGGTGACATCAGTGATGGAGTCAGGAAGAGAGACGCAGAAGCGCACCATGAAATGGTAAGTCCATCAGACAGATATGGTAGATGCACATGACCTCCAGATCTTGGAGAACAGTAAAATCTAGTAAAATAATTGAGGTGATGACTTCTGAGAATG
Source organism: Phocoena phocoena (assembly GCF_963924675.1). Classification (NCBI taxonomy): domain Eukaryota; kingdom Metazoa; phylum Chordata; class Mammalia; order Artiodactyla; family Phocoenidae; genus Phocoena; species Phocoena phocoena. The sequence continues at coordinate 104,060,463 of NC_089225.1, read as the reverse complement.
TGTTACCATTGCTTTTAATAAAATTAATTTTATTGGGCTTCCCTGGTGGCGCAGTGGTTGAGGGTCTGCCTGCCGATGCAGGGGACACGGATTCGTGCCCTGGTCCGGGAAAATCTCACATGCCGCGGAGCGGCTGGGCCCGTGGGCCATGGCCGCTGAGCCTGCGCGTCCGGAGCCTGTGCTCTGCAACGGGAGAGGCCACAACAGTGAGAGGCCCGCGTACCAAAAAAAAAAAAAAAAAAAATTAATTTTATTGTAAATGTATTTAATGTTTAGTGACGGCAATGTAAACTTACAATTGGATCACCTGCTGCTTCCGGCAGGCCACTGCTGAAAGGACACGTGAGCACCCCACCTCCCTCATGCCAGCCCATCAAATTGGTCCCCAAGTCCTGTAATTCCATCCCCTAAACCTCTGTAACATCTGTTCTCCTTCCTCGGTGCTAATGCTTTTTACCTCTGGGCATCTTCGTCTCTTGCCCAGACTATTATGATACTTTCTGAAATCCTCTCTTGAGTCCAGGACGCACGCCTCCAACCCATCTTCTAGACAATGCTTCTTAAACTTCGATGTGCGATGTGCGCCTGAGTCGTCGGGATCCTTATTAAAATGCCGATTCTGACTCAGCAGGTATGGGAGGGGCCTGAGATGCTGCATTTCTAACAAGCACCTCGGCAATGCTGAAGTTCCTGGTTCTCAGATCACACTTTAAGGAACAAGGCTGCTAAACACTCCTGCAAAAATGTGAATCTGACCGCATTACTCCCCTGTATAAAGCTATGTATAGTTCTCCAAACAGAACAGGCTGTTTCACACCTCTGTGCTTTATTAATATTGCTCCCACTGCCTGAAATCACTCTGCTCCCTCCTGCATCTATCTGGGAAACGCCTTCTCTCCCAAAGCACAGCTGTTTGGCAGCCTCTTCTGATGAGCACCCTCCCCTCTGTCCCCCTCCCCCATCCCTGTTCCAGTCAGTGCATCCATCTTCCTGACATTGTTGCATTTATTTGTTTGCATGACTCTCTCCCTCATTAAACTCTGTCAACCAAAATTCCCTAAGCCATATTCTGACCTCAGCTCAAATGTCATTTCCTCAGAGTTTCTCTGACATCCCCAAGAAGCCCTCCACCCCCTACCTCGTCACTCTTTACACCCTGCCTGTATCTTTTAGAGCGCCATTCAGAGCCTGTGATTATTAGTTTTTAGTAGAAGCAGCCTTATTTGACACAATTGACACCAGTAGTTGGTAAGCTGATTAAAAGTTAGACACTAAAATTGGGGAATCATAAAAAGTGACATAAGTGTATGTTAAATATTTTTGTGAAAATATAAATAAAGGCACGTTCATTTACCGTGGTTTTAACCTAGAGACAAGACCATCATCCTGGATGGAAGTTTGTTGATTCAAGTTCAGCATCATCTTTCTTACATAAACTATATCCATAAAGCATTATCTACAATTTCCAGTTTCAGTTTCTTTAAAGTGGACCGTGAACATAAGGAAACTTGTAAAGCAAGATTGAAAAAAACATTTCCATTAATTTCCTAATTTTACCAATTAAGTCTTGCCCACGCCTAATTTAACAGCATTGTTTAAAAGCAACCCATCATTATCTAATCTTCCAAAGCGTGTAATTTAGTACTTTTTTTTTAAACAAACATTTTATTTGGGGGTAATTTTAGATTTACACATAAATTGCTAAGATAGTACAGAGCGTTCCTGAATACCCCTCACCCAGTTCTCCCGGTCTTTACCGTCTCCATTTGTCAAAACTAAGGAACCAACATTGCTACATTTATTATTAACTAAACTCCAGGCTTTCTTTGGATTTTACCACTTTTTCTATTGTCTCTTTCTGTTCCAGGGTCCAATCCAGAGTGCCACATTGCATTCAGTTGTCATGTCTCTCCAGTCTCCTCTGGTCTATGACAGTTTCTAAGTCTTTCCTTATTTTATTTTATTTTAAATTAATTAATTAATTTAGGCTGCTTTGGGTCTTCTTTGCTGCGTGCGGGCTTTCTCTAGTTGTGGTGAGCGGTGGCTACTCTTCGTTGCGGTGCGCGGGCTTCTCATTGAGGTGGCTTCTCTTGTTGCGGAGCACGGGCTCTAGGCACGCAGGCTTCAGTAGTTGTGGCGCACGGGCTTAGTTGCTCCGTGGCATGTGGATCTTCCCAGACCAGGGCTCAAACCCGTGTCCCCTGCATTGGCAGGCGGATTCTTAACCACTGCGCCACCAGGGAAATCCCAGTCTTTCCTTATTTTTCATGGCCCTGACAGTCTTTAGAAGTACTGGCCAGGTATTTGTAGAGTGTCTCCCACAAAAATATGATATCTAAACTAGTAATTGTGAGAGGAAGAGAGTACAAATGCAGGATATTTGAAATTCATTTCAAATTAAGAGATCAGCAACTTAAAACAATCATGTTTATTTATAGACAGCTATATCAAAACCTCATGGTAACCACAAACCAAAAAGTCTATAACAGATATACACACAACAAAGAAAAAGGAATCCAAACACAAGACTAAGGAGTCATCAGATCACAAGAAAAGAGAACAAAAGAGGAAAGGAAGAAAAAAATACCTACAAAACCAAAACAATTAACAAAACGGCAATAAGAACATACATATTGATAATTACCTTAAGTGTAAATGGATTAAATGCTCCAAGCAAAAGACATAGACTGATTGAATGGATAAAAAAACGAGACCCGTATATGTGCTGTCTACAAGAGACGCACTTTAGGGCTTCCCTGCTGGCACAGTGGTTGAGAGTCCGCCTGCCGATACAGGGGACACGGGTTCGTGCCCCGGTCCGGGAAGATCCACACATGCCGCCTAGCGGCTGGGCCCGTGAGCCATGGCCGCTGAGCCTGCTTGTCCAGAGCCTGTGCTCCACAACGGAAGAGGCCACAACAGTGAGAGGCCCGTGTACCAAAAAAAAAAAAAAAGAAAAGAAACAAGAGACCCACTTTAGATCTGGAGACACATACAGACTGCAAGTGAGGGGATGGAAAAAGGTATTCCATGCAAATGAAAATCAAAAGGAACCTGGAGTAGCAATACTCATTATCAGACAAAATAGACTATAAAATAGACTGTAGAATGTCTCCCAATATCTGATGTTTTTCTCATGATTACCCTGGAGTTATGGATTTTTAGAAAGAACACACAGAGATGAAATGCTCTTCTCGGACACATCATACCTTCTTGCGTCACTATTGCTTGTAACCTCCACGTAATTTAGTTTTTATAAAACAATGCTCATCCTTTGAGCACTTACGTTTTATTGCTTTACATATGGTTTCATTGAATAATGTAATCAGAGACATAAATAAAAATGGCAGACACAGGATTGGGAGCAAACACAACTGACTCTGGATCAGTGTGGGTTTCCACAAGTGGGAGCACAGCGTTTGGCATCATGGCTGTCAGCCTGACAAGGGTAACCATCAGTGAGGTTTATGATGATGTGGAAAGCAATGGCTACTTCAATTTTATAAATTCATTGAGAAGCTAAAGGAGCATTAACCATTTACATTAGAAATTAAGAGTTTAAATCTCTCCCTGCGGTAAGCGGAAGTGCGTTAAGAGATTCCCCATGCTTGTTAATTGCGTATATCTCTCTCCCCACGAAGCCAAGGAGCTTGTCTGGGTTATTCATCTCAGCATCCCCAGGACTTAGCACAGCGCCTGGCGTCCAGTGGGAACTGATTACATGCTTGTTGAATGAATACACGAACAGAGCAAACTTTAAGAGTAAGTCAGTCAGGTTCCAGTTAAGAAATATTTGAATTGAGAGGGCTTAATTGTTAACAAAGTACAAATTTGTGGACTAGAAACCAGAAATGGCAAAAAGATAGCACCAAATTATCAGGGAAGTAGCAACTGTAGGAAACAGCTATGACCCCTAGGGCTTGGAGAACAAAGAGAAGAGGCTGAAATGATCGAAACTTAGATGCTTGGAGGAAAAGCCCCACAGAGCTGCAAACCAACCCTCAAAGAAGGACGCCAGCTGGCTGGTGCTGATGTCTCTGAGGGCATGTGATGAGACCAGCTCTGTAAGTGTTGAAAATAGCGCAAACTGGATCTGGCAGTTGCCATGGGCAGGAATTGCTGCTGCCAGGGTGAAGAAGCGTCGCCGAGGTGCTGCCCCCAGGAGCAGGAAGCGGTCAGGAGGGAGCATGACCTTCTCCATCCTCCTTGCAGTATCCCCCTAGAATCCCCCCATAGGCGCAGCTTTACAGGGAGCCACCTCCAAAGCAAAAATGTGGTTTGCAGATACCCAGCCCCAGAATAACAAAGCAGAATGGAGAATGTTGGCTTTGGAGCCGAGAGAAGATAGCTTTAGTGATCACCTCGGTACAAATTAGTTTGCAGTAATTTTTGGGGGGGGTGGGGGGTGGGGCATGCCGTGTAGCTTGCAGGAAGTTCCCTGGCCAGGGATCGAATCTGAGCCCTCCACAGTGAAAGTGCATTGTCTTAACCATTTGACCACTAGGGAATTCTCACAGTAATTGTTAATACAGCATTTCACTACCTCAGTTTCCCCTTCCTACCCATGGCAGTGCAGGGCATCAACCTTATTTCTTGGTTCCTCTCCCTTCTGGTATCTTGGGGGTCTCTAGACGTGTCTCAGCTACTGTCGGAAGATTTCAACCCTGCCCTTGTCTCCAGGTCAAGGACCAGGGTTGTGATGATCCTGGCCAGTCTCATCTCATTCCTCCCATTGCAGAGCGCAGGCTCAGCGGCCATGGCTCACGGGCCCAGTCGCTCTGCGGCATGTGGGATCTTCCCGGACTGGGGCACGAACCCGTGTCCCCTGCATCAGCAGGCAGACTCTCAACCACTGCGCCACCAGGGAAGCCCTACACTATTCTTTTAATTTTATATAAGGTCCTTTCCTCCCCAGGCCGTTGACACACCTCCGTTTTCTGACTGGGTCAGGTATAGGCTCAAGGACAGGTGACTCCAGATTTAGGACCTACTTTCTTTCTGGATAATAGTCACAAATGGAACAGGCTGAAGTCAAACCTAGACTATCTATCCCACTTCTGGAAGCCCATTCAAACCATGAATCTGTAGACATTTATTTTGACAATAAAATAAAATCCAAGTTGATGCATTTGTAAACAGTTGAGAATGTGAACCCACACATTTAATATAAAAGCTGTTTGGTAAATGTTTTTGGAGGAGATTTTTCTTAATTGAGATCTCCTAAAATATAAATCCAGTAGACTTTGGACTGAAGATCCCTTTTTTTCCTGGTAAATCTGCTCAGCAAATATAGCTGTTACTCACTGCAACAAGGACTTTCAAATTGAATTAAAAATTAGGATTATCTTTCTTGAAAAAATATAGGATTGTCGATATGTTGAGCACTAAGGCTTCCAAGTATTTTGAGTGGTAAATGCTGGGAGAAGGCATTGGAGGGGACGTACTCATTCCATGGAGTTCCCTGGCTTCACTACTCCCTCGCAAGCTGTTCACCAAGCTTAACTGCCTAATGCTATTGAATAATTTCAGTAACCTTTGGAGGAAATCTTCTTTGTTCCTATATCAGAATCTGCAGTTTCTCCCTGAACTCTGATGTGATGCCAACCGGTTCACTTCCTAAAATGATCAAATCATTCTTTACTTGGGCTACAAACATTTTAATGAGCCTCTTCTTAACCATTTCAAAGTTAAAAAGATGATGCCAATAGGCAGAGCACAGAGGATCTTCAGGGCAGTGACACTATTCTGTATGATGCCATCACGGTGGATACATGTCATTATACATTTTCATAGAATGTACAACACCAAAAGTGAATCCTAACGTAAACTATGGACTTTTGGTGATAATGCTGTGTCAGTGCAGGTTCATTGATTATAACAAATTAACAAAACGGTGTGGGATTTTTAGAGTGGGGAAAGCTGTGTGTATGTAGGGGCAGGGGTATATGGGAAGTCTCTGTACCTTATGCTCAATTTTGCTGTAAATAAAAAACTGCCTTAAAAAATAAAGTCTAGGGAGGGATAAATTGGGAATTGGGATTGACAATATGTACACTACTATATATAGGATAGATAACTGAAAGGAACCTACTGTAGAGCACAGGAAACTCTACTTGGTACTCTGTAATGACCTATACGGGAAGATAATCTAAAAAAGAGTGGATAAATATATATGTATGGATGATTCACTTTGCTGTACAGCAGACACTAACACAACATTGTAAATCAACTATACTCCAATAAAAATTAAAATAAAGTAAAATAACGCCTTTGCTGAAATAATTTCTTGGTTTACAGGTATCCACCATGATGAATTTTTCTCCTAAGGAGCCCCATGGTTTCTCTTTTCCTTTTAAATTGTTATTTATCCTGTTATGCTCTTTGAATAAAGCTTTTTAAATTCCCATGAAATCAGTAAGTATACGTGTTTTAGAGATACTGAAATGGGAAGGTGTGAGGTCTACTTCGTGCTGCATATTGGAAGCCACACCTTCATGAGGAGACATGGTTTCCCTTTTAATTTAGTGTCTATTGTTCACCTCCACCCTTCCAAGCCACATTTATCAGACCTATGAGGTAATGGCGAGGGAGAAGGGTCATGTATATAGGAGTTGTGGTCACCAGACAAACTTTAGCTTTTGACATCTGGGAACCCATGTCACCATAGGCCTTTCAATGGTAGAGGCCAGGTCTGACTTATCTTGGCTTTCCCAGCACCTAACATAGTGACCAGCACATATCACTTGCTTAATAAATGTTTAATGAGCGACCGAATAAATGAACAAACAAGAAAAACAAATGGAGATTCAAGAGTTGAGTAGAGGCATTTAGTGGAGAAAAGCTTTGAAGGAAAAAGAACAGAGAGATGACAAAGTTTATATTTTTAGTATCCTTTCTTCTGTTCCTTGGCAACTCTGATGTGAAGAGCGACAGAGATTGAGTCAGGAAACCTCACTCCAGGTTTAGAAAACATTGTCAGGGTGACAGAAAAAATCTAGTCGCATCCTTCCTGCTGGTCTAGCTCAGCCTGATTTCTTGCTTGGGAACACGCAGTTCAGAAGCTGACATTTCCTGCAACAGCAGCTTAGAGAACCCCAAGAATTTCAGTCTCCAGAAATAAAGGGGAGAGAGAGAAATTGGGTATGAGGCTGGATGGGTCAGATACAGCCACAAAAACACACATGTGCAGACCCCACCCAGAAGCAAGGTTTTGAAATTGGTAATGACGAGCACACGTGAGTTCAGAGCAGTTTTGACCTTCAACTTTGCAATACAGCCTGGCCAGGGCAGGAGTTGCAAACTGGGAGCCCATGGCTGGATCCAGCCCATAGACAAAAAAAAAAAGTCTGGCCTGAGTGGTTTTTAAAAAAAATTGTAATACATTGCCAAGATTTAGACATTGGGAAATTTCAGATCAAATCTGGATTTCCGGCTTCTCGTGAAAAAGCAGATCTGGGAAGAGCTGGCCCGAGTTTCCTCAGGGCCTCATGTGCTAGTGGGGGAGGGAGCTTTCACCTGACTGGCCTTGTTCTTGACCCCAGCAGCCTGGCCTTGTGGACGCTGGCATTTGTGCACGCACACGCACACACACACACACACACACACCCCACCGCCCCTGCCTCTCTGGGTCCTTCCAGGGAATGAAGCTGGTGGTGAGGGCAGACGTGTGTGATATATCCCTGAAAGGATAATATTACACTGATGAGCCATTCTGTTTAGTAGGAATCGAAGCTTCCTGGAGCCTTTCAATTATAAGCTCAAATAGAGGCTGTCACAGGATCATAAGTGTATTGGGTGATTTAAAGATACAAAGGTCAAATTTTGTAAAGAGGACCCGTGGCTCCTCTCTTTGCTCTGGTCCATTTGACCTGTTCTAAATGGCAGGAAGAATGCCTTCATTTTTATATCACATCTATACCTGGGCCAAAGGTCCAAAGAAAGGTAAGTTCCTTCCACATTGAACATTCCACCTGTTTCAAATTAAGGCAAAATTGCTATGAGAAATAGTCTAAGAAATTGGCTGAATTATGAAATTTGCACTTATTTGAAATACCATTTCCTACTGACATTCCCCTTCTGGCTGCCTTGCCATTAATGTAAGAATTATTTATGACTCAGCATTTCCCCACAGCAGCTGCCCATGGGACAGAGCATGAACTGAGGAAAAGGAAAGAAACGGCTGACTCCACTCTCTTGACTGAGAAGAGACAGCACACGCCGGGGGACGGGGGACGGGCTTCATGGGGGCCAAGCTGGGTGCAAACCCTGACTTGGGAATGGACCAGTTCAGTGACCTTGAAACTGCTGTCTACAACAGGGGTCAGCCAACATTTTCTGTAAATAATAGCTAATAAATATTTTCCATTTTGCCAACCTTTGTAATTTCTCAACTCTTAGCAACTATCGTAGCCCCCAAACAGCCAGACATAATATATTAATCTGCTACTGTTGACATAATGAAGTACCACAGGCTGGGTGGCTGAAACAACAGAAATTTGTTTTCTTACAGTTCTGGAGACTGGAAGTCCAAGATCAAGATGTCGGCAGTGTTGGTTTCTTCTCAGGCCGCCCTCTGTGGCTTGTATATGGCCATCACCTCGCTGTCTTCACATGACCGTCCATCCCTCTGTCTCTGTTGTCTGCACCCTAATTTCCTCTTTTTACAAGGACACCAGTCATATTGGATCAGGGCCTACATTACTTAATCACCTCTTTAAGGGCCCTACCTCCCAACGCAGTCACATTCTGAGATACTGGGGGTTCAGACTTCAACATATGAATTTTGGTGGGGGGGAATACACACACAATCCAGCCCACAAAAGATAGCAGTATATCCCATAAAGATGTTAAAAGAATTAAATTAAATTAAATTAAAAAAAATAGCAGTATGTGGTTGAGTAGGTGGCTGTGTTCCAGTGAAACTTTCCAGAACCAGGCCTGCGGCCAGATTTGGCCTGTGGACCCAGGTTTGCAGATGGCTGGTTTCCACTGGCTTCATTGCCTCCCTTCCCACGCCCTCTTAGCCAGCTCTCACTGGACTCTCACTCACATCACTCCATCTAAGACCTCTCCTAAGGTCACCCATGGCCTCAGCTTTCTTGTCCCTCAACAGTGTCAGTTCACGCAGGTGACTTCCTATTGAGCCTTTCCTCCCTGGACTCTAGTGAGGCCACACTCCATGGACTCCCTCTTATTTCTCTGGCTGGCCCTTCTCTGCTTTGCTGGCACCTCCTCCCTTTTCCAGCCACTCAGTGTTAGACTGTCTTAAAGCTTAGTGCTGGGCTCCTTCCCTTCTTGCTATATCATTTCTTCTAAGGTGATCTCATCAATACCCCCAATTTCAATTACCCTCTATAAGATGAAGACTTCCAAATATATAGCTCCAGCCCACACCCCTTCTCTGAGCTCCTGCCCATGAATCTAACTACCTCCTTCACATTTCCTCTTGTCACTGTTCCTGTAATTTTTATTTTATTTTATTTTTTTTTGCGGTACGTGGGCCTCTCACTGTTGTGGCCTCTCCTGCCGTGGAGCACAGGCTCCGGACGCGCAGGCTCAGCGGCCATGGCTCACGGGCCCAGCTGCTCCGCGGCATGTGGGGTCCTCCCAGACCAGGGCACGAACCCCTGTCCCCTGCATCGGCAGATGGACTCCCAACCACTGCGCCACCAGGGAAGCCCTCCTGGGCCTCTTAATATGCCCTTAGTGACCAAGAGTCCCCTCTTGGAGTACGATCAGGTGGATCTCCAGCTAGCTTTTTCCCTAGGTTTCAATAACAAAAGAACTCATCTTAAAAAGCTCTGTTCCCTTATTTTTGAGAATTGAGGCCCTTCCCTCCATTTCAAAGGGGTATGACTAATAGCCATAACTAAGAAGTGATGAATTGGATATTAAGGGATAAGAAACATGCTGTATCAAGAGGAAAGGGGCGGGGAGGATAAATTAGGAGTTGGGGATTAACAGATACACACTACTATGTATAAAATAGATAATTAACAAGGACTTACTGTAGAGCACAGGGAACAATAGTGAATATTTTGTAATAACCTATAAGAGAAAAGCATCTGAAAAAGAATATCTATTATACATATATATAACTGAATCACTTTGCTGTACACCTGAAACTAACACAATATTATAAATCAACTATACTTCAATAAAATTAAAAAAAAAATAGAAAAATGCCGTAGCAGACTCCAGGGTACCTAAAAGATTTCCAGACTGATTACAAGTTCAGTCACATCTCTGTTAAAGCAATTAAAACAAAAACCAAACAAATTATGTGGTCTAGCCTCAGGGCTTTCATTGGACAAACCATTTCGGTACATCCATTGTATTTTAATGTATCTTTTATACATTGCTTGCAGAATGCACCTGAATTTAGAAGAAGATACTTTCAAAAGCCACACAGAGAATATCTCTGCCGATTTATAAAGAGATCATCTCCAGGAAGATTTAAGACGCTGCTTCTATTGAGAGGAGCCAGGTCCCTGGGAAACAGGCGACGGGAATGTGGAGCTTCCCCCCATACTCACATTTGAACTTTTTGAATTTTGTACCATGTGTACAGATTACCTACTCAAAAAGAAGTGACTCTTTATTACACATGAAGAGAAAGCTATATATTTATTTTTGTCAAGAAGTCACTCTCCCACCACTTTTCTTCTAAAGAAATTCTCTCAAAGACTGAGGAAAATGATGAATTAAACTTTCTCTGACAGGAAAGGCAGAGTCTGAAAATTATGCCTGATGGAGAGAAAGAAGAATCCTGGCAACAGACACGGTGCTGACAGACGAAAAAAGCACGTCTGACAGAATTTGGACTATACACGGAAGCTGAGCTACAGCCAGAAAGCGACACGTGTTTAGAATGACATCGTCCTTCTAAGTGTCAGTTTACTCAAGTAAGCAACCCACTTTTGGGTCATGGCACCTAGTCTTCATCCTCTTCCAACTAACTGTGTCTTTTTTCATTTCTTCCAAACTGATGGACACAAAAGTTGAGTCCCAATTTTGGTTGGAAACACAGTGCTGTCAGAATGCATTTTTCACCACATGGTGGTTCCCAGTGCCCCAGGGGTGAGCTGTGAACGCCGCTGTCCCAAAAATTGGAAGATCGAGAGATGCGACAGAAAGTAGAGGAAAGGATTAGCAGCAGAGCTGCCCGCTGTAACACATGGCGGGAGGAGAGAGGTGCGCTTTCCTAGGACTGTTTGGCAGAAATGTGCAAGGTTTATGTATTAGGTCACAGCTAATGTGCTGTTTTTGCTGTGCCCTTTGATCCTTTTTGGAAGGCGAGCCACATGCTATCAATGACACACCCCGAACTTGAACATGCACACCCCAAACTTGAACTCAGAAGAGACAGCGAGGTGCTGGGCATCACACGGCCCTATGGGCTTTGTGCTTGCACCACTCACAGTACAATGACAGGGTTTTCATGGGGAGGGTTCATGGTATTACCATCTAATGGGTGTTATCTGGGTAAGAGACGGGGGGTGGTTTATGTAAGAGATGTAGCCTGCTTCTCATTTCCTCAGATCCCAATTTTTCAAAGAGATAATGGCCGAGCAGACTCTAGGACACGAAGAAGCTGGCAATGTAATAAAACAGGGCTGGGATCTGAAATAGCCATGATCTCCCCCAAAAGTTCCATGTTGTATGGGATGCGAGGCATCAGAGTTTGCTGCTGGATAAATAGGTTAGGGACAGCTCCATGCAAGAGGGAGTAAGCATTGTTCACTTTGTTGAGTGAACCCCCAAATCATTTGAATGCAAATAGGGGAGGCCAGAGACCACCTCTACGGCAAAGACTGAACACTTCCATCATCCCCTTTCATTTGGTAGAAGGTTGTCGCCATCCCCACTCTCCACTAAACAGTCAGATCAACTGCAGCCAGATGGTATCTCTAAAAATGTGGCCTGCAGCCATGCTTGGGAGTTGAATGTGTGACTTGCACTCTCTCTCAGAATAAGAATGCATAATGTAACCTAATTAAAAGCTTTTGTGTAGTAAAGGAAAGCATCCATCAACAAAATGAAAAGACGACCTACCGAATGGGAGAAAACTTGCAAGTGGTCTGACCGATAAGGAATCAATATCCAAAATGTGTAAACAGCTATACAAGTCAACATCAAAAACACGAGCCAGCAGATTAAAAATGCGCAGAAGACCTGAAGAGACATTTCTCCAAAGAAGACACACAGATGGCCAAATAGGCACATGAAAAGATGCTCAAAATCACTAATTATCAGAGAAATGCAAATCAAAACCACAAGGAGGTGTCACCTAACACCTGTCAGAATGGCCATCATCAAAAAGGCCACAGATAACAAATGTTGGCTAGGATGTGGAGAAAAGGGGACCCTTGTGCACTGTTGTTGGGAATGTAAATTGGTGCAGCCACTGTGGAAAACAGTATGGAAGCTCCTCAAAAAACTATAAACAGGGTTACCATATGACCCAGCAATTCTACTCCTGGGTATATATCTGAAGAAAATGAAAACACTAATTTGAAAAGATACATGCACCCCAATCTTCACAGAAGTGTTATTCATAATTGCCAAGATATGGAAGCAACCTGTATGACACACAGACACACACACAATGGAATTTCAAAAGAGAATGAAATTTTGCCATTTTCCACAACATGGATGGACTTGGAGGGTATTATGCTTAAGGTCAGACAAAGAAAGACAAATACTGTATGTTATCACTTATATGTGGAATCTAAAAAATAAAACAAACTGGTGAATATAACAAAAAAGAAACAGACACACGTATTGAGAACGGTTATCCGTGGGGAGACGGCCATGGGGAGGGGCAAGATAGGGATAGGGGATTAAGAGGTACAAACTGTGTGTAAAATAAATAAGCTACAAGGATATATTGTACAGCACAAGGGATATAGCCATTATTTTATAAATGAAGTAGAACCTATAAAAGCATTGAATCACTCTGCGGTACCCCTGAAACTTATATGATATTGTAAATCGACTATACCTCAATTAGAAAAACAAAAACAGATAATGTAGACAGCGCTGGTTGGGAGCGGCTGAGAGAGAAAAGAAGCTACAGGATGGGACACTATGTGACTGAGGTTACTGATTCGTGCCCTTGCTTGCTCACCCCTCCCTCCTATTGGAAAGTAAGCTTCAGGAGGGCAGGGCTGGCACTGTCGGACTCAGGGCTGCATTTGAGCCCCTTGACTCATGCCAGGCACATAACACGTGCTCGGTAAGTTTTCCTCAAATGAATGAGGGGCTTTCTCAGAATGTTTTCTGTGATCGGGGATCAAGACAGCGGCAGATTCTCTGCAGTCGTGAAGTCTATGTTTTCTGAATATCCCCACAGAGGCCATGTCTTGATTACAACCATGGTGAGCCTAGATTGCTACGCAGACAGCCGCGGTTTCAAACACAAGGATGAGAATTCCTCCCAGCTCCTGCCAGGCTGCCTCCTCACGCTGACTTTATGTTCGGGCCTCTTTGATTAGGTCTGAGGCCAATCTTGCCCCTTGCGAACGTTTTTTATGGGTCCCTTCTAGGTCCAGGAGTTAAGTCAGACATTCCTGCAGAGGGTGGATGGCTCACCCTCGCCCAGGTTGACTCCTGAGAACACACCGCCCTCTAGTGTCTATGATGCATTTGACAACATGGCTTCCAAGGGCCGCTAAAGCGCAGCCAAATGAAGCCCTTTATGGCTCTTGGCAGAAAGACCTCAGTATTAAGGGGGAGGGAGAACAAACATGCCCAGTTGCCGTGAATGTCCAGAATGTTTTGAAGATGCTACTAATTCAGAGCTTTGAAAATGAAAACAAAAATCAGGCATGAGACAATTCAAATTCAAGAGCTCATAGACAGAAAATTCTACCTTCTAACGGGGCTGGGCATTTCCATAAACTGACACGTAGACTATGAAGTAGAAGCGTGAAGCTGCCCTCTTAGCATCTTCATATGCCAATGTATTGCCTTTTGAACCATCTTCCACATATTTTGTGTGTGTGTGTGTTGTCCATTCACACCACACACAAACACACACACACACTCACATATGCAAGCTGTGTGAGGGTACAAATATACCCATTCGATGGGTCCGTACTCTCAATCACAGGGTAAGACTGTTCACCTTACTCGCACACCTTGTCTCGGGGAGAGAGGACCTTGGATCTCTACTGCAGCCTGTCCTCTTCACTCCAAGCCTTTCAGCAGGTGCAAGGTGGGCTTCTGGCACAGCCAGACAAACACCTGAATCTGAAATGCGCATGTTCACTGCCCAAGTGTGGTCTGGGTGAGACTGGTGAACTGAGCTTCTATTCTATTTGTTTTTAAAGTAGAGGCTAGAATGAAAGACACTTCCATCATTGACATTATAAAAACCATCTTCTGAACACTCAATGGTATGTGGTCTTGGGTTACATACTGCAAAAAAAGAGTAAAAAAGACACACTTTGTGTTGTAGGAATATGCATTCTATGGCTCCACCCCTCATACAGGTGCACCTCACCTTCAGAAAACTGCAGTTTGGGCCTCTGCAGGAGGCCCTGGCTGTGTAATAAACACCCCCGAAGGTGTGCAGTGCACAACCTGAACATCCTTACAAAGCAACCCTGATAAAAATACCTTCTCTAACAAAAGAGCACAAATGTTTAGACTACGCCTTTAAAACCCCGTTTTGCTCACTACTCAGAAAATTCAAGAAGTAAGTCAGGACTGGGCTTTCCTACCTCCTCGCCTCTTGGATTCTCATCCCACCGATACTGTGTCTTTCCTTATCGATCATTATGCCTCCTCTATCCTTTGTCTTTTTTTTTTTTTTGGCTCTTTATCTTTATTTAGGTTACAAAGGAAACCCATAGTTTTTCCAAAAAGTTCAGGGAATATAGTAACATAGGGCTTACAAAGTAAAAGTCTCCTGTGTTTTACTTCCAGAGAGAATCTATTTATATCAACAATATGGCATATATTGCCCAGACCTGAGAGTACTAACGTATGATATACACATAAATACGACCAAAATGCTGCTATTCACCTTCTCTTCTACAGATTGCTTTTTCACTTAACAATACTCACAACTGACTATACAGTCTGATAATTTTGTAAATTATACATGCATAGAAAAAATAATAAGGGGAAATATAACCTAATGCCAATAGCAATATTCACTGGGTGTTAACATTATGGAAGAGTTTTTTCATTGCATACATTCTTTGCCCTCTGAATTTTCTTCAATGGTAGTACATTACTTTTTTTTTTTTGGAGTATAACTGCTTTGCAGTGTTGTGTTAGTTTCTGCTGTACAATGAAGTGAATCAGCTATATGTATACCTATACCCCCTCCCTCTTGGACCTCCTTCCACCACCCCCATGCCACCCATCTAGGTCATCACAGAGCACTGAGCTGAGCTTCCTGTGCTTTATAGCAGGTTCCCACTAGCTAGCTATTTTACACATGGTGGTGTATATATGTCAGTCCTAATCTCCCAACTTGTCCCACTCTCCCCTTCGCCCCCCCATATCCACATGTCCATTCTCCACATCTCTATTACTGCCCTGCAAATAGGTTCATCCGTACCATTTTTCTAGATTCCACATATATGCATTAATATACAATATTTGTTTTACTCTTTCTGACTTACTTCACTCTGTAGGACAGACTCTAGGTCCATTCACGTCTCTACAAATGACTCAATTTCATTCCTCTTTATGGCTGAGTAATATTCCACTGTATATATGTACCACATCTTCTTTATCCATTCCTCTGTTGATGGACACTTAGATTGCTTCCATGTCTTGGCTATGGTAAATAGAACTGCAGTGAACATTGTGGTACATGACTCTTTTTGAATTATGGTTTTCTCAGGGTATATGCCCAGTAGTGGGATTGCTGGGTCGTATGGTAGTTCTATTTGTAGTTTTTTAAAGAACCTCCATACTGTTCTCCACAGTAGCTGTATCAATTTACATTCCCACCAACAGTGCAAGAAGGTTCCCTTTTCTCCACATTCTTCCAGCATTTATTGTTTGCAGATTTTTTAAAAAAATAACTTTATTTTATTTATTTAGTTTTGGCTGTGCTAGGCCCTCACTGCTGTGCACAGGCTTTCTCTAGTTGCAGCGAGCAGGGCCTACTCTCCGTGGCGGCACACGGGCTCTCACTGTGGTGGCTTCTCTTGTTGCGGAGCACGGGCTCTAGGTGCGCAGGCTTCAATAGTTGTGGCATGTGGGCTCAGTAGTTGTGGCTCGCGGGCTTCTAGAGAGCAGGCTCAGTAGTTGTGGTGCACAGGCTTAGTGGCTCCACGGCATGTGGTATCTTCCTGGGCCAGGGCTCAAAGCCGTGTCCCCTGCATTGGCAGGCAGATTCTCAACCACTGCACCACCAGGGAAGCCCTGTTTGTAGATTTTTTGTTGATGGCTATTCTGACCCATGTGAGGCGATACCTCACTGTAGTTCTGATTTGCTTTTCTCAAATAATTATTGATGTTGTGCATTTTTCATGAGCCTCTTGGCCATCTGTATGTCTTCTTTGGTGAAATGTCTATTTAGGTCTTCTGCCCATCCTTTGTCTTTCAAGGTGCACCCTACTTCTAACAGGGCACAGTCCCTTACCTCAGAGGAAAAAAGCCCTGCTGGTGACCAGCAGGTAAGGGATGTATTTGGGGTAGCGTGACATTTCTGATAGCCCTTTAAGCAGGCTTTCTATGCCTGTCTCTGTCATCTCTGTGAAGAGAAGCCTCTCTTTCTCGCTCTCTTTTTATTCTCTTATCCCAGTCTCACTGATCAAAGGACAGTTGGCCCAGTTGCAGAATACATCTGACCTTTCCCTCCAGGGGCTCGGAAAGGCAATAGTGATCACATCAGTGTACCTAGGGTAAGGGGAGTGTTGTTTGCTCTGAGCTAAATTATTCCAGGAATTGTTTTTTCTGATTTCTCTTTAGAGTAAATTGAGGCTAATGGTAAAGGGCAGGGCCCTTGGGTTCATAGTTTGCTTCTGTAAAAGGGATTCGATTAAAAACATAAGAACAATTCCGTCTCCAGCCTGGCTCATAAGGTGTAGGGTGCCCAATTGGATTGGTTGATTGGCATTTCAGTGATTCCTGAAGACGGTTCCCTTTTCTGAGGCCTGAGAGGGGGCTCTTGTTGGGTGAAGAATCTAAGAGAAGTCTCAATATACCACTTGTCTCCATTCTTCAGCCCACACTCGTCAAGCCCACCACACCATCCCACGGCTCTTTCCTGGTCTCCACGTTGCTAGATGCTCTGCACCATGTCTGGCCCGCCTCACCCCTGTGCTCTCAGCGTTGCCCACCATCTCCTGAAGACATCTCTTTCTTTGGCATTTGCAGCCTGCCTGCCTGGTTTTCCTGCCACCCCTCTGCCTCTCCTTCTGTAGCTCCTATGAAGGCTCCTTCTCTTTGGTTCTCTTCTGGTCCCAGGCCTGACCTCCCCACAGCCTGCTTGATATCGTCATGTAGACGATGCACAGGTATTTCCAATCCTACGTGACTGGCTCGAACGTCACAATCTTGCCCTCACCCCAAACAACCCCAGCAAGGAAATGGTCTTCCCACACCTGGTCACTCAGAACCTGGAGCAATCTTGACCCTGCCCCTCCCTCCTTTACACGTCCTCCTAAACATATACTAAACCCATTCACTCCTTTCCAGAGCAATTTCCTCCCCTAAATCTAATCCATCCCACCTGCCTGCCTATCGCAATGGCTTCCTTTCTCCCCATCTCCACCCTTTTCCATCCCATTCTCCACATGACAGCAAAGGGGCCACTCACTGCCAGGCTGAGAGCATACCCGCTGCCCCCAGGAGAAAGGCCAGGATTCTCACCGATCCTGCAGTGCTGGGCAAGACCTGCTCCCCACTCTCTCCCTGCAGTCTCACTGCAACAATTGCCCCTTCTTTCTCCACAGTCCACATCCTCCAGCTTTCTTTCAAGTCCTCTAATTCCAGAATGTTCCTACCTGTGTCTCTGAACCTGTTCTTGCCTTTGCCTGGAATGCTCTCACTCCCACACGTTGGTGGCCAGCTCCTGTTCAGACTTCAGCCGGCAGCTGTCTCTTCCTGGGGCACCTTCCCTGACCCACAGACTTGGTTAAGATCCCTCTGCTATAAGCCTCTCCTTCCCAGCACCCCTCACCATTGGAACCAAAACATATCTTTCATTCTTTGTAACCACAATTGCCTTCCAAGGAGGGCAGAACCTATGACACCGCTGGACATCTTAAGGAGTCTGACTGTGAGAGTGTACGGGAAAACTAAAACATTCTACCTAATACAGTAACAATGACAACGCTGGATTTCTCGGAGGTATCCAGAAACAGGAGCAATGAGGGATGGAGGGGTGGATGCTATGGGACAATGGGTACAGAGAGGGCCCAAGTGGAGTGACTGGAAAAGCCCTTTGAAGAACAGAGTTAGCATACTCGTAAAACATTCTATTTACCCAGGACTGCATCAACAGATCTACCTGTCTGTGTAAAAGACTTCTCCCTGGGTAACTTAACTCCTATTAAACTTGAGTCCGAAAGAATGTTTTTTCCAAGTAACAAGGACAGCTGTGGCAGGAGAAATGTCTGTAGGAGCTGACATGATCAAGACAGACTCTGTGGGATGGATGTCCACTCTACCTGACCATCCTCCTGCAAATGTCCACACGGCAGACTTGGTGGAGGAGGGTGGGGGAGGGGTGGGGGCAAAACAGGAAGTAAAGATAACTGGGGCGGCCCGGTGCAGAAGTGGGCCAGCAGGGAGGGACAGGCAGGGCGGACTCCAGCCTGTACCCCGCTTTCGTCAGACAACAAAAGCTGTGAACGTTACCTCGGAAATTCCCCAAGATCAATGTTAGCTGAAGCTGCATCCAGTGTTCCTGAAGAGCTGCTATTAAGGCCTATATGTAGCTGATTTATATGTCCCCAGACACACCCAGGTGGAATAAATCCCAGGACGATGACAGAGGTGAATACGGTATCGATCCCACATCAGTTTCACAAGACCTATTCGACTGGCTCACGCGTCCCCGTTTTAACAGTATTAGACTTCTAGAGCAGCGTGGTAAACGTTTCTTGTCAAGGGGCAGGTAGTAAATTAGGCTATCTACCATCTCTGCTGCATATTTTTATTTTTTCTTCTTTTTACAACCCTTCAGCAATGTAAAAACTATTCTGAGCTTGGGGACAGTACCAAACCAGACCAAGGACAGATTTGGCCTGGGGCCATAGCTTGCTCTTCCTTTCTTTAGAGTAAGGAGAAATGGTGACAGGGCCATTTCACACTTTTTGATGCCCTGGGAGGGAGCTCAGATGGAGAAGCTGAGCTCAGAGACGTAAAACAACTCCTCCAAGTTCTATAACCCGAAAAGACAAAACCCAGATTCAAACCTCATCTCTGTGCCGGCCTATACCTTCCAAGGCTCCTCTCGCCGTGAGGCTGTGAGAGGCAGGCCATAAAAGATGATCCGGTGGCACGCTCAGCCACCACAAGCACGGGCAGAAGTCTCACTTGTGAGCAGCCGTCCAGACAGAGGAGTCCTGAGAGCTCGGCCTGAGGCACTCAAAATCCACAGTCTTTGCACGGTTCGTCTACCAAGCTTGTGCATCTTGGAGAAGTCAGTTCTGACTATGTGGACTGCCTATAGAATCCTCCAGATGTAGCTCTGAGGAGGGGCTGGGAGGGGCACTGTTCATCCTGTTTCTGCTCTATGTCAGGCACTGTTGTGGGCCCTGGGTCCACACAGTGAGCTCAGGGTCTACACTGTGTGCGCGATCTAAGGTGCGTGCGGAATCTACAGCTGTGAGGTGTCCCCTATCACTGCAGGGTAGATATACATATGTATGTATACGAGAGGCCCATATGCTTCCTCTGTGGGGCAAGGGGAACGCGTGGGCTTTGGCAACTGCGGGGCTTGGCCTCGCATGTGTTGCGGCTCAGTTTCCCTGCCGGTCTGCCCCCCTTACCCCACACTTGGCAGTTGTGCCCATCAGCAGCGGTTCCCCGACCCCCCTGGTACCCTGATGCTCAGCTGTGGCTGCAAAGCTAAGAGCAGCCATCCCCTTCCAATTCTTTCACCCGACGCGTCGAATCCTCTGAAGGACATCTTCCTCTCCTTCAAAAACAATTGCTAGAGGGGCTTCTCTTTTCCTGATTCGATTCCAGCTGACAAACACAGTGAGTGCAAAGTCCTGAGGTGGGAACACATGTATTGCAGAGAGAGAGAGGCTGGCAGGGCTGGAGGAGGAGAAAACGATGCCGGAGTGGGGAGAAGCCGGAGGTAATTCACACCCACCTGGAGAAGGGCCCCGTGAAGCATCCTAAGAAGTATGGATTTTATTCTGGAAGCTCTGGAAAAGCACTGGGGGGTTAAGGCGAGGGAGGGAATTAAACAGGAAAGGGGAGAAGTGGGCAAAACCAGACTGAAGAAACAGAACAAAGGAAATATAAATAAATAAAAAATAATGAGACAGAATAACATGTTCTAGAAAAGAAAAAAGTGACTAAAAGGTATTTTAGTAATTATTTGTCAACATCTGAAGGGCTCTTTTTGAGTTTTTACATTTGCCCCATGTTTTCCATCTATTCCAAAGACAGAGGAAGGCCAGCCAGCCTCAAACCATAGAAGCATTTAGGTTAGTGGCACGGGAAAAAAATCTCTGACTGTAGAAAGAGGTTGAATGCCCTCTTTTCTTGAGAATGTACACAAATAAGATAGACAACTAGTGATTTTTAGCTGGGTGAAATCTAATTTGAAGACAGTTGTCGCGTGTCCCTAGCAATTGGATCCACACAGTCATGGATCATTTGGTCTCATGTTTATATTCACTCTTGGAAAATTTGGCTTTGATTCTAACACTGTGTGTTGGTTTACTCTCTGTGTGCTCAGAAAGGCTAGTTCCTCAGTCTTCCATAATAGACAATCTTCATCTTAGGGAAACAAAGTCTGGAAATTACCTGATAACATTGTCGTGACTATGTTATGAATTGTGTTAACAGTGATAAGAAATCACCAGTCATTGCATCTTGAACATGTGAGAGGTCTGTGGCAGGAACCCAGGTAATGGGGTATTGGGACCCGGAGGCAGGCAAGGATCAAGGGAACAAGGTAGCCACCGTCGTCAATAACCAGTCAGCTCTCCCACTGACGCAGGCGCTCGGCTGAGGTCACAGCCTTAAGCTAATCACGATGATGTCACAGGAATAGAATATGGGATATTACACCCACCCCTCACACACCCCTCATCTGTCAGCTCTGGGCCCAGAGGGAAACTGGCCCATTCGAATCAGGTCCCACCAGACTAGTGGTCTCCACCCGGAGTTGGGAGGGGTGGGACTTGAGAGAGAGACAGAGCGTTTCCGCCCTGAAGGTAGAAGCCGGGAAAGCAGACCTAAAACTGGACCCCGGATCCTGAGGCCAAATGGAGTTGGAAGCACAGGTCTGGGAGAGAGGATGAGAAACAGGAAGGGGAACAAGTCCTAGAGCAGGTGGGCTGGAGCAATGCCGCAGGTGCCGGCCACCCCGCCCTAGCTTCACGCCCAGAATGGACAGAGCCTGAACCTGACATCACTGAGACCTGGCCTAGAACCCCGGCTCTAAGTCAGCACTTGGGGGATGTGGGGCAAAGTACTTGACCTCTTTGAGTCTCAATACCCTCCTTTTTAAAATGGGAATACAGGAGGTCTTCATTATCTAGGGATAATTGGTACAGGGGGAAAAAACTTGAATCTATTTAAACAGGAAATAAAGTGTCACAGCAAATAATTTAGTAACAAGATTGATTGCAATCCTATCTTTAAAAGTGTGGCTAAAAATGATGCATATAAATTATTTTGTTTTATGGTTAGTAAAATATAGGTTATAATTACCACTGTGTGCTCATTTCTAGAATGACAAATAACTCAGATTTGATTGCAGAGTTTTGGCATATTTTTCCTGACAACATGTTGGAGGGCTCCCTCATTTCCTCTAAGCATTTCTCCTAATATTTTGATAGGCAAAGAATTCCCTCCCCATGATGTGGCATCCTATTGTCAATATATTCCTTTCAAGAGCAGATAGGGAATGAATAAATTAATTGTTTTTAACTTTAACTTTTTATAGCTTCTTTAAAAACTCTATTGATCATTTCCATTTCTGGCAATATGGTAGGCTAGATACCCCGAAAAGCCTTCTGTCTCTGCAAAACAGTTAGAGATTCTGCACAAAATATAACAAGCTCCCCTTTAATTGTAGAGTTGGCTCAGGAGAGTAAAGGCAGCCCCCAGGGGAAGAGATGCAAGAGGGCTACACATTTGACATGCAGCATCCTTGGGCTGGGCAAAGGGGAACTGAAGCAGAGACCCCTGTGGGAAGTGTGGACCCTCTAAGTGTCACCCTCAGTGAAAAGAGGGCTTGGAAAAAACCCACCCAGGACAAAGCAACCTATCTAGTGTCTGCAGCGGTTTGGGTGGTGGGTAGATGGGAGATTTGCAGAAGCGTGTTTTGGTGTATATCTCTTCAGATCTTCTCAGACCCACGTGCATACACGTCTAAACGAATTTCTATTGTTCTGTAATTTGCTTTTTTCCTCTTAGTTTTAGAGAGCTTTCAATGTGTACTATATGCATTTATCTCATTTTCTAAAAGCTGCATAATAGCATATACCATGGCTATGGTTTAATTTGAAATTCCAGAACCACACCACGTTTGTAATTTTCTTTTGCTTTTCCGTTGAACTTAGCACATTCTAATGTCCTCAATATTTATCCATTAATATTTATTTTCTGTTTCCTCCCATGAGCATGGAAATGTCAGGTGGCAAGGATTTGTGTTGGGTTTATTCACTGCTGTATCCCATGTGCTTAGAACAGAGCCTATCACACAGTAGATTCTCAAGTAAATACTTGCTGGATGGATTGAATTAAGCAGTGAGTTATACTTCAACCAATTCTCCAATGACTTATACGCTTTCATGACTCTAAAGAACACTACAAACATCATCATATATGCTTCTACATACACAAAACCGCAGTCAGAGCCTCTACATCTAATCTACGCTAGTTTTGAAACTGTATGGAAAACTACCTCTATGGGCAAAACAGCTCGCTGTTATTTTGCTCGTGATTATTTATTGCAGATACATAATAAACAACTCTATTAGAATTGCTTCTCAGATCTTTTCCTGGAGGTTTTACATTTTGCTCTGCCATACTCAAGGCACACGACTCTAAAAGAGCTATGCATTTGTTCCCGTTTTCCCCTTCACTCTAATACAGAGGTATGTTCCTCTTTCCTCTGGGATAAGAAGGTGGGGAAAGCAAGCTCTTGTCTGCTTCATTTTTATTGCTCCAAGTTGAGCCTACGGGCAGAGTGGAGCATTTTAGGAAGTTGAATGTCAAGGTTCATGGTGACTGTGGACTGAAACCAAGATCCCATTAAATTAACAATGTTTATTTTAGCTTTCTATTTTATATATAAAATAGTGTGTCAAATAGATAACTGATAAGGACCTACTGTATAGCACAGGGAAATCTACTCAGTACTCTGTAATGACCTATATGGGAACAGAATCTAAAAAAAGTGGATATATGTATATGTATAACTGATTCACTTTGCTGTACAGCAGAAACTAACACATTGTAAATCAACTACACTCCAATAAAGCTTTTAAAAAACACACTGTTTATTTTCTGTGAGAAAATATACCACATCATAGCAACATAAGACATGAAGAAGAAATTGTGAGAAAGACACATGAAGCAGAGGGACCTGCATAAGCCAGACATCTGGAGGGGCCACCTCACATCACCAGTGCATTTTCCTACTACGTCATGACTTCCTTCCAATTTCACCTTCCACAACATTTCCCCGAAGGGTGTTCTACCCGATAGCATCCCATGAACAAACAAGGAATGACCAGATATTCCGTTTGAAAGAACACACTCTCTTTTAATATTTTTTGTTGCCTCAGGTGATGTAGGGAAGAACAGTAATCAGTCCCCACTTCTTTACGGGGCGGGGGGTGGCAACTCCATATGAAAGCAAGATTTGCAATGAACCTATCCAAACCCTACCTCCCATCCTTCGACTGAAGGGCATCTTTGGGTTTCCCTCCCAGAAGACATGGTTTTGAGCATCCTAACTGACTGCCCTGCAGGAAGAACATCTCACCCATCCCCTGGACTGCTGGGACTTCCTCCTCCCACGCCTAATTTTCCAGGGCCGCCAGTTCCCACGGGAGGAGCACAGACAGTTAAGAGTGGCTTTCAGGCCTCTCTGGACTGTGGCCCCTGCCACCCCAGCCCCTCACTGCTCCTTGGACTCCAGCCACACACACCCTGACTATCCCAAGCCTGCCCCATTCTCCGTGTGCCTATTTTGTACTTCGGCTCGGATGCCCTCCACTTTTGTTTGCATGCAGCCCAGCCCTAACGTTTGCAGGGCTGAGACTTGGGTACAAATGGAATTGCAGACTGTACAGTCTCAATACTATAAAGCAGTAAATCATGCTAACAGACTGTTACAATGTGCTCCATCCTTTTGCCTGGTCAGATATACCATCATAAAAACCATATGAAAGGGCTTCCCTGGTGGCGCAGTGGTTGAGAGTCCGCCTGCCGATGCAGGGGACACGGGTTCGTGCCCCAGTCCGGGAGGATCCCACGTGCCGCGGAGCGGCTGGGCCCGTGAGCCATGGCCGCTGAGCCTGTGCGTCCGGAGCCTGTGTTCCGCAATGGGAGAGGCCACAACAGTGAGAGGCCTGCGTACTGTTAAAAAAAAAAAAAAAGAAAAAGAAAAAATATGTATACCTGTGTGACTTTTGGCAAAATGCCAAAGACAACTGACTTTAATCACTACTGCATTGTGTCTGGGTATTATGTTGATGGGTCAGGATGTCGGATGAGTAGTAAAATAGAGATACACATAAATTATTATATGTTTATTACAGAGTGTTTTTCCTTACCTTCATTTCAGCAAATTATTAACTATTTGGAATAATAAAGATTAAAAAATAACTTGTAGTCTATTGACAGTAATGATCTAAAGGATTAAAAATGAAATGTAAAAGTATTCAAACTGTACAAAATTTAAATATATTTTCATCAAAAAAATAGAAAGTGTAAAAGTAAAAAAATTTAAAGTTTTTTTCACATGCTTAACTTTCTTGGAAAAAATCTTCAAAATTACCTACAAAGTTAAAAGATAAAAATCAAATTATAATTAATGAACATTTTAAATTAAAATTATTTAAGTAAAACTAAAATATTTCTTTCAAAAATATGTAATTAAATTTTAGCAGATACATTATGTGTCTAGTGTTTAATGTCCATGTAGCGCCACAGTAAAGGATCAATAGCCCATTTCATGCATGTAAACAAACGTAGGAAAAATATGTGTTGTTTAATACTGTAAACACTGCTCAGCAACCACATGCAAATGTTGTGGACACCACAGGGACATGTGAGTATCTCCAGGACAAGGAATTAGAACACAAGAAGATGCAAAAAAATGGATGCTTGCCACTCCTTATGGAAATGATACTTTATGATACAAGAATATTTTGAGGAAGCATTTGACAAGTCAGTCAGATGCTTCTCTTGCCTAAGTGTCTCTCCATCCCACAAATCCTCCCTCATGCTTTCTGAAGCAATCAGCCCACAAACCTCCACGGCAGTCGTGAGCCCCTGTTTCCAGGACACAGGGCAAGGGCTGTGGACACCATTGCCCCAGGGCCCGAACGGTGTGTCATCTCGCAGCAGCGAATGTTGAGGATTACGGGCCAAGTTCTGGATCCTACGTGGAAGAGGGGCCCTTGTATTCTTTAACAGATTTATGTCCATATGCTTTTGGTATGTGGGACCCTAACATGCAGGGCCTCAGGCCTCTTGCCCAAATCTAAGGGTGCTCCTGGGTGCATGGAAAACTCCTGTGATTATTGATGAATCACCCCCATGGAGACCTCCTCTGGGAGGGAGGGACCACCACTGGGACTTGACTCTAAAACAGGACTCAGCATGTGGCACTGAGATGGCTTGTTTGTACATAAGCTCTCACTCCCCTGCAGTCTCCTTGAGGGCCCATAGCTTAAAACCAAAATTTACTGGTACTTTGCTGTGTTTCCAAGGTAACATATACTCAATTTGCCAAATAGAAAATTATACCGAATCTGTTTTTCTAGCTACTCCTGCCATCCTGTTTATGTGGCCGGGTGGAGAGCCACCATGCTCTTGGAAAGAGGGTGTTTCGTGTTCCGGGGCCGACAGATCCAAAGGTGGGTCTGTCTACAGGATCTGATTCATGCTGTGGGATTGCGTCTGGTTTCTGTCCACCAGCTGGTTCATCTAAATATCAAGTTTACAACTGAACAGAAAGACACCTGACTGGAAGTTAGGAGTCCCAGCCTAACCATGAGTGAGTCACCTTAGCTTCCCTGAATCTGTCTTACTTCTCATCTATAAAATACTAAGGTTGAGCTGAGAATCTCCACAAGCCTTTTCAGCTTTAGCAGCACAGGAGTCCACTGAGTTCTCAAAATTAAATTCACGGGTTCTCTACCCCACAGACTCTTGTATATACTTTGGCTACAGTGGGCATTAAAACTTGTTTATGTATATATAAACAACTCTCAATCCAATATGATCCATCAGTCAAAATCTGCCCTGCAACACAAATAGGTCACAGCCTGGTTCTGAGGGTGCAAAAATTCCCACTAATGAGGTCAGCAGAATGAAATGATACTTTTAAATATATTTCATTCTTTTGAAACATTTACTTTTCTGTTTGTGGAACTTCTGCACTTGTATTCGTACTTATATTGGTTATATACAGTAAGTATATAACCAGTACAGTATATTTCTTACAGTTTCTAATGTTCCCTAATCTTCCTAAATATAATTTCTGAATAAAACTCTAGGAAAATACGGTATCTCCGTGTCTTGTTTTGATTTGTTTTTTATTTATCTTTGGCTGCACTGGGTCTTCATTGCTATGTGCGGGCTTTCTCTAGTTGCGGCGAGCGGGGGCTACTCTTCATTGTGGTGCACGGGCTTCTCATTTTTTTGGATGTTTTTGAGGAGGGGTGGAAATGATGGAGTTGACTTCCAGCAATATGTTGCAAAGGTCTGGACGGTTTTAAGGTGAAAGACAAGGGACACACTGAATACATTGGGGTAATGCTAGCTACTCTAACATTGACCCAAAAACATACAATGACTTAACATAGTAGACATTTATTGCTTGTTGATGTCAACTATCCTGAGCAGTCCTAGGTGGGCAGAAGGGGCAGGGGTTGAGGCCTCTAGCTGGTACGGATTTAGGTCTGTGGAAGCTGATATTTTCAGCACATGACTTCCAGAGTAGCTTGGTTGTCTCCAAACTATAGATGGAAAAGAAGAAAATGGATGACCTCCATCACTTTGTAATCTCCTTAGACGAAAATAACTTCCCATTGGTTAGAAATAGTTACATGGCCCAACCCAGAGGCATGGGTAACTGGGAAATGTAGTCCGGGGCTGGGTGGACACTTCTTAACCACTCTACGTGAAATGTAAAAACACAAACGTTAGTGGACATTTAGCCATATCTGTGTATAAAGCCCAAGTTTTTCAGTCAAATCAGCCTCAACTGATTTGACTGAAGTGTGTTTAGAAGAGGATGACTGACATAACACGGGTGAATGTTTAATACCCATTCATATCACATGAATTCCTCCTGGGGTAGTACTGTCAGGCATACTCAGTGCATGGTTGGAGCTACTTAACTCCAACCATGGAGTGAGCAGAAGACAGTAAAAGCTAGAGAATTTTAGGAAATGTGGTCCCTGGTGTTTGACTACAATCCTTACTGCTCCTAGGTCCGTGGTGTGCAGTGGGCTAGGAGAAGAAGCACTGGGTCGGGCGGGGGGAGGACAAAACAGAGTGCTTTTGCTTTACCTCTTGTTTTCACCAATGGCACAAATATGACTTGGCTGTGACTCCGTTCTCTCTCATATATTAAGTCCTATCCCTCGAAAAAACATATTTTTCTAATATGTTTTCTTGAGATGTGTTCTCATGTGAATTAAACAGGTAGTTTTAACTCGTTTTTAAAATGTTACATGTCATCCTAGACATGTAAGTATATCTAGACATTCTAGACATCTAAGACATGGAAGAAACACAAACATGACTGAAATCACTTAAAATGGTACATAGTAATGGTAATCCCAGCTACTCTAGAGAAAGATTTTTCCATACAATTTAAATGAAATCACCCTGGTGAATTGTCTTCCTCAATATTCATTTCAATGTCATTCTAGTATAGCTTTCGGTACAGTAGAGACTGGAATGATTACCAACTACATTTTCCAGGGACTTCCCTGGTGGTCCAGTGGTTAAGACTCCACAATTCCAATGCAGCAGGCACAGGTTTGATCCCTGGTTGGGGAATTAAGATCCCACATGGGTGGCAAAACTACATTTTCCAGAATACTCTACATCTAAGTCTGGATATTGCAATAATTAGATCAATCCTTGAGCGATACTGAAACGGAGCAGGACCCTGCGGGCCTTGCCTGCCCCCCACCCCATGTCCTCAGCCTGCATTTTGTCTGCAGAAAAACTTTAGAAAAGAGTAAGCTTAATCAGAGAAGTGAGAACATGCAGAAACAAAGGAAAACAGTCAAAGGAGACCAAATAATAATAGTTTGGTCATTAAACAAAGTCAAGGACGTTTAGTTCTTCCTCAGGGGCTATAGATACTATTCTGAGCTGTATCCTGCGAGCTGTGTTATAGATACTGAAAGCCCCACCAGGTGGAAGAAGTTAACTACGTGATGACCAGACTGTAGCCACGACATAAGCTGTCACAATTCCGAGAACAGGCCTCAAGGCGATGGGAACAAACCGACCCTGGAACTGAAGATTAACTGTCCTTAAAACAATCAAGATGACCCTGGTCAGACCACCGATGACCAATTTCAAGATGACTCTCAGAGCTGACTGTGCTGTTTCTGCAGGTAGCCCCCAGCCTCCGTCTATAAAAGCTCTTGCCCACTGATTGTCAGTGGGGTGGGGAGTCGGCCTTTGGACAGGAGTCCGCCCTCCCCTCGGCAAATTTTCCTTTCCATCAACATGCCTCTTTATTGGCTTCTGAGTGGCAGGCAGCCAGACCCCACTTTCAGTAACAATATGGAAGACAGCAAGGAGGTAGAGGCCCTCTTTCTGCTGCTTCTGTCTGTGGCTGTGAAGGAAGATGGGGGGCAGGGGTTTTGAGTTTTCTGCACGGCCACAACGTTCCTGGGTCCAGATACTACTTTCACGGAAGCTAAGAAGAAGTTGCAGTGGCAGCAGAAGTCAAATTCAGCGTTCCAGGGTCCTGTCTACCCTTGAGGTTGAGGAGGGGCAGTGGCAGCAGCAGTGGCGGTGGGTTCCTGGACTGCGGCTGCCATGGTGTATGCATTCCAGAGGTGGCTTCTTCATTTCCCTGCCTTTGTGAGGACTGCAGAGGCAGAAGTTCCCCTGGGACCATTCAGCAGTCATGTCCTGGAAGGCATTCCTGGAGACTGCCCCTCCAGCCCTCCCAACAGTTTTGTACTCGATCCCCCAATTATCCTTCTTCCAGCTTAGCACAGCTAGAAGAGTTTGGGTTTTCTGCAACTGACAGTGGTACATGAAATACCTTTCTGACCATCTTTTTGTGTCAAATTCTAGCCATCTTCCAAAGCCGAGAGGAATCCTGCTTCTTTGCCCATCTTGATAGAATCCTTCCTTTTGCTTGACTCCTTTTGCTATTTTAGTACGGCAAGTTATTTGTATACTTTTCTATCCTTGGTTTTAGTAACTTTGGCTTTGTTTTCAAAAAAAAAAAAAAAAGAAAGAAACCCACTTAAAGTACTAACAGGGGGATAATTTATTATGAGAATATAGAGGCATCTCACAGTAAACAGACACAGGACCACCAGTCAGTCTTCACAGGGTAGAGACCAAGAAGTAGAAAGCCTGTTTTGTGTGTGTGAGCATACAGCCTGAAACTGAACCCTAACATTTTGACTAATCAAGAACATTGGCAGCAGAGAAAATGTTTTCTCCCAATCTCATATATATTCATTTCCTTGTTGAACAATTTCAAAACAAGGACCTTCCATAGCTGGTAATAATATCAATACAACAAGAAAAATAGGTTATCATAACTGGATATTCTTGTTTTTACTTTTTATATGGCATACTGGTATAATGTAAAATATGTTAGAAGAGTGTATCTTAAACCCATTTTTTTATCTGCCGATTTTCATGCATAAATTTATCTAGTAGCAACCATAGATTTTTTTTCCCACCTACCTTCCCCACCCCATGGTAACGTAAAATCGTCCTTACTTCCTGCAATACTCCTCATAATAATGTCCTGCCCTACTGGACTCTGAACTCATTTCTGTAATTTTTTTTTTTTTTGTAAGTGCTGAGCTTTAACTAGAAAGCTCAGGATAAAAGGCAAGACAGTGCCACAAAAACAGCCACCCTGACAGGGTTTCTCCTCAAACCAGGGGGTGACCATGACCTGCTGTGAAGGATGGACAGCCTGCAGGTTCTACTTCTGTTGGGAGCAACTCTCAATGCAATACCTCTAATTGTCAACTTAGTGGAGGAAGACCAAACTTTAAAAAACCCCATCTCTTGCTTTGAATGGTTGTTCCCTGGGATTACTGGAGCAGGTTTGATGGTGAGTGAAATTTATTTAACTTGATTTGGAGCCATTTTACTGAACATGGTCTAAAGACCATCTTGCAGCCTTGCCGTGAGCTATGTCTTGGCTTAGGATATAGTGAGGATCAGTGAGTATGGTATTAATTTATGTTGGCATCAGTGAAGAACAATTTAAATGAACTGTGGTACAGGCTAGGGAGCTTGGGCAAAAAATAAGATATTGATAAACGTTGGTTGGGTAATTACATATCATACTTCTTCGCATACAAGGCTGTTCTTCCAAGCTTCATAGTGCTCGGGACTTTTTGAATTTATTCCCTCAGCTTTCCTTTGCCAAAACCAGCTCTAAGTATTCACAGGGAATACAGCAAAAGCAAGAAGTGCTCAAAAGGAAGGGCAAGAAACATTCCATGCCCGATGAGTCTCCTGGATGACAATTGTGAGGCATGAATATGGCATTGCCTGCACCAAGGGGAGTTGGCCCAAGAGGTTTGGGACTTGAAACCCTGGCTTTCTGACCTCAGGGATGTTTTGACTCAGATCTTTTACAACTCATACATTATGGTGCTTGTTTAATGTTCGATAATTTTTAATAGGTCAATCTTTGTTGAAATCTGCAGCAGAGCAGTGTAAGATAGAACTCCCCAATGTATCTGATCATAAGTCACCCGAGGCACTTGTAATACATGTAGATTCACAGACCTTCTGGGAATTCTGATTCAGTAGGCCTGGGTGGTACCCACTGTGTAGAGCAATAAATCCTGTTTTCAGACAGGACAGAATATTGAGATATTCTGGTTGTATATTCTCCGATATACTACTGTTAGCAAATCATTTATCCTGTGATTTTGTTTCCCTATCAGTCAAGTCAAATGGGGATGTAATTGAAGTTTGAAAATTCAGCATTCAAGAGCCTTGTTGTTATACCACTTGGGTGCTATGACACCCACCTGCGGTCTCGTTAATGCCAGAGAAATGCGCCTTTGCTTGGATGTATATGTGTGTGTGTATGTGTGTTACAATGATGATCAGTTATTGCTTCTAGTCTTATTCTAGTCTTATCTCCAGACTTAACATGAAAACACTTGTACGTCATTATATATGAAACAGAGAGACCACTGTTAAGTGCTAACGACTGGGTTCATACATTACACTATCTTATTTAAATGCTATAATAATCTGGCTGAGTAGTTATTAACATTTGTATTTTAACAGACCAGCAAACAGAACGTTAAGAATGTTAACAAGGTCACATAGTAGGTGTGAAACCCAATTCCAGATTTATCTGACTCCAAATCTCTGTTTTCCACCAGTATTAGCAACATAATCCTCATCACCTGTCTCAGGCCGACAAAGGGGAAAGACAAGATCTATAACTCAACCAATAAACTTAAGTGACCAGGAAACTGAAGCATAGAAAAATTACATAAATATGAAATTGTTTCAGAGAATCTGGACTTTTTTTTTTTTTTTTTGCAGTACGCAGGCCTCTCACTGTTGTGGTCTCTCCTGTTGCAGAGCACAGGCTCTGGACCGGGGCACGAACCCGTGTCCCCTGCATCGGCAGGCGGACTCTCAACCACTGCGCCACCAGGGAAGTCCTGGACTTTTCTTGTTCCAGGATTAAGTTTGCTTTATCACCTCAATAAATATTAACAATGTGCTGGTATCACGCCAGGCTCTAACTATTACTCGGTATTGTGGAATATCTTCAAAGTATCAAACAACTCTTTGAAACGTTCAATAGACATTTTATAGCTAGAGCCTCAAACTCTAGACTAGGCTCACAAGCAAATAAGTGGGTGATAGAAAGGTTATTTTCTTGATCCTTGGCTATACATAGAATGTGGAAGAATATCTTTTTTCAAAGGGAATTGTGTCCTTTACATCTATCAAAATAGTGACTTAGTTCAAAACATTGAACTCTCAATATACTTGTAAATACACAGAAAAGTTAATGAAGAAATCACTGTCGTGATAAGCACTTTGGTCATAGTTCTTGAAATCTTTCTAATCTGTAGCATTTTAAATTAGTATTGTTTCAAAAACAGGGAATTTTGCAGGAAGTAGTCAATAATAAAAACTATGGAATTCATTACTGATTACTTCATAAAATACAGTCATTTTATGGTTTTATGATTTACCCAAAACAGAGGTGAACCTTATCATCTTTGAAACCATAACTAAGAGTAAAAATGTTATGTAATTACCTTCACCTATTATCTGCCAAATGGAAAAATCAGTACACATTCTTTTTCCAAGGCCTGAAAAAACGACTTGAAATGTTTCCTTGAAATGTTTCCTCTAAAAAATAAAGGCCATTTTATTTTATAGATTAATTGCAAGCCTAATCTTAATCATGCCTATTTACTGAGTTCACTTATTGTGTAATAATTCACCAATTATTAAAATCTTAAGAGAAGAAATTGTTGAACGTTACATTAGAAAATATTATGTCTAACAAAAATTTTCAAAATAGATTTTATATAATGAGCCACTGTTTTGTTTGTTACTTTCATGTTCAAGTACTTAGAGGAACCCTGAAAGTTTGAATTCTATTAGAGTTGTAATGGTCTAAAGCTCTTCTGTACTTCACTTATGAAATCATATGCTTTATTTCTAAAACTGGATGAAAATATGGGTTTCTGTAAGGAAAAATAAACAGTGCTACTTCTTTTCTTTATAAAAACAAACGACTATCAAGAAAAAGTTTCACAAAAACTCATGCATTCAAATGTGCTTAGGAATTGAAGAGAAAGATTATTCTCAAGATTACTTATTTGTGCAGGAGATTATCTGGAAGACTTATAATTCAGTCACATACACACACACACACTTTCACATTTTAATGTTCATCCTATAAAGAGCCCCTCTAATTTCCAAAGCTCTGAATAAGCAAAATGGTTGAAATACAGAGTTATCAAGTTACCCATAATGATGTAACAAAGATGTGTCAACATGCCATGAAGTCAACCAGGTGAGGATTCATACATGATAAGCTATTATTACTTTATAAAATTCCTTTGCAAGAGAAGGGAACTATGAAAGTATCTCTTTCAGCATCTCTGGAATAAATTAACCTTCAAGAAAGTTAGCAGAGTTCAATTTACATCAATAAGGAAAATGGAATGATTTATCCATTTTAATTATAATTTAATGTTGCTCTTTCTTTTAACAGATTTTCTAAATCAGGGGTTAACACGTTTTTTTCTGCGAAAAGCCAGGTAGTGAATATTTTAGCCTCTGTGAGCCAGTCTCCCTCACAATAATTCAACTCTACTGCTGGTGCGCCAAAGCAGCGTGGATAATAAGTAAGCGAATGGGCATGTCTGTTTTCATAAAAGTTTATAAAAAAGAGGCAGTGGGCCAGTTTGCCAGTTCCTGTTCTAAATGATTTGTTCCTTAAGCTCAGAAGGCAGTATCACTTCTAAGTACAACAAAAGAAATTTAGCCCACGAACACTGACACCTATTTGGGTACATACATTTCTTTTCCCTTTTCTTCTGGGCTCTCAGCTATGCCTTGAATGGCTCGGCTGCCATACATACACGTGCCCTTTGAATTATAAGAGTGTTGGTGTTCAAGGCAGTATGCAAGCAAAGCTTGATAACAATACAGTGTTTTCCATACGTGACACGGAGTCATCACATGGTCAGAGTGGGGTGAAGTTTGTCAGGAAAGTTGCCTTGTAAGGCTGTTCAATCCGAGACCTGCTCTGAAAGGACAAAGGTGGACATGGTCTTGAAAAAATGGATTGGGGAAGGAGCAATTAGGAGGAGGACAATGAGGTGAGTGAGGGGGTGATGGTGGTGGGGAAGATGAGAATGTGCAAGCTCTAAGGGGGAACAGAGAATTGCTACAATCGGCCAGTGTGACTGGAATAGTGGTTGAGTCTGGGCTCTGGAACCCTAATGCCCAACTGTGACTCCCAACTCTTCCACTTCCTTAGGCAAGTTACTCAAGCTTTCTGTGCCTCAGTTTTCCGACCCAGTAAAATGGGGATAATTGGCACCTACCTCATAGGATTTTTTTTGGGGTACGCGGGCCTCTCACTGCCGTGGCCCCTCCCGTTGCGGAGCACAGGCTCCGGACACGCAGGCTCAGCGGCCATGGCTCACGGGCCCAGCCGTTCCGCGGCATGTGGGATCTTCCCGGACCGGGGCACGAACCCGTGTCCCCTGCATCGGCAGGCGGACTCTCAACCACTGCACCACCAGGGAAGCCCTACCTCATAGGATTTTTACAAGGCTGTGAATGAACTAAAACACGTATAGCACCTATAACAGTGCCTGGTATGTTGTTAGGACTCAGTAAAATGTTAGAAAACAAGAGTGGAAGGAGAGAGAGAGAGAACTACTCAAGGGCAGCTGTGCTGAGATGGCAAAAAACTTATGGCTAAAATATCTTAAGTGTAAGGAAGTAATCGACATTCAACAATCCAATAATACAAAACTTCTTTCATGAAGAATTTCCAGTTATAGCTGCTGACTAGTTATTAGTAGAAATTTTAACCTAAGTCCTGTGAACATGGCATCATTTCTTACAGCTTTCCCCAGCGATATGTGTTCCCTTGACACAGAATGTAATACAAGATTTCTAAACGTCAGTGCGAAGTGAGATCATTCCATACCATGGATACAGGAGTAGAAAGGAGAATGTAGAACTAAAAGTAATTCTCAAATCATAAGTTTGGGGAACTACTGAGCTGGTGGTGACCCTGGGAGTGAGAGGAAAGTTAGGGAAGTGGGA
Source organism: Phocoena phocoena (assembly GCF_963924675.1). Classification (NCBI taxonomy): domain Eukaryota; kingdom Metazoa; phylum Chordata; class Mammalia; order Artiodactyla; family Phocoenidae; genus Phocoena; species Phocoena phocoena. The sequence continues at coordinate 104,025,051 of NC_089225.1, read as the reverse complement.
GAAGGGTAGTGACAGAATTCTTAGTTCCCAACTACCAGGCAGACAAAACCATCAAGTTCCTTTCTGAATCCTTGCCAGATTAATTCACACTATTTTGGGGAAATTGGGTAAGTGGTTGCAGATTATAGTAAAAAAAAAAAAAAAAGGTGAATTTTGGATGATGCAACCATTCCTTCAGAAACATTCCTCCAAAATAATGAATAAATAAATTTAAAATCCAAGTCTCTCTAATGATGACTCAAAGTAAAAATGTAGACGGAAGTTTTAAATTGCTATACTGAAATCCCCCATCCTTTCCCCCTTTTTAATCTTTATGGTCCAGATGGGGATCGTTAAGGGTCACAAGATCAAGGACATTGTCACATCTCCTTTTTATTCTCTTAAGCCTCTTGGCTTCCCACAACTGCTGGCAAGTAGAAAGTGAAGATTATTGCTTTATCATCTGATGAGAAGTAATAATATTCTTTGTTCCTGTTGATGTAATTTCCAGGTCATTCCAGCAACAACGATGTCCTTAGCAGCGAGGAAAAGAGCACGCTGCAATAACAAAACCGGGGTGAGCACAGCACAGCTGGTCTGGTGCATAAGCAGTTACCGGCATCTCAGCAAAGCCGCCGAAGCGTCAGCATCTCCTGAATCACCGTGTGGCTCCAGTGGTAGGGCTGGTCCTAGAAACATGTTATTTAGAATAATTTATATGATAATGCTGAAAGTGTGAAGTCTGTCTTTTTGTTTTCCCATAAAAATTTGGTTTTGGAGCGAGCTTTCAGACCTCTCCTCAATCTTCGGTTTCAGTCTAAAAGTTTTCAAAGAAAGGAGATTTATGTCTGCACTCAGGGCTGTAATCAATCTCATAATACTCAAATATTTGTTACTTTTGTGGTGTGTATAAAATACTTAGGGAAAAAGTATCCTCAGTTCTCTTATGCATGTGAAAGACTGGTTTACTAGGAGGAGAATGTTAATTGTCCTTATCCAGTTAAGTTAAAGGAGACAACACTTATTTTTTCAAACATTTGGTATGTATAAAATTGTAACTACGTTAAAAGTAAAGGAAATTAATATTTATTAACCTTCTCTCACTATACTCAGAACATTTTCAAATACGCTATCTTATTTTTCTGAAAACCCATACATTTTATGATCTGTTTTACTGAGAAATTGATCCTCAGAGAAAGCATATAACCTGCCAGTGTAGCACAGTTACTAGGTAGGTTTGTATCCAAATCCACCAGACTCCAAAATTCCCAGTCATCATACTATTTATGCCATGAACATTGTTACGAAGTAACACTGAGGGCTCTCATAATTCTTTAAGGAAGCAGGTAGATCAATAAATAAGAAATCACAGTAAATATTCCTGAGCTTGAGGTTTTAAAGCAATGGTTCTCAGCCTGATGGGAACATTAGAATCACCTGGGGAAAATCTTAAACATACCAATGCCTGGTGGCCCCCCTGAGATTCTGCATTAGTATCTTTCAAAAACACCTTGTGTGATTCTCATGTGCTCCCAGGGGTGAGAGCCACTGTTTAAAAGGGTACATATTTATAGCCATGAGTTCGGTTTATTTATTTTTTAAATTACCTTTCCCTGACATTTGGTATTCATATAGGATTATAGTTACTTTGCTAGTTATTTACAGTCTATCTTTGTTCCTGACACACTGTAGTGGTCCGTTGAAACGGACAAGGTTCGTAGAGCATAAGAGCTCAGGTTTTTCAGATACAGTGGCAAGACCAATGACCTTTTAGCAAGTCTAATGAAATGGCAGGCACTCTGCCCTCTGCCTTCTTGTGTAAGTCACACCTAATCAAACGGTGATCTGAAGATCTAGGACTGTAAGGTGTCAGCAGAATGGCAGCAGCTGATGATAGAGACTGCATGTGCTGCTGAAACTGGGAACAGACAGGCAACATGTAACCTGTGCAAATGTGCCTACTTTATTTTTCAGATGTTTCTTTCATCACTTCTGAATGTGATCACAGTCACTGGAGCTGCATACTGCCTGACGGTGTCCATCCAGGCTCTCGCAGAGGGCCCTCTCATTTGTAACTCTCAAGGCAACAGAACTTCCAGTTGTGAATTTTCATTTAAAAACTTAACGTGAGTAACCGTTCGCCGTCTTACACAGCTGCAGCTAGTTAGCTTAGGATAGTAGTGTGGTGCTGCCCCAGTGCCACGTTATCTGGCGTGGGACAGATTCTTAGGTATTTAGCACATTAATCCCAATTGGCCCAATTGCAGAGAAATGGAGGAATCACTGCATTCAGAATGCTTTCGGTATGGTCTTGTCTAAAAGGGGTAGTTGACTGAGATGGATTATCCTTGTCTTTTAAAAATCTACAGCTGCATATGTGCATGTATATTAAAAATTTCTGGAAATATACACCAAAAACTTAACTTTCATCTTTGGAGAATGGTAATGGAGGATGCCCTGGGGGAAGGAAGGGAGCACTGACTTTCTCCACTTCTGATCTAATTTAATCTGTAAACCCTGGGACTTCCCTGGTGGTCCAGTGGGTAAGACTCTGCGCTCCCAAAGCTGGGGGCCCGGGTTTGATCCCTGGTCGGGGAACTAGATCCCTCATGCACATCCCAACTAAGAAGTCTGCATGCCGCAACTAAAGATCCCGCGTGCCACAACAAAGATCCCGTGCACCGCAGCTAAGACCTGGCACAGCCAAAATAAATAAATATTTAAAAAAATTGTAAGCCCTAAGCATACATTACCTTTATAATTTGATAAACTGAATAAAAACACAATAAGTAAAAAAAAAATCTAGAGGCTTACCTATAAGCCTTAAGAAAGAAACAAAGCAGCAGCCAATGGAATCATGCAAACATAATAGAAACACAGTCAGCATGACAATGAATCAAAAGTTTAACTCACAGAGTAACAAATAATGCTGAAGAGTTACATGGAAATGGCTCATTTCAGTCTTGTAAGATGGTTCTGTGCCTGAATCTAGGCACAATTTGTAAAACTGGAAGAAAAGAACAACCTAATTCATTCGTTACCTACATATTGTTCAGTATGGAAAATAACTAGAATTCACTTTTGTAGTTACATGAAAATTTTTTTTCCCTTTTTCCTTATCTCGCTGCATTAAAAAAGAAAAATCTCTCAAAATTTGCATACCACAGCTGTTGTGGATCAAAATCCAAAGAAACTCCCTTTACTAGTAGAGCTGGAGTAGAAAATTAGAGATTTCAACCACACATGCTATACACATTCAGTCCTCAGCGCATGGCTACTCACCATGTACCAGGCGCCAGGCCAAGCTGGAGGTCACAGCATCAAGGTATTCCCACTCTAGTTGGGGAGACAGACAGTTACGGAGAGTAAACAATTACAGAAGAGTGACCCTACGCTCGCTGCAAACTGCAATGAGCATACTCATGTTCCACGTGCTGACATGCTGTTCTTCTTCCCAGGCTGCACATCAGTTGCTGGTATCCAGAAATGCAAACTCTCTAAGAACACTTAGTCCTACTGTAGAAAACCAAAGATAAATCATGTCAGGACAGATGTGTTAGGGCTAAAAGTTTCTCATTCTCCATACCTTGTTACAACAAGGTTTTAACCAGACATATTTGAAATGCCTTTTGTGAGTAAACATTGTACATCGGGTTTAAGAACAGACGCAACACAGCAGTTTTGCACTAAGAACTGAGCTCCTTGAACGGGGGAGCTCGTTTTAGTTTCTTTAGCCAGTAGAAGAGCGCCTGCATGAATAGGTGCGACCACAGGAAACTTAATATGCAACCCTTTCTGACACAGAAAATTTCATACAGTTCAACCTGAGAGTAGATCCTCTGTAGATGCTTGTTGAGTGATGGGATATACGATGTCAACGTTTTACAGCTGTTCAGAGTACCACGGTACATGCTCAGAAACCCTCATCTTCGCTAGTTTCTGGGCACGATGTTTCAAAAGCACTCTGTTTTACTATACATGTCCTTTTCTAGGCACAATGCTGCATTCTTTAGATGGTCAGTGGTATTCCTGAATATCTTATCTTTATCATTTCTTTCATTTTGTTCAGTGCCATTCATCCAGAACCCTTCGATCTGCAGTGGTTCTTTGACGACTCTTGTGTTTCTCCTATGGATTTCAATAATCCCTCCATCAACATCACAACAGCCAGTAACTGGAGAACATACAGCTTACACTTCAATTCTATAGAAAACAATCATAGGGTTAGCCATGTCTCAGTATTTTTAGGTCTACTGCTTGTGGGCATTCTTGAGACCGTTTGGGCTCAGTCAGACACTCATCGGCCTCCTTGGCTGTCTGTGTGGAGGAGTCTCTAAGCGAAGAAACCGAATTGTGTAGTTTAATAATAATAAGACGGAAATACTAGTTTGAACCATTTTAGAATGACATTTAAAAGACATGCTTTTAGAAATTCAATAATGGAACATTATCTAGAAAGCTGTGGATGAGTCAGTTTAATCCAAAGGTTGTTTTTAAAGTCACCTTTGATGTACTCAAAAAACAAGTCAAGCTTCCACACTGAAGCATGTTGGTAAATGCACATTTTCATATGGAAAGAAAAATATCATCAGTGGTTGACTTTGGGGAAAAGTGGAGAGAAGCTTTCAATTTGTTTTGTGTCTTTCTGTACTATTCGGATTTTCTAACTATGTTCTCATATGTGGAGAAAGGAAGGGAGGGAGGGAGGAGGGTAAGCAGGAACAGAAGTTATACTGGAAGCCAAAGTATGGGACCTTTTTATTGCATTTCTTTATATTTCAAAAAAGTTAAATATATACAGTTGACCCTTGAACAACACGGGTTTGAACTGTGCAGGTCCACTTATAATGCAGATTTCTTCCAAGAGTAAATCAATACTAGAGTACTACACAATCTGCAGTTGGTTGAATCTGTGGGTGCAGAGTCCTGGATACAGAGAAACCGAGCATATGGAGGCCCAACCAAGTTACATGTGGATTTCTGACTGCGTGGAAAGCTGGCGCCCCTAACCCCTGAGTTATTCAAGTGTGAACAGTAGTCTAAATACAATCAAGTTTTTAGATCTAATTCAGCTTACAGAAAATCCAGGGAAAGAGGACATTATTCAGACAAATTCAAAAGGTGGGACAGTAAACAGACAATAGTCCCCTGCTTTCAACAAGAAAATGTAGTATAAGAAAACTAAGAAGTTGGATGGGTGGAGGGAACTATTCTAGATTAAGAGAGCAAAGAGACAGACATGATTCAACCAAATAGATTACGTGAACCTCGTTGGGGATAACTGGGGGAACCTGCACAAGGACTGGTTTAGGTAATATTAAGGGCTTACTGTTAGTTTTTTTATGCCTGATGATGGTTTTATGGTTATGTAGGAAAATGTCCTTATTTTTCAGAAATGCATATTTATGTGTTTGGGGGAAAATGTCATGTTTTTAAGACATTTCAGTTAAAAAATGAAGCAACTGAAAAATGTTACATTTAGGTGATAGGCATATGGCAATTCATTACACTCTTCAATTTTCCTATGTTCACATTTTTCGCAATAATTAAAAAACAATAAATACCTAGGGGAAAAAAAATCAGTCTTTCGAAATCTGGCTTATATATATGCCAAACTTTAAGCCAGGATAACGAAACAGCGTATTTACCATATTAAAACGTTATAAAATAGACAAAACTCAAAATCTACAGTTTTCTGAATATGATCATTCCTGCTTTTTATTTCAATTATTTATATTCACTGGGCTTAAGATTTTAGAAATAATTTACAATACATATATTATAGCTGTCCCCCTCCCCCCAATCAGTAACATCAAGAACTTATAGGCATTTTTTTCTGAACCCATTTACTGTATAAAGACCTTCTTCCTATACTCCTATAAATACCTATTTATCCTTACGGTCTAGCTTAAAAATCTACTACTTGAGAAAGCCTTCCCAGAGTGCATGATTTCAACAAACTAAGTTAGCACTTACCCAAACCACGATTATCATACCTGTCACAATGTAACGTAAATATTTTTGTTTATAAATCCATCACTTTAAGACAATTTAAGAGAACAGGGACCATGTCCTTCTCATCCATTTATTCATTAGCTCTTTCCTTCTTCAGGTCCTCAGCAAGGCCTCTTCTCTGCCCAGCTCCCACCTCCCACTCCCACCTGTCTAAGCTCTGGCTAAATCCTCTTCATCTTTCAGACTTCAGCACAAGTATCACTTTTTCTGAGAGGCTTTCCCTAACAGCCTAATGGAAGGCAGGCTTCCCTTTACTCTCTCCTTTAGCGTTTTCATTTACAGCAGGGGTCCCCAACCCCTGGGCTGTGGACCGGTAGCGGTCCATGGCCTGTTAGGACCCAGGCCACACAGAAGGAGGGCAGTGGGCGCGCGAGCGGAGCTTCAGCATCTGCCGCTCCCCGTCGCTCTTATTTCCACCTGAACAATCCCCCACTACCCCGTGGAAAAAACGTCTTCCACGAAACCGGTCCCTGGTGCCAAAAAGGTTGGGGACTGCTGACTTACAGTACTGATCACAACGGCAATAGCATTTTAATGTGTACTTGTTTCTTAAATTTCACTCTCCCCCGTAAGATCATAAGCTGCATGGGTACAGGGATATTTTTCTTTTATTCACTCCTGGGAGAGTCAGTACCAAGTACCGTGCCCGATACAAAGTAGGGCCACTACGAATATTTTGTTGAATGAATTAATCCTATCTTTAGTACTCAGGTTTTAGCCAAGACTCAACACTTACTAAATGAATGTCAAACTGCCAAGAGCCACAAAACTAAAACACAAGTAAAATAAACACGACAGCTCACTGTATTTGACTGAACAAGTCAATGACAGTGCATATAATCTTCATTAGCCTGGAAATGGGTGAGAGATGACCCCAGTTTTCTACAGGGTCATGAACAGAGACGTGAGCCTCTCATTTCAGAGGGCAAAAGAAAGGATGGCTGGCAGTAGCAGAATCAGCTGAAATAGCTGGCAAGTTAGTTCTTTGCAATTTTGGTCTTGTGGAAACTGCAGCCTTGATTAAATCCCTAAAGCCGACGGGCCACTTGTGGTGAGGTGGCTTTTGGGGACATGCCATCTCCACCCCGGTACCTAAACTTACAAATGCACATCTATACACCCCCCCAACACACACACATACAACATGCACCTAGTCATCTACAAAGCTCATTGTTTTTTATTTCTCACTTCCATTCCCATGTTCAATCTCACTTTGGAATCTTTATACTTTTATTTTTTTACTGCATCCACCATCTGAAACACTCTCTCCCTGTTCTTGGGCATATATCTCAAATTCCTTCTCCTTCAAAACATTATTTTTATAATCCTCTACTTCTTTAATAAGCCTTATTTCCCTCCTCCTCCATTAATCTGTCACTTCCTTAAGAGCAGGGCTTGTGGTGCACCTGCTATAACCACCTACTACTGAGGTCACTGCTGTGCACACACGACTCTACTTACTGACACGATAATAGATTTTAAGTAAAAGAACAAGTTATGGTAGTTACATTTTTCCAAACTTGAGGCCAGAAGAAGTTCAATTTCAGTGTCAAATATGATCAAGAAGCTGGATAACAGACATTCATGCAGGAAAAGAAGGAAAGCTCTCTTGCAAATATATTTTCATAAAATTATCCCTCAAAGTGTCAATAACCAGCAAATGCTTCAACAAATATTCCTAGAAGTGAAAAACACCCAACCTTTAAACAGAGTTCCGTAAGTAGTGGCAAAATGTACTTGCTACACTTGTACTTGCTACTTAGTTGTATGGCACTAGTGAGTATGGTAGGTTGATTACTCTGTTACTGGCCCTGACTGTATCCTTTTCTTCCACTGTTCCCTGCATCTGGACTCTTTTCTTCATTCTCTGCTTGTTGAAATCATATATTTATTTATTTCAAGGTTCAGCTCAAATATCTAAGAAGTATTTCCTGACCATCCTGACCAGGAGTGAATCTGTTCCTCTCAACTCCCAAACCAGTTTCTTACAATGATGAAAAATGACTTCTAGGGAAGGGAGGCTGGCATAGCTGGACTTGGTTTTGGAGTTAAGAGAGACTCAAGCTCTTTTGTTTTTAGATCTGTGACAAGGTGAAGACATGTTTCTTTGTTGTCCCCTTTTGGCTGCTAAGTTGATTTCTCATTTACCCTTTCACTGAGGGTGTAGTTTTTTGGGGTTTGAGTTTCATGCAGGAGTCTCCTGTTATAGCTAAGGCCTGCCTAAGAAGACATGTAATTATATCTCCTACCCCCGTACAGCCATTAAGAGAGAAAGTTCTAGGTCTCCAGTGTTTGGTAAAAGTCAATAGGGAGAAAAATAGCTTTTGTGCTTATCTCCTGGAATTCCTGCTCATGTTCATTTTTGACTTTTATGGAATCAATCCTTTTCACGCCTGCCCAACAAAAGAGGTGTTAACTTTATCCACTATTATTTTTAATTTAATTTATTTATTTTTGGCTGCGTTGGGTCTTCGTTGCTGCGTGCAGGCTTTCTCTAGTTGCGGCGAGCGGGGGCCCCTCCTCGTTGCGGTGTGCGGGCTTCTCATTGCGGTGGCTTCTCTTGTTGCAGAGCACGGGCTCTAGGCAGGTGAGTATCAGTAGTTGTGGCTTGTGGGCTCAGTAGTTGTGGCTCGCAGGCTCTAGAGCACAGGCTCAGTAGTGGTGGCACACGGGCTTAGTCACTCCACAGCATGTGGGATCTTCCTGGACCAGGGCTTGTACCCGTGTCCCCTGCACTGGCAGGCGGATTCTCAACCACTGAGCCACCAGGGAAGCCCTTATCCATTGTTTTTTAAAGCATTTTTGTAGTTTCAATTATTCACAGAAATTACCTTGAGATATATATATATAAAGATAGAATTAATATAATTAATGACATCATTAGGATATTATAAAAGAAGACTTTCATGGGTAAAAAAAAATTGTCACCAAACTCAGGATAAACCCTAGGAATTAAAGAAAAGAATCCTTCCTCCAAGTATTTTTTTTTTTTGGGAGGACAGGAGAGAAGCAAGAATAGAACAGTTCAATATACCTACATCTAAGGAATTTCCCCTAATTGCCTTTCTCAAAACTCACTGCCTTGGTAGAAAGATACTGAAGATGTATGGAGAATACTGCACCTAAGTAAAATTCTATCCACTTCTGAAACAAAAAAAGGAAAAAAAAGTTTGGGAACTAAAGGTTCCCAGCACTTGGTTTCATTGATGCATTTAATCTCATCAGATTTAGTATATCAGCTAAATACAATGGAAAAAGCAACACAACTGAAGGTTTTTTTTTTTTTTTTTTGCAGTACGCGGGCCTCTCACTGTTGTGGCCTCTCCCGTTGCGGAGCACAGGCTCCGGACGTGCAAGCTCAGCGGCCATGGCTCACGGGCCTAGCCGCTCCGCGGCATGTGGGATCTTCCCGGACCGGGGCACGAACCCATGTCCCCTGCATTGGCAGGCGGACTCCCAACCACTGCACCACCAAGGAAGCCCAACTGAAGGTATTTTTATCTGAACCACTTTATAGACACTACAAATTACAAAAACAGCTGTAACAAAACCAGTGCCTACCACTACCAGGACAAAGATCTGAAAGGAAGCAAGTGGGTTCTTACTACCTGCCAAGTCATTAATTGCTTTACTTGCTCCAGAGCCGGGAAAACTTAGGTGCATATAAAGAAACATAATATGGAATATAGCTCACAGCACAATATGATGAAAAAAAATCTTTTGATACACAAATATAGCTTTGGTTGACAGTTTATTAAATACACTACATTTGTACCTTATTCTGTAGTTTTTTAAATCATTCACACACGGACTCAGTAAAAATGTACTTTATAGAAAACCATCTGCAAAACTAAAATAAAAATAAAAATGCACATTTTGCCCTCATCTTAAACTGCTGAAAATGTTAGGAATTATTTTATTGAAGGTGATCCTGAAACATGAGGTGACTTGAGTTTATTAAATCTGACACCAGACCATGACTTCAGTAGTGTTAATGTTGAAATGTGGATGCAAAAATGTCTATTAACTAAACTGTTTAATCTAACAGTGTTTGAGAAACAGGACAATATAAAGTATTATTTTTCCTTTACAGACACTTCTTTAAATCCATTTTCTGTACACTTTTTTCTCTCCCATTCATAGAATTAGCTGTGCAGATTGATGAGGCAAAAACAAAACAAAACAAACAAACTAGGTCCTATTTACAAAACATGCAAAGGGAGAATTTTAAGTAGGTGTTATGGCAGAACTGGTTAAAACTAAATACAGTTGAGTGACAGGACATACCTTTACTTCTGCAAATATAAGTCTTTCCCCCATCCTTTCTGGGAGAAATACATTTTCAGGGTGGGGACTGTAAAACGGCATACAATGCAAAGACAGAAATAAAGAAGTTTGCAAATTCTTTATATTTCCAGCTGTTGAGACAATATTTTTGAGAGTTGAGGTTACCTCTAGCGGCGAAACCAGAGCCAGCTATTAAGCAGCCAGAATGCTACAGTAATTGAATACATGACCATTTCTCTTTTAGCACGTTCTTTGTTCTCCTCTTCCAGAAGTTGTAGACGTCTATTTAGTTTGATTATCTAAGTAAAAAACAACATCAAAAAATGAATAGAAGCTTTAATGCATGACGCAATCAGATTCTTACAAAGTAGTTTAATTTGTAAAAAGAATTATTACAAACATGAAGAGTTTCATTTGGAGCAAAATAAAGAAAGCTATATATAGAAAAAATGTTACCCACGACAGCTTAAATTCACTTAAATTCTCTTCTCTTATGAGCTTCTGTCACTCAGCTTCAGTTTTTCACCTTTAACCTGCTTTAACTGTTTTATGCCTTCTCTGAGTTACTACAAGGATCCCAATAATTAACCTACTATAGTGGGCCCTGTCACCTGCCACCCTTCAGGACTAAAAGGCTAATTCTCTACCTGTTAGGAGTGTCACTGGTTGACAGCACTGTCCTCGGCTGTTGGTCCCTACTGTGAATAGTTCTGGGCTGAACAACTGTCTTGCCCAAGTTCATGCTCCCTTATGAAGGCAGCATGAATCCACCGACTGGTCTGTGATGGGGTTAAAAGGCCCAGGCCGCCTGCTCCAACTGTGAAGGGTCATCTCAGCTTCAGAGCAATTTATGGATGCACTGGTTTGCTTAAAATGTTAGGATTCTTTGTTATTGGCTAGAATTACATCAATCCATTTTGGTAATACTGCTTTATGCTGATCAAAACATGTAAATAGTGGTTTAATATGTCTTTAATCAAAATGGGAAAGTCAATTATGGTTTAATAAATAGTTTGATAGATAAAATATTTTAATCCATGGGTTCCACTGGACAGAAAATGATAAAATGTTAGGAACTACCACTTTAAATATTATATGAATATAATTTAGGATTATATGATATTTGGTACATTAAATACCTGTCGTCTTAATGAAGCTGCATCTACAACAGTCATGTCATCTGAGGTTCCTTCAATCGTATCTATATGTGAAATGCCATACCTAGCAGATAAGAAATAAAAATATGATTTAATATTAGAATAGAACTAAAAGTACCTGGCAAGTCAAATCATGTAATATATTGTGTAATGCTCAGAGAACTGTTAAAAAGACTGGTATTTAACAGTACAAATTACTAAAATATTTACCAATCTGAACGGGTACTAACAAAGGAAAGGAAAGAGCTTAGCGTAACAACTACCTACAATACTAGGAAGGTGTCCTGAAAGTTTGAGAAAGAAAAGAAACCCTGACTAAAGATATAAATAAGGAGACACTTTTCAACTCAGAGGGATGGGCAGTGTTAAAAAGGATACCTGGCTGAAAAGATTTGAGAGCTGCTGTGCTAGCATATAACGAAATACAATTCTCCCACCATCTGATGTCTGTATGTGGTTCCTCAGAAGTCCCTGCTGAGACTCATGGCAGGGAACACAAAGTAAACAAACTCCAGCTGAAAAAGGAAGACTGATCATGTTTTATTTCTCCTACTCTTCTCAGTGCCTCTTCTCTTGCCATTTCCACTCTTCACTTCTTATTTCTAATTACTTATTATCTACTGTGTCTCCAGAGAAGCAATTATAAAATCACCTGAATACATCCTGTCACTACATTCAGATCCAGAATTTAAATACTATAATTAAGAAGTGGTGTATAAAATAATACTGGAAAGCCACTAAGACAAACCTTAGAGAAACATTAAAAAGTATTTCTTGTTCAAATGCAGTTACTTCTAAAGGCGCACCGATTTTTAAATGAATGACAATAAACTTCTGAGATACAAATGCACACAAATGCTATTATTCCTCTTTGCCCAGATTTCCACTTTTAAAATATATTTTAATTAAGATACAATTCACATACCATATAATTCACCTCGTATATTTATATCCTTACTATTTGAATCCTGTATGGTTATTTCAGTAAAATGGCACATTAACTTTTCCAAATGAGTGGATTATAAATAAACTGAATTTAAGAGTTACTCCTATGCAATCTACAGAGTTGGCACATAGAGCGTAATATTGATATTTTTAATATTTCAAGCAAGTCCCTATTACAAAAAGCATATTACTACACAAACGTGTATGAAGAGAATTATATTTTTCCTCCAGACACGTTAAAGACAAGTCTATTCAGAAAATCCTTTTGTTATAAATGCCACTGAAAATAATTCAAAAATATTTTAATAAATAACGTAAAACAATTTTTAATTGTATAATTCTGCAGTGTCATCATTCTGAATGCTGATTTTAATTCCATAGGTTGCAGTTTCAATGATAGATGGTACGTACTGACTTTAGATAATCTAGAACAATCTCTAAATGTTCTTTTTAGGGCTAAATTAACTTGCTTTCTCCTAATCTGCCCCTTCCTTCATGGGAACACAGCAAATATACTGGAATACCACAAGTAACGGCATCAGATGGAGAAGTTAGCTACTAAGTTAGTAGGTGCTAAGAACTATGGCTTTACAAACATCTGAGTTAATTATTCCTTTGAACATTAAGCAGAATTCTTAAACAATTAGTGGAAAACATAAGGGTTGAAGATTCCTCTTCTCTACACTATCCTCAAAATAAAACTCTTCTATTTCTGTGAGGTCATACATGAGATAAATAATTGGGAAAAAAACAACAACATTAGAAGCAATTGCTTCAAAGGTAAAGGGATCCAGACTGAAGAGAGAGAATGAAGTATAACTGAAAGGGACTCCCCACAATTTAGATCCTGAACTAAGGTTTTAAATATGTGTAAAGGAAATCTTCATTTGCTAAGAAATCTAAGGATATGACAAAAGACTTTACTTGTGTAATTTGACTTAAAACTAAAACCTGTATTGATCAGAGCTAAAAACTCTGTAAGAAATCTAAGTCAGATCACTGCCTGAAAATACTTTCACAGAAAAATAAAAGGATCACAAACTTACGAGAAATACACAAGGAAAAACTTAAAACGGACTGAGTTAATATTGTAAAAAGAAGCAGAGTGGAAAGGGACCCCTAAGGACACACTTTTCAATTTTCTAACCTGAATTCAGTATTAATGAGAAACCAGTATTTCCCTCTTTTCTTGCCTAAAAATGAACGTGCCAGCTTGCTTCCTCTCATGATAGAAATAATGCTGCCAGTTTTGTCTGTTTTTTTCTTTTGCGGTACGTGGGCCTCTCACTGTTGTGGCCTCTCCCGTTGCGGAGCACAGGCTCCGGACGCGCAGGCTCAGCGGCCATGGCTCACGGGCCCAGCCGCTCCGCGGCATGTGGGATCTTCCCGGACCGGGGCATGAACCCGTGTCCCCTGCATCTGCAGGCGGACACTCAACCACTGTGTCACCAGGGAAGCCCCTGCTGACAGTTTTAAATCTACTGCTACAGATAATCCATTTCTGCTTAAAATAAATAAAATTGGCTCTGAAAATATTACAGAAATGATATCTGTAAATACTAACCAATTTTTTTTTTTTTTTTTTTTTTTTACCCAAGAAGTTGGGAAATGAGATTTTGGCACCTGAGAACCTTAAAGTATTCGTATGTGCCATTCTATCTGTCCTTCTGCGTGACAGGAAGAAATAACTACTCAGGCTAAGCATATCTGAAAGTGTGAAAGGGACAAAAATAAGAGAGAAAAGCTTAATCAACGGATGACAAAAATTCTTAAAACTAAATTCTCTTTCTAAACATTTAACTTCTCAGGTTACCAATGCTGATTTCCCCCAATTTAAGATGATGCTTTACAGACACATTTATCTACACACTGAAAGTGACATTACAGACAATTAACAACTAAAAAGGAAATGCTGGACAGAACCTCAGGCAACAATTAAAATGATGCACATAAAACAAGGTTTAAGATTATTTTTTTCTGTGTTTTAGTATGATCGCCAATAAGCTATTAAAACCATGTTTAAATACCCTGTCTCTGATGTTCCCATGATAATGTATCATAACTATTTTTCTTTATACTCTTTTGGCCAAATGTCATGAATGATTAGACTCACTGTTCTCAGAGAAAAACAGGATGTACTCAGAGAAAAGCTGTAGAGATTCAAGCTATAATATAAAAAGCGTGGCTGCTACATGCATTACGTCCTGCAAACTACACGTTCAGTCAACTCTCTACCCTGGTAATTACAAAGTCTCAAAGTTTACCTGGCGTTGTCATGATGAGGGTTAGAGGTGGCGGCAGCAGACCCACCACGCAACACAGGTCTAAGGCGGGTTTTTGCGGGAGAAGGCACAAGACAGAATCAGGAACCAGAGAGTAACAAGATAAAAGCAAAAATAAGACAAAAATAAGACAAATAAATGTCAAATACGTTTGTATGTTTCAATACAATATATTTCAAACACTTCAAGTATCTTTGTCTCACTGTCCTCCATTTTATGATTTTCATAAGTTTAGTATCTTACAATGTGGTAAAAAACAAAGGGAACCTACGTTTTTCATAACAAAATAGCACCAGCATATAATTTTATTGGTGCTTATATTTTGATTTATGAAATTCAAGACAGAGGACAACTCTGTTCAAAATGTATAATTTCTCTCTTCTAGTTGGAAAAAAAATCACCAGCAACTTTAGAAGCATGCCAAGAACTGGTTAGTAGCACCTGCATCATCATGGTTGCTCATCTGATATCAAAGCTCTATCTCAAAAATTCCAAGAAACTCCCATTTCTCACAATTCCTTGCCTCCCACCTCATTAATTTTGCTTAGTGCCTGATACCTTAATATAGCTGTGTCTCATTCAAACCCTCAGCTCTCAAGAGCAAAACTGCAAGCCTCAGCTCTGGAGCTAAGGAGATCAGGGACATGCTCTGAGGGGCATACTGCAGCACATTACAGGAAGTGCAATCAAGTATGTGAGTCTGACCTTGAGACAACCAGAAGCAACATACAGGACTGCTGGAAATGAAGACTAAGGTGCACTGGATTTTCACCGAGTACATACTTTGATTCTAGATGACAATTAGTTCTCTACCTAGGTAAGCAGTAACCTTTCCAATAAATTTTATTTTATTTTTTAAATCAGAAAACAAAAGCTCTATGTGGTCACTGGTCAATTCCCCAAAAAGTAATCAGCAATATTTATAACCAGAGAAAGGAGACTGGGGTATAGAATCCATATAAGGATTTGAAGAATTATTACATTCTATTTTGAATGTCTCCTACTCTACAGACGGATCAGGTTTTGTCTGAATTTAAGTATCAAGACAATTCTTACAGTAAACACTTAGTACCAAATGCACTATTTTTTTCCTGCAAGTTGGCACAGCT
Organism: Phocoena phocoena; assembly: GCF_963924675.1. Lineage (NCBI taxonomy): Eukaryota > Metazoa > Chordata > Mammalia > Artiodactyla > Phocoenidae > Phocoena > Phocoena phocoena. The sequence goes on along the minus strand of NC_089225.1, from coordinate 104,009,277 downwards.
GTAGAATTTTGGTTACAATACAAATCACTATTTTATGTCAGGTCAGTTTATACAAGAAAATTTTAATGTTTAGCCTGTATGTTTCCTAAAGGCACTACTGGTGCTTAAAGAAAATTTCCAGAGCCTACAGGATAAGAGACTTTTGGGTCAGATGTTAAGACTTCTATTTTGTTAGCTAAAGAACAGTGAAAAATTACATATGCTTGAGACAGGTTTTCAACTCATCCCATCCTATTAATTAATTTATTCTGTGACATTAGGAAAACTTACCTAACTACAATCCTACACTACATTAACATAAGAAAGGTTAAAAATGAAGCCACTGCTTTGTGTTACCTAAAGCTTTTTTTTAAAAATAATCATACATTGCTCAAAAGGAGCTGCCATATTCAACATATTCCACCACAGAGATTTCCCTTTTACAATGCAGAGCCAGAAAATAAGTTACCTTTCACAACGTATTTCATTTTGTCTTCTCACACTGGCAATTGACACATATAATATAAAAGTAAATTAGAGAGGTATTTGGCAAAGTTAGAAACTTCAAGTACCACTTTCTACTCTAACTATGACTTAATACATTAAAAAATCTTTTTAAGTTTGAAAATATGTTTTGTAATTAAAGTGGCAAAAGGGAATGAGATTCAAGGCTCTACAGGTTCCCGCATTAACTTGTATACTGACATTTTTGAATAAATAAATGGTCTGACTTAGTAGAATATATTTCTTTGCTAAAAAAAAAAGGAAACTTCTACAGTAAGTAAATAGTTTGGATGTATCAGGAATTATATGAATATTTTAAAAATTAAAAATTTAAATTTAAAAATGATAAATAACAAACACTGTTTCAACTGCAACTTTGCATTTCTAGGTCTTCCAAGTAATATATTTATATGGATACCTGCAAAAAATATAAATTATTTACATACTGGTTTCTTATTCTTTTCATTCAAAGCTAGTATAATCTGTTAAAGAAATAATCAACCCCCCCCCCCCTTTTCTGGGTCATGCCACGCAGCATGCGGGATCTTAGTTCCCTGACCAGGGATCGAACCCTCGCCCCCTGCAGTGGAAGCGTGGAGTCTTAACCACTGGACCGCCAGGGAAGTCCCTCAAGCTCCTTCTAAAAGTAAAACTTAAGCATGCTGAACATGACTAATCTGTCAATACTTAAATCATGTTCTTTCATAGGGACTAAGTTTCTTTTTAAAAACGTTAATATTTTGCATTGGTGAGTGAGATATGGAGCTCTAGCAGGTGTCAGAAGACATAAGCATTTCATAACTAGCAAGGACTAAACAGCATTTTAAATCCGGTGCTTGTCCCAGGTGTTTTGGTAAATTTTTGACACCTCAGTTTTCCAAATGCACAGCACTGACCTATGTAAATAAGCTTTTCTAATGTACACCTAGGATTTAACTTTGTTTTCAGATGAACTTGGTTTTAGATCATGTAAGTTCTCAAGATGAGAAAACAAAAATACATAAACCTTTCAACAGTGTCCCTCAAAGTATAAACTAAAAATAGTTCTCATGCCAAACAACTGTGAAAATGCATTATTTTATGATAATAAAACAGGCAGACAGGTTTTTTCTTTCATTCTGCCAAACTTAATTTAACTATACCTAATGTGATGGCTTAAGACCAAAGATAAGATATTGCATTAGCGTAACAGCCAGGAATAAAAAGCAGAAAGGAAAAAAAATGATGTACAGAGCAAGGAACATAAAAGCACTTAAAACTTTATAAGCAGTATTATTTTATAGTCATGCAAATAGAACATTATCCAAATTTCACATTCCTATTTCTTATATCTGGTAAGTCATGCTAGATAGTTCTCGTAGTAGAAATAAAAATTGATTCGGCACTTACAACTCTGATTAAACCCTGCTGAACATTTGATCATAAGAGATTTCAGTGCAATGGGGAAAAAAAAAACTTTCAGAATTGAAAGCATCCAATAACACTAATGAGAATCTAATCCTCCAGGCTCCAAGGTGTGTATCCAGGAGCAAAGAATTATTAATACAACTACTTTATGAATTTTAAAAATCTCATTTAAGTGAATAAGAAAAGATACTTCCTTCCCAGAAAAGGGAATTTTCGTTATCAATTTATTACAATTAAAAAAGATCACTTAAAGCTCAAAATAGTTTTTTATAAATAAAAGAATACAAAGTAAATTTTATAATTAGTAAGATTTTTGTACTTGTGAGCTTGAGGCAAAATTTTTCCATTAAAGAGTAAAAAAATCCAACTATTTTTCCATATACTGCACTGAACTGTCTATATGTAGGGGGATGGGACAAATAATTTTAACATACTGGGGCTTTGTCATCTAGCTATTATTTAATCTATATAGGATTTATAAACATCTTTCTCATTCAGATATTTTCACTATAATAGCATTTGATATGATGTAATTTGACCTAATAATCCAGTCTCTTCTAAGGACCTATTTTAATTAAAAAGTTAAAGAGGATACCTGGTGAAGAATAAATCTATGTTAAGGAAGGAGGAGAAAACAGGGCTTTGGAAATATTAGTCAGGTGCCAGGTACTTTATATTCAATATCTTTTTAAGGATCTCCCATGACACTAAACAAAGAATTTGAGCCCATTATCCCTATATCTTAAATAAAAGCAGAGGAGGGGGGAAGATTCCTCATAAGAATCGAGAAAACTAGGTTAATATTAGTATTACCCTTCTTTTTAAAAATAGACGAAGAAAATGAGGCCCAGAGAAGCTAAGCAATCTGCCCAAGGCCATCATGTAGCTAGAGCTGTTCAGTGGGTGGATCAAGATTAAATCTGACCCCCTCCCTTGATCCATGTTTTTTCTTCTGAACCATGATGCTTCTTACAGGCTCCAAATATTCTAAGATAGTCCTTGAAGCTTCAAAGAGGTAAGAGGGACTCTAAACCTTTGGGGAGGGATATATATATATATATATATATACACACACACCCACACATGCATACACACCTATACATGAATACATATGTCCATAGATGTATATATAATTTCCCCCCTGCCATGAGTTTTCTCTTTTATGCTCTTTCTGGTACAGCTTTAAGTCCTTGGACCCACACGTATGGGAGCCCTGGGAAGGGTCAGAAACACTAGTCGAGCAGCAGGAGGTGAAACACCTGGGGCTTACGTGAGGGTCAAAAGCACTTAATAAGAAAAAGTTTGTTCAGAGCAAGTCATAAGACGTATCAGTTCCTAAAGCAAGAAAAAAGGTTTACTGAAGGGCCAGCTAAATTTATTGGGAATTCTTCAAAATGCAAAATTAACAGTCTAAAAAAATGATCATGAAAATTCAAACACTGACTTACAGAGTTACTACATAAAATGTTTAGAGTTGAAGTGAAACTGACTGTACCTTCCTCATACTATGCCAAAAAAACTCCCAAATTCCATCTTTTTAAAACACCATCTAGTAATGAAGCAAGGAGAAAAAAGTATTTGAAATAATGGCGAAAAATTTATTTGAATGAACAAGTCTAAGTATACACTACTAATGGTTTTACTTGGAGATGTTGGAGAGTTAGACACGCTATCCATACTGAAAAAATCAGCATTAAAAAGACAGCAGCACCTGGGATTCTCAGTACAGGTGTGGAAATCCCTAGTTAAGAAGAAAGAAAAAAAACGTCCTGGCAGCTACACTGATATCATCTTCTCAGATTTGCTTCCTAATCCAACCACATTAGTAACATACATGAGTGAATCAAAAGACTTACTGAAGAAAAGGAGCACAGTTCAGTCCAACATCACACACTCAATCCAAAAGTACCCCTCAGCATATCCAAAAATGGAATCAGGTACTTAAAAACAGGTCAACAAAGTCTTGGGAAAAAAACCATTATACTTCCCGTGTATAATTAGTTATTAACTGAATTCCCTCCCTGACTGAAGAAAAGCTAACAGAACCTTGTGAAATGTGAATTTTGGACAATAATTTCAAATTAAAAGAAAGCAAAGCAAGCTGTTTTAAACCGCTGCATCTGAGAAAGAGACAAAGGCGCGAACATAAAAGGAAGACACCACACTCCACTCATGAGGAGCCGAAAGACAGGCGGTAAAGTTGGCGCGAATCACAGGGCCGATCACCTGCGGCTTTCATCCAGCACATCCAGGATCTGCTGGCAAGCCCTACGAGTGGAAGACTGGATAAGCGACAAAATGCCACGAGCGGAGGAAGGATTAGCTCCATCTTCAGGTAGCATACGGGGAGGACAAACCCGAACCTGTTGTGGCGATGGTGTCACACTGTTTACACAAGCACAGCAAATGAAGAGAAAAACACTCAAGTCAGATTTGTATAAAACTTCAGCTCAGCAGTTTCCCCAAAAACTCATATTTTAAGAATTATCATTTTCTTGCCCATTTTTCCCACCCTTCATTTTCCCCCAAAAGAGTCAAGCCAAAGAAGTTAATAAACATATTAAATTGCTTTAAAAAACAGGCTACCATGCAGCATCTGTAACTGTGGCTTTAAACATCAAATTAAACAAACTGAATATGAAAGAACAACTTTAACAGGGAAGAGAACTACGGCAAGGAGTATATTCAACCCCCAGCTTTGGAGAAGCGGCATTCTTTGCTTTGTGTGTATATTCCAAATCAGTAAACCAAGCCTCTAACAAACAACACTGCACTGCAACTTATGGATGGGCAGGACAGTCAGATAGAGAATTCTGGTATATAGGCGTCAAGGTTTACACACATGAATCCAAAGTGATTCCATGAAAATGCCATTTCAAATACTTCACAAAGACAATGAAGCAATCTGAGTTTATGACGAGTAAATTTAAAGATGAATTAAAGTTTCAGAAAGCTAACAAAAGCATTTTGATTACTTAGTTACATTAAAGCATATGTTCCCTAGCTAAATGACTAAAACATAAAACTACTCCCAATTCTGTGAATACAATGAAAAGGTAAGGATGGATGTTAAACAGCTATTTCTGGGTTGCTCAGTGACAGTGATCTTAACCATTCTTTCACACGTGAGTTGCGATTCACAATTTCTTTGGCTCCCCTGACAGCACCTCCTAAAAGCTGAGAGCATTTGAATGAAGCAATTTTACAATTCTAACCTGAACTCTTTACTTTCAGAGGCCTGTCTAATGTTAGAGCATGATCAGCCATATGAGGTATCTAACTGATATATGGACTTGGCATCTGGCTTGTTGTAAGAGGTTTTGTTACAAGAGGACTATGGGAAGTGGGCTCAATATTTTTTCTCAGTGTCAGGGCAAGAACGCCTTAGACTAAACCTCATCCTTGTGTATTCTGCACGAAAGGGTGAAAGTGGAGCAGACAGTGAACAACTGAAAAGATTAAAGATTTTATTTTGATTTGTGTAAATCTTTTCTAACTTAACATGTATTTGTTTGGTAACCACAAAATAAGTGCAATAATGTTTGAAGGGGTAACTATCGACTAATATTATTCCGAGTCCCAGAAAATTAAAAACAAAATCTTCTCCACAATTTTGCGAATAACTTTCAATGTCTTGATGATCCAAAGTGAGAAGTACAATAAACATGAAAACCATGTTTTCCAAAGACTACTTAAAAGACAAAGATTTAAGCCAAATCTTGGCATACTGAGAAATTAATCTGTCAGGGCTGATTCACCACAGGAATTAGGCCTAATCGTGTCAAGATAAATGCAATTTTTCAGACGCAGGCTCATGGATGGTTACCTTAAACATCTGTCCACAGACTAGGAATCTTCTGTAGTATATATAACGTATCAACAACAGTATATATATATAGCTTATCAACTGACCCACGGTACTTGGCAAAAACCCACCCTGGGTATCCAAGAAGAGTAAAAGAATCAGTATATCTGGGACTCATAGTCTAGGTACTAGCCTTGCACTCATAATTCTCTTTAGGCAGCATGGAGAAAACCTGAAGCTCTTGCTCTTTGTGAGAAACCAGACTGAATTCATGTTAGAAAAGTGTCACCAGAGGCAGGAATTGAGTGGCCAGTTCTGCGTCAACATAAACAGGCAATCCATCTTACACTCTTCTTGATAGCAGTGCCAACATACCTGGATAAATTTATACTTAAGCAAGTTTTAAAAGACTAATCAGTACAATATCTATTGATATAATTAAAGCATTTGTCTTCGTATTTTGGGGCTAAATTGAACACTTCACATATCACTTTGTACTAGTAAATAAATTAGCTACATACATATTAAAGTCTATAATGATCAATATTTAGAATTATAATCTTACAGCAAAAACGCCGACAAACTGAATCCAAATCCATGAAAAAAGTTTGATGCATTTTTGCCCATTAAAATTTAAAAGGAAAGAAGGCTTCCTTTTTTTTTTTCGGTATGCGGGCTCTCTCCCTTTTGTGGCCTCTCCCGTTGCGGAGCACAGGCTCCAGACGCACAGGCTCAGTGGCCATGGCTCACCGGCCCAGCCGCTCCGCGGCATGTGGGATCTTCCCAGACCGGGGCACGAACCCGTGTCCCCTGCATCGGCAGGCGGACTCTCAACCACTGCGCCACCGGGGAAGCCCAGAAGGCTTCCTTTGATAGAACTCATTTTGTCAGAAATAAGCAGTAGGAATTGTTTATTTAAGTTCTAAAAGTACAAGTTTTTCCTGTCCCTGCACAGGAAAATCAGGTAATCTAGAATAAATTATTTTCAGATTAATTGCAAGGAATTCTTAACACGGAATGCACAGACGACTGAGTTTTAAAAACAGTCTATAAGATCACTTTCAATTCTAAGATTCTATGATCACATAAAACTGGAATATGCTATTAAATGGAAAAAAATCCTACATGGTCGGTAATTGTAACTTAATAAGAAAACATGTTTATGAAGAAAGATAAAAGTTAAATTAAGCCTTCATCAATACTAGTAAAGACATTTCATCAAAGACTAATATCAAAAACATATTTGGACTTCAGGTTGTTTCTGAAAAGAAATTAGTTTCAAAGATTAGTAAGAAATCTGACTTTTCATTAATGTACATGGCAATCTTTCATAAACAGCAAAAACAGAGTAGGAAGCATTTTATACAACACTTTAGGCAGTGTACATATAGATTAAATGCCCTTGATTGTTAATATTTATTTCTATCTACAGATGAACTGAATGACTAAATCATAAGATGACCATAGTTCACCCGAATTAGAAGAAACAGTCTAGCAATTCTTTCTTCTTCAAGCTTTAAGCAGTCTTGCAAGTCTCTTTACAAATAAAAAAATTTAAACTCAGCCATAAAAAGGAACGAAACTGGGTCATTTGTAGAGATGTGGATGGATCTAGAGACTGTCATACAGAGTGAAGTAAGTCAGAAAGAGAAAAACAAATATCGCATATTAACGCATATATGTGGAACCTAGAAAAATGGTACAGATGAACCGGTTGGCAGGGCAGATATTGAGACACAGATGTAGAGAACAAACGTATGGACACCACGTGGGGAAAGTGGCAGGGGTGGTGGTGGTGGTGTGATGAATTGGGAGACTGGGATTGACGTGTATACACTGATGTGTATAAAATGGATGACTAATAAGAACCTGCAGTATAAAAAAATAAATAAAATAAAATTCAAAAAAAAAATTGAGATAGAAAAAGAATAAGCCCCACTTTAGCAACTGGTCTGACGCTAGCTGGGATGTCCAGCACTGGCATCAACTGTGACAGGAAAACAGTTCAGAGTTGAGTTTCATCTCTGTCCACGCATCCACCCAACCAAAGTGGACTGACTTTTTGGTTTTTTTGTTTGTTTGTTTTGACGCATGAACTATTGTGAAAAATTAAAAAGTAAACATATTGGGGCTTCCCTGGTGGCGCAGTGGTTGAGAGTCCGCCTGCCGATGCAGGGGACACGGGTTCGTGCCCCGGTCCGGGGGGATCCCGCGTGCCGTGGAGCGGTTGGGCCCGTGAGCCATGGCCGCTGAGCCTGTGCTCCGCACGGGAGAGGCCGCAACAGTGAGAGGCCTCAGCAAAAAAAAAAAAAAAAAAAAAAAAAAGCAAAAAAAAAAAAAGTAAACATATTGCGAAGGCACTGAGATTATTTAAGCAGATGGTATATTAGTAATTTAATAAAAATGCATGTTGATGATAAATTGATCCTAGTAATGTTATAAAACAGCAAAATCTGTTTTATCTCTTTCTTTCATAAAAGATAAGGACATTTTCAGGCTTCCCTGGTGGCACAGTGGTTGAGAGTCCACCTGCCGGTGCAGGGGACACGGGTTCGTGCCCCGGTCCGGGAATATCCCACATGCCGCGGAGTGGCTGGGCCCGTGAGCCATGGCCGCTGAGCCTGCACGTCCGGAGCCGCCTGTGCTCCGCAATGGGAGAGGCCCATGTATCGCAAAAAAAAAAAAAAAAAAAAGTAAGGACATTTTGAAGAATGCACTTACATTTACCATGCTATTTCATTAGTAATAGCTCTCTTTCATGCTTACAGGAAATCTTACTACACAACTGCTGAGTAAACAACACTAGCCAATGTCAGAACTCAAACTTAAAAGATTTACTTGGCATAACTATGTCATTATTACAAGGTAAGTCCAAAGTCAAACAACTCTTTCGCGTGGGTTGTCATAGGAACAGTGTTTCTCAAACTGTGAGGATTATCTCTTTGGTGAGGGTCCAGCCTCTTCCAAAAATACAGTAAAGGTAAAACAGTAAAATGGGGGAGAAAAAAATTCTCACTGAAACACAAATACTGTACCATTTCTTTTGAAATTTTAAATAGAGAGAAAGCTTTAATTTGTTGCCACTAAGGTACCTGACTAGTTCTTAGAAGCAGAACAAGAGAATGAGAACAGGAGAAAAATCATTGGTTGCCGGAGTGGCTTCTGATACCTAAGAACTACATTAGCTGATGAATCTTACACTGCATGCCAAAGTGCCCCCTCCCCTTAGGAGGCCAGTCATTCCCACACCTAGTTCTAGCACATGTACAGAAAGAGTGGGTTTAATGATCTCAAAATATTCTTCCAAAGCATAATTTTAATCTATGGAATTAAAAAAAAAACGATGACAAACTACACTCAGACTCTTTCTCCTTCTGGGTGAAAATGAACAAGAAAAGATAGTATGCTAAAATTTTCAAAAAGATTGGGATCACTGAACCTCGTTCAAATGAATCTATAGAGGACTAATGTGCCAACCAAAGCAAAATGAAGGAAATGTAAAAGGATGCTTGGTGTAAATTATTCCCTTTTACTTTCACCCTTATACCCAAAATCATACATAACTTCCTTGGTCTAGTTATTTCTTTTCTTGACTAAGTTTATGATGACAGCTTGAGAAATCCTGAAACAGAGGTACTAAAAAGCCAAACAGTAAAAGAATTAGGGCATTACATACCAATTACCTGGTGAAATATTAGTATAACAAAAAGCCTGCAAAATTAGAACAACTCCTATTTGTGAAAAGCAGAGCAGATAAAATCTTACGTGTACTCCGGTGCAGAAATCGGTGCCTGGAACCTTGAAATTTTATTTCTTGGAGCAGAATCTGATCTGTGCCACCTTAAATAATAATTATGCTTCTTTTTATATATTCAGCTTTTATAACACAAACAGAAAGCTCAATATGATTCTACCGGTCAATCGTTTCTGTGTCAATAGCTGACAATAATCAATCCCATTGTCTCTTGAAGGTAAATAAGAAAACAAAGGCCAGTGTTTCTGCTCTTATACCCATATAGACTTCTATTCTTAAAGCCAAGGAATAAAGTGGAGGTAGGCAATGGTTCGTGCACAATGACACATAAGTAATCTCACATTACAAAGAAAAGACTACAGTAGGTTAAAGACAGGAAGAGTCTAATAATTACTTTGGTAGAGGTAAAATACAGCCATGTTATATTAATAGTTTCTTCCTTACCACATTGCCAACATTAATTACATAATGTGCTCATTATATTAAAATTCTAAAGTTCACTCAATGTAGATTCTTAAAGATGGATACAATTATAAATGATAAAATTAATAATGGTAGGAGAAGAAAGGGCAAGGTTACATTATTAACAAAAAGATGGTTAAGTATGTTACCAGGTAACGGTAACATAAATAACTACTAAAACAAAAAGTATGGTTGAGTAATGTAAGCATTTCATTGCAAAAACTGTATAGTTAAATATTCATGTTATTTTTACTACCAAAAATTAAAACGTGAGATTCTGTTTTATTTAAAAATGCCATTAAGGCAACTCAAAGAAACAAAGAATTCAAATATTAGTTAACTTTGTTAACCTTTTCTGTTATGAGGACTTACATTATAGGTAACTGCAAAAATATCTACGAACTAATCATTTACTATAAATCATACTTCACTAGGCTGGTTTTTATATATAATAGAGCTGTTTCCTTTCTCTTCAACTTAACTCAGCTATCAATAATATACACTTTGTGGGGGAAAAAACCAAAAATGATGCTATAGTAAAACAGTCCTGTTTTTATTTCACTAACGGGAAGTTTCAAAGTAATTACAGACCTAAACAATAAGCCGTATCTTCATATAATAGGAAAGTTTATTAGGAACTTTTGGTGCCTTAGAAAGTATTACCAATCGAAAATAACAAAAGCCCTCAGGTGTAAGTTTAAGTTTAATCATTCTGAGAGGGCACTAAATATCAAGAAGCCACCTGCACCATAAATTATATGGTCTTTTCACCATTTGTGTAGCATAATCGAATATATTCTAGAAAAACGGATTCCATGGACTGGCTGACATCACTGTAAGCCAGGTACCTTCAGGGAAACATACAGTTATCATAAAAAGTTCATATTAATAATGGTTGAATCTTGCAGATAGGCCTTCCCTGAAGGAGACATATATTCTTTTAAACTTACTATCTTCCTATATACCCCTTCAGAATAACTCTAACTACTTGAGGAGACATTTAAAGCTTCCCCAAGAAATGAGAACTGTTATAGTTCTCCTTTGCACCTAACACAAAAAAAGAGAGATCCTACCCCCATCAAAGTCCCTTCTGCATCCTTATACTCTTTAGTCAAGTCTGAATTAGAACTTGATATGGTTTAACAGAAATAGTATAAGTGCATTGTGCTCTAGTTATTTTGTATGTAAATTTAAAAGTTTTGCTTTTAGCTAGATTTGCAAGCTCTGTGAGAGACGTATCATCTGATTCTTTGGCCGTTCCCAGAGAAACTAATATGGACTTTCCTGGTGGTCCAGTGGTTAAGACTCCACATTTCCAAAGCAGGGAGTGCAGGTTTGATCCCTGCTCAGGGAACTAAAATCCCATGTGCCGTGTGGCCAAAAATAAAAGTCAGTTTGAGAAGCTAACATGATGCTTGATATCAAATATGGTTCATGGTGAATGAGCTTATGAAAACTGACTGAAAATTTAATGAGGAAGAAACATTAATTTACATTAACAATCTAAATCATCAATGGCTTTGAGACCTAAAATTCTGACCAGTTTTTAAAGAGATATTTTATTTTTAAAAACCCATTAATTTTAATAAAACAACAAAAAGCACTTGCCCAATTTAAAACATCTTATAGTGGGGTAGCTTTAAGATCAGTGTATAATGTAACCAAATGAGCAAGAAAGGTTGACACAAATAGTCTGTTAATGTGTTTAAATTTTTGGAAAATGAAAGGGATCCAAGAATTCAATGACTCAGTAGGCAGAGAACTAAAAATTAATCCTGGAAAGTAAAAAAATTCGACTTGCTTATGCTACATTGTTTACCATGGCTCACGAGAAGCAGAGCTGGAAAGGGCTAATCCTGTGACAATCTTATGACAAACTGAGTAACTTGAAAATAAAGATGCTTCCTTAATAAATTGTTTTCCTTTTATTTTATATTTTTCCCCCCAACCTATATGCTAGATAAGCATTTTGGAAGGCTACATAGAACTGAGCACTTACTTTTATCAATTTTTCTTAAGTATACTTTATAGGAGATTTCCAAAATAAGCAAATCATATTTATAGAAGACTATCATACACATAGAAGAGGATAACAGGATTGAAAAATTCTCACAACTAACAAAATGGTCAGACTTTAAGGCTATAAAGAGTATTGCAAAAATATAAAGTTGATGTAAATGTATAGTAGATTTCAAACACTATTAGAATTAGTTTTTTCTCCAGGTTCTTAGGCATAAAACATACATTTCCTCCTCTTTTTTAATATTTGAGAGTTTAAAAAAGGAAATAAATTATTTAGAAGAGGATGGGACAGACAGTGTATGGAGAAAACTTAATGAAGGAGATACAATGCTTAGTGGTTCTACTCACATGGAGTCAGTCCTGACCAGCTGTCCATTTTGGCGAACAGCATTCTCACTCATAGAGCGTTCTCTTTTTAGCCTGCCAACTGCACGGATCTGTTAGGCACAAAGAAGGGGAAAGGAATAGAGAATATTCTTAATAGCCTAGTAACTGCTTAGCATCAAAAGGACCTTTACCAAAGACTAGCCACAAAATTTACAAAGAAATAACCAAGAATTGCTACCAGGTATGTGTATTATACGTAGACATGTTAAAAAAAAGAACACCCTACTTATTATAATGCAGATAAACTTAGGAATGCTTATCTTCTTTACAAAAAAAGTTACTTCTAGTTTCTTTTTAAGTATCAATCTTACTTGGTACAATTATTAATATTTTTATTTATCATAATTTATACAATATACTTACATTATTTAAGAACAATTTACAATAGTTTTTAAAGGCACAAACACTATAGGACATGAGATATATTTGTACTCAAATAAGTGTTCCTGGCTTCTGGGGTTAAAACAAATTCAGATTTGATTGGATATCTGAAAACTAGACTTAAAAAAAGTTTTACTAGCTTAAAGGTTTTAGCATTCTACAAATAGCCACAATCTTCCATCTCACACGCTCTTCTTACAAAATGTTATCACTGACCTCTTTCCATTTAAGGAATAGAATCTATGTTCCCTTCCCTTGAAATTGGGTACTCTAGTGACCACTGCAGATATGATACAATGTGACTTCTGAGGTTAGGTCATAAACAACAATAAGGCTTCTGCCTTTTTCCCCTTCCCCAGAGGAGCTGTTTAAGATTCGAACAATGACACCATGACGTGAGGAAGCCCAAGCAGCCACACAAAAGGCCATGTATAGGTGCACCAGCCAGTAATACTGGCTGAGGTCCACACAACAGGTAGTATCAACTGACATGAGTGAGTAAACCTTTAGATGACTGCAGCCTCAAGCTGTGTGAGTCATAAACAGCCTTTGATACTTCCTAGCCTAGGCCCAGATAATATACAACAGAAATAAGCTTTCCTCATTATTCCTGATGCAAATACCTCACCCGCAGCATCCACGAGCAAAATTATTTGTTTTTGTTTCAAGCCACTAAGTTTAGGGTGGCTTATTAAGGGGCAATAGATAACTAGAACAATGGTAATCATTAACTTCACTTCGTTTTTAGAATTTTTTTTCTTCTTTTTTTTTTTTACTACAAACAGCCATGGCAACTTAATGGTTAAAGAAAAATTTGAACTTTACTGTAAAGGACAACTGGTGTGTGAACCAATGGACTTGATAATTAAGATTTTCAAAAATGCACACCCAGTATCTATTAATGCTCAAAGACTTGGGAATAGATTATCAGGTTATAAGCACCATCAAAGCAGAATAAATCCTGTATTTCATGCCAGCAAAACTTAAAACTACTATGCAGCACATAATTTCAGAGACTGTTTAGATTTGGTTATGGTTATAAACCATTTACCCATCCAAACAAAAGAAAGAAAAAAACAGAAAAGGAGTCGGTTCAGAGACTACTGCAAGAGTTCTTTACAGTTAAACCAAAAATCAAAATTACTTGAAGGCATTTATATATAAAAACTAGCACCTCCACAATCAAATACACTTTACCCATAGTGAGCAGTGTTGGGTTGCTTTGTGAGAATCCCACTGATGCTTGCCTGCCTACCTACTGCACAGTTGTGCTTGCTTTTTCTAGAGAACTGTTCTTCCATGTTGTAGGGATCAAGATGAATTTCCTACTATAGTAGAACTGTTCCTCCTGCTATGTGGTAAGAACTAACATTCAGCAGATAGGAAGAGACAGGACAAGACAAATTAGTCTATGACTCCAACATAACCTGACAAAGTAGAGGATCCTAGGTCTGTTATTTTCGCCATTTGAGACCTGATTTAAATTATATCTTAACAGGAACATTAAGCTCGATATTACTAACATATTGAGGAAAAAGACAACATAAGACAAAAGCATATATTTGTTATGCCTTCATATGACCAGCCTGTATACTGTAATACCAAAGAACTTTGATACTGCCTGAGGTGATAAGGGACACGGTGATCTTTAAATACTTTCCCCTTTAGTTCACAATCATGATGGTTGTTTTTTTCAATTCAACGATTTTTAAAAATTAATTACATTTGTTCCCAACATTACTGAGATCCAACTGACAATTCAAGGTTTTAAAATGTCATTCAGAACCATCCTGCATCGATTAACCATTATAAAACTTACATGCACTCCTTAGGCAGAGAAATAGTTTCCAAGCTTCAGGTAACTTCCTGGAAGTTAGGTCACAGGGTCTTCTGTGTCTAATTATAGGCATAAAATTCTCCTCTAATGTGCTTATACTCTGAGTTACTTTCGATTGTTCACAGAATCCTGGACAAATCAGTGTCCCCGAGGTCTCTGTTTACTGGTTCTCTAGATTTATCTAGAGCTTGTCTCTCCTTCAAGAATCTGCTCAGATGCCTCAGTATTTTCCCCTATACCGGTCCCTGTTTTTATTTTTTTACATAATTTTTAAAAGTTACACTCCATTTACAGTCACTACAAAATATTGTCTATATTCCCCATGTTGTACAATACATCCTTGTAGCTTATCTTACACCCAACAGTTTGTACCTCTCACTCTCCCATCCTCATATCCCTCCCACAAACTGGTAACCCTAAGTTTGTTCTCTATATCTGTGAGTCTGCTTATTTTTTGTTATGTTCACTAGTTTACTGTATTTTTTAGATTCTACATAAGTGATACCATATAGTGTTTCTCTTTGTCTGGCTTATTTCACTTAGCATAATGCCCTTCAAGTCCATCCATGTTGCTGCAAACAGCAAAATTTCATTCTTTTTTATGGCTGAGTGATATTCCATTATGTATATGTGTATGTGTGTGTGTGTGTGTGTGTGTGTGTGTGTGTGTGTGTGTATACACATATATGGCACGTCTTCTTTATCCATTCATCTACTGATGGACACTTAGGTTGCTTCCATATCTTGGAAACTGTAAATAATGCTGCTATGAACACTGGGGTGCATGTATCTTTTTTGAATTGGTGTTTTTGTTTTTTTTCGGATATATATACTGATTCCCCGTACTCCCTTTTTTAACAAGACACTTGTTTTACTTCTCAACACATACAAAATAAAAAACTGTAATTATATTAAAACAACCAGTAAGTATTACAGGCACATAGACCCTACCATAGCCTAGTTCTTCATAACCACTGTGATTACTAAACAACCCTCAGAAAATCTGTAGCAAAAACTAAGATTGAAAACTGATTTCTGAAATGTTTGTGTTATGCCTTTCATTTAGGCAGTTTTTTATTCTTTTTAATACTTTTTAAACAATTTTACCTTTTTAAGAAAAGGATTTCTTTTAATTCTGTCCAGAGAAAGGGAAATCCTCCATTTTATCATTTGGTATAATCTCAGTGAAAAATGGAGATTTATCCTCAAACAGTATGTTAGTTGCATTTTCAGTTAAGAAATAAAAATATATAACTATTGAATAGAATTATTCGGCAAATTAATGGATACTGATCCCCTTTTTAAAAATAATAGTTCAGAGACATTAATCTGTGAATTGCTGTGGGACTTTTATTGGAAGAGGTAAAGCAGAGTTAAAAATGTGGGCCAAACAATCGGGGTGAACAGTCTTACCCCCCAAAACATATTCACTGCCCAAAATGTAAAATAATAAACTACCTGGAAAAATAATGAACCCAATGGGAAGGAAACATGGAATACATGTGTCAGCAGTGAATACAATGCCCATGCGATAGGGCCATGAAACAGTAACTGCACAAAGGATGTGAGTGCACATCTCTGAATCTTCCATGGATGAATGTGCATACATACATACAATTAATTAAGCTGTTCTTTTTCCTCTTCTCTCCCTTTTGCTCCATTCTACTCATCACAGCCCCAGCTCCTCTTTCCACAGGAGGGGAAAGGAAAGGGAGTTAAACAAACCATCACCAAATTGTGATCAGACCCACGTTCATCAGCTTCTCAATTTTCAGAGCTACTGCCAGGACCCTTTTAAGTCCTTCTGAGTGTCCGGGAGTCCTTCTGCATTTCTTTTTTGTTTTTTAACTTTTATTGGAGTATTGTTGCTTTACAATGTTGTGTCACTTTCTGTTGTACAGCAAAGTGAATCAGCCATACGTATACATATATCCCCTCTCTTTTGGATTTCCTTCCCATTTAGGTCACCACAGAGCACTGAGTAGAGTTCCCTGTGCTATAAAGTAGGTTCTCATTAGTTATTTATTTTATACATAGCAGTGTATATATGTCAATCCCAATCTCTCAATTCCACATTTGTTTTAGGACGTGCCATACAGCTAAGTCACTCATTACACTTCAGGTCAACTATGTACTTTCACTTCACATCCTAGAGGTTGTCATGGCAATTGAACTGGACCATCACCCGGCACTGATAACCACCTGCTACGTCCTTATAGACTGTTGGATTACAGATCTAGAGCCCTCTGTTAGACACCCATGGCCTTTGTGCTGTCCATAATGACAGCTTCTAGAGCAGCTGCTTTCCAAGTGTATTCTTTAAAGCAGTCAGTCCTAGCTGGATATATTTCCTCCTAGCCCTTGAGCTAGACACTTTGTACATGGTTGCTGTAGGATTTGGCATCCTGTGTAAAGCTTGCATGGCCTGGATACACTTCCTTTTCTGAAAATGTTCATTGCCTTTGTTCTTTTCCAAAACCAGGTCAGGGTTTATACAGACCAATCTTCCCAATTCTTGGGACATTTGGGGTTCACTGCTGTTCCAGATTTATTGCAAAAATGAATGGCTTTCTCATCCTTCTCTTCTTTGAAGTAGAAGTTGCCAATTCAGGCAAAAGCTCTTATAACCTGTCTTTAGTCCAATTTGTTTCCTCTTCCCACTTCAGTGGTCTTTTCACAAAGCTCCTGGCCATTTATTGTAGTTGATTTTTTCAAAGAAAACCACTGCTTGGGTGATGGGATATACTGACGGAGTCCAAATTTTTTACTGGGTCACACTGCTTCAAAGCTGTGTCAAATCCTCATATCTTCCAACTCTTTTTCTTTACAGTTCTTCCTTCTTGTTCTCTGGAAGATCTTCTCTCACGGGCTCCCATCTGGAGGCAGTGTCAGTGTCACAGCCTCTTTCTCCTCACTCACACTGCCTAACCTATTCTAAGAACACTGAGAGCTGTCATGATTTGTGTATTTTGCAGTTCATACCCAGATCAGATGGTTTACTGCACAGTTGCTTTATTAGTTGCCTGTAGGTAGAATCACCAAGCAATGGTCTTTCCGAATATTAGCAGAGGTTAGGCATATTGAAAGGTCCATCAATTTCCTCTACCTCCAGATTTTATAAACCCTCTCTGAGCTAGGGGGATTATAGGCTTCGTGTTTTAAGGCCTCTTCATATGTTCACTTGGATACTTCAAGCCAGTTTAAGAAGTCAGTATGTTGTTTTCTGCAAATTTATTTCTTGTATCAGTCAGGCTTTTAAACAAAAATTGTATAGTGTTCCTCATAAGTCACCTTCAGGTATTCTTCTTTCTTGCCACAGGCCAGTGGTTCTCAACTGGGTGTGATTTTTTTCCCTCCAAGGGACATCTGGCAATGTATGCAGATCATCTTTTCTGTCTTTTTATTGTGATAAAATAGACATAACACAAAACTCACCATTCTAAGCACTTTAAAGTATATATATTATACAATCCAGTGGTATTCAGAACATTCACAGTACTGTGCAACCATCACCACTCCCTAGTTTCAGAACATTTTCATCCCCCCAAAAGGAAACCCCAAGATTAAGCAGTCAGTCCCAAGTACTCTCTCCCCTAAACCCCTGTCAACTACTATTCTGGATATTTCATGTAAGCAGAATCATACAACATATGGCCTTTTCTGTCTGGCTTCTTTGACTTAACACGTTTTCAAGGTTCATCCATGTTGTAGCATGTATAAGTACTTCATTCCTTATTATAGCTGAATAATACTCCACTGTATGGATATACCACATTTTGCTTATCCATTCATCAGCTGAAGGGCATTTGGGTGTTTCCACCTCTTGGTTATTGGAGACATTTTTGATTTTCATGACTTGAAGGATGCTACTGGCGTCTCGTAGATAGAGCTCAAGAATGCTGTTAAATATTTTACAGTGCAAAAGGACAGCCCTCACCACAACAAAGAACTATCTAGTCTAAAATGTCATAGTGCTGAGGTTGAGAAACCTTGGCATATGTTGTAAAATGATTATTACAGAATAAATGATTTAGGGAATCTTACTTGACATATTCCAAGTAGCATCCGAATGAATCATCAATGTTATCAGCACTCAGGGCCTTACTACCCTTCCATTTCAATCCATTTTGTAGACGCTACCAGAACTCTGGTTCCTTCCCTTTTCTCCTCTGCTCACTAGCTGATTGCCTCTTGAGGGCCACCTGACCCTTCTATGGAATGAAGCACAGATCATCACCTTTGCTTTCCTTTTAATAGGCAACTAGTACTAATATCGGAAACTCCTCTCCTGCATCTCAGGCTTTGGCCCCTGCCAAAGGTTTTTTTTTTTTAATTGAAGTATAGTTGATATACAATATTACATAAATTAAAGGTGTATAATATAGTGATTCACAATTTTTAAAGGTCATACTCCATTTATAGTTATTATAAAATACTGGCTATAGTCCCTGTGTTGTACAGTATATCCCTGTAGCTTATTTTATACATAACAGTTTGCACCTCTTAGACCCTTACCCCTCTACTGCCCCTCCCCTCTGGTAACCACTAATTTGTTCTCTATATCTGTGAGTCTGTTTCTTTTTTGTTATACTCACTAGTTGTATTTTTTAGATTCTCAGACTTACTTCACTTAGCATAATACCCTCCAAGTCCATCCATGTTGTTGCAAATGGCAAAATTTGATTCTTTTTTTTACGGCTGAGTAGTATTCCATTGTGTGCGTGTGAGTGTGTGCGTGTATGTCACATATTCTTTATCCATTCATCTGTTGATAGACACTTAAGATGCTTCCAAATCTTCTGCCACAGGATGTTAATTTTCACAACAATGATATTTGTACCTATTGAACTTTTCACATCAATTAGAACATGTGCTAAACATACTACACATATTATTACATTTAATTCTCTCAATAATCATATGCAGTTGGCATTATTCTTATCATTATTTTAGAGATGAGCCTTGGAATTGTTAAATAACTTGCCCAAAGTTATGTGGTTAATAAGTAGCAAAGTAGGCCTTCAAAATTAGGTTAATTCTCAGCCTCAGCTTTTCACTCCAGTGCTATACACTTTGGACATTTATCACATTTGACTATATATCAATTACAGCAGGAGTAAACCCCACATGGGCTTAAAACCTAGGTCTCCTGAGAGACAGTACTCGTCTTGTTTTCAGTTGGTTATTCACACCAAGTAGGCACAAATGTCTAAAATGGTGGGAGCATAAAGATCAGAAGACAAACAAAACCTGAAGAATATCAAAGGGAGGGTTTCTCTCCTGGCAGAATCCTCATTCCAAGACAATATTATTCACAGACCACTACAAAGGAACCATGTCTCACTGCACAGTGTCTTACACAAAAGCTCAAAAAATGTCTGTTAAATAAATATCAGTACAATTCTGCAAGTACCTTAGTGCCTCTTCATCGTGTGAACATTCAAATTTAGTACTCTTCACCGAGTAAATACCTAGAATGTCTAAACTGGCACCTAGGAGTGTATTATCTGAGTCACCTCAGCTCAAACTTCCAACCTAAGAAAAGGTCATACCTAGTACTAGGAAACTGCACTCCCGTAGGTTATATGGGTGATTTACCCTCTTAGGAAAGGATTATATGAAAAATGAAAGACAAGGGCAGTTCCATTATCAATAAAAACATATCTTTGCACACTGTTTTATACTAGCATCATGACGACACAGGAACTTAGAAGTTATAATGAAAAAGTTGCAACTACAGAAACCACAGAAAGGAGTCTTACAAGATTGGCCCTGAATCAACAGCAAAGGCAAGATTTGAACTTTGCAACTAACACCTTATTAGTCCATATACTATCATATTTAGGTCAACAAGGCCATTAACATTACACAACACGGTAACTAACTCAGTAGAAACTTTCCAGCAAGCAGGGAGAATAGGTAGTATCAAGGGGAAAAAAGAGCTTTCTCTGCCATTTGCCAGACTGCTTTTATAACAAAGTGATGCATTAATTTTTTCCCATGCTAAACTTCCCCAATTTTTCTGTATTGCTTAAAGTGTAACTCCCAGCCATAAAAGCTCATCCTTCAAGACCACATGAATGTTAATGATTTCCACAAAATTGTCATTTTCCTGAAATATAATATTTAAATTTAAAAAACCCAACAGCATAGTATCTCATTTGGGGTATTCATAAGCCAGAATTTATAGTAATCAATGTTCCATGCAAAAGGATTCCATTACATATTACCAATGATATGATTTATAGCCTCTTAACTCCTCTTTAACTTTTGCTTCTGTCTCTATTACTTCAAATTCAGATGATGTTACAACTCTAGCACTTACTTCTTCATTTTGAGGGGTTGGAGGAGGTTTTTCTAAATCCAGAAAATCTAGTGGTCTTTCACTTAGCGTAAGTACACGAGGTGGTGTTTTTAGTGCCAGAGGTTTGAAGGGAGTTGACTGTATAAGGTCAAGATCTGCTGGCCTTGAAAATGGAATGTCTTCATTATTTCCTAAGCGTAGGGGAAAAAAAAAAAAAAAGGAAAGGAGGGAGATTTTTAAAAGACATAGGTTTTATTAAAATGTATTTGCCATTACACACCCACTAGCAATAGCTAAAATTAAAAAGACTAACAATACAAAGTGTTGTTGAGTGCAAATGAAACTCTCATTTTATGTCACTGATGGGAATATAACAGGGTACAACCAATTTCAAAAATAGCTTGACAGCTTTTCACAGTTAAACGTCATAACTTATAATATGATCTAGCAATTCCACTCCTAAGAGATATGAAAACACATGTCTTCATAGCAGCTTTATTCCTAATAGCACCAAAAAGGAAACAACCCAAATGTCCACCAACAGGTGAATGTATAAACAAATTGTGGTTTATCCACACACTGGAATATTAGAAATAAAATGGTATGAACAACTGATACAGCAACAATATGGGAGAATCTCAAAAACATTACACTAAGCAAAAGAAGCCAGACCCAAGAGTATATAGGGTATCAGTTCATTCATACGAAACTCTGGGAAAGACAAATGTGATCTCTGGTTATAAAAAGGAGATTATGGTTGCCTGGAATTGAGGGGTAGGAACTGAATGAGAAACCTTTTGGCAGGTAATGAATATGTTCTATATCTGGACTGCGGTAGAGGTTACATAGGAGTATACATTTGTCAAAACTCGTCAGGCTGTACACTTTAAAATTACACCATTTTATGTATGTAAATTATACCTCAATAATTAGTTGAATTATTAAAAAATACTAGTTGAAATTTCAGACTATTGTAATCTATAAACTTTTTGAAGAAAATGTAAAGTTGCATTTCCCAACCCCTTTTCTAAGTAATATTTTGAAAAATCCCTAAAGTTTTCATAAACATATATAAAATACATTTATCAGGCAACTTTATAAACAAATATAAAATACCTGCTACAACAATTCTCTCTGGAACCTGCATAATCACACTAGCATTTGAAACTCCTTCTTGGAATCCTTGTTCCAGGTCAGCATTTGGTGGTGCTACCTTTAATTTTTCCGGGACCCTCATTCGCTGACTAATACCTTCGGTGTATTCCATTTCATATTGAATTCGACTAATTTCCGCCATCTCAGCAGCACTGGGAGAAGGAAATGCTGCCCCACTCACTCTGCGGGCAAAAAATTTAGACAGGGGTGACTGAGTGTTAAAATGTCAGTCTTTTCTATGTAGTGAAGTTAGGATACCTTTTAGAAAGAGCAAAGGAGACTTCTCATTTGTGAGTACTGGATACATCCAAAGGAAAAATAAAAGACCGAAGAAAATGTCCTCCTCAACATAATACCTTCTCACTTAGTTGAAACTGCACCTTGAGGATATTGCTTAGGAGCAAATTTTTTAAATTACTGTATAACCACAAGACGAATGTCCACACACATACACTCTGTTCCTCTCTGCATAGAGATATGCATGCTGCTTACATAACTCAAAAAATGCCTAAAATAAAACTTAAATAGAAATTTCCTAATGAATTATATGAAGGGAAGCTGCTAGAACTTTATAAAAATGAAATTAGAAATTCCGGTCATGCATGGAAAAAATAAAACCTTTTAATGATGAATATCAGATTCATAAGGTAAGTAATGTTAATTCTCAATTTACTAAAAAAGCAACCCCCTGAATTTCACAAAATAAAAATTAAAACTTCTCTTACTGAATGTATATCTGATGACTGAGATGAAATGAATACCAAATACAGAATATACACTAATAAATCCTTAATGTTTGCATTCATTTTGAGGGACTATAGTGTGAAAGTTTCACACTATTAATTTCTACTCAGTACCATATTTACATGTATATTTTTAAAAAACATGACATGCCTTCAAACGGAAAGACAGGACAAATGCATTGAGAAACCTAAATCAGAGAAGGATCCATGCTCCAGGGAAAGGCAGCAGAAAGGAAGTTGCCCCAAGATACAAAATGCTGACAGAAGTGTAAAAGAACAGGATTAGCCTATGGGCAATCAGCTTTAAAGCAACTATGTCTCAAACCTATAATGTCATCAGCTCAACTGAATAAAATGTCACTGACCTTCCTAGTGATGTGTCATTGCTTGTTCGTTTACTCATTTTTAATACAGTAAATACACGTTTATAATAGCTATTAAAGTACTGCCTCCCTGTAGTTCAGTTTACTTTACACAACAATTCCCCTAAAGATCTGAATTTTTTGGAGGTGGACATAACAACACGGAAACTGCTTTTCCAGCTGTAAAAAAGAAAGAATAAAAATCAGTATTTCAACAATTCATTTCCTAAGAAAACTATCAATAAAAGTAAATATCTACTTAAAATTATTTTTGGATTTCAACTAAAATCAATTTTCAAATCTCTCCTAAAAAGAGTTATTCTATACCTCAAAAAAATATACTGTTTTAAGCATAGTCACTGTATTATGATTTTGCAAACAGGATAAAGAAAAGCTAATTAAATGTATATACAAATGTGAAGTCAGATTAGAAGAAAACATTTTGCCATAAAACTCCTCTAATTATTATATTCTAAAGGGGCAAAAGATCCTTTTCTTTTTCAGCCTAAGTACAAATGAAAAAATTATGAAAATAATGTAAAGGGCAGAAAAATGTATTTGAAGTAACCTAATATTTGATGTATAAGTAATGGTTTCTTTAAAAGGAAATAACTTTGAAAGCCAAATTACACTACATTTTCAGCAGGAGATATTATATATAAATCCAGGTCAATAAAAAATTAAAGACAGTATAAATGTAAGCCATAGCTGGGACATTTCTTAAACTCCATGTCAGAGATATATCACACATTTTAAACTCCACCTTACTGACATGCTTTGGAGGGTTCTTAGAGGTTGCTAAGGGGCTAAGCCCTGACAAATGGTTACTTATGACTGCTAACTTGCACACTTTATTCTTTACCAAAATGTGTGAATTTTCAGGATTTGCATGCAAATGGTTTAAAGACTAAGAAAACAGAGCCAAAAGAAAATTTTTACTCACAAAAGTGTACCAACTACTGCTTGCTTTTTGGCATTATCTGTTTCTGTGCTTCATATTAAATCCTTTAACTTGCTTCAATATGCATGTGCTGGATTTAGAGCCACTTTTGTCCCTGGGGGAGAAAAAACAGGAGCTAACTGAAAAACTAGATGATACTACCATTAGGGATTCATTGTTGGAAATACTCCAAATAATGAAAGTCACTAGAGATGTACAACCTTACCTTAAAAAAAACAGTAAAATAAAGAAAAAATGAACAAGCTTACCACCTCTTTTAGGCCTAGAGACAGAACCCTACAGCCATTCACTAGTTAATGCAAGATAAAAGACAATCATTGTTTCTGATCTGAAACAAAGGAAAACATACCTGATGAAAAATACTTATGTTTAAAAGAATCTTAATACTTATGTGTATAAATAAGTGTATATACATACACACAAATTAAGGAGAAGCAAATGCATTGGCTAAATTTTCATCCAGCTATTTTCATTCAGTATTTAATTTCATATTTGTTTCATTTCATTCCCAACTTTAATTTGGTATTTAATTTGAACCAGTAACGCACGCACATGGCACAAAGTACACAAGAACCAGAGATGTAGGGCCAGAAACTACAAAACTCTTACAGGAAAACACAGGCAGAACACTCTATGACATAATCACAGCAAGATCCTTTTTGACTCACCTCCTAGAGAAATGGAAATAAAACCAAAAATAAACAAATGGAACCTAATGAAACTTCAAAGCTTTTGCACAGCAAAGGAAACCATAAACTAGATGAAAAGACAACCCTCAGAGTGGGAGAAAATATTTGCAAATGAAGCAACTGACAAAGGCTTAATCTCCAAAATTTACAAGCAGCTCATGCAGCTCACTATCAAAAAAACAACCCAATCCAAAAATGGGCAGAAGACCTAAATAGACATTTCTCCAAAGAAGATACACAGATTGCCAACAAACACATGAAAGGATGCTCAACATCACTAATCATTAGAGAAATGCAAATCAAAACTACAATGAGGTATCACCTCACACCAGTCAGAATGGCCACCATCAAAAAATCTACAAACAATAAATGCTGGAGAGGGTGTGGAGAAAAGGGAACCCCCTTGCACTGTTGGTGGGAATGTAAACTGATACAGCCACTATGGAGAACAGTATGGAGGTTCCTTAAAAAACTACAAATAGAACTACCATACGACCCAGCAATCCCACTACTGGGCATATACCCTGAGAAAACCATAATTCAAAAAGAGTCATGTACCACAATGTTCATTGCAGCACTATTTACAATAGCCAGGACATGGAAGCAACCTAAGTGTCCATCGACAGATGAATGGATAAAGAAGATGTGGCACATATATACAATGGAATATAACTCAGCCATAAAAAGAAATGAAGTTGAGTTATTCATAGTGAGGTGGATGGACCTAGAGTCTGTCATACAGAGTGAAGTAAGTCAGAAAGAGAAAAACAAATACCATATGCTAACACATGTATATGGCATCTAAAAAAAAATGGTTCTAAAGAATCTAGGGCCAGGACAGGAATAAAGATGCAGACGTAGAGAATGGACTTGAGGGCACGGGGAGGGGGAAGGGTAAGCTGGGACGAAGTGAGAGAGTAGCACTGACATATATATACACTACCAAATGTAAAATAGATACCTAGTGGGAAGCAGCCACATAGCACAGGGAGATCAGCTCCGTGCTTTGTGACCACCTAGAGGGGTGGGATAGGGAGGGTGGGAGGGGGACACAAGAGGGAGGGGACATGGGGATATATGTATACATATAGCTGATTCACTTTCTTATACAGCAGAAACTAACACAACATTGTAAAGCAATTATACTCCAATAAAGATGTTAAAAAAAAAAAAGAAAGAAAAGAAAAAAAAAAAGAATGCACAAAGAAAATAAAGTGTCCCACCAGATCCTATCCTATAACCACCTAGGTCCCCATAGGCAATCTCTCATCAATTTCTGTGCATCATTCTACGTGAGATACTCTTCTTATAATTGTGCGTATATATCTGAAGCACAGTAAAAGCTTATAGTTAAAACTAACACTGAAAAGAGATACCTCAAAAGGAGTATAGCCTTGGGACATTATAAACTGAAACTTTATAATAATAAACAAGGGACGCAATTGCTAGAAAAAACATTATCTCCCTGAAATGTGCTATTCTCCACATACCATTTACTACATTTCAGCCTTCTTATTAACTTTCCACTAGTACATCCCACGGGTCTCAACGTTTCATTTTACAGCAACATCTTCTCTTACAAGACTCTCTGAGTTTGCAAAGTATCCCAGACTTAGATCATAAAGGTGGACAATGAAAAGACACCTTCTGGAAAAAGTCAAATTCTCCTGTAGCCAATATGAGCTACTGACAAAGTAGATGGAACTTTTCTACTAAGATTTAACATTGTACTGTTCCAATTACTGGCTTTTCTGCTTAAGTAAAATAGATCAAAATCTAATTTTTTTCTCCCTCATTAGACTGTGACATTTTTGTTAATATCTTTTGGCAATAAAGAAAATAAATTTCTCATTTGGAGTTAAGATATTAACTCCAATTTTGTCACTTACAATCTACTAGGCAACAAGTACATGAGTCTCTGTGATATAACTAAGGAGACAAAAATCTGTCTCAGAATCATAGATGATCTTATATCTCTACTTTCTAAGCCCGGTGGTTCCCAACCATCAGTAACTTACCAACTTCATGCTTTTTTTTCCATACTCACACAGTACGTTTACGCTCAGCTATACTTAATCTTTTCTTTAACTCAATTTTTAAAAACCTTAAGTGTATTTTAAAAGGAAATTTTACATTACTATTTTATTTTATTTATTTATTTTTTGGCCATGCAGCTTGAGGGATCTTAATTCCCCAACCAGGGATTGAACCTGGGACCCTGGCTTTGAAAGTGCTGAGTCCTAACCACTGGACCACTAGGGAATACCCTTACATTACTTTTTTAAACCATGGACTTAATGTACATATATAAAGACAGGTAACAAAAACATAACTCTTACAAAAAACCCTCATCTGCAAACCACCTAAAGTCAAGTCACATCCCACTCGTGGAAAGTGTCCCAATTTGGGGACACAATGATTCAAGCCTGACTTTCTTATTTTCTATATTAGAACACTGGGATGCAAAGAAGTAGCCCAGGAAGTCACAGAAACAACCTGCGTCAAACTGACTGTGGTTGCAAAGATTTATATAATTCTCCAATTACCAAAAAAATGTTGGGTTGTTTGTCGCTTATTATGTGGACCTAGTTCAAGGCTTTTATACAGTCACCCTGTTTCAGTTCTCTTTTCAAGCAACTATACTTAAAGAATGGGTGTATTAGAAAATCACAGTGTAGTAACCCAAGATTAATTTTAATTTTTAAAGAAAAATCACTGAAAACTTGGAAAAATAAAAATCAACGAATTTTAAAATAATGTTATCAATCCACAGAAAACAAGTTTCAACACAAGAAGGGAGGACAGTAACAGCTAAACTTTGTAATCATAAAATAAGGCAGCCCTATCAGACAGGAAGGGATAGAAAACACAATTTCCTTTTGGAAAAATCCAGCAAAACCAACTCACGAGTGCTTGAAACCAAATAGATAGCAGGTCCCACCCACAATTTAATTACAGGGGAAGAGACTACTAGGTACAACTAAATCGCTCTAATTGTTTCTGAATCTATCCTCTTCAGGGTTTTTCCTTTGGGATATCAGACACGGAAACAAATGTTTTTTCAGTTAGGGTGAGAAAACATTTAAAATCTTTCAGTTAAAGTCTCTCAGTGGGGTGAGAGGCCTGTAAACAACTGGTTCTATATTTGGGAACAAGGGCCCTAAAGCTTTTATCTTCTGCAACTAAAAGACGCCACCACTTTTGAAAGTATTCTCCTCCCTCGAGAATGCCCCCTGCTCTAAAGTTGTAGGCCGCCACCGAGGGTTTTCTTCTAAATACCATATAAGCGGAACTGCACCTGCAGACGAAGGTCAGAGGCTTGTCGGAACGGGAATCCGAGCTTTCCCCATTTCCCAGCTCCTGGAATGAAATCTAGGAGCATCTCCGGGCATCCACACCTGCGAGCAAGGATGCTTACACAGCAGCCCGACCAGGGGCCTCCCCGAGGTACCTGGGCTTCCAACAAGGCCTTTCTTTACGAACACGTTCTTTTCCACAAAGTAAAGACAAAACAAACCAAAAACTACTTTTAAAGACGGCAGGCATCGGGTTCAAGGTCATACTAAAAGGTACCAGGGCCTTGGCTGAGAAGGATGAGAGAAAACTACCAGCCAAACCGCGCTTGAAGCTCTCAGGACGCCCTAAGGAAGAGGAAAGCCCAGGGTTGAGGACGAGAGGCTCTGGGGTCGGGCCTCCGGCCAAGACTACACTACTAACGGGCCGGGGCCGCAGCGGGTCCCTCCATCAACGGAGGGTCAGAGCCGCGGCGCTAGGCCCGGCAGCCGGCTCGGGCCGCGGGTCCCGGGTCGGGAAGACGTCAGTACTCACCCCTGGGCCCGCAGAAGGTCCCTGGCGAGGACCGCCGCCCGCCGGCTCCCGGGGCGCTCGGGTGGGCGCTGTCAGAGACCGTTGGCCGAGCGCACGGAGGCGCCTGGGCAAATCACCGGCCACAGAGGCCCGCAGCGGGCGGGAAAAGACGCGAGAACTTCCGGGACTGGCCCCTCCCAGGAGCCGTAGTTGAGGCAGGTTTGTGGTCATGTGACTCAGGGAAGGGCGGACGTACGGCCCACGCATAGGAGCGGGGGCAGTACGACGCCGATGAGCCGACATCTTTGTTATGGGCAAGGTGCGCCAACCGCTTCTCCTGTTTACAAGGTAAACCTTCAGTAGCTAGTTAAATAACTAGTTTTCAGGACTGTCTGCGTCAAAATCAGGACTGGTGTGAGGCCTAAGAATCTGCATATTTCGCCTGTTCTGCAAGTGATTCTTAAACACTATAGTACAATTTTGACGACTTTTCAAGCCCTCTATGTCTTCCTTAAACAGTGACCCCTGCCCTGACTGGCTCCACTGATCCTTAAAGATGAGAATCACCGAAAAGGAGAAGTTAGGGTTCACAGTAGTTAGCAGCCTTGTTTAGCTTCTAAGAATTGTCTGCATCTAACCACTTAACCACTAACTTTCCGGGGGAAAGTCAGTGCCATGCTCATCAACGTTGGGAGGGACTGAAGCCAATTCACGGAATACTTTGTGTGCCTCGACGTTAACAAACAACCAGAGACATACACGTGAGTAGGTACTTCTCTAGAGTCTAAAGATACTCCAGAGATGTTACCATTCTTTAAAACCATTTAGGAAGTCCTCTGAGAATTTCGTTTTGGGGCCCCTTCTTAATAGTGACAAATCATCCTTTAAGAATAGATTGAAGGGCTTCCCTGGTGGCGCAGTGGTTGGGAGTCCGCCTGCCGATGCGGGGACACGGGTTCGTGCCCCGGTCCGGGAGGATCCCACATGCCGCGGAGCGGCTGGGCCCGTGAGCCACGGCCGCTGAGCCTGCGCCTCCAGAGCCTGTGCTCCGCAACGGAAGAGGCCACAACAGTGAGAGGCCCGCGTATCGCAAAAAAAAAAAAAGATTGATTTTAGGAGTGATCAGCCATTACAAGCCAAACTTTCGGGGGGAATTTAGAGACCAAGCTGAATAAGCCCACTATGACCAAAATCTTTAGAAGTGAGGGTCTTCCTGCTCCACTAGTATTAATATCTTTCTATATCTTAATTACTTGCAGTTTGGTTTTTACTCCTGTGTCTTACCCTCCAGGGAAATCGAATTCACTTTCAAATGAGGATTGTGATCCAATTACCAAATCCAAAGTCTTCTCCCTTAATCTTGATAAACCATAATCTTCCTGCATCAGTTGATTCTGTTAAATTAAATTAGACAAGATTGTAGTATCAATACATGAAAGCACCTACCAGTTACACCTAACTGGTAGTAAATTCTAAAAGAAGAAGAAAAGGCTCTTTCTCTCCCTTACCTGGAAACTCTGCTCCCTTTTTTTTTTAAAGTAAATTTAATTATTTAATTTACGTATTATTTTTGGCTGCGTTGGGTCTTCATTGCTGTGCGCGGGCTTTCCCTAGTTGTGGTGAGCAGGGGCTACTCTTCGTTGCAGTGCACGGGCTTCTCATTGCAGTGGCTTCTCTTGTTGTGGATCACGGGCTCTAGGTGCATGGGCTTCAGTAGTTGTAGCGTATGGGCTTCAGTAGCTGTGGTGCTCGGACTTCAGTAGTTGTGGCTCGCGGGCTCTAGAGCGCAGGCTCAGTAGTTGTGGCACACGGGCTTAGTTGCTCCACGGTATGTGGGATATTCCCGGACTAGGGCTCGAACCCATATCCCCTGCATTGGCAGGCAGATTCTTAAGCACTGCGCCACCAGGGAAGCCCTGCTCCCTTGTTTTTTGTAATAAAGCTTCATGCTGGGTCTTCTGTCTCTTCTGTCATTAATGTGGGCATTCCTGTTTATGATTCAATCCATCATTGACTGTCTTTTCACCCACAGTTGCCTCAAATCTTTTGTGGGAAAAGGTGGTATTTAAATCTAAATAAAATTAACAGACCATTTTGTCTCATCCTGGTACAGTAGTTCTAGCCATTTCTTCGTAAGTGTCCCATTGGAGCTTTGATCCCAACAGGGTTTCCAACTCAAATTTTCTCCTTCTTCCTAATGCAGATAACTTCTGAATTTCCTTGTTCAGTTGATGGCAAGATATTTTTTACAGTCACCAAGGTTCAAGATTCTGAAATCACCTTTCACTGTCCCCCATCCTTTATATTCTCCCACCTCAGGGCTAACTGTCCACTTTCTCTGTCATTTCTCTTCCCGCTACGAGACCATGACCAATCATCTGGACTGTTACCCTTTTAACTGGCCTCCCCATTTCCAATATTTTTCTTTCTCTAATTATTCCTGGCTATTGGATCCACAAAGAACCTATTTTTACAATTTGTGACAAAGACATCCCAAATTTGAAGCCCCAAATACAAAAATAAATTGATGACTTATAGTTCTCCACAAATTCAAATGTCCGTACAGCAGTACAGTAATTTTTTAAAACACTTGAAACTGGGAGGGTAGTATATGAAATATTGGATCTTCCATGTTACCATTTGTATGATCATTCTACTCTTCGGCTCAAAATCTTCAGTGGGTCTCTAATGCCAACCAATGATGTGCAAGTTCACTTTGGTGTTCTAAACCCTAATATGGCCCTCACCTCCTGCTATGCCACTTTATTTACCACTCCTTGTGTGTGTATATGATATATATGTATATATTCCATGTATTCTTGACCATTAATTGTTCTGTGAGATTGCTTCATGCTTTCCTAAGTACTTACTTTTATCTATGCTATTTCTGCCACCTAGAATGCCATCCTGCCTCTGATCACCTTCTGTTTCTTGAAATCCTAACTGCCCTTAAAGGACCACCTAAAATGTCCTCTCTCTTATGATTTCCTGAGGGCTCCAACTTTTGAACCACTGTTTGTTGACTCTTACAGTACTTGTCATATTCTGTTCAGTATTATAATTATCTATGTATTTGCCTTATTTTCCCTTACCAGGTGATAAGTTCCATGTTTGAGACCAAGGTCTTTATCTCACTCATCTCTCTATGTTTATGGAGCAGCCATATTGAGCATGTTGTAGGTCTTGGGTTTAAAGTAATGAGATCTATTTCCCTGTTTGACTGATAAATTGGAATTAAAGATGATTCCAAAGCAATAGTTCTAAACAGGTTTTGAGCAGTGTTAGCATTTTTAGAAACACCATAGGGCCTCCAAAAACCTAGAGAGGGTCATATTTATCTGAATGTTTAAGTTGAGCCCGGTTATTCAAAATCAGTTGTTTCCTCCTGTGTTTGGTTGTCTCTTAGTTTCCAGTAAGCAGAGCATGGATTAGGGTGAGGTGAATTAGGCACTCTTAGTGTTCTGCAAGTGCCCTGTCAGTAAGTTGCAAAGAATCCCTTAGAGACTGATCAAGATTTTTCTTTTTAAACAGGCTTATAAGTAGAGAGAATGAACTCAAATACAGCACTCATTGTTCTACCTGTCAGCAGTAAAAATAAGTTCATTAAAATAGATGAGTATATTTTTTGACTCAAAATGTTTTCAAATTAGATTTTTTTGTCCCAATTATGAGAGTGTTTCTAAATATTTATTTGAGCAACAATTTTCTTGGCTTTCTTAGAATTATTACCCAGCATCACTATTCATTCATTCTGTTTTTTCCTTTGATTATATCTTTATTGTCATTTAACACGGCCCCAAAATTTCTTACCTATGAGAGTTAAGATTTTGTGTATTAAAGGCATTCATCTTTACCAATTCTCTACCTTTGAAATTTTATGAATATTTTTCCTTGAATAAGGAGTATTTGCATTATAAATGGGGAACATTTATCAAAATATATGACCCATAACTTCTGTAATCTGTATGTTTTCCTATTGACTTGTAAAAACTCCTTAAATATCTCAATAGGAAATGAAAAAGATATTATTAGGCCTTTCACAGTTAAAAAAAAACACAAAAAACCACGCACTAATTAAATATACTAAATTAAAAAACCCAGATACTA
The DNA here is from genome assembly GCF_963924675.1 of Phocoena phocoena. Taxonomy (NCBI): domain Eukaryota; kingdom Metazoa; phylum Chordata; class Mammalia; order Artiodactyla; family Phocoenidae; genus Phocoena; species Phocoena phocoena. The sequence goes on along the minus strand of NC_089225.1, from coordinate 103,976,611 downwards.
ATTTAAAGTGATAAATATTCAGCCTCACTGGTAATGAGCAAAATGTAAATTAAAATGAGACAGGCAAAATTACAAAAGAATATCCAGTATTGATAAAATCATAGGGAGATGGGTGTTTTCATTACATTGTGTTGATGCAACTGGAAATTCTAGCAATGTTCCTGGAGAACATTTATATATATATATGTATCTCTCTCTCTCTCTCTCTCTCTCAAAGGCCTAAGATTGCAAGTCCTTTGATTCTTCAGTTTTCCTCCTAGAGATTTATCCTGAGTAAATAATTGGACAAATGTAAGATAAAATGTGTATAATATGTCCATAATAAAACTAAAATAAATGTCCATCAATTCATTGATTTATGTAGGAAATCCATGTAAATAATGATTAGTTCTTATCTATTGATGTGAAAATATGTCCACAGTGTATTAAGTTTGATTAAAAAATTTAGTTTCAAGACAGCATGCTTTTTATTCCATTTTTGTTTAAAAATATATTTACAAGAAAAAAGTTGGGTGGGGGTGAGGGTTAGATCATGGCAATTTTTATATTCTTCTTCATAATTGCTGTTGTTTTTACAGTGAACATATACTGTTCTTACAATCCAAAAAAATTTGTTTATATTTTGAAAAAAATAAGACCAGATATAATTTTTTCAATTTTATTCTTAAACAATACAATAAAATAATATTTAAGCTGTAATTACAGAAATATTAGTACATTATAACATTGTAATTTTGTCAAGATATAATATAAAATATTCAATATATTTTAAATATATTTCATTTGGTTATAGAGTAAATATTAAATTAAGTTTAGTAGCAGTAAGTTACACTGGATGCATAGAAAAATCTTTGTAAGTTAAATTAGCAATAAAATTCAAATTTAGAATTATTGTAATACTTTTATAAATAAGTTACTTAATAATGTTTATCTTGTAAAAAGACCTTTGAGAAATCCATTATTTCAGCACACTGTGAAATTCCAAAGTTGAAGCCCGAAATTTAGAAGAAACAAGTTATTTACATTTATCTACAAAGTTAAATCTTCCTAACCTTATAAACTACTGATAGGTATCTGGAAAGGAATGCACATGAACTATGTTTTAATGCTCAGTCTTAGAAGTGGGACTGAGCAACTGTTAATATGGCTTCATTGGAATTTAAGGTTTTAGCATCACTTGTCTTCCTCAGAAGTTAAACACTGATAAGAGGGCAAGAAAAGATGGAGGCTTGGGGACAAGCAGAGGCCAGTCATTTGGCATTAGCACCAGTATAGAGCATTCACTTATTAGTAAAATTAGATGACCTTAAGGTCATTTGTGATTTTGGACTTTAAAGAGAGGCATGGATGGAGCAGTGATACTGGCAGTGAACCAAAGCCAGCTGTACCTGGTAACTGTCTGTAGAATTGTTTCTTAAGTGTTTGCCTAGAGCAGTTCTTCCCAATCAGAAATGACCTGGAGGGTTTGTTAAAACACAGATTTCTGGGCCTTACCCCCAGCGTTTCTGATTCTAAAGGTCTAGGATGAGCCCTCGAATTTGCACTTACGGCCAGTACCCAGATACTGCTGATGCTGCTGGTCTAGAGACGACATTTAGAGAATTGCTGACCTACACAGGGTTTGTGGAGATCAGCTAGCCCTATGCCGTGATAGTACAATTAAGAGAGTAGGATATTTTTAGAGCAAAAGAAGTCTTAGTATCAGATGAATCTAAAAAAAAAAATGAGTCTAAGTAAATAAGTAAAATGCACTTCTCAGTTTAAATGTAAAAATGGCTTGACAGTAGTCACATGAGCAGTGAAGGATGCCAACCAAGGTCACAGTCTGTGCTGTCCTCTGGGGTCACATCTTCACTTACAGAGCAACTGAGGCTGAAACAATAACCTGAATTTAAATATCAGCACCACCAACTCCACCTAGGTGGATCAGGAAGCATAGTTGACATACAACTGCCAAACTATACAATTCGTACGTTAAGATTTTTACACAATGGACTTTTTCAGTGGTTTGTAAGAATATCAAAAACATGTTTTTACAAAGGAAGAATTAGACAGTTAACAAGGGAATAAATCTCTGAACACCCAGTTTAAATGGAATATTTAGAGCAAAGGAAAAATATTCTGAGCCTGATTAGCTAACAAATGACTTTTCTTCCATGGATTGCTGAACTATTATATTAGGTATGCACCAAGATTTATAGGGATGGGGATAAAGTGCACATCTAGGAAGTAGTGTCCTTGTTATTTGTGTGGATGTAATTAATTCACTAGGGTAAAAATTGTATCTGTTTGAATATAAGTAAGCTATATTGCTGCAGTGAAATGAATTCAATGGACAAACAAAAATATCTTTTAAAAAATGTAAACCAAAACCAGACAGTATTTCCAAGGCTATTATGATTCCACTCAGAGCAACCCCCTTTTGGCCACAGTCTTGGGTATGTTTGAAAAAGCACTAGAAAAATCCATGAACCTCAGTTCAATTCCGGTTCCCTTAGGCCTTAGGTTACTCACCAGGTTTAAAAGTCCAGTTTATTCATGATGCTCTAGTATTCCACTTGTCTCCATCCCCTTCCCTACCCAGGGTCTAAAGCTTTAGGAAGCGGGTGGTTGGGCAATCTAAAACAGATTTAGCCTCCCTGAGTCTCAAAGACTGGAATAGAAGGGGGGCAAATCCTGGGAATCCAGTAGACCAAATAGCTCTTAACTTGTAGCATCAAACTTTATACAGTCACCATTTACTTAGTGCATTGGATACAAATGGAATACAATTTCAGTGATATTTTGTGAAAAGCCTACTGCCTTGAGTTAGGGAACTTTGACACAGTACAGATTTAGAGAGCAGTATCACAGAACTAACTTAAAAGAATGCTTTGTTGTGTGGGGAAACAAATAGAAACTTTGTACTAAGCCATCGTAGGGCGATACTGTTCGGTTAGAGAAAAATACTTAAATAACTGCATGTTCTTTATCATTACTTGGTTATTTAGGATGAAAAGTCACAGTTCTATTTTTTCTTTATTTCTTCAATGTCTCCTCTTCATGCACACCTGACAGCGACTTATGATCTTTTCTAACTCCCCAGCTTTCACAGTTGACGGAATAGGTTTTCTGAAATAAAAAACAAAACAAAACTAAGAAAAAAACCCACAAAAAGTTTCATGAATTTATAGATAAAAGGGAAATACTTCCTGGGTTCGAGTTTTATTAATGAATATTGTAGCTCATCTAAACTTTATTATAGGGAGGTATATTTCTGAAAAGGTATCTATGTCCGTATATTAGTTGTTTAGCAGCAACTTGCAGGTGCAAAGTTATGGATCATTTTTTCTGAAATAAAAACTACTTCTATCCTTTTAATACTCTGTATTACTCGCAAGTCTTCCAATACAGTAAATTAAGATTAGCAGATCATTTAGTGTTGACAGTTTCATTCAGTAGTCTATAAATTCATATATAAACATTAAATACATTTAGTGATGACAAAAATCACACTTTTTTTGGTCTTTATGGGTACAGTAGCACAAACCAGGGCTACCTGTTGACTCTAGACCACTTGTAAACTGGATTTTATTGGCTAAACAGGCTAAACAGGATTTTATTGGCATGGGGAGATGTTTTAGATGTGAGTACATCAACACACAGGGCATGAAAATCTAACACAGGCAACCTTTGAATCGTTATGCAGTTGAGCCATCAGATTAAACGTGACTGTGAATAGTTACCTGAACATCCTTCTGGGGTCTAATGAAGCCAACCAGAAACTGTAGGAATTTGAATAGTAGTTGCAGGTTCCTCTTCCATGACATTCTATAAATGGACTGGCTCGGAATTCTTCTAAGCAGGAGCCGGGGGATGCCAGTGCCTGCCCAGCGCCCTCTGAACCTGCACTTGTGAACTATCATAATAAAAGTATCCAAATAAGAATTCTTTGCATACTGCTCACATTTTCAATGCTCGAAAATGTTCTTTGTTGTAATAGAAGACAGTAAGAAAAAACCCCAGAAAGGATGAATTAAACCTCTTGTGTTTCTTTACCCAAATTTACTAACACTCCAGCTACCTTCCAAGTTGAAGGATAGTCATCAAAAATAAAAGCCTTTTATTTTGCCTGGAATGCTCTTTTCCCCAGGTCTGACTGGTTCTTCCTTGTCATTCAGGGGTCTGCTTAAATATAACCTCCAAAAAGATTTCCTCGACTTCATCCCTATCAGTCTCTCCCCTTATCTTGCCTTATTTCCTTCCTAGGACTGTTCACCACCTGAACTCATTACTATTATTGTTATTTTGTCTTCTTGCTTCTATGTCTATCACTAGGATATAAGCTCCATGAGAGCAGGAACTTTGGTTCACTGCCAGTATCCTTAGTACCTAGAATGGTCAAGGCGTATAGTAGGTGTTAAATAAATATTTGGTGAATTAATGATTGAATGAATGGACGTCTGTGAGTAAAGAAGGGGGAAGAGTATATCATAAATGATGCTACACAGAATATGAATGACCACTAGCCACATCTGTGCAGGTATCAGAATCACAAATGTCAATCCCTAGATTTCTTCATTTAGTACTTACATCTCGGGAATTTTTCTTTAAAAGGCTGTTTCTTTTAGTTCCCATCTTCATAGGAACTTCAAGGGGTCACAGTATAAGGCACAAAGATTTTGGAGCAGACAGGCTCAGATTCAGATCCCAGTCTTACCACTTACTAGTTGTGAGACCCTGGGGAAATTTCTTTACTTCATTCTTGTAAAACTGTAGATGAGAGAAACTACCTTGCAGGGTTTTCAGAAGGCTTTTGGAGGACATATAAAACAGCTGCCACATTTTTTAAAAAAGGCATTCTATTACCAATATGGTAGCTACTCTACACTTAAATGTCTTACTTAGAATTTGTGGGTAGTCTCTTTCTGAGAAGTCTATTTTTTAAAATGCTCCATTATTTACCAAAGAGCAACTTACTTGAAGTAAAAAAAAAGTATATTTGCAGATTTTCAAGCAAATATCCACAACAGACTGTGCCTATTGATGTCAAGCAGTATTCCTGGGGCCACGTCTCATCCAGCCCAAGGTAAGATTCCACAGATTATCTTTACTATGAATTTACTGTTCCTTTTCTCCTTACCATGATGAAAGAAAATCCTTTCCAGAGAGAAATCCAGCCAGGAGGACATGAGGGGATATCAGTAGTTTGGCTGTGAACAGCTATGGCAATTGCAGGACCTTCACAGACAGTGCATCTGTAACACGAAACAAAGAAGATGGCAGCATCGCCACTTTCTGCACCATGACGTGCTGCCTTACATTCCATTACAAACGAAGTGATTCAACTGCTCCCATCACGAAACTAAGGGATTGGGATTTTACCTGCTAATATAAGGCTCCAGGGCCCGGCCAGTAATTGGAGCCATGTCCACTGGCATCAGAGCTGGTGTTGAGAGCCAGTATGAATAATCGTTTCGAGATGCGAAATTACATACATCATTGATATTGCAGAATAAGAATGGCATTGTAGTAAATCTCTGCAGGCAGCTGCCAAGAGTTCCTAATAAAACATCAGACTGGGTGTCACTTTCAGTAAATTCAAATTATTTTGATTATCATTACTAGATAGAGGCTAATTAAAACACAACCTATGGCAAAAACTGGAGAAAGACAACACAAAAGAGCTATTTACAAAATGTGTGATTGAAAAGTTTTAATACTGATAGAAATTAAAGATCCAATAGGGAAAGAAATCCTCCTTCATTCTTCCACCTTTAACACTTCCTGTGGCCGTTTCTAATCAGTCTAGAATTTAAGGACTAGCAGAGGTTGCTTGGAAAAATGTCTGCTTCAAAGTATTCCCAGTTCTTCATATGTATATGCTAGCCAATGACCAGACAAATCTTTAGAAAAGATGTTACTTTGAAGATTAAAAAGCAGACAGGTATTTTAGTGAAAAGTCTTTGCGTTGTACAGGATGAGCTAGATTGACATTCATGAGCCAGGCTCCTTCTAGAGCTTACATTCCGGAATGAATATTAGACAGGCCAATGTCTTATTTACTCTCTTTAAAAAGTGCTGTGAGATATTCAGGTTGTTTATACTTAACTTCAGAGGGAATTACCCCATGCCATAAAAATGCAGAGTCTGCATGTGGAACAAAGTAGCTAGAAATGAGAACGAGGGCATTACCCAGGTCCTGTCCATGGGATTGTTCATTTCCTTGTACAAAGAGAAGAGAGAACCCACTATAGAGTGGTTCTGTCCCTTCTGGACAGGAGGGAATCGCTGTGGTCTGGCTGTGCCGGGTGAAGACAAAGCCCCTCATCGTTGTCCCCCTTGCAGGTGGTCCAGTGTCTCCAGGTTTCCCCTTCAAGCCTGGCAGGCCATCGGATCCAGGCGGTCCTTTAAAAAACACATTAAACACGTTGCAACACAAATGAAACCTCAAACTTGTTTTTCCAAAATAAGAATTTAAATGTTTATATATATTTATTAAGCCTCAAATACAGAAAGGAGTCCTAAAGAATAATGGTTTATAAAATGGCAAAAGAATATTCTTAAATGTTGACTATTGTATTACAAATGCCTCTTATGATAGATATTTGTGTATATCTGATGATGAGTCTTTTGAGATCACGTTTTCATCTTCGTATTGCCCTGTGGTGCCTGACATCAAGACAAACTCTGTCTACTTGTGAATAATTCTCAGCACAGTTTGTGTTGTAGTAGCCTTGCTCTTGCTTTGGCCCCATTCTGTAACCCAGACTTGGTCAGTAAAGTTCTTAAATTTATGGGATTATTAATAAGAGTTTTATTTTTTACCATTTTGAAAAACACATTTTTAAGGAAAGTCGAATGATTAATAATGTTTTAAATGTTTTAAAGCACTCAGGATAATACTAAGTCATGAGTGATTAGGCAGTTAACATTACAATTAATATTATTAGTTAGCATATTTATAGACAAATGTCTAGTCTTTACAGTTGTATTATAGTAGATCTGGGCATATGTCAATAAATTCGAAATCACATTTAGAGGCTTCTCTTACTTTAACAAAGTCAGCAATCCTAAAAAGTAAGATTTGGAGAGCTGGGTATTTTCTAGAAAGGTGCCTTTGAAACTTTTGCAGAAGGTAGGTTTTGATCTGGGCATATCAAATTGACACATATAAGTTTATGTTCAGACTAAAGTACTTAAAGAGGCCCCCTTCTGGGACACGCACATGAGTTGTTGAGTTAGTATTCAAGAATGGCAAAGTTAAAAGGCAGCTTTCTTAAATAGGGATACTAAGTTGCTCTTCTGTTCATATCAAGGTAATGTTTTTCCAACTATGTACTTAGGTGCTACTCTTACAAGTAGATATTATCAACTAAGTACACAGTATCCGCTTTTCTGAAAATAGAACTGGTGTTTCATTAGGCCTGTGTGTCCTCAGGTTAAAAATCTGAAGTACATTTGTCCAGTTAACAGATAGGAAGAATGGTTTATTCCAGTAACTCTTGATTTTCTGTCTTCTTCCGAAAGAACATTTTGCCCCGGCTTTTAGTCGAATCTGCACAACACAAGTTGAAAGATCTAGATTTAGATCTTGATCTAGATCTTATAGTCACAAATTTGAACAAGGCTCCTTTCCCTGTATATATATGGGTAATAGCTCTCCTTCAGTGAAGGAGAACAGCCAGCTGTTTGTTTACCTTGCTCTCCTTTACAACCTTTGTTGCCTTTTTCTCCAGTTGGTCCAGGGGTTCCTGGTAGTCCATCCTTGCCTGGTTTACCTCTTGGCCCACAGGGTCCTAGGCAAAAAAAACCAACATTGTACTGAATGGATGGTATAGAAAAAAAAGCAGGGTGGCCAACCATCCCAGTTTACCCAAGACTTCTACAGTTTCAGCAATAAAAGTCCTGCAAAGAGAACAGACTGGGCAAACTGGGACAGTTGGTCATCCAACATGTTACACTCTACTTCCCAGGGGGAAAAAAAAAGCCCTGAAAAGTGAACTAGGAGTATATGAAATACAGCAGTTTAAAATTGTGCTACCATTTTGATTTATGCTGCTCCAGAATTCACTATGCCCTTGTATTGATCAAAGTAATAAATCGTCTCTCTCTTATCTCCCAGGTGATTCAGGCAAACGTAGAACACAACAATTCCATTCAGAAGTCTATTACAATATGCTAAGACTATAAAAAAGGGTTAGTCAATTGCAATGAACCAATATTTGGAAAAGATTTCATAATATTAAGCATACATTTGCATTTACTACTCTTCCAAGTACCGTACAAACTGTTAGAAAAGTATAAATATCTGAAACTCAGGTTTATTTGGGCAATCATTTATAAATAGTCAGAACTCTAAGAATGACAGTTGTCAGAGAAGATAGACTTCATACTTTTACCTTAACCAAAAAAATCCTGAGTTTCCTAAGGTGTATTTGTTCAAGTTTATACTATACACAACAGTTTTCAATAGATTCAAAAGGAGTTTTATTTGCTGGTCAAGAGTAAAATGAGCTCAGTGCTAAAGCTGATTATTAAAAACACTGTAATGTGTAACATTTTCTGTTAAGTTGTATCATTTGTTTCCAAAGCTCTTTACAGGTATTTTGGTTCAACTGCTTCCTAGTGATCCCAGTCAATGCTGCCAGTTCCACACCTGGGTTTCCCGGTAGCCCCGGGGGCCCAGGTTCTCCTTGCATCCCTGGTTCTCCAGCTGGGCCAGGTGGGCCTGGGCTTCCTGGAAGGGAGATGATCTTCACTGTGCCAGGGTCTCCACGTACACCTATTGACATGAACATATAAGAAGATGATGGCTTTCCTGATGAGTTACTGTTTCTTCATGGACAGCAATACTAAAGAAATAATATTTACCAGGTGGTCCTTTTGGCCCAATTCGCCCTGGAGGTCCACTTGGTCCCAGAAATCCTGAATTACCCTTCTCCCCTTAAAAAAAAATAAAAAGGCAATGTGATTCCACATAGAACAATGGGTTTCCTAGCTCTTTAGGTTGATGGTCGACTCTAGATAATGGCAGTTATGACCGGAGGTTATGAGTTCTGTGACAATGGCTGCAAATTAGTTATATTTGTATGGGTTGTGGAATTTCACTTGGACCCAATTAGCCATGTTTAATGTCTATTAAAAATATATTCTAGAAGTAGGCATTAAGAACTAGTATTTTAGCATTGAAGGGGAAGCATTCCTAAGAGTTCACTTTTTAAGTTCAGAAACCAATTCAATTTAATATTTAAGGTAAAATATGAAGTGACATTAAAACCTATTTTAGCACTTCCTAGTGAATTATATTGGTTGTCAATAGTTATCTACTTTATCAGCTTATTACTCTAGCAGTAGCCCAAGGTTAGTTATGTTAGGAACTCTCATGAGCTCATATAGAATATCTACTTTGACGTAAACTATGAAAGTGGTAAGGTTTCTCTCCCAAACAGTCTTCGACATGAATGAAATATTACCAAGCACCATCGATTTGGAGAAATATTCTCTTTTAAAAATCTTGACAAAATGTAGACATTACATCTGATAACTTAGAAGGAACTTAATACTAAACATGATATTCATAGCAGAAATATAATAAAACAATTCTATTACCCAAAGGTAACTGGCAACTACACTATAAATTATCCACTGGATATCAGAACTTGAGGATAGTGTTAACATTTGCTTACATCTACCAGAAGAGGCCTAAGTATTTTTCCCTTTGGGGATTAAAAATTTCCACATAAAGAAGTGCAAACTCATAGGTAGTGCCAGATGACAGACAGTCTTATTCTGGAATCTAAGAGACTATTTGAATGTGTTTCATGGAACATATTCCAAAGAACTGATTTTACGAATCTTCCCTCTATATACCTGTAAATATTTCACCAGAACAGTTCTTTCTTTAGTAGGGCCTTTCTATAAGTTTTCAAGTCTTAGCTGCTCCTGTTCTGAGACTCGGGGCAGTGGCAGGTGCACACCTTTTCCCCAGGCTGTCTGACAGTGTTCACCAACCCAGTGTCTAGGGAGACTCCTCAAAATCACTTGCTTTGATTTCTTCTATGCTATTTTGCTCCTTGAAGAGCCAGTGGTTGAAAGCATTGAAAAGGCTCTCTTTAAACTCCAGCTTGTCCTCCCTCAGACCTGGAAAAGTTTGTCTTTCACAGAAACATGGTTTTGTTCACTTCGGTTGAAATTCTTGTGTAGCATCTATTTAGTCTACGATAATAGATTCCCTGCACACACAAAACAATACCAGTGGATTTAACCAGCTAAGACAACAAATCCAATATTCAAAATGTCATTTGAGGTCATAGCACCCTTACGGAAGATTTGAGAATTATTTTCTGAAACCTGAAGTTTAAATTTATGTGTATGAACATTTTAAACTTAAAATCTCCAAATTACATGTCTTCTCTGATTAAAAACATAATACATGTGCCCCATAAAAAAACAAGTGCTTGAATCTGCATATAAAAATTTACTTACCCTCCCCCATTATCAGCTTGGTGAATATTCTTTTAGATTTTCAGCTTCTTAAAATTATCACACATGCACAAAGTAAAATAAACCATTCAAAGCAGTACTGTTGCCACTGATGTAGTTCCTTATCCCCCAGCCCGACACACATCAGTACTCTCAAAGGTAACCACTTTAAACTGTTCCTGTTTTGAGTTTTTCTATAGTTCCCATCCTTAAGGTATGGTTTAATTTTTAAGGCCCCTGGGGTTGTGTGCTGGTGAAGTCTTCCTTCTTCGTTCATACTGAGGTCCTATTTGTACCCCAACTGTCTGTGGTGACCGTAGGGGTTCAGTAAACATTTGTGTACCCTAAAATATGAATCATGGTCATTGTCTTTGCATCCAAAGAGTAGTGCACAAAAACAGTACCTTTTATGCCCGGAAATCCATAGAATCCAGGATCACCTCTGACCCCTGGCAGACCTGGGGCACCTGGTACTCCCTATATTTTAAAAAAGAAAGAGCAGAGCAACAGACATATTTTTTAAATCACAATACTCACTACACTTTGTTTTTTTTAAAGCATATAGGATATAATGCTATGTTGGGTCAGAATGAGTTAAAGTTGTCCGACATCATTTTTACATTCCAATCCAGTATTTCACCTCCTGTAACTCCTGTGCCACCTACCTCACCTTACGACTGTCATTTTCAATAAGAAAGAAGTAAAAACTACCCTTAAGCCTAAGAGCCAACATAACTTCTCATGTTAATGTGTGTTGGTGTGAGTATTGGATACAATTGGATATTCTGTATTCTAAAGTGAACTGCCCAGTATTTGAAGATCTTTCAGGAAGAATAGGTACCAGATTGCCAGGATGAAAATTGTAATTTGTATTTGTAATTCTTGCAAAGGCAACAGAGTTGCTGTTGAATTGTAGCACCCACCATCATTCTAACTAAGCCATCAGGGTTATAACTTACTCTGGTCAGAGTGATAGAAGTAAAGGTTCCAGGGATGAGAGCATGAAGGGGTTGACAGGGGAGTTTTGACATGCATGTTTGGCAAAGATGCAGTGGTCTGACCGGGCAGAGATGCTCCCTCCTTATGAGGTTCAGACTAATTGCTGTTGTGACCATGAGATGCTCAAGCAAGGCCATCGGAGGAGCCGGGAGGGAACAGGGCTTCCGAAAAGAGTTCTATGTCAGAATGTATATTGCATCTACTCTTATACTGTCCATATGAATGAGACAGAATGCTATTACTTGAAAACAATGAATTGAAGGTCATGGAAAATGCCGACAATAACAAAACTGGTCTTTCAGCCTGCTGTCTTTGGAGCTAGAAGATGAAAGAAAGAACAGTCCTATTTCTTACATAAGGTGGTGTGAGGTTAAAAAAGGAGAGAGAAGGCTTCCCTGGTGGCACAGTGGTTGAGAGTCCGCCTGCCGATGCAGGGGACGGGGGTTCGTGCCCAGGTCCGGGAAGATCCCACATGCCGCGGAGCGGCTGGGCCCGTGAGCCATGGACGCTGAGCCTGCGCGTCCGGAGCCTGTGCTCCGCAACGGGAGAGGCCACAGCAGTGAGAGGCCCACGTACCACAAAAAAAAAAAAAAAAAAAGGAGAGAGAGAAAACAACCATGTGATCAAGGAGCCTCAGGCTTCTGAAGTCTGGCCTGTTCTCCAGTGGTAAAGATAACCAGGGAGGAAGCTCTGGTGCCAGGCCCTGCCCTAGGGTGGAGAAGAAGCTGCTTCCTGCAAGGAGAGAGCAGTTAAGGGCAAGGAGTCAGTTTAGATATCCATCAAGAAGAATTTTCTTTCAAGCGCAAATGTAGAAGCCTAGACTAACCTTGGAGGCACAGGGGATTTAAGAGAGATCGCATTTCCAAACCAGACTTTCCACATCCCAGTGTCCTTGGAAGGACTTTCAGTGTGATCATAGGATTAGTGTTTGCCACTTTCAAAGAATCACGGAGAACATGAGAAATACCTAAGACTGCAGTTGGGCAAATATCTCACTTAAAAAAAAAGTTTTAAAAAGGTAGATTCTGGAAACCAAATACCAAGAGAGCTTAAGAGAGTGTAACATGTTTCCTGACAAGAAGCCATGCTGAAGAACCTCATTACCCATCACAAGGAAACACAGAACATCTATGACATAACCGATTTCCTCATTAGTTTCCAAGAATTTGATGTAAACAGAGGGATCAGGTTTTTCAAATATGCTGTTAGGAGAAAGCTAGGGAAGGTGCCATAGTGTTGAGTGAGATGTTGTGAATTGAGAGATTTTAATAGGCTGGAAACATGAGCCTGAAGGAACAAGATGATAATTAAGGAAGGTAAATGTGAAAGTTCTGCCCTTATGTCGCAAGTACACAAATAGACAAGACAAAAAGTAATGGAGAGGGCTTTCCTGGTGGCGCAGTGGTTAAGAATCCACCTGCCAATGCAGGGGATGCGGGTTCCAGCCCTGGTCCAGGAAGATCCCACATGCGGTGGAGCAACTAAGCCCGTGAGCCACAGCAAGTGAGCCTGTGCTCTAGAGCACGCGAGCCACAACTACTGAGCCCGCGTGCCACAACTACTGAAGCCAGCGTGCCCAGGGCCTGTGCTCCGCACCAAGAGAAGCCACCGCCGTGAGAAGCCCGTGCACCGCAACGTAGAGTAGCCCCACTCGCTGCAACTAGAGAAAGCCCACGCGCAGCACGAAGACCCAACGCAGCCAAAAATAAAAACAAAAAAAAAGTAATGGAGAAAACTTAGTAGCAGTTCATGAGGAAAAGGCACAAGGTCTTTCGTCGACTGTAAGCTCATTTGCAGGGGACGATGCAAGGTGATGACTGTGTGGTAATGAGGGGACGATGCAAGGTGATGACTGTGTGGTAATGAGGGGACGATGCAAGGTGATGACTGTGTGGTAATGAGGGGACGATGCAAGGTGATGACTGTGTGGTAATGAGGGGACGATGCAAGGTGATGACTGTGTGGTAATGAGGGGACGATGCAAGGTGATGACTGTGTGGTAATGAGGGGACGATGCAAGGTGATGACTGTGTGGTAATGAGGGGACGATGCAAGGTGATGACTGTGTGGTAATGAGGGGACGATGCAAGGTGATGACTGTGTGGTAATGAGGGGACGATGCAAGGTGATGACTGTGTGGTAATGAGGGGACGATGCAAGGTGATGACTGTGTGGTAATGAGGGGACGATGCAAGGTGATGACTGTGTGGTAATGAGGGGACGATGCAAGGTGATGACTGTGTGGTAATGAGGGGACGATGCAAGGTGATGACTGTGTGGTAATGAGGGGACGATGCAAGGTGATGACTGTGTGGTAATGAGGGGACGATGCAAGGTGATGACTGTGTGGTAATGAGGGGACGATGCAAGGTGATGACTGTGTGGTAATGAGGGGACGATGCAAGGTGATGACTGTGTGGTAATGAGGGGACGATGCAAGGTGATGACTGTGTGGTAATGAGGGGACGATGCAAGGTGATGACTGTGTGGTAATGAGGCTGCCCAACAGCTCATGTGGAATTTTAGGTTGGATTATAAAACAGAATGTTCAGGGTAGTGAGACTCTTCCATCCTCTAGCCACTCCGTGGGGTACTGAGTTCTTACTCCTGTAAGGTGTTTGTCCCAGGGGCTGCATTTTTAAGGTATTGACAAACTAAGATATATTCAGAATAGAGGCAGAGCTGATGACATCTTAAACTGAATTTGAGAAAAAAAAAAACCCATGTATTTATTGGGAGAGAAAATAGAAGGAAATGGCAGCTATTTACAAATACTGGAAGGTATGTCATGGGGAGAAAATAAATAGACATTTAGGGGATGGCAAAGATAATTTTTTTTTTTTTTTTTTTTTGCGGTACGCGGGCCTCTCACTGCTGTGGCCTCTCCCGTTGCGGAGCACAGGCTCCGGTCACGCAGGCTCAGCGGCCATGGCTCACGGGCCCAGCCGCTCCGCGGCATGTGGGATCCTCCCGGACCGGGGCACGAACCCCGTCCGTGTCCCCTGCATCGGCAGGCGGACTCTCAACCACTGCGCCACCAGGGAAGCCCGGCAAAGATCATTTTGAAAGCATATTAATAGAGAAAAAATATGTTGTCATCTAGAATGGAACTGTTCAGAGTCTAAACAAGAAAAGGTCGGGAATGACATAGAGAAGGGTCCCATATGGACCAAACTTTCAGAGGCCTCTTGGAGACCAAATCTGTCCAACTCTTAAGATTCTTTGATTCTTTGAACCTCCTGGACTCCATCTTTTTTGGGGTGCACTACACAGAAGCATCACAAGTGGGAAATTTTTGTTGCCCCCAGTTACATCTGATCCTGGCAATCGATTTAGAAGAATCTAAGATGTCAAAATAATTTTCCACACTTACCGGATGACCTGGTGGCCCCATGTCTCCTACAGTTCCAGGCGGACCTCTTGGGCCAGGCTGGCCCATAAATCCCTTGTCTCCTTTTATGCCTTCTACGGGACCCCCTTCAGGTCCAGGGGGACCAGGCTCACCTGAATTTACAGAAAGCCTGTCAGTATTGCCACTCAGGGGGCTTTGCAGCTCCTGTCAGTTACCCTTTTGAATGAAGAGCAAACTCTGCACTTTATCGTTACAGCGAACATACTTTGCCTCGTGGGGTGTGACAGGATTGTGAATGAGATAATGCCAGCCAAGTGCCTGGCACAGGGCAGGAACTGCTTCTGCCTGATGATGGTCTGTTAGAGCAGGGTCTGTGTCTAACCCAGTACCTTATACAGAGTAGGAGCTCAATAAATATTGATGAATGGATGCATCTCTCTCTTCCAGGCTCATTAATTTGGTATGTACTAATTTTTCAAACAGGTCCCTCTGCCTCAACACCAACAGGCTTACTGCACCTCATGTGAGGACAAGTGGGCATGGGAAGACAGAGGAGACCAGAGGGGAAAAGAAGCAAGATGGTCACGAGAAGATTGAAAGACGTCAAATGTTACTTTCATTCTTTCATCGTATTTAGAAGTAGATCCTCTACCTGGGTTTCCTCTTCTGCCAGGTGGACCTCGATCTCCTTTTTGGCCAGGGATGATTGAACCAGGAAAGCCTGGTGGCCCTTGAGGTCCTGTCATGCCAATGGGCCCTCGAGGCCCAGCATCTCCCACTGGCCCTTTCCTGCCAGGGAGGCCCGGCAAGCCTGGGGCTCCCCTGTCTCCTTTGGCTCCTGCAAAGAAAAACGCCTGATAAGTTCCTGTAATGCCCCTATATGTGGTGTTATAGTTTGTGGTTATCCCTAATAATGTAGACACTTTGATTAAAGGTGTTAAGCTTCACAAGATATTTTTTTTAAGCGGCTGATAAAAGAGGTACAGGTCTACAAGGACTGGGTCTAGACTAGACTCAGTCCTGACTCCAACTAGCTGTTTGATCCTGATAAAGTCTCTTCACTGTTACAAGTCTCCGTTTTCTTATTTAAAAAATGAAGGTGAGGCCTCTTGCCTTCCAAGATGGCCCACACTCTGTCTATGGAGTGTGTATCTCCCTGAATAAACCTTCTTTCACTTTGTCTTGCTCTTGAATTCTTGCCTGCACAAAGCCAAGAACCCACACTTGGCGGCCATCCCAGGGACTCAGACATGACTTGGGATGTGACCATCCTCTCGCACCCCAATCTCTTTCCTGCAACATCTTTTCTGGCACGCAGTGCGGGGCCTCAAAGGCCATAATCTCGATCCGCCTATTGGGCTATGGCTCCCCTCTGAAGGGTGGCTGGGCCTTATCCTGAGCCATGGAGATTCGAGTAGCCCGTTAAGTGGCAGCTGACGTCGCCTGCAGGGTCTGGCAGAGACCAGCTCTCTGGCCGTGAAGAAGCGCACTGAGGCCAAGGCTTTTCCCCCTCAGTCTTTCTCATTCTCCTATTGCTCTATCTCTTCGGACGTGAAAAGATCCACCCAGACGACCACCAAACATCCAAATTAAGACTGCGCGGCAAGTAATTGACAACTTGGTTGGGTCTAAAGAACTCCTGCCAGGGGGCTTATCTGGTGGCGCAGTGGTTGAGAATCTGCCTGCCAATGCAGGGGACACGGGTTCGAGCCCTGGTCTGGGAGGATCCCACATGCCGCGGAGCAACTAGGCCCGTGAGCCACAACTACTGAGCCTGAGCGTTTGGAGCCTGTGCTCTGCAACAGGAGAGGCTGCGATAATGAGAGGACCGCGCACCGCGATGAAGAGTGGCCCCCGCTTGCCGCAACTAGAGAAAGCCCTCTCAGAGAAACGAAGACCCAGCACAGCCAAAAAAAAAAAAAAAAAGATAAAAAATGAAGGTGATATCTGACTTAACTCAGTTTTTTAAATATCAAGTGAGAGAATATACAGATGGAAAAGCATGGTGTAACCTTTAAAGTACTCTGTCCATGTAAGCCATAATCATTATTATCTGGTGATATTTAATTACAATGATATTATTCAATCACTGATAATTCAATAGAGCACTAAAAAGCTAAACTTCGGGACTTCCCTGGTGTCACAGTGGTTAAGAATCCACCTGCTGATGCAGGGGACAAGGGTTCGAGCCCTGGTCCTGGAAGATCCCACATGCTGCGGAGCAACTAATCCCGAGCCTGCAAGCCACAACCACTGAAGCTTGCGTGCTTAGAGCTCTGCAACAAGAGAAGCCACCGCATGAGAAGCCCACGCACCACAATGAAGAGTAGCCCCTGCTCGCTGCAACTAGAGAAAGCCCGCGTGCAGCAACAAAGACCCAAGCAGCCAAAAGTAAATAAATAAATACATACATACATTAAAAAAAAAAAGCTAAACTTCATGGCTGGTTTGTGCATTTAAAGTGTTGCCCAGACAAACCCAGAGAAAGGAACGACAAAGTTGCCATCCCCATTCTGTCCTCTGGTTACTTCTCCCCCATAACACAAACACTAGTCTGGAAGGGACAAATGTGGCGAGAGGTTTGGATTTACCAAAGAAGACCCTGCAAAAGGTCACAACTTAATACTAATATTTTTCATCTCAGAGAACTTTCAAGAAATTGTGCTTTGACATTCATAAATGGAAGATGTTGTATGAATTGAAAATAATCTCTCCCTCTTCTCTCCCATCTTTGTGTTATTCTAGAAGTGGTAAATGGCATGAAAATGGGAGACAGAAGAAAGGAAGAAGGACAAGTGAGGAGGGGGCTGGTGGCACAGGAAAGGGCTTGGGAAGTTATTTATTATGCAGGGAAGGCTTAGGGGGATGATGAAAATAAAACTGATGACTATTGAATATCTAGCCCTTTGTCTATCATGTTCTTTAGCTTTTTTTATGCCTGCAATTTATACTTTTAAAAGAAAGTATTTAGATGATTTCAGCTCTCTTCAAGCTCTGAAATGCTGTAATTGTACGACAGGGTCTGGCAATGGTCTGAGGCACCAAGATGCTGTCTTGAGTTGTATATTCCATGTCCATGAAGATGCTTCCTTGTTTTACAATATGATTTCTTTTGGGGATTTGGGAGAATTAAAACTAATTAAAAGGATTCATACCTTCCAAGTATCAATGACCTCGTCTCCATATTTATTTATCCTAGAGGGACTGAGGTGCATAATCATTTACTTTCATAATTAGGCTATTTGTTGTTTTTAAAGGCTTTTTAATTTAAGATTTGATCGTTTGGTATCAAATTTTATTTCCAATTAAATGCTAAAGTGTCCTCATTACACATGGTTAAACTGTGAGCTTAGCCTAGGAAAATGAACGGAAACTCCCCTTTTGACCATAATTCTAAAACTAGGCTATGAAAAGCCTTTATGTTCAGGAGGGAGGGAAGGGTCTGAGAGACGTGCAGACATTGAGCTCAACCAAAACGACTATCGCATCATCCAGAAACGGGAAAGAACGGCTCTTGTCTACTTTCACAGTTGAGCTGGTAGGTCAGAGCAGTTCCTGCCCCGTGGGGTTTCTCTGTAGCGTCAGGATACTCTTTGCTGGTTCTTTTGAGCATCAATAACCAGAAGCCGTCACTGGGCTTAGGCATCTTTGCTAATAAAATACTCCTACCTACAGGACCTACGGCTGAGAAGGGTCAATAAAAGGTGCAAATAATCTAGTATTTCTTCTGGCAGGTTTCTATGCAAAATGGAAAAAGTTAAAAGAAGCTGCTTATCTTATGAAACAATGGCATGAGAAATCCAGACTGGCAGTGTGTCAAACAAAAACTTGTATATTCTTTGAATGACATATTCAGTAAGTTGCCGTGTCTGAGATGCTGAGAGAGTTACTGGGAATCCCTGAATAAACAGTAACCTGAGCCACAAGCTGGCTCTGTGGGGTTGGAATCAGACCTATGAAGATAACAAAGTGGGAAAGGATTAGTGTTATTACTGCATCTCAGAACAGCAGGGAGAGGAAACTCCTTGAGAAGCTATCAATTCCACCTCCAACTTTTTAGGAGGTGATACATTTAAACCATGCTAACAACATCGAAGCAAATACAGAAGTCTTTTTCATGTTTAAAGACCTTCATGGAAGGAAATTCCAAAATTGGATCACAGTGTCTAGTTTGTTCATTTCGTGGTGATGGTAATAATGAAGCATTTTTACTTGAACACTAAGCATATACATATCCTATATTACCACTGGGACTTCTTTAATTCAGTATGCTAGGTTTATTTTATCTATCAGGCATATTAAATTAGATTCTGTCCTTGAAAATGTATATCACCAGGTTCAGGAAGGAAGAACTGCTCACCTTGAGGACCAGGTTTCCCTCTTCGGCCTGGAAGTGCTCCCAGCAAACCTGAAAGAGAAAATTTTGGCATTTTAATATTCTATACATACAGTTAATTTATATATACATATAAAAATGTATATGTATTTATATATATAAATTGTGAAACTGACCAATGTATACAAAATTTATTCCACTTGGTCAATTTCACCTTGGTTACAGAAAGAATTATCACACACCCAGAACACATTAAAGATCATCAGTTCTGTCAGGGAAGAATTTCTAGAGCCATGAAGGATTACAGTGACACTAATTATCCTACGAAAAATAAACTAGAGTATCCAAGATGATGAGCAAGCAGTACCTGTTTCTCCTTTTTCTCCAGCTGGACCAGGAATTCCATCACGTCCTTGATTACCTCTCTCACCCGCTGGTCCAGGATTTCCTGGGAATCCTGGAGGGCCTGGAAAAAAAAAGCCATTCAAAGAGAGGACTTACTTCCTATCAGTGGCCTAATGTGAACCCCAGATGTGTGGAATTCTGCGAAATGTGTTCATTTTTCAGAACTGAAGCTACATGAAGCTAAATTCACAGTGAAAACCATGGACAGGTTAGTGCTATCGTGAGGATTTTTCACTTTGGAATGTGTAGGTCAGCTGATCTTTGAATTAGATCCGTATAAATACCTAACCTCACTTTTCTGCATTGTCGTCTGGAGACTGGGTAACTGGGAGCTACCTTCTAAGGAGCAGTCATGGGTCAGAGGTACCGGTAGACAGGGATTCCAGCCTCAGAAGAAAATATGCTTCCCTCACAAAAGGGAACTAGACAAAGTACAAAAATGGAACCTGGAGGGCCTTTTATTCCTGGAGAGCCAGGGAAACCTTTGATTCCTTTAGACCCCAAATCACCATCAGGACCGGGCTTTCCTATAAATGAAGAGAGAGGGGAAGGAAAAAAAGAAAACCAAAAGATAAATGATTCCAGCAATGGCTGAAACAGTCAGCTCTTACAGTCAGCTGCGCTCAAGCTGGCCTTCAAGGGGCACTCCTGCGACAAGTCACTTCAGGCTGTTATTTCCCCAGGGAAGCACAGCAGAGACATGGCCAATCATCCTCAAAGGTGTGCATACCCCAGCCCCTTGGACCGCTCAATATCTGATTTATTACTTTAATTGGGAGCTAGCAGCAAAGCCACTGAACCTTTCCGTGTTTGAAAAGATAGTTTAAATATTGTCTTTAGGTAAGACTTGAAGCTGCAAACCAGTGGCTTAGCAGTTGTTTTTGATCAAAGTGAAAACTTCAACCCAAATAACAAGCAAATAAGAAAGCAAGCCAATGTTTAAACTGGAAACAGCAACAACAAAACCCTCAGAACAACAGTGCTATGGGTTAAATTGTGTTGCTCCCAAATGCATACGATGAAGTCCTAACTCCCTAGTGTTTCAGAATATCACTGCATTTGGAGGTAGGTCTTTATTGTCTTTTTTTTTTTTTTTTTCTGTCTTTCTTTTTGGCCATGCCACACGGCTTGTGGGATCTTAGTTCCTTGATCAGGGATTGAACGCAGGCCCCTGGAGGAGTCCTAACCACTGGACCACCAGGGAATTCCCAGGTAGGGTCTTTAAAGAAGCAATTAAGTTAAAATGAGGTCACCAAGGCAGTACCTAACACAATATGACTGATATCCTTATAAGAAAAGATTGGGACACAGACACACAGAGGAAAGACACCTGGAGAAGGTGGCCACCTACAAGCTAACGAGAGAGGCCTCAGAAGAAATCAACCCTGCCGACACCTGGATCTCAGACTCCCAGCCTCCAGAACTAGGAGAAAATTAATTTCTGTTTAAGTTACCCAATCTGTGGTATTTGCTTTGGAAGCCCTGGAAAACTAATATAAATAGAAAGTTGGACAACAAGCTAACATTTCAGGTCTTTAGGCTGAATTCATTGAGGCAGCGCCCTCGAAGTTTTGTTTACAGGAGGAGGTTTTTAGATTTCAGGTCACCAAAGTCGACTGAAATGGACTCCTTGTGGTTCATTTGCCGTTTCTTAGTGTCTTCGAATTTGAAGATCAGATTTGAATAAAATCAATTGTAGTACAAAAGCCTAAACTGCTTTCCATTTCCTATTCTAGGAGGCAAGGGCCATACCACACTTCTCGCTTGCAGCTTTTGGCTTGCAAAACCAGAGCTCACCTGGGTGGCCAGGGCTTCCGGGATTCCCAGGAACTCCCTCTGGTGCAGCAGGGCCCGAACATCCAGGTGTGCCAGGTGGCCCTCTACCTCCTTTCTTTCCCATGTCACCTGGCAATCCTGGATCTCCCTTAAATTCAGTCAAACACCTTTAAAATTCTCATATAAGCAGGACATGTGATCAGAATTAAGTATAAACTAGGTTGGTTTCTATCTATGTATTTATTTATTTAGCAATTCATGGTAAGTGTCTGCTGTGTGCTACCACCCTGATAGCTGCTGGGAACAGGATGGCTACATAATTTGTGGGGTGCAGTGCAAAATGAAAATGCAGCTCTCTTTAAAAGGACTTTTAAAAAGTAATTGAAGACAGAAATGGCAGAGCATTAAACCAAACATGGAGTCCTTGTCAGCACGGGACCTCTGTGGCTACACGAGTCCTGTGCCCAAGAAGCCAGGAATATAATAGTAACCGTGTACGAATATGTGATGGATACAGTCCCTGCCTTCGTGCAGCTTTAGAGACCAGTGGGAGATAGACACTAAATAATCACACACACAGATAATTTCAAATTGTGATGATTAACTCAGCGGTCAGAAAGAAATAGAACAAATGGATGTGTGTTCTTCATATACTCTGCATGCAGATAAATGTATGTCAATCACATGTAAAAAAAGAAACAAACAAAAACACAAACTTCCCATGGCTTAATATTCCTTAAATCTGTACTTCACTTTTATGATAAGCCAGAACATATGGATTTGATAGTAACTTACAAAATCTCGATGGTAGCTGACTAAGATTCATTATTCTGTTACTAAGATTTGCCAGCATGGTAAAACCAGCACATTTTGTGTTCAACGCATAGTTAAAAAAATTTCTCCTGTGGTTACCTATGAAAACTTTAAATGAAACTATTCATTAATTGAATGTGAATTAAGTCAAATATGATTCCTCACTCAGGAAAAATTTCAGTGGAAGGAGTCTCTTTCTGGTTTTCTGAGGACCTCGTTAAAAATAAAGGGCAAAGGAAATTTGTTTGAACTCCAAGTAGTAAAGGGTTACTTTTTCGGGTCTTTGTGGTTTCTAAAAGTTTTCTTTCTTGTTGTTTTACAGTTGGAGGAAATCTTTAGGAAAGGTGGTGTTTTATTGGCTCAAACGAGAGTCAGGGAGAAAGTCTCCTAAGTAATGATTTTTATACTTTTTGGAAGTCTGATGAAAAATAACAGCCTCCTTCTAAAAAAAAACAAAAACAAAAACTGTATCCAAACAATTTTCATTCGATTTCTTTGGATACAATAGGCTTCCCCAGGGATCCATGGAATCCCATGTGAAGAACCCCGCTTGTGGGAATTTCTATTAATTATTCTCTATCGCTCTAGCTCTGGCTCTTGTGTAACTGCTATATGCAGAAAGGATGGAAGAAGATAAACCTAAAAGAACAGCTGAGCCACACTGAAACCTTTGGTTGCTGCATGACACCACATACAAGGGAGGGCTTTGGCATCCAGTCTCTAGTTGACAGAGCACAAGCGCTGAGAACACTGTGACAAGATAGAAAATCTTCTGTGTAATGCAACGACAAGAAACTTTTAAAACTATTAAGAAAGATAAATGTATATATCTTAGGATTTTTTTTTGGTTTTGCTTTTTAATAATGCTCTAAATTTATTTTATTTTTCATCTTTTATTGTGTTTAAGAAGACAAGTATTTTTTATTACAAAGTTGGAACATTTATTTTTGTAAGCCTGTGTGAGATGAGTCTATAGCAGAGACTGGCCACTTTGTAGCACAAGAAAAACAAACACTGCCCTGGCAACTTGCATGGGCTTGTGATCACTACCTCCTCCTGGTAGCACACTTAAATTGCAGGGTTGGTTATGAGAAATTCCTTGGGGGTTGAAACTGGAGGGAATAAACTCAGAAATTGAAGTTGTGTGATAGGCATCCTTAGTTATAGAGAGAGGGGAGAAAACCTCAAATACCTGTCTGAAAATACAGTAATATTTTCAATTTTCTTTGCCCACAATGAATCCAGATACTTGTTGATATTTAAAGGGACTCATTCCACCACCAAAACATAAATACTTCAGTGGCCTATATACCTTTGGTCCTGGTGGTCCTGGCCTTGTACCTTCTGAATAACCTGGCTCTCCCTTATCTCCTTGGGGACCATGAGTACCTGGGAGGCCTGGTCTTCCAGCTAGACCTGGGAATCCCATAGTTCCCTTCATTCCTTTAGTACCTGAAATTAGGAAAGAAATCAGGTAAATCGGTAAAGGCAGAGATCTTGAAGGGTTCTACTTCTCACCTTTTCACAAACCACCTTTCTCCCAAGAAGTTGGTTTTTCAGAAGCACTGATGTGTCAGATAGTCTTTTTTTTTTTTCAATTTTTTAAAAATTGGAGTATAATTGCTTTACAATGTTGTGTCAGTTTCTGTTGTACAACGAAGTGAATCAGTTACATGTATACATATATCCCCTCCCTCTTGGACTTCCCTCCCACCCCCCCATCCCACTTATTAGAGAAATGCAAATCAAAACTACAATGAGGTATGACCTCACACCAGTCAGAATGGCCATCATCAAAAAAGATCTACAAACAAAAAATGCTGGAGAGGATGTGGAGAAAAGGGAACCCTCTTGCACTGTTGGTGGGAATGTAAATTGCTACATCCCACTATGGAGAACAGTATGGAGCTTCCTTAAAAAACTAAAAACAGGTAGTCTTAATGGATGATTTTTACACAATGTAAATGTTTATTTTGTTCTCACTCATGTTCTGGTTGCACACAATACATTTGTCTAGAAGCAAATCTAGTTGTTTTACACCAACTTTCTACCAAGTAGAAAACCAATATGACAACACAGAAAATCTAGAATTAGGACCCATCTTGAGGCTGTAGGCTGGTAACAGGACATTATGCATTACCTGGCACCCCCATGTTTCCCATGCTTCCTGGCACACCACGTGGTCCTGGCTCACCAGGATTCCCAATGCTGCCTGGATCTCCTCTGGAGTCTTGAGAACAAATAAATAGTCATACGCTCTGTGTAGTTCCTGGACATAGTAGATGCTCAATAAACACTTGTTGCTTGCACAAATGAATGAATCCAGCGCAGCCAGACCATCTGGTTTAGGTACTTGTTTAGCTGCATTTATGCCTTCAAATAAGGAAGGGACTGCTGACTCAGAAAATGTAAAATTAGAGAAAGTTAGATTTTTGTCAGCAGGCCTGGATTTCAAACATCAGAATCATCCTAAGACCAAAGCCAGCAGGAAAGAGGGGGCTCCTGTGACAATATAGTAACAGATTTTCAAATGCAATATGGAAATTTTATTACAATGCAATAAATTTCATCACAGATGTGGTCACGGGGAATAAGGGGCTACATTATTTGTTTAAAAAATTACTTTGCAAACTCAATAACTTGTTTAAAATAGAAAGAGGCAAATTTGAAAACCTCTAAAGCATTATCTTACTTTCTTCTAGGGTATATGAGGTTGTAATAAATTATAGTTTAGAATACATATCAGCTATTTCAAAATAAAATTTTGAGTGCAAAGCAGAACTTCATGTAGGTTAACATTTTTTAGTTAATACAGGCTGACTACAGTTTGGTTAAATTATAAGAAATATAATTTGGTTAAATTATAAGAAGCAAATTTCTGTTGGGGCAGAATTCATATTCTAGAAACACATTTTTGTTACATTTAGATCTAGGAAAACTCAACACCTGATATTTCTATTAGAGAATCAGCTATACCTGGTGATCCTGGTGGTCCAGGTGGCCCTTGGAGTCCTTTGAAACCTGGTAACCCTGGAATGCCTCTGTTTCCTTTCTCACCAGGCTTCCCTGCAAGTCCTAAAGTTAAAAACTATGCATTAAAAATACAGATTAGAATTTTATCAGGCTTATCCATGTCCTGATTAAAATTTTTGAGCTATTATTGAAATACAACATAGCATATTTGTTAAGAGTACGGGCAGATTTGGGCTTATATTTTATTTAAAAAGAAGATTAAAAGAGGTAATACATGAAAAGCATTAGCACAGTGCCTGGCATGAGTTAGTTCTCAAAGAACTCTAGCAATTTTCATAACATTTACACTTTGAACCACCATTTTAAGAACTAGTGGCCTAAATACAGCTGCTTTTTTTTTTTAAAATAATGACAGAGGATTATCTACTACTATTCTTGTCTGGACTATTTCATTCTTAATCCATTTATTACAACTATCATTTATTAAGTAACTGGTTTATGGAAGACACTATTTTCTTTTATTTATCTTATTTAATCTTCAGGCAACCTCAGTGTATTCTTGAGCCTTTCCAGATAGGGTGTAGGGATGAGAAAATTGAGACTCTTTAAGAAGTCAATGAAATAATATAGAGTCACACCATCAGTTAGTGGTAATGCTGGGACTTGAATCCAGTTCTGCAGGCTAGAAGTCTCATAAGTTTCCCACAACACCATCCTCCCTTCCCTAAAACATGGCTTTGATCACATTCTCCTGCTCAAAAATATTCATTGCATCTCTTTTGCCTACAGAGTAAATGACAGACTCCTTTCACTGGCCCTTGAAACATTCTACAATCTATCCACGGCTGCAGCCTGTGCCTTTTCTCGAGCAGATTCACTTCCCTTGGCTGTTTCCCTGCTTACATATTCATTCATTCACATACGCGTTGAGTACCTAATTAATAGACAGGTCTTGTTCTAAGTGTTGGAGACATAGAAAAATCAAGTTCTCTTTTCCCAAGTTTTTAGTGTTTAACTGGGGAGACAGCAAAGCAAAAAATGACCACCCAGTGAGATAGTTTCTGTAACAGAGTTGGGCACAATAGGCTACAGGGAAGAATTTTGAGAAGAGGGGATTTTTTTTTAAATTGTAGTGTGATTGCTTTACAATATTGTGTTAGTTTCTGCTGTATAGTGAAGTGAATCAGCTATAGGTATACATATATCCCCTCCCGCCTGGACCTCGCCCCCCATCCCACCCATCTAGGTCATCACAGAGCACTGAGCTGGGCTCCCTGTGCTATACAGCAGGTTCCCACTAGCTATCTGTTTTACACATGGTAGTGTATTTATGTCAAACCTAATCTCCCAATTCATCCCACCCTCCCCTTCCCCGACTGTGTCCACACGTCCATTCTCTACCTCTCCGTTTCTATTCCTACATCACTAATTATTAGAGAAATGCAAATCAAAACTGCAATGAGGTATCACCTCACACCAGTCAGAATGGCCATCATCAAAAAATCTACAAACAGTAAATGCTGGAGAGGGTATAGAGAAGAGGGAACCCTCTTGCACTGTTGCTGGGAATGGAAATTGGTACAGCCACTGTGGAGAACAGTACGGAGGTTCCTTAAAAAGAGGGGATTTTTTTTTTTTGCGGTACGGGGGCCTCTCACTGCTGTGGCCTCTCCCGTTGCGGAGCACAGGCTCCGGACGCACAGGCTCAGCAGCCGTGGCTCACGGGCCCAGCCGCTCCGCGGCATGTGGGATCTTCCCAGACCGGGGCACGAACCCGCATCCCCTGCATCAGCAGGCGGACTCTCAACCACTGCGCCACCAGGGTAGCCCAAAGTGGGGATATTTATAAGCTCAGTGTTGAAGAGCAAGTGGGAGCTAGCTAGATGGAGAAAGCATGGAGTGGGACAGAATTCTTAGGCAAGAAAATAACATGTGCAAAGGAGTGGTGAGTAGCAGGGAGTCAGAATATTTTCTTTTGTAACTTTTGGTTTTTTTCCATTTATATCCTTTATCATAACCTAAAAATATAGATCACTTAGTTTATTCATTTGCTTTGGTTTTTAAGGGGTGGCAAACAACCACCTGTGGGCCAAATTTGGCTTGATGTTGCATGGCTGGAGAGCTAAGGATGCTTTTCCTATTTTTAATGGGCTGTAAACAGACAAACACACACAAAAGAAGAATATGCAACAGGTGTCATATGTGGTCCACAAAGCCTAAGATATTTACTACCTGGCCCTGGATATAAATTGTTTACAGAGACATTATTGTTTCTTTCCCTTATTAAGCTGTAAGTTTCCTCATGACCAGAATACTACCTCTGCTTTGTTCACCTCTGTGTCTTCAGGACATAGTAAAAATGTCTAGTCATAGGTACTAAAAAATAATTGCTAAGTAAATAAAGGTCATGTGGCTGGAGAAGTAGGCAAAGGGCAAGTGATAAAGAAACCTGGATGCCAGTCAAAGAAACCTGAATTCTTTTTTTTTTTTTTTTTTTTTTTTTTTGCGGTATGCGGGCCTGTCACTGTTGTGGCCTCTCTCGTTGGGAAGCACAGGCTCCGGACGCGCAGGCTCAGCGGCCATGGCTCACAGGCCCAGCCGCTTCACGGCACGTGGGATCTTCCCGGACCGGGGCACGAACCCGTGTCCCCTGCATCGGCAGGCGGACTCTCAACCACTGCGCCACCAGGGAAACCCAGAAACCTGAATTCTTAAATCAAGGGGAGACCTGGAAAGATTTTAAGCCAAGAGTATCCCTTGCTCATCTGAAACCTACTCATAATTTAAATGCTTCTTCGTGGAGGCTTCTCTGTTTTAAAATTTATTTTATTGAAGTATAGTTGACTTACAATGCTGTGTTATTTCTGCTGTACAGCAAAGTGATTCAGTTATACATGTATAAGCTCTTTTTCATATTATTTTCCATTGTAGTTTATTACAGGATACTGAATATAATTCCCTGTGCTCACGGAGGCTTCTTTGACCACCCTGGTTCAGGTGTTTTCTGCTTTGCTCATGTCCCACAAGGCTCACTGCCAGTGGTACCCAGCTGGCAGCACAGTGAGAAGGCTGAGTATGGACTTTGGAACCACCAACATCAGTGTGAGGTCCATCTCTGCACTTCCTATCAGAGTGACACTGAGTAATGTGACCTTTCCATTTCCCATCTATAAAATGGGATGACAGCAATAACCTACTCCTAGGGTTGTTGTGAGAATTAAGTGAGTCAATATTTGTAAAGCTTGGAACAGTACCTGCATGTGGGAAGGGCTTCACAGGTCTTTGCAAAATAGCATAACAGTTCTTTTGTATTATTCTTTACCTTTTTGTACATATGTCTAAATCTTCCATGCAGACTCCTTGAGGAGAGGACGACTTTGCTTTTCATACCTTCAATAGCTCTTCCACATTTGCAGTGGAGTCTTTAAGTCAGAAACTCAGGCGAAAAATGAATCATATAGAAATTAGAGAGGCCTAGATAGTATGATCTTTTGTTGTGGTGGTGGTTCTATCTCTGCTCCTTGGTTGTGGGTTTGAAAAGCCAAAAGGAAACATGTAGGACAGCTTCCATGCACCTTGTACTTTGCTAGAAGCATAAAAATAGCATGTGTCCCTATATATTTTACAGAAGCAATTCTTTAAGTGTAAATTAGTACCCATTGTGCATTCATGATGTTAGAGTCAAATTTTAGTTTCTGTAGGCACAGATATGCTATTCATATTTTTTTTTAAAATGTTTGCAACACTAAATCATCTAGAATAATCCAGTGAAGTGGTGTCTGACAGTTTATGAAGACTGGACACTTGTGCCAGTATTTTTTTTTTTTTACATCTTGGCTTAGACCAGTTCTAGCAGAATTTTATAAAATTCATACTACTTTCTATTCTATTGTTAAAAATGTAATGCAGTCTTCTGTTTGCACCCAGAACTAAACCATCCCTTTGACAGCAGATTAAAGGGGGACTACCCAAAAGTCCTTTACTTGCTAATTTTCCTTTATAGAAAAAAATCTGATTCTTTTCCCAATGATTATCCTTTTATTTATTTATTTTTAAAGTTTGGCCCATTTGAGGAATAGCAAAAGGCCAGAATGGCTATTTTATTTTTATTTATTTAAAAAAAAATATTTACTTATTTATTTATTTGGCTGCATTGGGTTTTAGCTGCGGCACGCGGGATCTTCGTTGCGGCTCATGGGCTTCTCTCTAGTTGTGGCACGTGGGCTTAGTTGCCACTCGGCATATGGGATCTTAGTTCCCCGACCAGGGATCAAACCTGCATCCCCTGTGTTGGAAGGCAGATTGGATTCTTAACCACTGGACCACCAGGGAAGTCCCTGATTATCCTTTTTTAAGTTAGCAATTAGCTGGATTCAATCACTCTCCAGAACCCTGCTCCAATGTCACCTCTGTGAAGTCCCTCCTAATTCTGGGAAAGACAGCTATTCAGTCTTGCCAGCCTGGTCTACAGAACTCTATCCAGAATTTTTAAAGCAAATCTTACAATCTAACTTCTCAAAGTTGATTACAAATTATTCAAAACTTGATATGGTTTTGCAACTACAAACACATTTTTCTTTTATTCTTCCCTGCTATAGAAGTTTGATCTGCAAACATTTAATTTTACCCAGAAATCTTTTGTTTTATTAAAGTTACTTGGGGTTAGACTGGATCAGGAAGACCGCAAGGCAAACCTTAAATTTTGATTTGATATTGGCTGTATTGATCATATAAAAAAGCCTGTCATACAAAGTGCTTAAATAACTTGAAATAATTTGAATGGGTTTGAATTTGAGCTTAACAGCTATAGCCAACAAATAACAGCATTGTTTTGTTTTTTTTGTTTGCTTGTTTGTTTTTTGCAGTACGCGGGCCTCTCACTGTTGTGGCCTCTCCCGTTGCGGAGCACAGGCTCCGGACGCGCAGGCTCAGCGGCCATGGCTCACGGGCCCAGCCGCTCCGCGGCATGTGGGATCTTCCTGGACCGGGGCACGAACTCGTGTCCCCTGCATCAGCAGGCGGCCTCTCAACCACTGCGCCACCAGGGAAGTCCAAATAACAGCATTTTTAAGGCACTGATTTGTAATCAAAACATATTTTCTCTTTAGTAATTATTCTCCAAAGGATTCTGAGTATAAGAAGCAGTTTTTAGATGCAATCAGAAAAATTCACCCTAGCAGCTGACAGAATAGAGTTGAATTTGGGGTGGAGTTTTCTACTCCAGCCAGGGAAGTTTTTTATGTGGAATTTTCTAAAGGTTTAATTTTCACCATACTTGGCAAAAGGGGGCTTTGAGGCTTAGAATTTAAAGATTGGCTAGTGAAAATTTAAAGACAGCAGACCAAAATGCAGAATTAACTTGGAAATAAAAAGTTACGATTTAAGGAGGCAACATATTACTGTTCAAGGCACACAAAACCCAGTTCTAGTCCAGCTTGGTCACCAACTGACTTTGTGAGCTTGGGCGGGAAATTAAACCCTGGTCCTCATTGTTCTCTTATGTCAACTAAAGGGATTTTCCTGGATAATTTCTTAGTCCCAGAATCAGCTCTGATGTTCCGATTCTAAACGTAAGAACGTTTGTACCTTTGAGTCCTGGTTCCCCTTTGTCCCCGACTAAGCGTAATATTCCAGGAGGCCCTGGAGTTCCTTT
Organism: Phocoena phocoena; assembly: GCF_963924675.1. Classification (NCBI taxonomy): domain Eukaryota; kingdom Metazoa; phylum Chordata; class Mammalia; order Artiodactyla; family Phocoenidae; genus Phocoena; species Phocoena phocoena. The sequence goes on along the minus strand of NC_089225.1, from coordinate 103,945,840 downwards.
ATCTCCTTGTTCCCCTTTGGCACCTGGGGCTCCTCTCTCGCCTTTTACTCCTGGAATTCCAAAGCTCCCTAAGAGACAGACGTAACAACATCAGTTCCTTAATTCTTTAAAAGTTCATGAGGATTCAGAAGTTAACAGTGCTTTTACCATAAAACAAAACAAGACAGATAAACCAAAAAAGGTTAACAGGGCTGAGAACTGGATAAATAGTTGCCCCCAAACAGGCAGCCACATGAGGGTAGTTGTCTAAGCCTGTAGGGAGAAAATATGACTATTCAAAAGGGACAAAGGAATACAGAAAACTGCAAAATCAAATATAAGGTTTTCTCAGAACTACTTTCTCCTCAAAGAATAAAATATAATTTATTTTTCTGCTAATTAAATGAACATTGTTCATGCCTCCTGATAGCTGGAAAGATATTCTATCACTTACCCCTCTGTCCCAGGGTGCCTGGCTTCCCAGGAGGCCCCGGAGGGCCAATGTTTCCGGGAACCCCCATCATCCCAATCATTCCTTTTTCACCTATGGAAACAAATTAACACAAGGCAGCACATGCTGTAAAGAATGAGAAAAGCGAAATACTCCGTAAAATAAAATGAATTATACTTAGAAAGAGAGAAAGAGTGTTGAAAAAATGGTTTCTGTATACAGGAAAATAATCACACTTGTCTAGGGATGGGTCAGTAAATGGTCTTTTTTTACATCGTGGATGTGGAAGTTGGTAGCAAATCACACTTGTGGATGAGGAGAAAATATGCTGAAGGTTTGGAGCATTCCCTCGTCCCAACCCTTGATCAATAACTTTGTTATATTCCCTTATTTTACTTTCTTCATAGCATTTGTCGCTAGATGAACTTAGTTCTTAAATGTGTTTGTTATCGTGTTCCCCATGGTTCGAGGTGGAGTCTTATCCACCAATGTGTCTCTAGGGTCTGGAACGGTGATGGCATATGATAGCAGTTCAATAATATAAATGAAAGGTTAATTAGCAGATTAAGTTCTTATTCTGGACTCTTCTCTGGAGGAGAGACCAGTGAGGTCCTTATGCCATGAGAAGACTATTGAAATATTCTCTCCCAAACATATAAACCATAAAAAGTGATGAAATAAAAGAATTATAAGGGAATACTATGAACAATGACAGGCCAGAAAATCCAATTCTTAGAAGAGGCACAGATTACCAAAATTGACTCAAGAAGAAATAGAAAATCTGGATAGATCTATAAGAAGCAAAGAGACTGAATTAGTAATTTTAAAACTTCTCTCAAAGAAAACCCAAGCAAAGAGACTGAATTAGTAATTTTAAAACTTCTCTCAAAGAAAACCCAAGCCCCAGGTGACTTCATTGGTGAACTCTATCAATTATTTAAAGAATATCAATTCTTCACAAACTCTTCTAGAAAATACAAGAGGAGGAAACACTTCTCATCTTGTTCAATAAGATAGCATTACCCTGATACCAAAACCAGACAAAGACATCACAAGAAAACAGACCAGTAAGTATCCCTTATAAATATGGATGCAAAAAATTTCAACAAAATACTAGCAAATGTATTTCACTAGTAATATATTAACAAGATTACACAGCAAAAATAGTCATATTGTGGGTAATTGTGAAATTTGACCATCCCACTACCACCAGTTCCCAGCCCTCTGGCTCCTTGCAAATAACTCAGAAGAAAAACTTATACTAAATGAAAGAGAAGCTTAGAGTCAAAAGTCTATGCGGGTCTCTAGTTTACACAGCTACCTTAAAAGGAATATGTGGAAGAACAGAGAAGAAGAAAAACAAAAGCACATAAAGGGTACCTGGTGGCCCTAAAAATCCCGGATTTCCTGGATATCCTTTTGTACCAGGTGGTCCCATCTCCCCTCGATGACCCGGCATTCCTGGTGGTCCAGGTTCTCCAGGAAATCCTGACCTATCCAAGCCTGGAATACCTGGGTCTCCCTTTGGCCCCGTTTCGCCTCTTCTGCCTATATATGAATGAATGAATGAATGAATGAACGCACGATTGCTTTCCACACCAACTCCAGATATATTTTATGGCTGTAAATATTTAGCTCTGTGATTGTGGGCAAACCACAGACTTTTCTAATTGATAGATTTAGGTCCCCTTTTGTAAAATTCTAAGATCCCTTCTGGAGTTAACATTCTGTGTTTCAATGATTCATGAAGTAATGATAGTGTAGAATTTAGATTTATTTTCTAGTCCTGCAGGCACATCTTGGGAATGCACTTTCTGACCGTGGCGCAGTCTTTAACCGGCAGAATTCATACAGAGCCACTCACGTGGCAGCAAGCCACCAGATGCTTCTAGAAACAATAACAGCACCACTACAACAACAATTAACTTCTTGGCCAAAATTTTGTGAACATATAAGAAGTATAATAGGAGAGTCCTAAAGGATTTTTTACCCAGAAACAGTTCACAGATCTGGTTGAGAGGAGTGAAAAAGATGGTAAGTTTCCCATGACTGCCTAGCTTTCATAATTTAGATTTACTTTCATACCCTTTCTTTTATGTTGCCTGTAAAGCAACCAACTATGTATTTTAGTTTGTAACTTGTGAACAGATACCTTTGCATACATTCACTCTGTTTCAATAATAAGGATACATTGACCACTTTAATATACCTATGAAAGTATTGAAGATAAAAGTTATTTGAGAGTTTATATGTATATATATATATATGTAAGTATACACCTGTATATATCTTCATTGTTCATATTTTCTTGCATACAAGACACAAACCAATTTTACTGTAGCAACTTCAGGTCCCTTACTCTATAGTTGGTATTCACTGCAACAAGTTCGTGACAACAGGTTTTTGTCTCTGAAATCACTTTTCCCATCGAACAGTGGTCAGGACTTGTTACCGGGTAGTTCTCACATTAAGCAGCAAAACTCAAAGCAGGAGTCCCATGTCATCTGCCCGCCTGGTGACTGCTTTCAAGGGCCTCCCCCTACCTTGTTGCCCTTTCAATCCATTTAAGCCTGGAAGTCCTTGAGCTCCACTGAGACTTTCTTTGCACCTTCCTGGGGGGCCTCTTTCTCCAGGCGGTCCAGGCTGCCCTGGATCCCCTGCAAAATAGAGTCCAAGAATACAATCGGGTGCCAAAACCCAGGGTCCTAGTATTGCTATCCCAGTCATTCTCTTATAACTTTCCCCCCTGAATCGAACTTAGAGTTAATACCATTGATATGTCTTATAGAGGGGACACTCATTAAAAAGGAAAGAAGGAAGAAAGAGGGAACAAAGGTAGGGCAGCAATGGAATGGAAATTTGAACGGAAAGTTAATTAAGGCTCGCACGTTCAATTTATTGAGCTCGAAGTTTGAGAAGAGTTCTTGACCCCTAGAGCACCTACACATTCAACGTGCAGCATTTTAGCTGAGCTCACAGTGGAGAAAAGCAATCACACTTGCTATTTTACCTCGTGGTCCATCAAGCCCTCCAGTTCCTGGAATTCCAGGGAGACCTGGAAGTCCAGGGAGTCCACTTTCTCCCTTTTCCCCAGAGTTGCCTCTTTCTCCTGGCAAACCTGGTGCTCCTGGCTCTCCAGGCATGGCTAGCCCTGGTTCTCCCTATAGCACAGAAATTACATTAGTTTTACTGTATCATGCTTTCAAATCCTTATCGACTATTGACCTGTCTTTAGGGCTATTTACGTGAAAACAACGTCTCTGTGATGGAGGTTCTATGTCCCTTTTGTACAGTCACCACCATTCCATCCATTTTCCTTTTTCAATTGTAGTTGCTGACTTTTTAAATAAAACTGTGCTTAGTAATTCTTCACAGCCTCCACTTTTTAAGAAGACTGTGGAATTTTCTGTAAACAGTCTAGATGTCTCTCCTTTTGTTAGTTTTTCTCATAGATATCCACGTCTGTTTCTAGAGTTTTCCCATTTTAAGTACTCTCAATGTTTCTGAAGATTAAGGAAGAAATAGAGAGGCAAACTGGTCTTCTTACACCTTCTATTCTCCTTTCTAAAGGGGAGTGATGGTTCAGAGAAACTTTTCAAAATGTCGGCATCTTCATCATCTACAAATATATTGACAATTTCTACACACAGAGCATCCTAACTGGCTGACTGACTGCCCCTCCCCTCCCCTCCCCAATATCAGTCTGAATTTTAATTCTCAAAGACCTTGACTCCTGGGAGGCCTGGCTTTCCAGGTAACCCTGGCTTTCCCATTTCTCCAGGACAGCCTGGTGATCCTTTTGTTCCTGGAAAACCTTGGTCTCCTACAGAGAAAAAAATAACAAAGGTTGTAAGACAGGTCTTAAAAGATTCTGAACAGTAGCTCTTAGATATTTTTATGAAAGTTTAAATGATGAGAATGCCAACCGCTAAATTAGCACTTAAAAAACGTCAATTCCAAATCAGATTACATTAGTTCCCAGTTAAAAAAATTACCTTCTCCACTCTTGTTGTTTAGCACCACTAAAGTTTGACTGAGCAATTCTTTAAACCACTGATACCAAATGACCATTTGGGTGCCTTTTTAAAAAGTGTATTTTGCATACTGTGTACAGCCAAATGAATTTTTAAATGTGTCTATATATCTACGCAAGCATGACCCAGATCGAGATATAAAGCATTTCCAGCGTCCAGGTAGCCTTTCTTTTTTTTGTTGTTGTTGCGGTACGCGGGACTCTCACTGTTGTGGCCTCTCCCGTTGCGGAGCACAGGCTCCGGACGCGCAGGCTCAGCGGCCATGGCTCACGGGCCCAGCCGTTCCGCGGCATGTGGGATCTTCCCGGACCGGGGTACGAATCCGAGTCCCCTGGATCGGCAGGCGGACTCTCAATCACTGCGCCACCAGGGAAGTCCTGGGTAGCCTTTCTTAACATGGGTTGCTCAAGAGAATTACTTCCTAAAGCTCTATAATAGCCACTGAACATTAACTTCTCTTTTACTCATTTATAATAGGAGAGTTGAGAAAGGAGTTAATACACATCTTTTTCTCTGGTCTGTGGTTCAAAAGAGGAAAGCCTGGTAGAGCAAGGCTGCGTTCAGAGAGTTCCTTTGTGCCTCTAACTTGACCAATTTCATTTATTTATTTATTTTAGCTGTGTCGGGTCTTAGTTGCAGCACGTGGGATCTTCTTTGTGGCATGTGGGCTCATAGTTGTGGCATGTGGGCTTCTTTGTTGCGGCATGCATGTGGGATCTAGTTCCTTGACAAGGGATAGAACTCAGGCCCCCTGCATTGGAAGCACAGAGTCTTACCCACTGGATGACCAGGGAAGTCCCTAATTTGACCAATTTTAAATTCACAGTTATTTCATGGGATTCATTAGGTTCAACTGGGAAATTCTGAATCTCCACTTTCAAGAAGCCCTTATGCTAGTTCTGTTTCCCATAGTTTACAGTCTCCTTCCAGAAGGCAAATCCATAGGGTTACAAGCTAGGATGCAATGTCTCAAGGCAGGGTCCACGAAGCACTTGGCTAAAACATGGGCCAGGTTGCATTACTTCAAGATCACTGGGAAGAAATCTAAGAAACTGGAGTCAAAGCCATTCTTGGGACCATGTGAGAAATGTGATTATGTTTTCCATATCAAATACTCATAAATTGAGATCAATATTCCTATATTTGGGCAGAACTGATGGGTGATAAACATTGCTGACATATTAATGTAAGAGATGAAGCACCAAAAAATGGATTATATTTGGATAAGCACTTTGAAACAAACATGAAATTATCATAAAATCTGAAGTTCTATGGGACATCCCAGGGACTGAGATTACTCATATGCCATCCTGGACAGGATTTTGATGTATGTGTCAGCAGGGAGCCTCAGGTTACTGTTTGGGTTCTTAGCATCTGGATTTCTTTGGAGTGTTTTCCCGCTTTGATGAGAAACAGCATTTTTCCCTAAAGGAAAATAACTTCCGTAATTTATTTGGGAGTATATAGGGAGATCAGCTGTCTGTGATTTAACAGTTTTTTTTTAATTATAAAAGAAATGTATAAGGTGAAGAAATGTGTAAATGTACAAAGTACAGGCATTTATTAAGAAGAATAAATTCCTCATAACCCCACAATCAAGAAGAATCACTATTACATTTTAGTGAATTTCCTTACGTTTTTTTCTGTGTACTTTAAAAAATATGACTGCGATGAGATTGCATAAATCAATGTGAATTCTCCCTTTTTCGCTAAAATTATTGTAAGGTTTTCTTCCCATTTAAGACTGGTGGAAAACATCATTTTAAAGGATTTAATGGATATTTCCTATATTATTCATTATATGCATTTATATTTTATAAATATCCACAATGAACCTTATGTTTAAAAACTTTTTAAAATTTACCCTTAGGTCCAGGAGGCCCAGGGAATCCGATTCCTGGAATTCCTGGTTCACCATCGGGCCCAGGAAGACCCAGATCACATTTTCCTGTGGATCCAGGGATACCTTAAAAACATGCATACATTTACATCAGCGCCTTCCCTTTATCTTGCCTTAAAACAAAATGTTTGTTTCTGGGTCATCCCAGACCTTTTTGAAAATTAAGAAATAATAACCCCACCTTCCTCTCCCTTTCTATGCAATAAGCTAATCATTAGGAGGTGCAAATAATTTTGAAAATATAATTTAACTCCTAAAAAGAAATATTCTCGATATCTTGAACTATATGTCTCCCTCCATCAATGCAAAGTTAAGTTTTAGATGATGTTGGCAAAGAAGCTAAGTTTTCAAATGAAGAAGCTGTGGGAACTGTCCTGATTAAACACTAGCCCACATTCCTTGCTCCTCCACCAAAAATCCATGCAGATTGTTCTGCATTCCAACTCCTCTTAAGTAATGGTAGAGATTCTGTTTTCGAATCAGAAGTACTAACAGGAATAATCTGGGTAACCTCAAAGGACAACAGCAAGTCTCCTGTCTGTTGGCTTGTCCCTTCTGGCCTGCACTGTTTTTTTTTTGGAGCCAGTGACTATATGCTTTCCTTAGAATGGGAGAGTTATAACTAGGAGAGTCAGGGTGCCATCTGATGCCATGTACCAGATGTGGCAAAGGGATACTCACCAGGTGGACCTTGGGGGCCAGCACGGCCTGGGGCTCCAGGAGGTCCTGGGGGCCCTGGAACTGGTGTCAAAACACCGATTTCTCCCTTAGGACCTTAAGAAAATTTGCATCATAAGATTGGCGTGCATATTGAAGCTTTTCTTTCTTCAGAAGGGAAAAACACAATTATAAGGGGTTCATAAACATACCCTAAGGAATATAAAAACTAATCTGCTTCCATAGGCTTCAAAACTGGCTTAAAGATGACCAGCTCATAGAAATTCCACTGACAAATACATGGAAGCATCTACTATTGTCTAAGCCTTGTTTTAATTAAGAGCCCAACATGCTGGTCTATTAAAAGAGAGCCTATTTTTAAAAATATTGGTAATATGGAATTCAGCCTAACGGCTGGTGAATACTAGTAGGATATTTATTTATTGGGTGACTAGTTTTCACAGGAAGGCAGTATGGTTTATTGGACAAAACATGAAGTGAGGCCTAACAAGTTGATCTGGGCTTGAATCTTGGCCCTGCCTTTTTTTTTTTTTTTTTTTTTTTGGCGGTACGCGGGCCTCTCACTGTTGCGGCCCCTCCCGTTGCGGAGCACAGGCTCCGGACGCGCAGGCTCAGCGGCCATGGCTCACGGGCCCAGCCGCTCCGCGGCACGTGGGATCTTCCCGGACCGGGGCACGAACCCGCGTCCCCTGCATCGGCAGGCGAACTCTCAACTACTGCGCCACCAGGGAAGCCCGGGCACGTTTTTTAACATAAGTTCCTCATGTGTTGAGAAAATAATGCCTGTGTCACTGGTAAAGATTTGAGATAACATTCTGACCACAGTGGCCAATATTAAAAACATGTTAGTGATCAGTATTGTCCATATATTCATATATTTATAGAAAGAATAAGTTTACAGTAATGTGATGGGGAAAATTTGGTAATAATATATTTTATGACAGTGGAGTCCTTCACTAAAAATTCACATTTAGAAAGAACAGAAGAAGATTTGAAGATGGATTAGAAGGGGGCTGAGTAAACTTTTTCAGTAAAGGACCAGATAGTAAAGAATTTAGACTTTATGGTCCAGGTGGTTCTCTGTTGCAATTACTCAACTCTGTTATCCAAGTGTGAGAGTAGCCAGGAACAATCTGTAAATAAATGAGCGTAGCTGTGTGCCAATACAACTATATAGACACTGAAACTTGAATTTTATATAATGTTTACATGTCACAAAATATTATTCAAAAGTTTTTTTTCCCAATCATTTAAAAATATAAAAAACATTCTTAGCTTGGGAACTATACATGAGTGGGAGGTGGGCTGGATTGAGACTGAGGTCTGCCATGGTTTGCCAATCCCTGGATTAGAATAGCAGCCTCAAAGGTAAGGTGCAGAAAAAGATACACATGTATGAATAATCACAAAATAAGCTTTACATATGTGTGTGGACAGAAATGCATGCATACAATTTATAATATACTGGTGACCCTTGAACAACACAAGTTTGAACCACGAGGGTTCACTCATTCGCGGATTTTTTCAAGAGTAAATACTAGAGTACTACATGAACTACAGATACGGAGGAACCACACATAGGAGGGCTGACTCTAAGTTATACACGTAGAGCGTTGCCCGTCCTAACTCCCGCGTTATCTGAGGGTCACCTGTATGTGAATACTACTGGGGATACTGCACTCAAAAATTTTATTCCTGGTGAGGGATGCTATAAAAAGATTTGGAGACCAGTGGTTTTTTGGGTCTCTAAAGTGATTTTAGAAGTAAAAAAGACCATGGTAGCATTATTTGTTTAACACTGTCAGTAACATGAAATTCTCATCTTTCGCCATGTTCTCCACCACGGATAAACATTGAGGTTCAGATCCCTCCTGAATCCCGCAAGTACGTTCAGTATACGTGGATCCCAAAATTAACGGGACTTTATTATCAAGACAACTTTTCTTCATTTGTCTTAGATACTTTGAAGTTTTCTTTAGAAACCATTTATGAGGTTATGAATCAAAAAGAACAAATTTGCAATAACATGAGTGGGCCCTGGGCCCAGGAAGAGGCTTCTCAAGATCAATCCTATAGGTTTTTGCCTTCCCTTTGTTTATCATAGCTAACTTCCACTCATGTCTTAGGATCTGTTCACTCCGTTTATTTACATCAGTAATGGATATAGACTGTTCCTAGGAAATTTCAGCTGTACAGCTCAGTAACAGGGAAAAAGAGGATTATCTCTACCATATTCTACGTGTTATTTCCCAGTGTCTACAAGTTGACATCGTCTATTTACTAGAAGCATGTTTCTATTCATTAGTCTTGAGGGAGTTTCACTAGCGCTAGGAACCATCAACCCACTCCACAGGAAAACAGGACTGGAAAGAAAACTAACCAACCGGCTTCTCCAGGTGGTCCAGGGGCTCCAGGAAGTCCTTGGGTGCCTTTTGGACCAGGCTCTCCCCAAGGTCCATAGTCTGATGGTCCAGCCGGTCCTGCAGGTCCTGGGGACCCAGGGATGCCAGGATCCCCTGGAAGACCCTGGTCTCCCTTCTCCCCACTCAGGGCCTGTATCAATAGAAGTACGTTTGGTTAGTGATTCATCCAGTATCCCTTTACACAGGCTAACCTCACCATGAATACGAATACCAGTTAGGTTGTCATGGAGAAGATCCTGAATTAAAAAGCAGTTGTTACCTGAAGGGCGTTGTTCCTAAAATAATAGCACTGAATGATGTCTGTTGTTTTGCCCTTTGGAATCCAGCAACATTTCATTAACTCTCTTGAGTCCCACTTAAGGTGTCCTACAATGGGATGCCACATATGACAACAGCCCCAAAAACTTAGCTCAAATTGGCCAACAACTCAAATGGCATGAGAGGTGACATTCATGTTACCGGCACATTTCTAAAATAAAACCAGTACAGCAAACTTTAATTCAATTGGTTTTTCACCAGGTATTTTTATTATAAAGGAGATATTCTATCTATAGTAATTTTTTTCTTATAAAATTTTTTTATTGTTCATTCCATAGTCTGTCACTTTGAAAATGAGTTGTTTATTTTAAAGAAGTTGAATTTGACAAAATAATCGAAGTTCCCCTTCTTCTCCAACATGGCCCCAAATAATAAATTTGACTGGATTTTTCATTGTTTAGTGTCAATGCGGGACTGAGCAATCCTTCTTTTATAATTGCAGGGTGTAAGACTCAAATCAGTTCCTTGATTTTCTCTTACTTTCTGGGACTTCTTTACTGGAACTAATAAAAAAAATTAGGGCGATGCAAATGGAAGCATCACATGAACTGTCTTGATATTAGACCAAAAGAGTTCCCGACTCCAGCCCTCTTTAAGGATAACTGCCACTCTGGAGGGGCAGCTGACAGTTTGCCAAAGAGAGTCTGAAACATTGGCCCTGCTAGCTGCTTCCACTCAAAAAGCATTTTGTAGTTAAAAGGTTTAGGAAAGTCTGCATATCATATCCACAACCTGGGGAGTCACTATTCATATTCTCATACTAAAGGGTCTGTGAGTGAATCTTTAAATTTGTTTGACAAGTTTCTCTGCTTGAGGTGGAACCCTTTGTATTGGACGACACTGATTAACCCTGGGAGAAACTGGGATTTCATAAAACAGGCTGGGCAGCATGCCTTGCAAACTTCTCAGATACATGCGATAGGTTCTCAGCCTCTGCCTCTATGACATTTAAAAACAGATTCTGGGGATGAAGTGAGAGAGTGGCATGGACTTATATATACTACCAAATGTAAACTAGGTAGCTAGTGGGAAGCAGCTGCATAGCACAGGGAGATCAGCTGGGTGCTTTGTGACCACCTGGAGGGGTGGAATAGGGAGGGTGGGAGGGAGATGCAAGAGGGAGGAGATATGAGGACATATGTATATGTGTAGCTGATTCCCTGTGTTATAAAGCAGAAACTAACACACCATTTTAAAGCAATTATACTCCAATAAAGATGCTAAAAAAAAAAAAAAGATCCTAGTAGGAACCTCTCACTTGAACGTGTGAGAGATTCCATCCCATGAAAAGAGACAGAATTATATAAACTTAAACACGGTAAATGACAAAACATTTACCCAAATGACAAAACCCTAAATATTCTGTCCTCTTATGCATTTATTTTTACTTAAAAGAATGAACATTGTCCCCCAAATGTTGACTAAAACTTTCCATTATTAATCATTTTCTGAACTTCCTTATAAACTCATTTGATACAAATGTGGAATTGTAACTTGTGTATGAAACAAGGTCATTATCAATGTAGAATTTTCTATGGGCTAAAAAAACCATGGAGTGCTATTATTTTTTGTCAAAATACTATAAATATTTGTTCGGGTTATTACTGCTCATTTGAAGATGCCTCATCCTGCAGTTAAAGGGATGAACTGTGCTGAATGGGCAACAATTTTTTGAAAAGAAATCATCTGATGTCTTAACTTTAGAGCCCTTCATTCAGAGGGAGGGTAATTTGAAAACAGTGTCTAGATACCAACCGGTTCTCCCTTAGGTCCTGGTAATCCTTTTACTCCCGGAGTTCCAGGAATTCCATCCAAGCCCTTTCTTCCAGGATGTCCTCGGAGGCCTGGATCCCCTGGGGCACCCACTTGTCTCTCTGGCTGAGATGCTTCACCTTTTTCTCCTTTAAGTCCCGGATGACCCTGATCACCCGGGAATCCCTAGGGTGGTACAAAAATGAGCCTACCTTGCATTTGGGTACAGTTCTTGTGTCAATATTAAAAAATGTCAATAAGAACTTTTCAATTTCAATGAACATGGCTTTTTTTTCCAGACCCTTTCTTTGGCCCATAAGTAAAACTTCAAGCTTTTTGGCTTTATTTTTTTCTTCCAAAACTATAAAAAAAATTCAATTAGTGTAATTCAATGCAATATATATACAATAATATAATTCAATATGATACAACCTTCACATAATTCAGATTATGTTAGAATATTGGTAAATTTCAATATGCATCTATGGATAATTTGATTTAAATATATTTATCCAAGTATAACTTTCTGATTTAAATTTTTAACAACTTGATTGATGTATAATTTACATATTATAAAATGAATCTTTTGTAAGAATACAATTCAATGATTTTTAGTAAATTTACACATTCATGCTACAATCACCACAATCCAGTGTTAGGATGTTTCCACCACTCCTCCAAATTCCCGCAAATCTATTTGCAGCCCATCCCTGTTCCCAGCCTCAGCCCCAGGCAGCCACTGATCAGCTTCTGTCTCTGATGCCATTTGAAATGATTATAAATTCATTAATTCATTCACTTATTCTTTCGCACATCATTCATTTATTCATTCAATCAACAAGTATCTACTAAGTGCTTTACTATTAAGTGCTCCTTGCCAGGCACCAAACTGACAACCTATATGGGGTGCAACCATATTTCCAGAGGGCTCCATTTTCCAAATTGAAAGTAAATAAAGCTTTAAAACCATGAAATCTTACCGGAAATCCTGGAAGACCAGTGCTTCCTGGGGACCCTGGGATTCCTTTAATGCCAGCTGCCCCTTGTCTTCCTGAAAGCAGTAAATTATTAAGTATACATTGAACACAAACTCTGAACAGCCAGGGTAATGCAGTATGTGAAGAAAATAGGATGTCTTCTTCTGAAGAAAGAAAATTTCTTTATTAAAACACACAGTGCAAGGTAAGAATGGGAGTAAATAACTGGAACAAGAGATAACATTCAAAATAAGAACTCTTAAATTTTAGCTTCCTAAAATTCTCGTCTTTATAATTTTAAGGAGACACATTTATTTCTTCTAATGGTAAAAGTAATGGGTGTTCATTGTAAAAAAAAATACAGAAAGAGAATAAAAATCACACATACGGGGGCGGTGGTGGTGTGATGAGTTGGGAGACTGGAATTGACATATATACACTAATATGTATAAAATAGATAACTAATAAGAACTTGCTGTATAAAAATAAAATAAAAATCACGCATAAATCTACCACCAGATGACAGTATTTGCTAAAATTTTCATGTGCATTACTCATAAAATTTTATATCCATAAATGCATAGGACTCGTAATACACTTTTCTGGAATCATACTGTACATATGTCAATAAATATGGACTTATAGCTTCCCTTTAAATGGCTGCATGGTAGCCTATTGTATGGGTGAACCATCATTCATTCAGCTAACAGCTATTTTTAGACATTTAGATTGTCTTATTCAACTTTAGTTGTTGTAAACAATGCTATGATAAATACCTCTGGATATTTAGTTCTGCAAATTTATCCAAAGATTTACTTTACAATAAATTGCTAAAAGTGTAACTGCAGGTCCAAACAGGTACAAATCTTTCTGAGGCTTTGTATATCGGTTGCCAAATTGCGTTTTATTGTATTATTTTATACTTCCTCTATTTAACTGTCTCTGTAAAGAGGATCCCTTTAGAGGATCTTTTGGATGGATCTCAGGTCAGTTTATTAACAAATGTTTATTCAGATTTTTTTTTTTTGCAAGATTTAAGCCAGGAGAATTTTTTGTATAGTAATCCAAACAGTTTTACTGCTTATGTATCTCTTTGAGCTATACCTGTAGTACCTCAAATGTAGGAAAACCAAGGAAAATACAGCAATGCAACTGGTTGGTTAGCAGCAGTGAGCTGCCCGCCTGCATCACCAGCCTTGGGCCAGAGATCGCTCTGGGGATGTAGGAAAATTATGATGGCTTTCCTTTTGTTCTTTACCTTCCTCCCTTCCTTTTAGTTTTTGTTTTAACATTTCCCCCAGAGACTTGGGCGTCAAATAGGTGCTGTATGAAAAACACTGCCCCCTGTTCTTTGCCCCATCCTTTCCTGTCAGGCTTGTCTCAGGGAGTCAGGGGGCAGTCACTGCAAAGCAACTAAGGCCTTCATGAAGAGGTGGGTAGGATTTGAGGGTGACAAAGGATCCCTGCCCTAATGCGTGTCCTCTACTGGCTGGCCACAGTGCTCGCAGCTGCCACCATGAGCCTTTCTTCTTTGGACTGAGACCAAGCCTCCCGGAAGACTCTGTGTCAATGCAAATGTCTACTGGATGGTGGTAACATGCAAACATGCTCTTATCTCCAAAGGTAGAGCTTTTAGCTCTTAGCTCCAAAGGTAGAGCTTTGGATTAACCTGGCTCAAAGGGCAGTGCCTGGTACAGCAATTAAGGGGTTCCAGTGTAGAAGGCGGAGCATGTCTCCAGAGGACAGTGTCCGGACTGGGGTCAGGCGCTACCACTTATTAGCTATGTCATCTGATACCTCAGCTTCCTCATCTGTTAAATGGGGTTAATGTAACACTTAGCTCTAGGGTTGACATGAGGACTAAGGGATGGAGGCACAGAAGACATCTAGAACCATGCCTAGGGCACTGAGCAAGGGCTCTGTAACTTGAGAGCTCTTATTAGTTAATGAGAAATCATTTGAGGATGGTGTCTATAGACCAAGGTGCTAATGGCAGAACCTAGATGGTGTGTGATACCACGTGAAGGCCCTGGGTAGCCAGCAGAGTGGCACAGGGGCAGAGGAACCCAACTAATAAAATAGAGACTTTTTCTACTTCAAGGCTTTGTCCATGGTCATTTGTATGACCAGGGAAGGGGAAGGTAGGAGAGCTGAGGCAGAGACAGCCTGGAGCAACAGCGCTGAGGTGGAGAGTTCTGGTCTGGCACAGAGGTCGACAAGGGAAGCGACATATGCTTTATTTAGTCCTCAGGATACTGGCCTATGAAATGTTTTTTCCTTCAAAAGTTGACGGCTAATATTTTTTTTAAAACATGAGATTTCAGATAAAAAATCCCAATTTTATTCTTCCCATGAAAAATTGGAAGATTTATTAGCACAGAGCCTAAAAGGCTGCCAAGTAACAACAGGCTGGAGTTGAGTGCCTGATGGCACCTCCCCATTTACTGCGTAGCCCCTTCAGTTTACTGAAGTCCTCACCACTCCTTATCTTCCCCAACACTGGGGCCACTGGCGAACTTTGTTATCATGCTTGTACGGTTAAGAATAATGTGAAATAGTGCATGTGCCCATGATGATATCAAAAGGGGGAACATGAAAAATTAGACTGAGAAGGGTCATGTCTCTTGAAAAAAAGAATGGGAGACAGTTTCTTGCATTTTTTTTTTTTTTTTTTGGCCACGTCTCTCAGCCTGCAGGATCTTAATTTCCCAACCAGGGATCGAACCCTCAACCCCCTGCAGTGGAAGCCCAGAGTCTTAACCA
This sequence comes from Phocoena phocoena, assembly GCF_963924675.1. NCBI lineage: Eukaryota > Metazoa > Chordata > Mammalia > Artiodactyla > Phocoenidae > Phocoena > Phocoena phocoena. The sequence goes on along the minus strand of NC_089225.1, from coordinate 103,930,565 downwards.
CTGGACTGCCAGGGAAGTCCCAGGGGCTTATTTCTTTATGGAAGAAAAAAGTGGTTTGTGTTTGGTATGGCTGCTTCACTCCTCCAGGTTACCAGCTGGTCCCCTGTAGAAAAGTGAGTTTACAATTCCTGGATAACACAGTGGTTTGCTAGAGTTCAGCAACTAAGACGGAATAAGGGGAAATGCCAGCTTTTATGGGATTTTTGGCTTCCTTTATGTTAACAGAGTATGTTTCTGAAAGTCTCCCTCTAAATTCATATAAACCACATCCTGACATCTAGCAGTCTGATGCCTTTTCTTCCTGCCCAATGAATCGACCCTTTCGGTACTTGAAAAGATACTTGTGTGCAAATTGTCTGTACCTGGGAATCCTTTTACGCCATCTAACCCCGGCAATCCTGGGGGGCCTGGAGGCCCTGGGACACAAGGACACTGTGTGCACAAAAGGCCTGGCTCCCCTGCAATGAGAACACACTTGCATCACTCACAAACCCATGCCGAGTCCTTAGAAAGGACATATTTTCGAACCACACGATCATTCGTTACGCCTAAAAATTTTTTCATGTAGTGAAAATCATTTAGGACATTGTACATATTAATAAAAACATCATTCATCTATTATACCTGCTTACTTTATCTGAGCTTATTTTTTGCGTTCTGAGAGAGGAAATCCCAAGAGCCTAGTATTAAATATTTACTATTTCAGTGTTTCTCTCCTTGAGTGCAGGCTACAACCCACATACTAGGAAGAGCCAATGATTTATTGCATAGGTGCTAAATAAATGATTCATTTCCAGATAAATAAATACCGTTAGGTAATCCTTTTGGAAAAGAAGCCGTCTCTGACTGTCTGCTATTTTGGGGTCATTGTTGTCTCAGGGAAATATAAAATCAGTGATAATAAAGATGATGAGAATGGCTTATTCTAGTTGAGAAACATCACTGATTGAACCAACCTTTGGGCCCATCGACTCCCGGGATTCCTGGAGACCCTGTATGGCCTGGAGGTCCACCATCTCCAGGGGGACCTCTGCGAAGAACAATACCACCTACAAAGAGAAAACACCAAAGCTAGTTTTTTGTTTTTGTTTTTGTTTTTTTTGCGGTACGGGGGCCTCTCACTGTTGTGGCCTCTCCCGTTGCGGAGCACAGGCTCTAATCGCGCAAGCTCAGTGGCCATGACTCACGGGCCTCGCCGCTCAGCGGCATGTGGGATCTTCCCGGACCAGGGCACGAACCCGTGTCCCCTGCATCGGCAGGTGGACTCTCACCACTGCACCACCAGGGAAGCCCGAGTTTGTCATTCTTAAAGCAGCTTTTCAAGAAAGCTGTTCCCAGTCTTCCACATACATCTGCTATTATAATGGTACGGTCAATAGTTAATTCTCTCCAATTGTTGTGTTCTATGATCTAATTTTTGGTCTTGCCATTTCCAATATAGGTTGAAGGCAATGCTGATGAAACTAAATATGTACAAACAATACCTATAGCTTCCCCCAATTTCAGAGCAACAGGTAACAGTGGAAACATTTAATTTGGATGGAATATGTATGTGTTATATTATGTCTGTTCCATTATGAAAGAATGCTTATTTTGTGATCCAGTTATCTGTGTCTTTAAGTTGAATGGGTAGTTATCTCTGAACAGTAAAATCTACTTCCACTTATAAAACAAATACATCATAGGGATGAAATATACAGCATGGTAACTATAGTTAATAATACTGTGCTGCATATTTGAAAGTTGCTAAGAGAATAGGTCTTGGAAGTTCTCATCACAAGAGAAAAATTGTAACTATGTATGGTGACAGACACTAACTAGACACTGTGATGATCATTTCATAATATATACAAATATTGAATCAATATGTTGTACCCCTGAAACTAATATAATGTTGTACATCAATTATACTTCAATAAAACAAACTGAATTTAAAAAATAGAAAAAAAGTAAAATCTTATGGCACTTTTACACTTAACGTAGACTCATGTATACTTTTACATTTATACATTTGTAGATACTTATACATTTTCATATTCATTTCATATTTAACTCAACAAATATTTGAGTACCTACAATGTTCCAGCCCCCATGCTGTATGCTGGGCTTCAAAGAGTAAATGAGACACTCCCTGACCTCAAAGAGCTTTGAGTCTTATAGGGGAAACTGACTCAGACAAGCAATGTGGAAAATTCTATGATCAGGATAAACCTGAGTGTTATAAGAGGTAGGTGGGCTCAGTGAAAACTTTCTGCAGGACTTTGAAGCTCCAACAGGAAGGACAGATAGGTGTTGCTTAGAGAAGAAAGGGTAAGAAACAAGAACAGTCTCTGAAGGGCGAGGGAGCATGGTGCCTTTGGAGCGGGAGCTGATCTACGGCAGGCGCCCTGTGGGCCAGATCCTGATTTGAACATTCCTGAGCTTCGTGAGCTGTGCATATCAGGCTTGTCATGGATAAAATGAGGACACAAAACCTACACCTGGAGAAAGACTTGGAGGGCTAGAAGTTGTTCAAACCCCTGATATACAGTAAAGTATTTTTGTTGAGTTTTGCTTTGTTTTCCATAGATCCACTCCATAGCTTAACAGCTTGTTCTTAGACATTGTCTTCTGTTAATAGGATAATTTCTTAGATTGTTGTTAGCCTAAAGGAAAGCTTTTATTTATTTATTTAGGCCGTGATGTGCTGCTTCTGGGATCTTAGTTCCCCGACCAGGGATTGAACCCAGGCCACGGCAGTGGAAGTGCCGAATCCTAACTACTAGAACACCAGGGAACTCCCTTTATTTTTAATATTGCTCATATAACTAGACACTTAACTGAATTATTTTATTACTACTAAGAGTTTTCCAGATTATTCTTTTTAATTTTCTATGTTTATAATTATATTGTCTATAAATAATGTTTCTTCCTTTCTTAAAAATATCACTGATGCATGGAAGATTCTTAAGGCTAGTAGGAGGGTTGGGTATAAAACACAAGACCTCCCAGGAACCTGCCAGGAAAGGCATGTAAAAATATATAGAGCGATCTGTATGTTCCTGAGGTTCTATATCCCTATCAGCCACATACAGAATGCTAAGTGGCTCTATCAGGGGATGGAGAGAAAAGGATAACTTCATCAGAACTTCCAGGTACCGCTTCAGAGCCTCTGGGCTGCAGCTGGTTTCTGACCCACTTTTCCTGGCAGCATCTTGCTTTGGTCCATGTTGCACACCTCTAGCCTCCTGTCCTGGGGCTTCCCTGCTGATGACAAGCCACAGGATGCCCCAGGAGCCATGCCAACACAGCCTGGAAGTGTGTGTCTGTGGGGGGATGTGGGTGGGGATGGTAGGGTGTTAGTCCCGTCCTGTGGGGCACAACCTTGACCCATGCGAAATAGGGTCTGGTGGGGAAATTCTTGCCTCTTTGTCTCCCCAGGAAAGATTATCCTGAGACGAAGTTATACAGCTTCTTGGAAGATAGTCTCCAGGGACTGAATGAGCAGTTGCGCTTGGCCTAGGCCAACTTGATAATGGTCATTCCTTCCCTGCTTCTCTCCCCTTGTCCCTGTTTCCTGCTCCACCCTCTGTGGGAACTCAGGCTAACACCGGGCTGCGCTTGCAAAGTAGCCCTGCCACCGTAGCTGCTTCCACAGAGAGTTAATAAATGAAACTCCAGTGGAAACATAACTCCTACGGTCCACACTGAGGGCCAAGCCGCGCGTAAGGTTCATCGCCCCCGATGGGCAGATCTCTGTCACCGGGCAACGTACGCAAAAGGGCATCTTTACCTGGTGGTCCTGGAGGTCCTGGCAACCCTGTAGGGCCTGGTGAACCAGGACAGCCAGGGGACCCGGGAAGCCCCACTGTGCTCTTTCCTGGGGGTCCTCGCTCGCCTTTACTTCCTTTTGCTCCTGGTACTCCAGGGGCTCCTTGGAGGCCAGGCCTTGATGACCCTTGGAGAAAATAATCATTTATTGTTTTTTAGATGTTTCCCTGATTAATATACATTTGTTTTTCAATTGCAAAAAGTGATATATTCTTATAAAAGTTGTACAATTGAAAAGTATATAGAGCATATAAAAGTGAATTATCTGATGTCCCTTATCTGTGGCCTTGTTAAACTATCACAATACAGCAGAGCTCAGACCATTCCATTTCAAGAAGATAATTTATGTGACTTATTACAAGGGGCTGAAACAGAGGTTGGGATGCACTGTAGTCTCTTGATTCAAAAGGACTTCAGGAGAAATTCTTCAGTATATGTTATTTTATAAATTCTTTTTATTAGAGACTAAAAGATGCCTATCTTTCAGGGTCTCCAATGAGAAAGAGAGGAAATTGTAATTGGACTCTATTCTTGCCAATCGTCTTAGTTATATTAAAGGGTACCCTGGGGGAGGCAGGCATCTCCTGGGGGAGAAGCCATGCCAGGTGATACAAAACCCCCTTCTTCTGTCCCTTCTAAGATGACCCGGATGTGAGAAGGGCAGTCTCAAATCTCTGCCTCATAGTTAAGAATCTCTGCTGAGAAACCAGTGGGGGTAATATCCGATTATTTCTGATTATTGAGCTTGAAGATTTTGGCCTAAAGGCTAATAATCCTTCGGATTGACATCTGTTTTAGAGCTTTTTAATTTTCACTTGCTGGCTTTTTAAACCATTCTATTCATTACTTGGAAGGAAGTCTTTCTTAATATTTGGTCAGGCCTTTAAAATCCCCTTTTGCATCATTTCAACTTCAAGAAATACCTGCTGTTAAGAGTTTGGTATATATTTTTCCACGCATATGCAAGAACACATAATATTTATCCATTGATCTTTTTCTTTTGCAATAGGGTTATAATATACATGTAGTTCTTCAGTCTGTTTAATTTTAATTCATTTTCAAAATTATGAAATAGTTTAAATATACAGCATAGTACAGAGAAAAATATAGTCCATGGCAGGGCTTACTAAATCTTTGCTATTTTGTTCTTAGTTTTGTCTCCTTTACAAAATGACACATTACGGTACGACAGTTATAACTGAGGCTACGGTGGTTGATCTTTAACCATCCTTGATCCTATTCTTCCTCTCTCAAGAGGCAACCACTCCAATGACTCATGGATAGTTTTTCCACTTCACAGAATTGTCTATGTACCACAAACAATATATTTTTAAAATTAAAACTTTACACAACAGCTGTAATCTATGTGTCTTTAGGCAACTTGTGATACACTATGAAAACTATCATTTTAAGCAAGCTAGTTGCCATAAAATTATTGTTTTTCTAGCTCTGTGCCTCTTCTGAGTTTCAAGCCTTCTGCTCCTTACACTGAAGTTACTGTCTTACACTTAGTTAAAACTACTGAGAAGTAAAAAAGAGCATTTCTTTATTACTTTGTGTCAGTTTCCCAGTTTCCACTCCCTTTTCCCCTGCAGGTCACAAAGTTAAGGATTAAGAAGTTGGAAACACTTGTATGTCAATTAATGAAACATTTGTCTTACGTAAATACTGTAGACTCACTAGAGAGCAGTGTGTTTTCCATTTAATAGCGTTTCTATTGGTATCCTGAGAAACATGTACGTACCAGGACTTCCAGGGGCTCCAGGGGGACCACTGGGACCTGTGAATACATAATAGCAATTAATTGTTTACAAAGATGTAAATATTCCCTCCCCCTGGTTGTTGAAATCTTGGATGACGATATAATAATAATATAATAATACATTTTTCATACTTTTTCTCCACTCTCACAGAGGTAAATATGAGAAAACTTCACTCATTTAAACAAACTCTAAAGAAGAAACTAAGTTCATCTTAGATGTCTAGCACTCAAAAAGGGGGAGGGAAGAGAGACAGGGGTAGGGGATAAGGGACATGAGCTACTATGTATAAAATAAATAAGCAGCAAGGATATATGGTACAGCAGAGAGAAATATGTATACCTGAAACCAATATAATATTGTAAATCAACTATACTTCAATTTTTTTAAAAAAGTAAATCATGCTACTTTATCATCTTCAAATAATTCAACAAGACACTTCCTAAGAGTTGGCTCTGTGTTTGGTATTTTGCTGGGATGATTCAGATGCCAGAATATTAAATAGCTGGAATTGTCAAGAATATGAGTTTGGTCTGGATCCATCTCCGATCACTTATAGCTGTAACACTACATAGGGCTCTAATTCTTTGATGTATATGAGTGATTTATAGTAAGCATATCAGATTTTTAAAAATCCATGTCTAATACTTATCTGTCCATTTGTTTAAGTACACTGAGACTTTTACCCCTCTTAAGTAAAATTCTTCTTTGAAATCTTATTTAAATCAATATTTTCCTAGATCAGTGGTTCTTAATCCTGTTGCACATTAGAATTAATCTGGGGAGCTTTAACGATCTGCCAGTATCCAGGGCCCTCCTCCAGGCAATTAAATCAGAACCACAGGGATGGGACCTGGACATGGTTCTTATTTAGCAGTTCCTGGGGATTTTAATGTGTAGTAAGAGATAAGAGCTATTAGCCAGATCTTTGCAATCTATCAAAAGAGATAGAACGTAAGTAAATGTGACTTTAATTCATGATGCTGGAAGTCAGAAAACCAGGACTTCAGTTCCTTCTTGTCACTATTTGTGTGGATTTGCTCAAATTATAGCTTTTCAGGGACTCCATTTTCTCTTTTGTATCCCACTGAGATTGCTGGTTTCGGACACTCCCACCTCCTTCTCTCCAGTCATGTTTGTGTCTTCCTACCAGACTTGAACGTTATGCTTTCCTACATAAAGATAATTCAGTTACCTTCTACTGTATACCACCTATGGAATTTTCTTATGAAAATTAGGAAACACCAAAAAATATCACCACCTATGAACATTAGGAGACCTCCCTTCTCCTCTTGCCAGTTCTGGGTCTGTAAACACATGCTATACATTTTGCCTTGAAAGAAAGACATGGAATGATCAGCAAATGCTTTAGGAAGAAATTTATTCTCACCCTGTGGGCCAGGAGCTCCCTTGGGCCCTGGTGGGCCTGGAATTCCTTCATCTCCCTTTTCCTGGTATGCATCATAATATTCTGTCTTAAAGGAAAAAGAAATTAATAAAGAAAAAAGACGGCTATTTATGGACAGCTCGCCAAATGCAATTACTTCAATTTCTTCTTTTCTGGCTACAATGATACTTTCCTTATTTTCCTGAATTCATAGGTTTATGTCTCAGAAGGATATGGCAGTTAAGTATATGGGATGGATACATTTAAAAATAAAAGTTAATCTGGTATCATGATATCATATATTTCATGGTCTTTCAATTAGAAATACATTTTATGATGTGGCCCAAATCACACATACACATTTCAATATACATATACATATCTATATATGTGTGAATATGTATACAGAAATGAAAGTTTCACAAAATAGTGACTTCTTACAACATATGATCAACTCTGATATTTTTTATTCTATTCGGTTTCACTTTTTAAAAATGATTGTCCTGAGGACTAAACGTATTTCAAAGTATATTGGGACCTACACATCAAGAATACTTCATTGATTGTTTCTTTAAATTTCAGGACACTGTTGACCTTCAGACAAAGGTTTCCTCAGTCCAAGGACTATTACGTATTTCTTTTTTTTTGCGGTACGCGGGCCCCTCACTGCCGTGGCCTCTCCCGCCGCGGAGCACAGGCTCCGGACGCGCAGGCTCAGCGGCCACGGCCCACGGGCCCAGCAGCTCCGCGGCACGTGGGATCTTCCCGGACCGGGGCACGAACCCGTGTCCCCCGCATCGGCAGGCGGACTCCCAACCACTGCGCCACCAGGGAAGCCCGACTATTACGTATTTCTGAAGTGATCAGTGGACCTACTGCTGGTCTCCTTAACCATCTACTTCCAAAGCAGAACTTCCTCTGAAGTTAGCAGAAGCTGCAGAGTTATGTGGTATTGAGCATGAGAAAAGAAGATAGAAAGAAGATGGAAGTATAAAAGTTTTGTAAAAACTTAGTTTTTTCATACGTTGCACGGGGCCAATTAGTTCACTGACTTGTTTAAAGAACAGGTAACTAGAGCTTTGTGGTTAAGCGGTATAAAATAACAAGAAAGAATCACTACTAATCATAGTACTAATAGTGTAATAATCTCCTCCATCATAAAAGCCGTGAAGACATGTGAGTACCTTCCAAGTAAGTACAAGAAAGAATCACTACTAATCATAGTACTAATAGTGTAATAATCTCCTCCATCATAAAAGCCGTAAAGACATGTGAGTACCTTCCAAGTAAGTACAAGAAAGAATCACTACTAATCATAGTACTAATAGTGTAATAATCTCCTCCATCATAAAAGCCGTAAAGACATGTGAGTACCTTCCAAGTAAGTACAAGAAAGAATCACTACTAATCATAGTACTAATAGTGTAATAATCTCCTCCATCATAAAAGCCGTAAAGACATGTGAGTACCTTCCAAGTAAGTACAAGAAAGAATCACTACTAATCATAGTACTAATAGTGTAATAATCTCCTCCATCATAAAAGCCGTAAAGACATGTGAGTACCTTCCAAGTAAGTACTTTCACAGAATAGCCTCTTTCATTTTCCCAGCAACCTCTTAAAAGTATCTTGGGATTACTTGCCATCTGAATCATTTGCTTGTAGTGTAAAGAGGCTGATTTCTGGGACCCTCCTCCGGTTACTGAGTTGACTGACTCAGCCTGAAGGGTCTGAGAACTGCGTTTGTAATAACACGCACACACACTCCCCCAGTGACTCCTTTGCCACCATGGAGGAGCTTTCTGTCACACCTGCACAGTCACACTGAACGTGAGAACCGCCGTCTTTTGAGGCAGGAAAGGAAGAGGCCAGACCTCAGAGCCTGGGTCTTTTGCACTCATCTCCTTAAGCTGCAGAGTCACTCTATAAAATGTAGCCACCCTGCAGTCAGGAGCTGACAGACATCAAATCCATGTTCACGCCGGGGAGGGGAGGAAACAGCCTGCCGCTAAGGAGCATGGGCTGGGGTCATTGGTTTTTGCTGGTCCTGTATTCAACCCAGGGCTGAGCTGCTGCTGCCTCACAGTGCAGGGCTGTCTTAATGGGGCCCAGCTGGAGACGGCCACCCTGCTGCCCAAGCAGTCCTCCTCTGCTGCCTTCCTGCCCTACTTAAGGGCAAGGGATTACTTACCTTGGGCCAGGCCTGATTAGACAAAGGTTTTCTTCTCTACAGCCCAGGATGGGCATGGCCAGTGCATTCCAGGGACCAAGTAGGACCAAAGAAAAATACTTGTCCATTATCAAATGGACAAATAATGACAACAGCTATTTCTTTTGCCCCGGTTTGATAAAAAGGTAAATACTGTAATCTCTATCATAGCAGTCAATAAGAGACAATGATTCAAAATTTCCTTGATATTTTGAAAGACTTGATCAAACGTGACCTTAAAATGGTCTTTAATTACACTTACTGGACCACGAAATCCTGGAGGGCCCATGTCTCCTTTCCACCCCTATGTTGGAAGACAGTTAGAAATTATGAGCACTTTAATCAAAAGTATTTACATGTCAGGTAAACTTAGAAACCAAAATGCACAGGTAAACAAATCTATGCTAGAATTGATGTTTTTTCTATGAAATGTACAAACCAAGTTAACATGAAAGGGATACTACTTGTGATTATCTTCCTGGAGGGCCATATCTGAGTCAAGAATCTTATCTACAAGGTCTGGAAGAAGTGGCTCTTGTTCTCTAGGTTTCTTCCACATCACTCCCTTCAAAGGATGTTTGCATCATTGCGTGCTCTCCTGTTCCCACCCAGAATAGAGGCACAGGGAAACCAGGCTGTGGGTTGTAGGCAATTCCCGGTGTCCCAGCTATAATCAACCTCCTTTCTTACCTACTCAAGAGGGCATTCCAGGATTCTACTGGAAACGATATTAACACAGGATAAAAATCTTGAATCTGCATATATACCTACCTACGAAAACTATTTGAAAATATCTGTAACGTGTTGTCAGAAACAATGATGTGGAATATGGTCCACAGTTAACTGATGATGACCTTTCAGTACATCGTGACCCAGGTTGAGACTCACGGGGACCAGCCTACCCTTGACCTCTGATGACCTGTAACTTCCTCCAATCGCAGGTCCTTTCCAGCTTCTTCCTCAGGGAGCTGAAATCTCAGCTGAGATTTGAGCTGAAATCTCACTCGTCCTAAGTCAGCTTCTACTACAGAGGACAGGTGCAATATCTTTCCCCTTCAAGTGTTCAAATATAGTTGCCACATCTCTTGTTTCTTCTTAACAAATAGGCTAAGATGTTTCAGTGAGCTCTAATTGCAATTCCTTGTACCGAGTTTCAGGACGTGTGGGGAAAGGGTGACCAAACCCAACCAATTAGAAAAGCTGAAGATAGATGTTAGGAAGGGAATTACCTTGATGCCATCTTCGCCCCTTAACCCAGGGAAACCCTTGCTGCCTTTGGCTCCCTACGGAGAACAGCAAAGTGCGTAGGTCAGAAGACACATTGATAATCAATCTCTTCTGTAGGAAGCAAAGTGCTTTAAACTCCTTTCGGGAAAAAAAAATGTGCTCAGATGACCTCTCTCCACAGTGAGGGTGTAACACTATGATTCTCAAACATAATTTTTAAAAGCTATACGCTTTTGGTTTGCTTAAAACTACGTAGTGACTCTCAAAAACCCTTTTGTCTCATAGGACCGACACTTTCACTATATTAACGGGCCAAGTCACGTCTTTACCTCAGTGCCAGGGAAACCGGGGGCACCATCTTTTCCAGGCTTTCCCTAAAACAGAAACAAAACAAAAACACGTAACTTAATAAATATGGGTAATTTCAATAAACATGAAAAATGAAATGATATGATCATCTCTTGACCTTAGGCAAGAAAGCCTGACTGAGGTTTCCCCCACTTATTAAAAGGAAAAACTATTAACCACAGAACAGGGGATGACCTTCTCTTGCCGGGGAAGGCAGAAGCCAGTCAGAATGGGAAATTAGGGAGGGTCACTGGAAAAAGGAGAGGATACTAAGAGCTAAGCTTAAACTAGAGTTAACACTACCCATCAAAGCTTAGAAGGAAAATCAAGGAAGCACTGAGCAGAGAATCGAACAGGAAAATCCAGAGAGAGGGAGGCATTCACAGTCTATTCATTTGCGGTGTTGGCAATGCCCTGAACTCCAGATGTGCCTATATTTAAATATATGTATAAAAGGTATTTTGCAGCATTCAAACAGACAGGGCTTTTGGGATTAACTATTATGATAAAATAATAAATGATATGATAAAATTAAAAATCATATTAGTTGAATATTTTTTCTTAGAAAAAAATATATTCCCAGCGTATAATTTTTAGACTTTTAAAACAATATATGTGTTTAAATCTTTGCAAAATAGAGCTGGGAGGGAGAGTGAGCCTCTGTTGCTTCTACATTCTCCTCTTTTTTTACCCATCACCCCCTATATGGATGAAGATCGTTTGTCAAAGAAGAGAATGAGGCTGATACACAGAGAGGAGCAGAAGTGAAATGGACAGAGTCCTGCCCGTTTCATTTCAGGTTCAGAAGTCCTTGAAGCTTGTTTTAACCTTGAACTTCTCAGATACTTGAACAAATAAATTCTAACTCCCAAATTTTAAAAAAAAGTTTAGAAAATCTAAGCTAGTTTGAGTTAAGCACCTTATATTCACGACCTCAAGAGTCCCGAGTACTTACTAATTTAGGTTGCACATGACACTGAATTTCCAAACTCACCTGCGGGCCTGGTTCTCCAGGAGCACCTTTTTCTGATCCGTAAGATTCTCCAGGTGGCCCCTGTATTAATGAGAGTTAGGTCAAGTTTTGTAAATTATTGATTTTTGACTTACATTGATTTTTATTAACTTTTCCCTTCTATTAAAATTTTTGAAATGGTGGGTTATCTGAGAAGGACATCTTATTTATGAATATTAATTTAAAAACAGATGCTGGAGATAAATCATAAGATGGGTGCCATTGGGTACACGTAAAACAGTGCAGGGATTTCAGCTAGAAGTGGCCATAAAATAATTCTAGTATTTACGATCTCTGCGGTAAAATACTACCGTGCTTTAGCTAATATTAAGATTTAAAGGTAGATCATACATCAAAATATGCTATAAGGTTCTGCTTTTTGTTTCAAGGGAACAACATGATTCTTAGTGACCTACTGAGGGTCCAGGGCGTCCAGACTGGCCCATGGCTCCCTGGTCTCCCTTCTCCCCCTTGAGGTCCTGTCACAAAAACAAGTTAAGGTCATTACAAACAGATCAAACAAGATATTATTGACTATACTTGGAAAAGTCCTCTGTCTGTTCAATGGATTGGATTTTCAAGCTACTTATATACCTCCTGTTAACACACCACATTATGAATTTTCATATTTTGAATTTTATACCTGGGAACCCCCTGAAACAATATACAAACTTTTTGTGTGCTATATTTTATTTATTTTTAAAACTGACGTATAGCTGATTTACAATATTATATTAGTTTCAGGTGTACAATGTAGTGATTCAAGATTTTTATACTCCTTTTATAGTTACTATAAAATATCGGCTCTATTCCCTGTGCTGTACAATATATCCTTCTTACAACCTTTTCTTTTTCTAAAAAAAAAATGAAAGTCTCCTTTAGATCAAACTGTATTAAACTAATTTAATTTTGAATCAGTTTTCTCTAAGCACAATTAGATCATCTCTAATGCAGTTTACTTTCATTTTTAATATGCTGAAATTATTTTCACTGAGATCAACTATTCTCTGAGTAAATGTTACAACGAGGATTGAATTCATTAATTAGGTTTGTTTTGCCCTTATCACATTTTATTCCTATATTGTGAAAATATAATTTTCAAAATCAATTTTTTCCCAATGTGAGTATCCTCCTGAGGGCATCATTTTTATAAATAACTCAATTTTGTCCCCTGGGTCAAATCTTCCAGATCTTGCTTTTGTCAAAACAAGATTTTTTCCCATCAATTTTCAGCCAATAAAGCTTTAGACTTTATTAAATATACTTTTGTTGATTAATTCTGAAAAGTTCAGTTATTCTCCTCAGCCAATTTTTTTCCAGTCTTCAATGAGAGTTAGTATTTTGGCCATATAAAACTTCACCATGTTCTGTTTTAACCCTTCTAGTTTTGTGTTGATAATTTCTATCATTAAAAATTAATTATATTGAAAGAGATGATTAAGGGATTTCTTTTGGGGGTGATGAAAATGTTCTAAAATTGCACATGGTTATATCTGCATAACCCATGACTATACTAATAGCCACTGAATTGTACACTATATAAGTGAATTTTATGGCATGTGAATGATATCTCAATAATGCTGTTAAAAGTTAATTATAATGAAAACCCATGTATTTTATTCTTTAGAAGGGTGAAAATTATGGTATGTGAATTATATTGCAATCAAGCTATTATTAAAAACAATTAATCATAAGTTTAAAGGAGAAGGATGATTTATGTTTATTTCTTAGTTAATCCACAAGAAAATTGTTAGCTTCCCCCTCACTCCCCATTCCCCTTCCCAGACATTCCAGGATCAACCTGGTGTCTAGGATTGGTGTATGATGCTGGGATGCACTTCTTCTGAGCATCTGATTCAATTCCATCCTCTGGTCCTTCTAGCTACCCCAGTGTGGGAGCAAAAAGCACATGATAATGTCAAAATAACGAGTCACAGTGTCCTTGGAGAGGAGTGGGGGCCACATTGCCTTGGGGTTATGACGGCAGGTAAAAATGTCCCATTTGGTTATGATACTGCTCTACCCTTATCTTTAGGTCATTGCTACCCAATTGCATCAGAGCCACACACCATTTTGCTACTGTTTATTCAAAAATACTCACCATATACCCACCCTATGTTAGCAACAAGGAGAGGGATGGGGATAATGGGTGAGCAAAATTAGATCTAGGCTCTTCCTTCAAGAATGTCAGGAGAGGGCTTCCCTGGTGGCGCAGTGGTTGAGAGTCCGCCTGCTGATGCAGGGGACGTGGGTTCGTGCCCCGGTCGGTCCAGCAGCAGCTGGGCCCGTGAGCCATGGCCGCTGAGCCTGCGTGTCCGGAGCCTGTGCTCCACAGAGGGAGAGGCCACAGCAGTGAGAGGCCCGAGTACCGCAAAAAAAAAAGAATGTTGGGAGTGGCTTGCCTTGTATCTTCCCCATTTTATGTTTTCTAGTTCTCAAGTAAAAGATGGAGCAGGAATAAAATCCAGAGGCCCAGGTTGGCTGAGCTGGGCTTAGGTGACAGAGCTTATAAAAGAGGTAAGGGATCAAAGGACCTCATCCCAGAAAAGGGAAGGTGCAACCCTAATAATAAAATTGAAGAGTTACCGTTCTGTTAACCAGGCCGGTTAGTGTCACGATAACTGTTCCTGGTGGTCCGGGCGGTCCTGTTAATCCTTTCATACCCTAAAGACAAACACACTCAGGAATAAAAAACGAAGCTTGAGAGATCTACGTTTCCTCTTTAGTTCTTACCTGGGAAGATAAAGCAAATGGAACCTGAGACACAGGAAATACTTGCGTTTCAATGTGACTTAATGAATACATTGTGGAAGTTGATTGCTAGGGAACTTAAAATATCTTGCCCACAAATAAACCACAGAATTTAAATTACCCGCTCTCCTTTTTGTCCTATCACTTTATCGCCCATGTGACCCTGTAAGAAAAGACAAAACCAAATTATTTTTAAAAAAATGAACATGAATGTATAGTCTAAACCCATTAAGGTTCAATGTTTATAATTGAACATTTATATTTTAATGGTAATGTTAGTATTGTAAAAGTTATTTTAGCTATTTCTCGGAGTGGAATGGCAACACGTTTCTTTTAAAAGTAGAGATCTTGAAGCGCAGAAAGCTTAAGGCATTTACTTAATAGGGCAAGTGATAACAGGAGATGGTGTGCGGCAGGGGAAGGAACCCAGCTCGGAGGACATTTTTCTGGCTCAGCCACCAGCCAATTTTGCTTCCTCTGGCTGGTAACTTCCTGATGCCCTAGTTTCCCCATCTTAAAAATAAGAGGGATGTGTAGCTGATCTTCAGGATTCTGAAATTCAAAACTTTAAGAGAACTAAGAATAGAATTCAAGCAACCTGACTTCACTAGTAAGTTAGTGACATGAGATAAGTCTGTGAATCATCTCTCTTCAGTAATCTATCATTTCAACCAATGTGTCTTGGCTTTTCTGCTCTTGAGTTTGCAGATTTTCCCCCAATTAGGCCACAAGCTGTAGAGAAAAGCACTTAACCTGAACCTATTCATCTCACAGGGTATGTATGTGTGTGTGTGTGTGTGTGTGTACACACATCAATGAAACAATAAATGTGAAAGCACCTTGGCAAGTACCCTACACAAAAAGGCTTTCTGATAGTAAGTAATTTCCTGGTGGGGCTCAGCCTTGCTCAACATTTTCTTACTTAAAATAATGAAGGGGATCAGAATATGCCACCCCAAAATATACCACTTTGGCAGAAGAATTATTTTGAGCTGAAGGCAAGTGAGAAACAGCAAATGCAGAAAAAGTTCCTTGCTCTCCCCCATCTGCCTCAAGACAGGGCCTAAATTTCCCTTTGTGAAGGTGTCACCCTCCCCTCTCCTGTACCAGGAAGAGAAGACAAGTCATCACTGGAGACAACACTCACTTAAGTCTGCATAAACAAACTTCACTGAAATAACACTTATCTTCCATTAGTTTCCCCCCATATATTGACCTTTCCACAATCTACTGCCCCTTGAAGATCAAAACCCTTTTCCTTTGTCCTGTCACTCCTCCACAAATTTATCACCCTTTGTTAAAATGGTATACAAGCCTCTGGGTCTGACTGCCTCTTTGGGGTTTTTCATTTCATTTCTGTGAGGTCTCCACATGCATATGAAATCAAACTTTCTTCCTACAGTTAACCCACTCACTGAATCTAAGAAGATAGAAGAAAAAGTTTTTTTCCTCCCCCATACTAACAGTTGGCCTTTGTAATAGAAAGAAATGCAGGACTGTGCTTAATGAGTCCATGAATAGTCATTTTTATTTACTAGTATAAAAACAGGTTGGCTTTGGGAAGCAGCCCAGTAAAAAAATATATAAAGTGTTGCGGGAAACATAAAGAGTAGGAATCCTTGCCCTTTTCCTGATGAGGAACTCCTTATAATTGAATTAAGACGCTTTGTATCACAGATCAAGTTACAGAAGTGCAGGGAGAAGGGAAGTAGGAGGTGCAGAGCTGCTAGCCATGCTTACTTCCCTGCTGGGAATCCTTGTGAGTTCCAGAGGGGTGCCCAGCAGTGACCCACATGTGGAATCAGACTGAGTTTGGCTTTTAGATCGGTTAGGATGTTCTGGCTGACACAACATATGAATTGTCACCTACCTTAGGTCCTGGAGGTCCCATGGTTCCTGGAAAGCCCTAGAAAAATCCACCAGTTAAGATTACAGCAGGTAATGAATCAAGCCTAAAACTCTATTTAAAATATTAGGCTATAATTCTTTTATTAGTTACGATGTCTACAGCAATGGTGGCTTCATACTCACAAAGAATCCTGGAGGGCCAGGGGGACCAATAGGTCCAGGAAAACCTGGAAGGCCTGGCAAACCCTTTAAATTAAGAGAAGAATTAGAATAAGTTTAAATTTACTTCTCACTGGAGAACGATGTCCATTAGTTAAATGCATTAAACTATTTTAGAAAAATCAGAGCCTAATGTTTCTTATTTATGGCTGCAATTAATTTCAATAGAGGCCGTGTGTAACATGTGTTGCCATGTATAACAGGCTACCAGGATCATCCTGATGGTACCATTTCCAGGAAAATGACCAGAGCAGTTGCTTTACTTTAGAAGAGTTTTACAATTTTTAGAAATGTTTCCTCTCTCTCTCTCTCTCCCTCTCCAAGCACGCTCTTATCTCTGGGCCCTTCCACCTGCTCTGCCTCTGCCTAGAATCGTCTTTCCCCCGGTATCTCTATAACTCACTTTCTCTCCCTTTTCTTATCTTTATTCAAACGTTATCCTTTCCATGGGGCCTTCCTGCCCATCCGATCTAATGCCACAACCTTCCTTCTAATCTGGACACTTCCTATCCCCCAACCCTGCATTATTTTTCTCCTTGGCATTTATTACTATCTAATACAACATATACTTAGTAATTTACATTTTAAAATATTTTCTCCTTCTGGAATGTGCCATGAAGGCAAACATTTTTGTTAAACTATTTTTGGAGATTTGTGCACTGTGGTATCCCCAGCACCTAAATAGCCCCTGGAACCTACCTGGCACGTAATAAGGATTTCTTGTATGACTGAAGGTCCCACCGCTATACTTTCAGCAGTAGCTCAATGTGGTACATGGCCAACACTCAATACACATTGAAGGGATACATCCGTGTCCCAGATTGCTACTGTCTCCTCTTACTAGATGCCCTGCCCTCAGCATCTGGCTCCCTAAATGCTTCCTAAGCAAAAAAACAAGAGCCATCATATTCTGCATCTTTTCTCAAAAGCTTATATGGCTCCGAACCGTGTCATTCTTCAGTTTTGCAGCCCATCATTAGCTGCCGTGGCTCACCATATAGATGTTCAACAACCTTAACTCAAACTCTTTGACTCACTCAGGCAAATTCCTATCTCTGCCCAGGAATCTCCACCTATACTTCTGAATTAAGTTAAAATGTTTCTGATTAATTAACCTGAAAGGTAGTATCAAAAGATCCCCCCCCCCTTTTTTTGGCTAAGACGTGTTTATTTTTCCTACTTCTTTACAGCAAGAAAGCTTTTTGAGGGCCTTCAAAAACATATACCAATCAAATAACTTATTATCAAAAGATCCTTCTGAACCACAGAGTAAAGTACACACAGCCACCAAATAGCTCTGTCCTTGTATCTATTCTGGATCACCCTCTGGCTACGTACATAGAGGTCAGAAAGCAAACTATTCAACAGGAGAAAGGTGCAGTTAAATAAAATATTACTATCATGCAAACTTTACAATAGGACTGTTACGTAATGTTACGATTTTAAATTGTATTCAACGTGTAATACAATCTTACCCGGGATTTCAACAAATACAAAGTGGAACACAACCATTCCTTGAAGGCTCCTTCTTAGATTTAGTAAAGCTTGGGTGATTGAGACTTAAGAAGAGGCTAAAAGACATATGTACAAGATCACCTTTTTTATATGAGCTAAATGTAGTTTCTTATAATGAGGTGAATGTGTTAGAATGAAATGAGGTAAATATGTAAATAGAAGAGATATGAAGATCTATGAAGAATATATGTAAGAGAGTGAGAAAGAGGGAGAAGAAGAGAGAGAGAAGAAGAAGAAGAAAAAAGAGGTGGAAAGAGAGAGACAGAGAGAAAGAGATCGAGAATGATAGGGACCTTCTCTGAAGTGCATACCTGGAATCCTGGAGCTCCTGGCAACCCAGGGTCACCTTTTCCATCAAGGGCTATACCTTCTCCTTCAGCAGGAGCCCCCTTGAAAATGAAGAAGTTCATCAAACATAAGCAATGTTATATCTTCAAAACTCCTTTAAATGGTTATTCAAGGTCATATTGCTTCAAGGATAAAAGCGCTTTCAGGATATATACTTAGAGAAATGCTTTAGGATTATTTAGTTATTCCATTTTGAAGAATTTAAAGCATTTTCATATTTTCCAAAGTTGATCATTTACTGTGGAGGGAAGAAAGACACAAGAATAACAGACCATTTCCCAAGACACCAAAATGAGTGGCAATTCCTTATCTAGAATTTGGGGCCCTGAGCATAAGTTCAGCTCTCTTTTCCCAGACCCTATTTTCCTAAAGAGTAATACAAAACTTGTATTCCTGAAGACATATCTATGACAAGAAGTAGAAGTTGTTCAATAGGAATAAATATCATGTCCTAGTTACTATGATTTCTGAATTAATCATGAGATCTGATTTGTAATTACTTATGTCTTATTGTTTAATACAAGTCCCTTTCATATGTACAATTAGAGATTTTTTGACAATAACATGCCACAAATAACTTACTTTCTCTCCTTTCAAACCAACGAAACCCTAGGAAAAGGAGCGGCATATTAGCGACCAGAGGCAAATCAAATACACAGCATCCCTGCTTTGTCCTCCCTGCTATTCTGCCTTCTCTCCCTGCTCTGTACCTCCCACTGGCTTTTAAACATGCTCAAGTCTTTCTCATTTAAAGAAAGTCTCCCCCTAAATCCACCCTCCCCACACTGCCTTGTCTATCTTTCATGTCATCGGCAAAATTCCCACTCTCTTCATCTCTCACATCTTTCTTACACTCACGTCTACGTCCTCCCTCCATCTGTCATGGAAGTTAAAGTCTGCAGTGGCTTTGATGTTACTGAAACCGACAACACATTAGTTCCCACCTTACTGGATTTCTCAGCAGCACTAGGCAGCTGTCACTCCCCTTTACTGGAAATTGTTAAAAAGGAGATGGGTCCAAGATGGAATCACTCCTGTTAGGTCCACAGCAGTAAACCAAGACTTAATAAATACCTAACCTGACTACGGTTTTAACCTACCCTAGGAATGTGACCTTTGACCCGCCAACCTGGAAATTCCTGGTCTGCACTAATAAGATATTCCACCCAATAACACCTTCCATTCCCCTTAAGAGGCAGCTTTGCCTAAGACAATGCCTTCTTTGTTAATAAAACAATATATTCTTTGCTAATAATGTCATTTTTTCCATTCCCTCTCTGGCTTTAAAAACCTTTCCTATCTGTGGTTGGATGCAGAAACTCCCTCCTTGTTAGATGGGATGCTGCCGGATTCATGAATCATCCACTAAGGCCAATATTAGATGATCAGATTTACTCAGTCAAATTTTTATTATTATGTTATTTAGCAACATCTTTCCTGGGCTTCCAGAATTCACTCCTCCTTGTTTTCTTCTACCTTGAGGGCCCTTCCTCCGTTACAGGCTTATTGTCCTTGATCTCACATTACATGCTGGAGCTCTCTAAGTCCCAGTTCCAGGGCCCTTCTCTCCTCTCTTTCATCCTTGAGTCACCACAATCCAGGCCTCTCCCACTGTCTAGTTCACACCTCCCATTCAGTGCCTCAAAAGCAAAACAAAGTCTCAAAGTGCATTTATTCATTCATTTCTCAACTATTAGTTGAATGTCTATTGTCGGCTGCCTCACACTTCCCCAAGGTCATGACAGATTTCTGTATGTGGTCATTCCAAAGGAAACTCCTTGTAATTGTACTTTATGTCTTGGATGGTTAGAAATATAAACGTACTGGGATGCCTGGGTAGCCTGGTGTCCCCCGAAGTCCTGGAAACCCTTGCTCACCCTGGAAGACATACAGAGCTTGTCATTCTTCTTAGTTGTTCTAGAACAGCCTATTGAGATAATTTCCCTGTTTCTCTCTTCCAACCCTGCAGTGGTAAATCTAGACAAAGTAACCCAAATTCCTTACAGCTACTGGGTCATGAGGCTGAAGGCCAGGAAACCATTATCTTAATTGAAAACAGGATTAGAATCTACTGTTTCTCAAATTGTGCATAAATGGCAAAAGGCTAATTGTGCCAAGAACTTTTCAATTGCTGCTTCCTTGAAACTTTAGTAATTACTCCTTTCATGGCCACAATTCTGGGGAAAAGGAGAGTGCAGTCAGGAAACAAAGAAGATGAATGAACATCGAAAAGCTCAGTCATTCTATTCCAAAGACCAGTTTTGCATTCCAAGCCTTAGTTTCTGATTTATATACACTCAACCTCAGATGCAAATAACCATTTGAGCCCCCAGTTATCTTTCGGTGGGAGAACATCAGAGAACTTCCTTAAAAAGCAATCAGAAAGCAAGGTGGGGGGGACTTCCTTGGTGGTGCAGTGGTTAAGAATCCGCCTGCCAATGCAGGGGACATGGGTTTGAGCCCTGGTCTGGGAAGATCCCACATGCCGCGGAGTAACTAAGCCCGTGCGCCACAACTACTGAGCCTGCGCTCTAGAGCCTGCGAGCCACAACTACTGAGGCTGCGTGCCACAACTATTGAAGCCCGCACACCTAGAGCCCCTGCTCCGCAGCAAGAGAAAACACCACAATGAGAAGCGCGCGCACTGCAACTAAGAGTAGCCCCCGGTCGCCAGAACTAGAGAAAGCCCACATGCAGCGACGAAGACCCAAGGCAGCCAAAAATAAATAAATAAATTAAAAAAAAAAGAAAGCAAGGTGGGGGAGGGGTGGGGAATCGGATGCAGACACTCAAATGGTACTCCACACTTCCAGTTATAAGATAAATAAGTACTAGGGAGGGAATGCACAACATGATAAATCTAATTAACGCTGCTGTATGTTATACATGAACGTTGATAGCGTAAATCCTAAGAGTTCTCATCACACACACAAATTTTTTTCTTTCTTTAATTTTGCATCTATAAGAGATGGTGGGTTCACTAAACTATTGTGATGATCATTTCATGGTGTATGTAAGTCAAATCATTACGCTGTACACTTTGAACTTATGTATTGCTGTATGTCAATTATATCTCAATAAAACTGGAAGAAAGTAAAGAAAAAGGCATAAGAAGAAAGAAAACCATCCTATGTCTGCCCTGAAGACACATACCATTGGTTCTGGCTAAAAGAATATTTCAAGGAAAGCCTAGCCTGTCTCATTACTACTTCACCTTGATTTATTCATTTAGCAAAACATTAACTAACCTTCTCCTGTGTGAGGCATACATACCTTAGAACCATTGCATCCTGGCAAACCGACAGGTCCATACGGTCCAGGATGGCCTGGGATGCCCTAAACAATAGAGCAAGTCTCAAAAAGGAGAGATAATCAGGCCCCGGGAACAGGTGGAAACAGTGCAGAAACCATGGTGGGAAAAGATGGGCTAATTTAGATAGTTCTTTAAGTATAAATGGTTATTTAAATAAAGTAGTTATTTTAGATAATAATTTAAATAAAAATCATAGCAAATAAAATAGGCTAATTAAAACCAAAAATTATCCAGTGAGATACAGATATTTAAGATAAAACAAAAGGTCTTTCTATATAAAATAAGTCCATTAGCACACTGTGTTAAGCTGGCGTAAAGGAAAGAGAAGAGGGAAGTGTGCACAGAGGTAACTATTTTATTATTTTATTATCCTGTGCTATCAAGCAGACTTCATTCTATTCTATTCTATTCTATTCTATTCTATTCTATTCTATTCTATTCTATTCTATTCTATTCTATTCTATCCCATCCCACCCCATCCCATCCCATCCCATTCCATCTCAATCTGTTCCATCTGTTTGTATTTCAGGAAAGATTTGTATGTCTTGTAAATCCACACTCTAATACACTATGTGATTCTGATATTTTCATCATGTAGCAAATGTATCAGTACTCATTTTCTTGTGCTATTGCTTTAACATCTTTATTAAAATGAGCTTACTTCTTATTATTCCATTTACACAATTTTCTCATTACTTACTGGAAGTCCAGGAGGACCTGAAAATCCTGGTAATCCAGTTGTTCCCTAAAGACAGAGAAAACGGAAAGGGTGGCAAGAAAAAAACTCTTTAAAGATGTTCAACCTATAAACAAAAAATGATGTACCATGCCAATAACCCCGTTCTGCAACTATAATTGGGAACACTAAAAACGATTTGAGAAACAAAAAAAGGCTTGACAAACTTTGTAAATCTTCCATTTATATAACTTTTAAAAAGAGATGATTAAGATTGCTTGGGGCCTTTCTTGGGTAGGTTATTTAAGGTTTAATCTGCATACAGTAAAGTGCTCCAATCTTGCACAAACAGATTGAGGAATGTTTATATATGTGCATATGCACATATCGGTGATACCGTCACCCCATCCAGACATAGAACATCTCCAACACCCCAGATGGTCCCCTCATGCCCTCTCAAAGTCAGTTAACCCCTACCCTCAACAAAGTAAGGGCTATTTTGACTTCTGCCGTTATAGACTGGTTTTACCTGTTCCTGAACTTCATCTATAGAAGTGTATCACACACAATGTACTCCTTTGTGACATCTGTATAACTTTCACGGTGCAGATTTCTTTTTTAAAAAAAAAAAGAATTTTCATCAAACAGTCAGGCTAGACTGGTTGGACTACTAACCCTCACGCCTTTGGGACCAGTGAATCCTGGAAGTCCTGGAGAGCCCTAGATCCAAAGGAGAAAACAAAAGGTAAGCACTGTGACAATTATCTGGCACTAATAAGCCCATAAATGAAAGGTCCCAGTTTTATTCACACGCCAAAGACTTTTGCTCTTGCGATTATTTCATTGTTAACACGGTTCAATTACTTGTTGTTTCATTGGCGCTACAGTATTTATCCGAAAGGACAAACAAAAATCCATTCATACCCTTGCTACTCAAGGTGCGGGATCCAACAGTAGCCTCATCCGGGAGCTTGTTAGAAATACAGCTCCCTCACCTCCCAGACCTATTGATTCAGAATTTGCATTTCAACAAGATGTGATGATAATTCTCGTTCACATTCGTGTCTGAGAAGTGCCTCTGGAAAAGCCCCACATTAGCCAGACAGCTGCCGAGGGCTGATAAGGATGAATGACACGGCTACAACAGTGGATGAGAATGGCAGCCGATATTTCTGTACATGAGAAACACTTTATTAGCAAAATGTCCCTGGTGGGCACAAATAAATAAATAGCAAACTAAGGACTGCCTGAACCAGAGATAAACTTGCTTCAAGAACACAGTGAATACATTGGGAGGTCCTGTTTCTTAGAGAATAACCACAAACAAAACTGTTTTAACGAGGCCACTTGGTGTGAAAGTTCCATTATCCAAAAGTTTTTCATCATTCCTGAGAGTTTCAGCATGTTTTGGTATTTCTGATTATTTGAGGAAAAGGTTGTGACAGAGCCTTCTGAGACTGGACCGTCAAGGCCAAAGTCAGCCTTTCCTGTCTGAGGTAGAATTCCTGGGTGTGTGACCATGGCCCCCTCCTCTGCAGGATGCTGTGTGTAATCTGCAAAGGCAGAAGCGTGACTTGCAGGTTTCACATCCCCATTATAAATTTTCTCATATCTCCTATAGGAGAATATATAGAAAATATTTAAAATTAAGACATTTATAAACCTGAAAAATCTTTTTGGTCAGGTTTTAATATTCTCTGATTGTCTGCCTTTGATCGGATTATCATTTGTGACTACATCTCTGAGCTATACTTTAACATATGAACTCATGACAACATAAGTTTCTGGATGAACTTTATGAAATGCCTGCACACCCTGTAACCTATACGAAGCACCACGTATTTACAACTAAAATTTTAATTTATTGCTGGCTTCTCTAAAGAAATGCTAAGGAAACCAGCAGAGTGGGCTGCAGAGGACAAAATAAAAAGGAAGGAGTTGGCATTAAGCTGATCCTAAGTCCAGCGTTGAAGTGACAAATTCATTCTACCAGGAGAATGGAGGGAAATCTGAGGCCACAGCCTGAAGGAACACAGCGGAATGTTCAGACACTAAACATGTCTGAAATCAGACACCGAATGTCCAGAATCTGAATGACTTTTTCAAAATTAGGATCAGAGGAAGGAGAAATGAAGAAACAAAAAGCACACACAAATACAATAAAGTAGAATTCCTGGGAAATAATAAGCTTTGCAGTTTTACTTGGAAACTGTAGGTGTGGGTTTAGTTTCTTTGGCTGTAGGAGTTTGATTCTGGTGTCATCTAATACTGGATTTGAACTGTGATTTTGTCACCTATTAGCTATGTAATCCAGGACAAATTACTTAAGTGCTCTGAGAATCAGTTTCCTCATCTCTGAGATGGAGATAATAATAGGTAACTATAGTCATGATTGATGGGATCAATGTGAGGGATAAATGAGATCTAGTCAAGAATAAATGTCCCAATGCCTGGCTCAGAATAAATTAGCAGAAAATGTTGCCTAAATATTCTATACATATGAAATTTAAAAAGACTGTGTGGATCAATTATAATTGCATTTTCATAATTTATTAATTAGTTCACAGCTCCCTGGAAACCGGCAGCCGGGGGAGTGACCCAGTGGATGCGTGAGAGCCCAGGCTTAAGTCCACAGCAGGAAAGAGCCATCAGCAGATCTAGTGGTTATACAGTTATTTAGCAAATCCTCCAGGGCATTTATTGAAACAAAGCCCTTTGTTGTATCACAGACTTTAGGATAAAAATCTGTGATGAGTGTGAAGGGCAGTAGGCTCTGGTAGAAACCTTAGGAAGCCTGATGTGTAAGGGACCAGCTGAGAAAGAGGAAAGCAAAGAAAAGAGGATTCCAGAAACAAAGACATGTGTTTCAAGGAGAAGAGAGTGATCCACACAGTTGGAAACAAAGCAGAGGGGTCCAGGTCAGGTAAAGACACAGAGTATCCCTCTGCATTGGCCTTTTGGAGGTCATGGGTGACCTGGAGGTCATGGGTTTTCAGGGCAGTGGGCAGGAGGCAAATTGTTGCTGGCCGAGGAGTGAAAAGGAGATGAAACACAGCCAGTGTGGTTAGTTATTTTATTTTTTTTAAAGAAGCTTGACTGAGAAAGGTAAGACAGGGAAAGGATGGCAATCCTTTGGTTACAGGACCTGAACGATCTAGAGAAGTTTACATTGGTACGGGCTTTATATTTGCATGCTTAAGGATGGAAAGAGAAAAACCAACGTCAAAAGGAAAGTTGAAATGGCTGAGAAAGAGGACACACCATCAGAACAGGGTTCTAGTAGGAATCCCAGCGACCAGGATACCGGTAGAGGGATAGGTCCTGAATGGAAGGTAAAAAGAACTCATCGTTTCATGTGGGACGATAGAAGGGAGGGGCCGATGCAGGTAGGGAGACCGTAGCTCAGGGAGCGGGAAGAGGTAGAGCAGGGAGCTTGAAGATAATGATAATCATTTGAATCATCTTGGAATAAGATTCAGTTCGGAGGGCCCAGCTAAGACTGGAGCAGGAAATTACCAGAGCGTCCATCAGCTGGCTGCGATGTGGAATTCTCTCCAGGTTCTCAGCAGCCCTGGGGTCAGCATAAAGAAGGTTAAGTGGACTGGGGATTTTTTGAACTCACAGACTGGCATACCTTGGGTCCCTGTGGTCCAGGCAGGCCTTCCGGACCTGGGTATCCTTTCTGGCCGGGAGGCCCAGGGGGTCCGGGAAAGCCTTTCTCCCCCTGTTAAAATTAAAACAAGACAATAAACACAGAGAACAGCAATTCCCAGGAATAAACACACTCATAACCATCATTTTCTTTTCTTTATGATGTAATGATAATATTTTTTCCTTGGATTAAAAAAAATAGCCCTCAGCAGTAAGTACAAGAGTAACTCTAAACTTTCAGCTGTTAGTATTTGTCTGTAGGCTTGAAAGTGTTTGTCTTTTATCTCCTGGAAACTCTACATTTACCCAAATGGTAGAGCTACCCAGAACAGAGATTAAGGGAGCATGAATCAAGAACTGAGGGGAAAGCCCAGCTAGAAAGATGGAGGTTGGTGGAGTGTGTTTTCTGGGGGATGGAGAGACAGTGAAAACCAGGCACAAGAACGTCTTGAGAGTGTGCATAACTGCTATGTAGCTTGAAAGAACAACACACAGGCTATGAGTTTTAGTCCTTTCTTGATTACACAGGGATTAGGAATTCAATCTGCTGTCTGTGGAGGAGATGCAGGAGAGATATCGAGTGGCAAAACGAAAAGTGTGAGCTAAATAGTTAAGAGATGATATTACGGGAAAGCCCTCAGGGATGAGAGAGTAATTTAGTAATTTAGGCCCAATGAGGGACATGTTTCTGCCACAAATAATCTTCCCGTGGACACAGATCCTCCGGTTACTCTTTAATAGTAAGGGCCACAGGTTGATTCAGTCAATCTAGTTACACAATTAGCAACTTTGATTTTTAAAACAGTGATCAAGTCAGTGATTTCACACTGTGTGTGCATAGACACCCAATAAAAAGAGAAATAAAAGAATTTGCTAGACCCCTCTTAATACTCCATTACCTTCACACACCTTGAACAGCATCTCACCCAGAGTAGGGATTCCATAAATGCTTCTTGAATGCGAGAATGAATCATAGCTTTCCAACATGGATCTGAATATACTACTTTCATAGCTTCAGGAAATACCCTAAGTCAAACTACACATGAATTATAGAATACTTTAAAATAAATATGGTAATTTTTATTATTTTGTCTAAAGAGCTTAAAATATGTTCTTCTAAAAATATTTTTAAGCAGTCATCTTTCAATATTGTTAAGCCACTCATTAGCATATCTGAGAAAAGGGTTTTGTAAACAAAGGAAAAACTTTAGTTCTGCCTCTGTCTTAATTATCACAAATTGAAAGTTAATGGAGCGAATTAATGAGATTTCACGGCACTCATTTTTCACTCCAATTCTGCAGTGGAGATGCTTTCCTTCACCGAAGTTTTGCCTCAGCTAGAGTGCTGCTGCAAGATTCTTTCACCAGGGGGCGCCCTCACACCAATGCTGCAGGACAAAATCTGCAGGCTTCAATGTTTCTGTCAAAGTGAGGCAATCAAGTTGTTTTCAGTTGTTCTCTCGCGTTTAGCAACAACGTAAATAGATATATACACATGCAGGCATTCTTATAAACTTTGTTGTTCTTTAACTTACTATTTTTTCTTTACAGATCAAGAGAGTTACAGTAACTGCCGGTATTTATACAAGTTATTTGAAGTTTCCCTCCAAGGCCTTTTTCTACCACCCCAGGTTCATGTTTATATACAGTTACTTTAAAATTGGATTTGGGGAATGGAATATCATACTGCTGATCTTTTTGCTACGAATGAAAGAAGAGTGTGAATCCTTTAATGAGCTCTCTGGAGAAAAGCAGCAGAATGAAGGTTTTGTGTTTACCTTCTCCCCTTTGGTCCCATCACAGAAGCACTGGCCTTTGTCTTTACAGATACAGCCCTAGGAAGAGGGAAAGAGAAAGGGTTTTGTTTAAAAATGGCTTAATAGAGCCCAACTGACAGAACAAAAGCAAACATATTTTTCTGTTCTTTGAGCATCAAACACTATTTAGCAGGATCCCTGTGATACTGTAGCAATTCATCAATAGAGTAGAAAAGTGAGATGTATATAGAACTGTAGAAAGTACATCATTTTTATTGTATTTAGGAATTTCAAGTAATTTATTTATGCAAAAAACCAAGTCAACTCTCCTTTTTTTCAGAACAATATATAGTTGAACCAAAGACCTACTACTGTACAGCACAGGGAACTATATTCAATATCTTGTAATAACCTAAAATGGAAAAGAATCTGAAAAAGAAAACATATATATGACTGAATCACTTTGCCGTACACCTGAAACTAATACAACATTGTAAATGAACTATACTTCAATTAAACAATGGTTAAATAAATACATAAAATTAAAAAAAAATATATATATAGTTGAACCATATGAAATTTCCATTGTTGTAGGTAGAAAGTGGTCTAATGTTTGCAAATTTCTTAGGTTCAGCAAAATGAACATATATGTATTTGTGTATATTAATTGGTGATATCTTCTATGGGTAATTCTAAGGTTTTCTTTTCCTGAAATAATGTTCAATACTGAGAAAAGATTATCAGTACCCATCATGTATTGTAAAGAACAAACTAATTCACTGAAGCTAATATCAAAATGCTTTTTCTTATTAAAAAACGAAAAATTTAGCTGTGAACTTGGGAACTCTTACCCATCTAACTAGTCACTTTGACACACTTACAGGCCCAGCTTTCACATCTCTGCACACGCTGACTCTAATGAAGGTCAATTTTTTTTTTTTTTTTTTTTTTTTTTTTTTGCGTTACGCGGGCCTCTCAATGTTGTGGCCTCTTCCGTTGCGGAGCACAGGCTCCGGACGCGCAGGCTCAGCGGCCATGGCTCACGGGCCCAGCCGCTCCGCGGCACGTGGGATCCTCCCGGACCGGGCCACGAACCCGCGTCCCCTGCATCGGCAGGCGGACTCCCAACCACTGCGCCACCAGGGAAGCCCGAAGGTCAATTTTTAAATTCCTCTCTGCCAGCAGAGGAACAAAGAGAAATAGATTCAAACAGTGGATTTAAAAAAATTTTTTGACACACCTTCTATGGCTATATATTTATCTTTTTTGGGGCAGTGTTAATATTGACTGGAAATCAGTTTATTTTCCCCAGGAAAAAATATTAATTGACAGCAGAGGCAGGGCAAGGCTAGGAGATGTGCTGGCTGGTAGGAAAAAGAAAAAGAAATTGCCTCAGATATTCCCAAAGTGGGGACCCTGTTTGTGCAATCAAAATAAGAATACACAAACATCTTTAACTGAATATATTTTCTGAGCCGAGGGCAGTAGGCTGTGCTGTTATTCAAGAAAGGGGAGGGCTTCCCTGGTGGCGCAGTGGTTGAGAGTCCGCCTGCCGATGCAGGGGACACGGGTTCGTGCCCCGGTCCGGGAAGATCCCACATGCCGCGGAGCGGCTGGGCCCGTGAGCCATGGCTGCTGAGCCTGCGCGTCCAGAGCCTGTGCTCCGCAACGGGAGAGGCCACAGCAGTGAGAGGCCCGTGTACAGCAAAAAAAAAAAAAAAAGAAAGGGGAGTCCATAGTAATTTTCATACACTCATCATTGATCCTCACCACATTTACACGCATCTCAATTTATGTGAATGGAAAGTAATTAACTGAAAAGGAAAGTCTATATTTTTCCCAAGGTTGGCTATTTGGTTTTTTTTTAGAAGACTAAATTTTTCCGCTTTTCCTCCCAGATGCTTGGCGTTATTAAGCCATACCTAGCTTAATTATTTTAATCTTGTCTTTCTAGGTTTTTAAACTTTAGTGTTCATTTCAGTCACAAGTTTAAGTATACTAAGTATATACTAAATCTAATATACTGATTTAGTATACTAGTATGCTAATATCTACTAAAGCAGTAGTTCTCCAAGTGTGGATTTCCAGACCAGCAGCATCAGCGTTCTCTGGAAACTTCCTGGGTGACTCTGATACTACCAGTCTAAACCAACAGCTAAATTCCCAGTCTGTAGGGTAGAGCTAATTCTCTGAAGATTTCTAAACACTATACCATTTGAGACCCTCATTTGCACATCTGCTCTTTGTTTATGATGCCATTTCTTCTCTCACTCCAGGAAAGTAGCCAGGCTTGTATGCCCCTCACTTGAGGGATGCTTTTGTCACTGGGCTGAAAGCAAAAGCTGCCTGAAGACAAGATTTCTCCTGGCTTCTGTTTCTGGAGTGTAGGGACCTGTTGACCGTTGGCCCCAAGAGTGGAAGGGCCAGCAAGATGCTCCCACACGGTGTCTGGAAGAAGCAGCAGGGCTTCGGGAAGGAACGTCCGAGTCCTACACCCAAGGGGACCAGATACTGGGGCGAGGAAGTTCAACCTGGGCAAGGAGCTGGGGCTCAAGTTTCCACAGCAGTGTGGCCACTGTTTTACATGGTCAGAGACCATGAGCATCTCTGATTCTTCTGCCTCCCAGACACCACAAAACACCTGGATTCCAAGCATCTCTGGACCACAGGTAAGAGGAGGCAACTGGGCAGTCCTCTAACTCCGAAGAAAATGTATGCAGGTCATCTTAATTTTATTTCTTACAGTAAAAGTCATAGTCGCTCTATACTACTGGGAACCTTTCAACCTTAGCTTGAACAAATAAATGTTTGCTGAGCTCCTCCAAACTAGGTCAGGTCCCCCTTCTCATATGCTCCCCTGGGCCACTTGCAGTTCTATGTTTAATGTATATTTTCCTTGATGGCCCTAAGCCCCAGGAAAGAAGGAATTGTCCAGTCTTGTTCACAATGGCAACTGGGGCATATAATATGTCCTGAACAAATGCTTGTGGATTGACTGAATGGATAAGTGAGTGGATGGAGCGCTGGTAATTTGTTTACATCCAGTTTGGTCCTGGAATTTCAATGCATGTGATGTCTATGGCTGTTGTTGGGCTGCCATGACTAAGATATTTCCTATGTAAATGTATATAGATTCTATATGTATGAATTCTGAACAACTGTGATTGAAGTGGAAGAGAATGAAACTAGAAGCTTTGGCTCTTTTAACACATGTTAAAATTAACACAAGGCTAATTAGTTGTTACTTGCTTGGATATAAATTTTTTTCTGGAAAAAATTTAAATCTTCAGAAGATTGAAAAACAGTACAATGAACACCCATGTATCTTCTCATCTAGGTTTCCCAACTGTTAACATGCTTTCCCAGCCTTTACAGCTCTTACTCTCTCTCTCTCTCTCTCCCCACCCCCCCCCACACACACAAACTTTCTTGCCAAACCGTTCAAAAGTAGACTGTAGACACCATGACACTTTACACCTAATACTGCTGCATGCATCTCCCCAAAACAAGAGTATATTCTTATCCAGTTACAACATTATTTCCAAACCTAAGGAAGCAACATTGATAAAATAACGTAGTTACTAGTTTTTAAACAAGATCTTCAGCTTTACAAGGCCCTTGATGACCATTAGAAAATGAAAAGCTATTTAATTTTTAACAAATCTTTTTTTTACTTTATATTTATTTATTTTATTTTTTTGGCTGTGTCGGGTCTTAGTTGCAGCACGCAGGATCTTTCATTGTGGGGCGCTGGCTTCTCTCTCGCTGAGGTGCGCGAGCTCAATAGCTGTGGCGTGCAGGCTTAGTTGCTCTGTGGTATATGGGATCTTAGGTCCCTGACCAGGGATCGTACTCACGTCCCCTGCATTGGAAGGCGGATTCTTTACCACTGGACCACCAGGGAAGTCCCACAAATCTTTTATTTCATACCAGAGATTTGGTCTTAATCAATGATTTCACATATAATCAATACATGAGGTCTGATCTTAACAAGTGACTGTCACAGATCCAAGAAGCTTCAGAGCCGACACGGTTGCACCCAGAGGCCAGGCGTGGGACTCTGCGTGTCAGCCCTTGCTCCTCTGAATTCCCTCTTGCCTGGGGACTGGTCACCCAACAACACCGAGAGCAACTTTGATCCTTGTTCTTTGTCATCAAAACCATGGCACCTGATTTTTTACATTATTGCCCTTGAGTTTGCTTGAATCTTCAGGGGTGACATATTTAGCTTTTGTTTGTATTTGGTTTCATTGTTTTCACACAAGGGTGGAAGCCTTATTTAATGGTTTGGAGCCAGCTGGTCGGTTAGTTGAAAAAGTTAGTGAAAGTGAGGAATCAAAAACAGACTAACAAAAGAAACGTGAACATATTAAGCATTTTATTTGAACTTAAAATACATAAATGCACAACAGTTCTTCAAGGTTGTGAAATAGGGCCCAGGTCTTTTCTTTGGGAATGGGTCTGCTATTGAGAGGTGTAGGGCATCTCTTGCTAAGTCACACGCATAATGCACCACCGACATTTCCAGTTTGAGTTTCTTTGAAACAGGCCAATTGCTTAAAGATGCTTGTGGAGCAATCTGAGTATAGAGTCCTTCTAGATACGAATCCATGTATCCCTCTAACTTTTTTTTTTTTAATAAATTTATTTATTTATTTTTGCCTGTGTTGGGTCATCCTTGCTGCGCACAGGCTTTTTCTAGTTGTGGCGAGCAGGGGCTACTCTTTGTTGGGCTGCGGAGGCTTCTCTTTTTGCGGAGCACGGGGTCTAGGTGCGCAGGCTTCAGTAGTCGTGGCACACTGGCTTAGTTGCTCTGTGGCATGTGGGATCTTCCAGGATCAGGGCTCGAACCCGTGTCCCCTGCATTGGCAGGCGGATTCTTAACCACTGCGCC
Organism: Phocoena phocoena; assembly: GCF_963924675.1. Taxonomy (NCBI): domain Eukaryota; kingdom Metazoa; phylum Chordata; class Mammalia; order Artiodactyla; family Phocoenidae; genus Phocoena; species Phocoena phocoena. The sequence goes on along the minus strand of NC_089225.1, from coordinate 103,897,841 downwards.
ACCAGGGAAGTCCCTCCCTCTAACTTTTTAAATGTTTCCTCAGACACACTTAGTTGAACAGCAGTTTTCTATCAATTTTATCTTTTCAAATCTTCCAACCTAGTTTTCACAGAAACATGTCTTTAAGAATTTTCTTATTTATTAATTTACTTTTTAAATATAGCAGTGTGTACCTGTCAATCCCAAACTTCCAATCTGTCCCTCCCCACACCCATCCCCCTGGTAACCATAAGTTCGAGAGAAACATGTCTTTTTTATGCATTTGTATTTAAACAATTTGTTATTTAATATTTAATCAGATGACCTCGTTATAATAATAAGTACAACTGGCAGAAGCAGCTCACTCTTGGCAATCATAAAGCTCCACCGTGGAGTGGGCATATGTCAGTGTGCTAGGGAAGCCTACGGGTGTCAAGGGAGCAGCAGACAGTGGGCATCAAACTGGTCTACCGTATAGAAGGTATGGAGAGTTCTGGTCAGTTGCTGAAAGTTAAAAGGAGAGTCATTGAGAGAGGGTCTACTGTATTATCTACTCATTTGCAGTGTCATCCACGGTGTAGATGTTCAGCCCTGTTGGCAAGACTCCAAAGCCAGGGCTAGGGCTGTGTTTCTGTGCCCAGGTGAGCAGAACTGCTCCAAAATTTTTCCAACTTTAATTTTCAGTGAAACTGGCAAGGCATCGCCTGCTTATATATCTGCACAATGGAACTGACTAGGATTTCAGAGGACGTGACAATTTTGCTGACATGTGGGTGCTCCACCTGATTGAATAAACTCATAATTATGGTCTGGGCAGCTCTCTGGCAGAGGTTCAGCCGCTTCCAAGTGCTGCAGAGAGCTGAGCAGAGGGCCATGTGAAATAAAGCACTTTGCTTTTCTTGGATATGATGACAGCAGCCCCAGACTCAAGAGATCCATTTCTCTTAATTGTGCTGCTTTTCTTGAAATACATTTTTAACTTTGCAAATGTGTTTTAATAATTCAATAATTCAGATAGGTTATTTGACTAGAAGATAATAGTGGCCATATCTTCATTTTTGTTGAGTTTGATCCACTTTTTTGGACTCCCTTTTAAAACACCATGATTATATTAATGGAATATAACCCATTAATTACTACTCAAATGCTAAATCACTTGAAAACCAGTACGGCCAAATGCTATGAACTCTTAAGAAAGCATAACAACGGATATTTCTTAAGCAACATTTTAATGATTTTTCCTCTTCCAACAATAAAGTACCTCTTAGTTTCCATGTAACTTAATGAAGTGAGAAATCATTTGTCATGAGCAGAAAGCTCTTAATAATGCTTTTATGGCTTTTCTCCCCCTGCTAACCATTAACACACCAGGAAGTGATCCAAGATTACATGACGTTTTAGCATCATTGCATATTAAACAGTTGCACTTGTGAGACCCATTCATTTAATAATCACATTCATTTTTCTATGACCTCACTTAGGATGCAAAATAAACTTTGGTGGTAGAGCATCTTAAAAGCCTACAAAGAAGTCCAGGAATTACACACCTTCTGCCAGACCTGCATGGGATCTATTTCCAGATTTGCCAGTTACTATCTGGAGCTTTGGACAAATTACTTAATCCTTCCAAGTTACCGCACCTGTAAAGGAAGCAATTGGGCTGGCCAAAAAGTTCGTTCGGGTTTTTCCATAACATCTGACAGAAAAACCTGAATGAACTTTTTGGCCAACCCAGTATCATCTCTATAGGTCAACAGGGTGCCGGCAGGGTGTCCTGCATTCAGCAGCAGACTCAGTCACCGGGGGCGGCCACTCTCTCCTTTTCGGCAGTCCTGTGCCAAAGCACATACATGCTAATTTCTGATATTTTTTTTTTCCAAACTAGCCACCGCCTTCCCAGACGTTTCCTCCTGAAGTCGTTTGTCCACTGCCAAATAACGGGTCCTGAGCAATTGTCAGAGAGACTAAAAAGTATTTTTGTTAAACTGCAAACGGATTAAGTAGTATTTGTTAATAGTCCCCTTAGAGTTTGCTGAATATATTAGCTGATTAACCAATTATGATTTGTACCTGAGCACAGAAACAATTTGTTTTATTTGTTTAATAAAATAAATATTGGGGTTTGAAACATCAATTGTATTTGATGCTTAAAAATGAAAGGTGGCAGATCAAATATATTACAAAAGCAGCAAGCACTTCTGGGAACGCTAATCAATCAGCTCTCACACTTTTCTCTCTGTTTCAACTCCCATCGTGACCATGTATTGCCCGTGTATCACCTGCACACTGCCTTCTGTTCGGGGGCAGTGTGGCAGAAAGGTAAAGGGCACTGGCTCCAGGGCCGATTTCCTGGGTCTAAATGCCAGCTCTGCCAAGCCACCTGTGTGACTTTAGGTGATCTCTGGTGCCTCAGTTTCCACATCTGTAAAATGGGGTCAAATAGGTTAACACTGGTAAAGCACTTAGAAGGGTACATAGGATGCCTACTGAGGGCTGTGAAGGAAACCAGAATGTGTCACCCAAAATTTGCCTCTTTGATATACAAATATTATTTTGAATTGAAGTTAATTAAGAAACACTAAATGCAGAAAAAGCTCCCCCCTTTTGTGCCTAAATTCAGGAAATAATTCTCCTTTTAATAAAGACAGAATCTTAGCCCAGAGACGGCACTAGAGGAATCTGCATATAAACCTCATTAAACTAGCCCTTATCTCCTAGTTACTCCTTCACCATTTACTACCTCTAGCCCAAACCTCTTTGTCTTATCAATTCTTCACAAATTTACTGTTTCTTTGTCTGAAAGGTCTAAATGCTTCCTCCTCTGGTCACTTCCTTGGATCTTCATTCTCTTGCAAAGGCTCCCATGCACCTGTAAAATTTTTTTTAAATGTGTATGCTTTTCTCCTGTTAATCTGTTTTTGTCGGTTTAATTTTCAGATCCAGCTAGGAACCCTAAGAGGGTCTAGGAAACTTTTTCCTCCCCTACAGCTGTTACAGAGGGCTATCCATAAGGTGGGCTATTACTAATATATTAACTTAATATTGCTACTTAAATGCCCATGAGCTGAGGGCTTATTACATTTACTAGTCTGCAAGTAGGAACTGGGTCTCACAATCTTTACATCCCTTCAGCACCGGCAGGCAGTAAAAAAATTATCTGATTTTTACTCTTAAAGCTAATAAAGGATCTAATTATGCACATACATTTTAAAAATTGTTCATGAATAAACCAGGAAACAATTTCCAAATGAGCTTGGATGTTTCCCCTTTCTACTCTCAAAGCATCACAGGCCCAGTTTCTGTGCATCCCTGTGCAACAGACGTGGCCTTCCCAGCCCTCCCTCCAGGCTCCCCTCCCCCCCAAGCAGCCCAGCCTGGTTTAGCAGAAGGGGAAGTTGGCAGCGTTCAAAGCTGGTTAACACTCTACTGAGCAGCTCTGTTGATTTTGCATTATGATTATTGACCCCCCTGCCCAGCCAATAGCCTGAGGCCAAAGTTTCTGTGTGTGAAAAGAAGAGCTGACAGACTGCGGGCCGGCGGTGCCAGACAGACTCCAGTGCTGTTCTTTGCAGGGTCCCTACATCCGCGTCTGCCTTAAGCAACCAACTGTGAGCCTTGGCAGCCTGCCCTCCAGTGACCGAGGCTGACATCCATGTGCTGCTTTCTGCAGTGTCCCCTTCTTCCCCGCCCAGGAGCCACTGTCCCCGCACTTGTGTATCACAGGGATCTCACTGCAACTGCCACTTCCTATCTTTCTGTCCAGAGAGACAACACTAGTCTAGACTTCTAAACCAGCCACCCGTTTGTGATTTTCTGGACGACAGCAAATGCACAGATTACTGGCTCTGACTAAGAAGGTGGCAATCAGATGTCTCTTGGTCCACTGGGGAATAAACTCACATAAAGCAGTGAGTGGCCTTTATACCTATAATCATTAACTCCCAGGTTTTTATTTTTCTTGCCCTAAAATGTTTTGAGTTCAGTAAGACTATGAGGCCGTTGCCATTCATGTAAGATTAATAGACTCTACAGTATCCTATGTAAAGGATGCTGTGGAGAAAATGAACTTCGATCAGGAATCTAATGATAGCAGGAGGCAGCATTTTGGGAGCACTGCTCAGGGCGCACTGCCTAGTGCATGATCTGATTGACATTTGATAACAGTTCTGTGAAGTAGATGCTATTATTAGTCCCTTCTTCCAGATAAGACAACTGGGAGATTAAAAGGCTGCAGGGGGTAAGGAACAGAGCTGGGGAATCTGAACCCAGGAGGGTTGACCCATGCCATATTCTCAACCCTATGCCCTGTGTCATTATTATTATTATTATTTATTTATTTATTTTTTTGCGGTTCGCGGGCCCCCCACCGCCGCGGCCTCTCCTGCCGTGGAGCACAGGCTCCGAACGCGCAGGCCCAGCAGCCACGGCTCACGGGCCCAGCCGCTCTGCGGCACATGGGGTCCTCCCGGACCGGGGCACGAACCTGCGACCCCCGCATCGGCAGGCGTACTCCCAACCACTGCGCCACCAGGGAAGCCCCGCCCTGTGTCATTATTGACCGGCTCTGTGAGCTACTGAGACATTGGGGGAGAGAGAATGCACATCTCCTGCCCTCATCTCGTCACTGCGCTGCAAGGGTGTAATAAAATCCCAGCAATAAGCATAACATGGTTGCTCATGAAATCAGCTGGGTTGGCTAGTGCAGTCCACAGGTCAAATCCAGTCTGCCCTCTTTTTCTGTATAGCCTGTGAGCTAAGAATGGTTTTCATATTTTCAAATAATTGAAAAAAAAATCAAAAGAACAATAATAGTTTGTATCATGAAAATTATGTGAACGTCACATTTTGGTGTCTGTAAATAAAGTTTGGTGTTTCTTCACTAAAGTATTTGTGGGTATTTGTTTTCTGTCTTGTTATGTAGGTATCTACATAATATCCTTGATTTTGCCTCTTGACCCTTTATGGAAAAAGCTTGTTAGCCCCTGGTGTAAATTATCTTGATTATATGTTTTGTGGCAGTACAAAAGTTACATAAAAACATTAAAAGAGAAACTAAGGAATTTACCAGCTCTGAGCTCTGGTGAGAGATGATTTTTCTGCCTCCAAATGTCAGACAGGAATTTGTCTCTTTTCCTCCCATCCCTCCCTTATTTGCTTTTTCCTCCATTACACTTAAGCCCAAGATAATGCAATTTTGGGACTGGAAGAACCCTGAAGATCATCTAATCCAAAAGTTCCTAGTGCTCTGGAATTTACAGAGATGTAAAATACATATTTTTTTAATGGACACAAACCTAGGACTGTCCTGTTTATAATTTGCTCTGTAAGGGCAATGGCCACCTACAAACACAAACAAACAAATCTAACCTCTCACTCACCAATCTGTCATCTACCACTGTCGTCATTCTGTAAAAATAAATGAATTAATTTAAAAACTATGAAGGAAGCAAGGAAATGCTCACAGAGTACAAGATGTTCTTTTAAAATGAAAACAAATAACTTTTTCTTCATAAAAAATCTCTACACTGTTCTTGAGAGGCCCGCGTACCACAAAAAAAAAAAAAAAAAATCTCTACACTGTTCTTATTTCTTTCATTTGCCTTAGTCTGATGAAAGTCTACACAGATATGACCTTGTGAAGCACTAAACTAGGCATGACTGCCCCCCCTCTCTGCCCCCATCCCCCCTGGCTGGCCACTATTTGCTTAGTGACGTACTGCAGCATGGTTTTCTGTTTGAGAGGTGACAGCAAGTTAATCTCACGCTGCGTAAGGCACGCTAATGAATGAATTTTTAAAAATCGGATGCATCTTTCAAGAACCAATGCCTTTTAACACACACACAAACACACAAACCCCAGCCACAAATGGTAGAACGTTCCAACTTCAGACCCACAGGTGGAGACACATGTTGGGGGATGGGGCCCCTCAGTTTGCATGCCTGGTTTGCCTGGGCATAGGACCACATCTTTCAGATAATATCTTTGATAATACTGTTTAAAAGAAATAAAATGTAGCTTATATACAAAACTCAGCTCTCCCGTTTTCATTTGATAATCAGTGAATAAGCACTTAATAGGATTTTACCTGTTAACTGACAGTTGAACCAGGCAGTTCAGGGTTCTGGTTGATCTTTCCAGAATGTGCTGCTTCAACCACTGCGCCACCAGGGAAGTCCTCCCAGAATGTGCTGCTTCAGATGGGAGTAAATCTCCTGGGAGAAGCTGCCTTTAGCCCTTGTCCGTGTGGAGAATGACCACATGCCTTTCACCACTTCCACAAGCTGTGACTTGGCTAACTGCACCAATTGTCAATGGCGAATCTAAAGTGCATTTACAAGTTTTATATTTTTCCACTTTGGTTCTGGGACGGTTGTTAAGAGTTCTTAGAAACCTGGTACTTAATCACAGAAATGTTAAGACATTTTAAGGAAAAATCCATTTTGTATCCGTGAACTTAAAAGTATGAAAGAAAGAAGAAGCTGTATCCGTGAACTTAAAAGTATGAATGAAAGAAGCAGCTCAGGGTCACCCATAAGACAAGGCCACTTTTCCAAATGGAAGCCTTCTTTGGATTCTAGGGAAGATTCTGATTTTACATTATCTGGGAATATGGACACTGCTTGAGTAGCAATACTATTCTGAAGAAAAGCAAGAAAAACAGGCTCACTCATATGAGAGTTAATCCAGAAAGACAGTTGCTTAAATAACTTCGTATGTGTCCTCTCCTTTTGAACACCAGAATAAGATGATGGATAAAGAATTTTAAAAGTCAAGTAAAATGGGTGAGAAGACAAAACAAGATTAAAAGTGTCAATTAATTTTTGGAAGATGGAGGTGAGTGGAATCTTCAAGTCAAGTGGGATGGTACATTTATGAATACACTGGCACATAGTCTCTGTTCCAATAAAAGATAAGATATAAAAATAGAAAATAAAACAGACAAACTCAAAAAACAAGATGTATGTTTCCGGTGAGCAAAATGCCATGGCAACATATAGCAGTGGGAGAGGCCGAAGCCTTAGGTGGCTGGACTGAGTCTGAAGCCCACTGTGGTACCCGGGAGACTGGCTCCTGGACAGAATAGGGAGCACGAACCAAGAAACACCATTTTAACACTATTTGGATTGGGGTCCTGGAGGACTCCCAAGAAAGGCAGCCCTAAAAAGCTTGGCACACGCAGAGGAGAAAGAGAAAAGAAACAACAAAAGTTGGAACAGAGCTGTGGTAGCCAGCCTCCAAGATGGCCCCAGCGATACCTCGTCCTGGTGTCTATGCTCTTGTGTGGTCCCCTCCCACACTGAACCAAGGTTGGTCTGTATAACCAAATAGAATAAGGCAGATGTGATGTTATGTCACTTCTGAGAATAAGTCATAAAAAGACATTGTGCCGTCTGCTCTCTCTCTTGGATTACTTGCCTTGGGAAGCCAGCTGCCTTGCTAAGTCAAGGAGCCTGAGGAAGAGGCCCATATATTGAGGAACGATCCTGTGAATGACCTATTTTCAAGCTTCTCTTCCAACTCTGTCAAGCCTTAGATGACTACTGCTCCAGTCTATAGCTTGACTGCAGCTCCATGGGAGACTCTGAGTCAGCACCACCCAGCTAAGCTGCTCCCAGATCCCTGACCCTCAGAAAACGTATGAGATAACCAGTGTTTGATGCCTTAAAGTGCAATATTGTAGGATGACTTGTTAGGCAGCAATAAATAATACAGGGGCCCAACTAAAATTGCAAGTTTGATGGAAATGATGAAGGAGAAATTCAGGAAATCTTCTTAGAAAATAGGACAAAAGGAAGAGAGGTGAATAAGAAAAATACTAAGGTTTGAACATCAATCCAGGACGCCCAGTGTCTGTCCAATAGGAGTTTCAGAAAGATAAAAGAGAGAAGATAGAAAGGAGGAAATTATTAAAAAGATAATGACAAGAAACAATTTTCTCAAGTGAAAAAAATAAAATTTCAGATTGATAGGGCCTAGGAAATGTCTTCCTCTCACAAACACACACATCTGAGGCACATTATCATAACAATACAGAACACTGGGAACCAAGATCCTAGGAGTAAACAGGCAACAAGAAACAGTCGCATACAAAGATCTTAGAGTCGAAAAGGCATTGGATGTGTCAACAGCAAGATCACGCGGGACATATGGCTTGAGGCCTTCCGAATTCTGAAGGAAATTGATTTTCAACCCACACTTTATACTCACCCAATGATATATAAGTTTGAGAAGACACAGACATTTTCAGTTGTGTAATGAACAAAAATATTACCTTCCAGGCACACTTTCAGAGTAAACTACAGGAAGATGTGCTCCACCAAAAAAAGAGGATTAGGTCAGGAAAAGGGAAAGATATGAGATCCAGGAGAGAGACCTAACTCAGAACGACAGTCTCAGATGACGATGGTACACCTGACCCAGATTGGAACCAGAGAATTGGGGCCCCAAGGGGACACCAAGGAGACAAGACAATTGTCTGACGACTGAGACAGTAGGAAATTTGAAGACTTCGGGTAAAACAAAAGTTTGTCCAAGAATGTCTACAAACGTGAAAAGTAGTGGCTCAGCAGTGGACAAAATTTCCAAAATCATGCACTACTGATTTAACCAAAAGTTACGATACAAGCGTGTTGAGAAGATTTGAGGAAAAGGAGGGAGGTGGGTCATGGGAGCATCCTCCCCTACCAAACCACAAGTTGATAGATAATGTCCAAAGTGGCAAACTGAGAAGTAACTCTATAGGCCCGTTTTTCAGAAACACAGAGGTGAATAAATGGAAAAAATAGACACAAGAATTGAAAGTGGTTGCCTCTGCAGAGGGGAACTTCGGAGAGGGGAACCCGAAGAGGGGAACCCGAAGAGGGGCTTTGTTTTTGTTCTGTCTTTAATATTCCAAGTATTTTATCATTATCACTATTATTTTTTTACTATCTGCATACTTTATGTTGCTAAAAATTAATAGTAAAAAAATAAAGTTCACCCAGAACAATAAAAAAGAAAGTTCACCTCAAAAACAGAAAATTTCCTGTTCCTTTACATTTAAGGTTCTATAATTTATTGTATTCTCAAAGAAAGAAGCATTCTAAGTTCATATTAAGGGATGTTTTCCTTCAATTTGGAAAACTACCAATTTAGTTCTGACTTCCCGGGAGAAAAAAAAATACAGTCAGAATAAACACAGGAAAATTTTAAGAAAAATGATTCAGACACATGATGAAGAAACCTCAAGCTGACAATTCTCTGAGACAAAAATAAATCTGGAGGTTGCCTGAGAGCTCAGTTGCTGGTAGTGGAGACCTACCAGTTCTCCCTTGTCATAAATCATGGAATATTAAGACTGCAAGAGGCCTTAGGGTCATCCATCTCATACCGATTCTGAGGTTGGTCCAGATTTTATCTAGAGCCCGGAACTCCTAATTTTCCCTTGGCTAGAGGAGCTGACTGCCTTTTGGAGAGACTGCAAACTTCACGCACAGAGACGGTGCCGCACACAAGCTCTCCTGCCCACAAACCTGCAAGCTCACCGTAGAGGAGGAGAATTCTCTATGGCTGAATTGTGCTCGGGCACAATTCCTGGCTTAGGTTGGTCACCCCTATGAAAATGTCTTCTCCGTAACAGTGGATAGTAGATGCTGCCTAATTAACATTTTGATTAGGGTTGGACATAAGCCAATAAATCATGAATATAACTTTCTATAAAGCATAAGAAGAGAATCTGATACCCTGAATTTGCTTTGGAAGACGTCTAATATAGACCTTTTGGATGGTTTGTTGCATTGGTTGTGATTAGCATCCTTATTTGATAGCACCAATTCAAATCTAATTGTGATTCAGAAAAACCTCTCTCTTTCGTTTCACGGTACTACAACTAAAATTTAGGATAACAGCTCTCAACTTTTAGTATCTATAAATTACCTGGAGCTCCAGGTAGGCATGCTTTTCCCAGGATCCCTTCCTCATGAGTAAGTCTGAGGACCTAGCATCTGCATTTGAAACAAGTGGCCCAGAAGACTGGGTTCCCCAGACCACACTTTGAGAGTCTCCTCAGCATATCAAGCATGAAGCAGGAACTAAGACTCATCTGGAAAACTATTATACTAACCTCTGCGCTATTTATGAAATAATGAAAACAGCATTTATTTTTAAAAATAGAAGATGGTTGGATTAATTACCAACCCTAAATAGATACCCCAAATTGCATTACATCACTTCCCCTATTAAAATTATTTGTTCCTCAGCACGATACCCATCAGCAAGATGTATGAGGCTCTTTGTATACTGGTCCCTCTATTTCCCCAGCCTCAGAGGCCACCGCTCACCCTCGCTCTCATTCCCATTCCTGTGCTTTTCCACATGGTCCTTCTTTGGCCTGAATGCGCACTTCTCACCACCCCTTACCTTGCTTGGCTAAGTTTTGCTCATTTGGGAGCAGTTCAAAGTTTACTTCTTTCTGGAAGACGACTTCCCTACCTAAATCCTCTAGGTAGTTAGTGCCTCTCTCCTCTGTTTTGTGCATAACTGCTCTCATATTACATGTCTAATTGCATTGTAGGTATTTGTTTACATGTCTTCCTCTATCACCTGACAAGCCTTCTCATAGGAAGCCACACTTTACTCGTCTCTGTGTTTCTGGCAGTGGGGACAGTTCCCAGGGCAGGTCTGGGGGGGAGGAGCCGTCCTCCCAGGGGAGAAATTGTCTCCTTAGCTGTGGCACAGGACATAAGGGGCCCCTTTGCTTATAAACGAGGCCCTCTAGATACACCAGAATGGTGGGAGTGGTCCATATGTATGGAAAGGTAAAAAGAGTAATGTAACAAACACCCCTTTGCCTACCACCCAGAGTAAGAAATACCACACTATAAATACAGTTGGAGTCCCCTTTGTTGTCTCTGAATCCTCAGTTAAGTTTGCTCTATGAAACTGCCTTATTCTGGGGAAAATTGAACAAGTGGCTCTCTGTCCTGCTCTGATCCACGAATGGAACAAGAGAAGTGGAAACTGAGATGCTTGGGAGATTCAGTCTTTAGCAAGCACAGGAAATCAGAAGAAGAAGCTACCAAGAAAATGCAGACCCCAGGGAATTTGCAGAAGTCTTGGGCAGAACTTGGACTTCCCATGGATTTGAGATGGGATTCAAAGAATTTCAAGTGGTTTTGAACCTCAAAGGATAGGGTACTCCTAGATAGCACTGGGGCTACAATCACAAACAGCAGATGCTCAATATATGTTGACTGGATGAAAGACAGATTACAGGTTGCTAAATACATAAAGATGGTACATAAAATCGGTGGTAGGGGTAATTTATATAACTACATAAAATATATAACTCTAATTATAGTGATGAAGGAAGGTTAAAAATGAAACTGGGCAAATATCAAGAGTAATACAATGTTTCACAGCTCTGAAAACAGACCATGGAGAGATAAGCATGGGAATATAATGACGACAGCTAGAGTGAGACATCCTACAAAAATAAGTAAGAAAGTGTAGGGCTTCCCTGGTTGGCGCAGCGGTTGAGAATCTGCCTGCTAATGCAAGGGGACACGGGTTCGAGGCCTGGTCTGGGAGGATCCCATGTGTCGCGGAGCAACTAGGCCCGTGAGCCACAACTACTGAGCCTGCGCGTCTGGAGCCTGTGCTCCGCAACAAGACAGGCCGCGATAGTGAGAGGCCAGCGCACCGCGATGAAGAGTGGCCCCCGCTCGCCACAACTAGAGAAAGCCCTCGCACAGAAACGAAGACCCAACACAGCAAAAATAAATAAATTAATTAATGAACTCCTACCCCCAACATCTTAAAAAAAAAAAAAGTGTAAGCTATGTCTCTGGAAAAACAAACATGGATATTTTAGACATTTTAATGATTGACTGAATATCTCTTCTCATCCACATGACTAATGCCAAGTAAATAAAATCGTAGGAGCAGATAAATGAGAAAGCCACGGGAGAATTAACCAGAGTCCTTAGGATTAGCACTGGGGAAAAAAAAATCCATTAGCTGGCAGAGTGTACTATTATAAATAGGAGGGGCACTAAGAGAAGAATAAACACATGAGCTGGAAAGCAGAGTAAGAGGAAAAGGCAAAGACGAGAGAAAAGCTGGGTCGGAGGATAGAGACTTCGTTCTATGCTATTTCATTTTTGATTAGAAGATGAGAAATTCTGCATAATTGTGGTATCTGTTTTGCAGGAATACAGAAGGACACGATAAACGGATTTTTAAAGTTAATTCTGTATTTCAGAATAAGAAATACAAGTAGGCAAAAAGAACATAATTTCGAATGCAAACAATTGAAATTTGGATCACTAAATTTCTAACTGGTAAGCATCAGATATGTTTTGGAGCTCTCTGAGATGATTCTATTTGCACACCAGGAATTCCTAATGTTTGCTTTGCTTTTCTCTTATTATTAAAAATATCTTTGTGTTGTTGCTGAAATAAAGTTTGCTTGTTCAGAGAAGGCATCTAGATAGCTTGCTTCACTGTTAGTTTTGGAATGAAGACTCCAGAAAGAACAACAAAAGTGCATTTAAATTAGTTTTCTTAGGACAGAGATATAATCAGCATCACATCCTAATAAGAAAGGCAGTGTTTTTACATGACATCTTTTCAAATGTGTGATTGCGTAATAGAGAACCCTAAAAGGGGTTTAGCTATTCTGGCAAATTCAAAATAATTATGTATATAATGTGTATATATATATATATATATATATATATATACACACACACACAATTTATACACAGCATGTATGTATATATATATGCAGACAAGTAAAATGGTGCGGCTGTCTGTTAATAGGACTTTGCTAGTCAGAGTTCATGAGAGCTGCAGTGTCGTGCTGTGCTATAGTCATTATACAATGTTTTTATTCAGTCACATTCAGGTTTTTCAAAAGTCATTTACTCTGGGAGTTTGAATGTGTACTTTTTTTTTTTTTCTTTTTGCGGTACGCGAGCCTCTCCCGCCACGGAGCACAGGCTCCGGACGCGCAGGCCCTGCGGCCACGGCCCACGGGCCCAGCCGCTCCGCGGCACGCGGGATCCTCCCGGACTGGGGCATGAACCCGTGTCCCCCTCATGGGCAGGCGGACTCTTAACCACTGCGCCACCAGGGAAGCCCTGAATGTGTATTTTAATGGATGAATGTGGCTATCACAGCAGCCCTGAGAGCATCTCCTGCCCTTCGGCAAGCACAGTCTTGTTTGCAGAAACACGCTGCCCAACGGAACAAGCAAAGCCAGTAATGTCCAAAATAATGTTTAACTCGAAGGCCTCCAAATATTTTTTTAAACATTTTTTTGGATGTGGATCATTTTTAAAGTTTTTATTGAATTTGTTACAATACTGTTTCTGTTTTGTTTTGGCCTTTTGGCCGCGAGGCATGTGGGATTTTACCACCCTGACCAGGGATCAAACCCGCACCCCCGGAATTGGAAGGTGAAGTCCCAACCACTGGACTGCCAGGGAAGTCCCTAAGCCTCCAAATTTTATTACTTCATCTCTAAAGAAAAATACTGAGGTCCCATCAGAGACTGCACTGATCAAGTCTTTTTTACAAGCACACTTTTCTTGAACAATGATCTCTGCTATTGAATTCAGTTGCTGAAACCACAAGTTTCATTTCTGAATCTTCGCATGGTAAATACACTGCTAGATGACATATTGATAATTTTTCACAATTTACAGCTTCCCCGGAAAAAGGGAGGAAAGCCCCAGAATTCACCGTCATGTAGTGATGTAGCGTACACCAAGTATTATTTTTTTTCTGTCTGATATCAGCTTTTTCTACAGCCCAAATCTATAAACTGTGGTTCTTGGCACAAGTACCCAAATACAACAGGGCTATAGCCAAGAAAACAATGGTTAAAATCAAGACACCCTGTTGCAGATGTTTAAAACTAGCAACTATGCCTTCATCACTGCACACGGGCTGCTTGGTGAGTACCATGCTTACGAATTGCTCCGTTGCAAAAGGAGCAAAGTGGGTGAGGTAGCAAGTCACGTCACTAATCCATCTATGATGATTAAAAAAAGCCTCATTTTGACCCAGGGTTGTTGGGAAACATGAAATATTCTAATTTCTAGATAACTGGAGTTTATGCCTTGAAGTGCCCAAACTTCGATCATCTGTCACTGTATTACACAGCCCTCTGCCTTTGTAAATAGATTTTAAGTGGCATAATCTTCCTTCTCTAAACACTACTGCTGTCACTGTCAACATTTTCATATCTTAATGGATTCTGGGCAACTCACTGATAATTAAGAAATATTTGTTGATTGATGGTATTACATGTATAGAGAGGTTTGCATCTATATCATTTGACTACAACATAGTATATGGCTTCAGTTGTTAAATATCCTTTTTTTTTTTTCAGGAAGGGTTTTTTTGAAGGCATTCTGCCTTTCCTTCTTTCTGCTGTTGGTTTGCTGCCTGTAGCTGTCTGTAGTTCTTGCTGCATTTCTAATTGTTTCATATGTGTTATTAAGAAATCAGGTAACTAGAGTTTGGTAGAATTGCTTACAAATTCAGAATAAAAAGACTCTGGGTAAAGTCTGAAGGCCTCAGCTGTAAACAAAGTTCAGGAGATTTGCAGTCTTGTCCAGGTTTTTTATTATCTTCTAGATAACTGAAATTGCTAGGTAAGGGTGGTGTTTATATAACTAATAAGTAAATGTTACATTTTTATTAAATAAAATATATACAGTCATATTTTACATATCCTCTTATTTCTAAAAATGTTTGGTTGTGGTACAATATACGTAACATAAAATTTACCATTTTAACCATTTTTAAGTGTCAGTTCAGTAGCGTTAAGTGCATTCACATAGAGCAATCAATCTCCAGAATTCTTTTCATCTTGCAAAATTGGAATGCTATACCCATCAAACAACAGCTCCCTGTCCCCCCACCCCAGCCCCTGACAGCCATCATTTTTTCTGTCACTATGAATTTGACAATTCTAGGGACCCCATATAAGTGGACGCACAAATGACTTGTCTTTTTGTGACTGACTTATTTCACTTAGCATAATGTCCTCAAGGTTCATCCATGTTGTAACATGTAAACACTCTCTTATTTGCTTTATCATAATTAAAATTTTAATATCAGAAGAGTAGTACAAACATCTGTCATTGAAAGCCAAGGTCACAAAATGCATACCTGCCTACATGAAGCTAGGAAAAACTGAGGGAGTATAAATCTGCCCATAAAAGACACAAGATTTCAAAAGGGGCTGGTTACATACATGACAGCATATCAGTACAGTGGAGTATTATGGAAACACATAAAAAGACAAGGCAGATCCATATTTATTACCTCGGAGAGAAGATATGACATTAAGTGAAGAAAATAAATTGCTAAAACAGCATGGTCATATTTCACATTTTTGTATGAAACATATATGTATATGTGTAGAAATTCTGGAAGTATATACATGAAATGGTTAAAAATGATTATCACTGGGGGTGGGATATGCCTTTCATATTTGACTTTTTACTTTCTTTAATTGTTTTAAAACTTTTGCATGTACATTACTTCCTAATCTGGAAAAGAAACAATAATAACAATTTTCCTTTCCTTTCAAAAAAAAAGGAAATAATGATGATTATGAGGGAATGGTAGGCTGTTGACTTATCCACAAATATAAAAAAAAATTCATTGCTGAGAAATGTCTATGTTTTAGGTTCAGCTTATGTTAGTTTTTCATTTCAGTCCTACGTTCTAAGACAACTAAACGACAACAACAAACCCCAAAATTCGAATACAAGTTTCATACATTCAAGAATGAGTCAGTCTGAAAACAAATATTTTTGTGCACGCTTTTCATTTTTGTGGAGTGGGTAAATAGTGCCCTTGGGTAATGATGTGATATGATAAGAGGTTCTTAAAGCAGACGCCCAGACTGCAGAGCTCTATGGGTTTACAAGAAAGCTCTTCAGAATATGGGGCGCTACATACAAGAAGGAAGCTAACAATGTCCATGACCATATTTCAAAGGGCTCGGCAGTGACTCTCAAGTTCTCTACACACAGATGTTTGCCACGTTTTCCACTTTACACAGCCAGTGCCTCTAATTCGTAATGAATAGGCATTTGAAGAATGGAAAGCCAGTCGTATACCAGGAGCTATAGCTTTAGGATTGTAATGTGTTTTACAGGCTCTGGCTTATGGAATAAAAACCAAAAAAAGACACAATTCTGAACACACTCTATAGTCATCTGGCTTTAGAGAAAGAAACAGAGAAAAAAGGTTTGGATGCCTAGCTGTCATGAAAATGCAACTTCCTTTAAAATGTATGAGACAAACAGCATATGTCTAAACCAGAGAAGATGCGAATGACAAAATCCCCATCAAAGAAGCCATCTCTGATAGAACATTGGAAATATTAATGGCATGTCTGATATGCTTTCCAAGTGTGCATATTTAAGGGATTATAATACTAAGACATTGTGTTTTACTAGGTTATCGGGAATTTTCACATCAATTACCATTCTTGATTTTGTGGTTTGGTACCTAAGAGTCCTCAAAGCATTCAGATTTCTCAATATGTGGAAGGTATAATGAACCAGAATCCAATTTACTCAAGTCATCTTCAGAACTGATTCTCAAATAATATAGAGTTAGTTTCTTTCCAGGAACATATTTTCATCTGTGGTTGCCTGTAAAATGCAACCAGACTCTTGTTCCATTGGGGCTCTAACTTTATTTTCATATGCCTCTTATCAGCAAAAGACTGAAACAAGAATTTACATCTCATAGGTGTGGTTTAGAGCACGGGTAGAAATATAGCCTTCAGGGCAAACCGGGTCTACCACCTGTTTTTGTATGACCCTCGAGCTAAGAATCTAAAGATGTAAAAGCATAATCAGCCTTTCCAGGAGAGCAGTTGCTTAAAATATTTACTTTCTGACTCTCCAAAAAGAATTTGTTGGCCCTGGTATAAAGTAGAAAGGATTGGAACTAAACAGAGAGCAAGAAGACTTGAGTTAGTTTTCAGACTGTGTGATTTTGGGCTGGCTAAGGACCTTCTCTGGGTTTCCATATTCCTATAACATATGGTCTCTTTTAATTTAATTCTAATTTGTGTTTCCGACAACACTGTAGCTATTTAAGAAATTCTAACCAACCTAATTTGCACAGCACCCAGAGAATAGCACTGTGACCTCAATTTGCTTTGGAGGAAGCCAAGCTGGGTCAAGATGAAAGGAAGTAATTATGGTGTTTACAAGTTTCTAAATGTCAAACCAAAAAGTTTGACGGAAACAGGTTGTTTATGAATGGCCAAGGCTATACTGATTGAGTCAAGAACCATCTCTAGTGCAAGGGTCTTGAGTTTTACTTTAAACAGGTTTATAGCCTTCAAATAGACAACAGTGTCTTGACTCTGAAACCTCTCAATGACTTTCACCAGGACCCTACAAATCGTGGATGTTCACCCCACACTATGGCCTGACATTTGAGGCCTGGGAGTAAGAGCTGAGAATGTGCTTTTAGCGGTAAGACAGAAGCAATATGCACCAGGGATGACCAAGAACTACAGTAAGTGAGAAGCATCGTTCTAAAATGTACATGGAAGTGTAATAAGCCCACAGTAGAACAGATCTGAATAAAAGGACCAGGGACTAAGGACTAATAAGAAACTGCTGTATAAAAAAATAAATAAAATTCTAAAAATCCAAAAAAAAAAAAAAAAAGGAACAAGGAGGGAACATGCTGGTGTAGATTTCAAGACATATGATATAAAACTATAGTCATGAAGCAGTGTGTTGTTGGTATAGAGATGGACAACAGACCAATGGAACAACAAAGAACCTGGAATAGACCTGCAGATATGGAAACCTTGTATATGACAGAGTCGGCATTGTAGAACCCTGGGGAAAGGATGGTCTATTCAATCAACAGTGCTGAGTCAATTGGTCATGCATATAGAAAATAATGCAAAGTTTCTCCATCTCATGTCTTACAAAGGATCAATGCCAGATGCACTAAGGACTCAAAGGAACAAGACACAATTTTTAAATTTTAGAAGAAAATTTAAGAGCGTATTTTTATGACCTTGGTAGGGAAGGCTATCTTAAACAAGATGCAACAACACAGATTATACATTAAAAAAATTGATATATTCTACCATATTCAAATGAAAATTTTCTCTTTCCCATAGATACCATAAAGAGAATGAAGAGATAAGTCATGAGCTGTAATATGATATGTGCAACACACAAAACTAACAGAGAATTAGTACCCTGAGAATCAAAAAGAAAAAGACAAAAGAATAAACAACAGATATGACCAGTCATTTCACAGAAGAGGGAACATAAACAGTCCATAAACATGCACAAACATGTCCAACACCATTATTAATCATAAAGAATTATTAATCCAAATTCAGGTATGACTTCACATGAATCATTTTGGCAAAATTAAAAGTGGGTCCCAGACCAGTGAAAATTAAGTCTGACGGCATCAAATGTTGGTGAAGATGAAGAGAACCCAAACTCTCATAACCTGCTGGAGAGAACATAAACTGTTTTCCAATGTGAACGTTGGAAATGTTAGCATTTCCTAATCAAGATAAACATGCACACCCATGACAATTCCATGCCTAGGATACTCCCTACAGAGGCCCTGACACACGTGCACCAGGACAACTGAACAAACATATATTCACAGCAGTACTGTTTCTAATAGTAAAAACTGAAAATCCCCACATATACTTCACGGAAGGATGAAAAAATAAATTTTATTACATTAGGATGGGATATTATACAGTAATGAAAATGAAGAGACTACAGCTTTACAATTAATAAGCATGACTTAAAAAAACACACGTAGAGTGAAAAAGGCAAGTCACAGAAAATTCATACAGTAAGATTCCGTTTACAATGAGTTCAAAAATAGGCAAAACTAATATATGTATAAATGTATATATATATACACACATACATTTGTTTGTTTAGAAATAACTGTGTAGAACAAACCTACAGAGAAAAATAAGGAAATGATAAACATAAAATTCCGGATTGCATTTGGTGGTGAGGAGACTGTGGGAAGGGAACGTAGTCGTGGTCGACCCCACTGGAGTTTTAAATGCACGGATGAAGTTCTGTATCTTAAGGTGGATGTGTGTGTGTGCATGCACTTGCCTGTGTGTTTATTGTGTCCTCTTTACACTGTGTGTTTGCAATATGCACAGTCTTTTATATGTATGCTGCATTTGATAATGTACTGCTTGTTATAGACTTACAAGGATACTTTGGAACCTTTGTCCCAATTCTGCAACAACAGCTAACGTCAGTTTGGGTTTGTTTCAGCAAAGGTAGTCAGATTCATGGATAACGCTTACACAGCTTTTACTAGGTGCATCGCAATGTATTAAGCACTTTACTTCCAGTAACTCATTAGATCCTTACAACAACCTTTTGAGAATATAGTATTATTCCCAATTTACAGACAAGAAGACTGAGGCAGACGACATTAAATAACCCATCAAGCACCTGAGGGTTGGTGAGGACATACCCATTTATATGTGGAATCTAAAAAAAAGGGTACAAATGAACTTACCTACAAAACAGAAATAGAGTTACAGAGGTAGAAAACAAACTTATGGCTACCAGGGGGTAAGGCGGGGGGAGGGATAAATTGGAAGATGGGTATTGACATATACACACTACTATATATAAAATAGATAACTAATAAGGACCTGCTGTAGAGCACAGGGAACTCTACTTAATACTCTGTAATGGCCTATATGGGAAAAGAATCTAAAAGAGAGTGGAGATACATATGTATGTATAACTGATTCACTGTGCTGTACAGCAGAAATACAACATTGTAAATCAACTATACTCCAGTAAAAAGCAAAAAAGAAATAAAAGGATGACAAAGGGGCCAGGGTAGCTAAGAGTCTTATCTACTTGTCCTAATACATAGGAAGTGAAGATCACATAAGATTAAGGTTACAGAGGCTCCACAGAAGAGGTGGAGCTACAGCTGGCTTATAAAGACTGTAGGATTCAAAAGAAGGGATCTATTGGGGAAGATATATCAGGAAGGAAGAATAAAAAGCAAAGGCTAGAGGTGAAAAAATACAAGGCATATTGAGGATTTCATGCTATTGGACCCCACTGGCTACAGTGAGGACAGCAGGAAGGGAAGGCCTATTTGGTCCACTGAAAAAGCAGGTTAGACTTCCAGAAAACTGACATCGGAATCGAGCATCCTGACACAGCTGGATGCAGCCTGGACCATGCATTCCTAGGGAACTTCCCAGGATTATCCTCGGATAACCTTCCAAGTACCCCAGCATGTAACAGGACCTAGCATTGTGTTGGTGACTTATACCACGTCGGTGACATATGACCATGGTTAGCAGAGCTGCTTTTTCTCAAGCCATATTTTGTATTGTTCAAAAATAGCTGGCTTATGGGCTTCCCTGGTGGTGCAGTGGTTGAGAGTCCCCCTGCCGATGCAGGGGACGCGGGTTCGTGCCCCGGTCCGGGAAGATCTCACTATGCCGCGGAGCGGCTGGGCCCGTGAGCCATGGCCACTGAGCCTGCGCATCCGGAGCCTGTGCTCCGCAACAGGAGAGGCCACAACGGTGAGAGGCCCGCGCACCGCAAAACAAACAAACAAAATAGCTGGCTTAGGCCAAAACTTAGGTTATTTTTTAAGTTTACTTTTAGTGCCCTCCTCCCCTCTGCTTTCCTTTGGGAATTTCTCAACTCTTATCCTCTTCCCTTTCCTTCCTTCCCTCATTTTTTTTTTTTTTTTCCGTTACGCGGGCCTCTCACCGTTGTGGCCTCTCCCTTTGCGGAGCACAGGCTCTGGACGCGCAGGCTCAGCGGCATGTGGGATCTTCCCGGAACGGGGCACGAACCCGCGTCTCCTGCATCGGAAGGTGGACTCTCAACCACTGCGCCACCAGGGAAGCCCTTTCCCTCATCATTTTTAAGTAATAATGATATCATGAAAACTTTAGGTAAAACAATTTTAATGTAGTAGAAATATTTGATATCACACAGGTTCTTTTGCTCCTATCCTTTCTTCTTTTGCTAATTTGACTTTGTTTATTTTGCATCTTGCTCCTCTTTCTAGAATCCTGTGTCAAGGTAACTTCTATATGTGCAACTGTGTGTGTCAGAGAGAGGAGGGAAGAGACAGGAAAGTAAATAAGAAGTGAAGAGAGGGAAATATTTGGAAGACATTTATTTTGTGTTATACTAATACGCATGTCCTTTTAGTGTGTGTTTGATTTTTATTTTAAGTGTGAGTGACTAGGCATTCCATTTGTACGGGGGTATTATCTTTCGTTGTTGTCATTTTCCTAGAACTTTTCCTCTAAGAAGTTCTTCTAACTAATTAGAAACCTGGAGTGAAAGCCCAGGGGTGACAAGAGAGCAAGCCCCCTGGGGTTACCCCCCTAGGGCTCTGGCAAGGGGCGGGGAGGTTCTTGCCCTTTCACAGGCCTGCCATTCCTAGTCCAGGGCTTAGGCTTTCACTTGGGGATATCTCAAAGCCCCCGTCCTCCAGGGTGTCCCATAGACCCCCTTCAGACCCCCTTCAGAGGTGGTGACATGTTATATGAATATGGGCAAGAGCTTTGGAGTTAGGAGTCTTGGGTTCAAATCCCTGCTCCAACTACTTTCTGGCTGAGCAAACTACCAAACCCTCCTTAGTTTCAGTTTTTCATTTCAAAAATGGGCAATGATAAAGAATACTTCCTTCTGGGTTGATAGGAGGCTTAGCTGAGATGATAACATGTAAAATTGCACACCAATGTACAAACCTCAGCGGTTGCCATCACTGTTGTTGTCCTGTGACCTAGCCTGGGATTCTCAAATCTTACTGTGAGTATAAATCACCTGGGGGCCTTCTGAAAATGCAGATTCTGATGCAGTAAGTCTTGGGGGCGTGGTCTGCATTTCTAATAAATTCCCAGGTGAAACCCAGGGTGTGAGTCCACCAGTCACACTTTGAGCAGAAGAATTCAGCCAATTCCTTCTCCTGTTGTTCCCACAATAACTCACTTTTGTTGACCTCCTGGCTCTCATTCTTCTCTTCCTGCCCTCTCCCTAGTCCCCAACCCAGTCTATCAAAATCTTATCCATTCTTCAGAACCACACTGATTGTTGGCACATCAGAATCACCTGGGGAACTCTTAAAACCCTCCAAAGTCCCAGGCTACGCCCCCAGACCTCGTGAATCAGATCCCCGGAGGTTGAACTCAGGCATCAGTATTTTCAAAAGTTGCCCAGTGATTTCCATTGGTGAGACCCAGGTGAGAGCCACTGCCCTAGAGCCTCAGCTGAGCTGCTCCCAATGTCCCCAGACATATGGTTGACTCGCCAGCATTTCCATAGGCCCCTTCATGTGTGATGGTTTTAGTAATGTTTGTGAGAGTCCCTGCCAGGATTATAGTAAAGGAGAAGGGGGAAGGGTAAAGGGAGAAGAAAAAAGTGAGGTAGAAGGAAAGAAGGAGAGAGAGAAAAAGATAGAAGCAAAGGAAGAAAAGATCAAGTAAAGGTAGTATCGGGTTATACCTAAAAGTAATAGCTTAGAGTTATTGAACATTCATGTGCCAGGCATCGTTTTTTGGTTTTCTTTTAATTGACGTATAGGGACATCCCTGGCGGTCCAGTGGTTAAGACTCCTTGCTTCCAATGCAGGGGGTGCAGGTTTGATCCCTGGTCTGGGAACTAAGATCCTACATGCCACGTGGTGTGGCCAAAAAAAAAAAACAAAACATGTAAAATTGAAGTATAGTTGATTACAATGTTGTATTAGTTTCATGTATACAGCAAAGTGACTCACATATATATATATATATATATATATATGTTCTTTTTCAGATTCTTTTCCATTACAGGTTATTACAAGATATTGAATATAGTTCCTTGTGCTATACAGTAGGTCCTTGCTGTTTATCTATTTTATATATAGTACCATGTATATGTTAATCCCAAACTCCTAATTTATGTCTCCCTCCCATCCTTTCCCTTTTGGTAACCATAAATTTGTTTTCTATGTGAGTCTATTACTGTTTTGGGCATTGTTCTAAATATGCTATTTCTATTAATTCATTTAATCCTTACAACATATTACATTAAAAAACCTGAAGCGCAGAGAGACTAAGTAATTTTCCCAAGGCACCCAGCTAGGAAATAATGAAACTTGGATTTGAGTTCAGACAGTCTAGATCTGCTGTGTGAAGATGCCACCCAATGATATTCGTGCTGCAAACTGCCCTCCTCATGAAGAAGGTAACCTCCATACTGTCAAGGGTCTTAACATTTTCCACTACTGTATTCCCAGGTTCTATTTAAGACTGTGAGTCAGTGAATATTTATTCACCCCTTACTATGTGCCTAGCGATGAATGGTGCCGGAGATCCAGCTGTGAGCATCCCACCTTCAAGAAGCTATATTCTAAGCGAATGTGCTTGATATGTGATAAATATTCGTGGAATATTACTGCTGGAGATAAAAACGGACTTTGCTCCCGTGATATACGGCTTCTTTTTTAAACACAAGCATACCAACATCATCAGTCCAAAACAGACAGCAAACTTGGGGTGCCAAAGAAAGACGGCCATAGTTATAGAAATTAAGGCTTCAAGAAATACATACAGTATGTAGCAAATGGCGACGTTTGATTGGAAGGATAATTAAACATGAAAAAAATACATGGGAATAGTCACAAATGCAGACAAGTATAAATTACTTAGCTGTCTGAACACAGGTGAATTATATACTGCAGGCAAGCCAGAACTTGTGATGCCTTGGTGTTGACACCTACAATGTTACATTGTGTTGAATACGTGCTGTATTCAAAACATCAAATTCAATGAACCTGTAATAGAACATAGTAATACAATAATTCTGGAAAGGAATTCTGCACATGGATTTTCATGCTGCTAACCAACCCTGAAATCAAACTATTAAATAGGGCTTAGTGCACTGGCAAATCTTGAAGTCTTTTTTTTTTTTTTTTAACCAGCGTTCAGGTTAATGGTTAAGGGTTGGTATTTAAAGTATACTATAGTTTCCTTTTAGTACTTTAGTTAATCATACATCATCCTTTGGTGTCTGAAGAATCGGTCAAAACAAGTAATGGCAAACTAGACCAATACCTTATTTGGGATTAGGGGGTGTTTAGGACAAAATGAATCTGGTTATCCGCTTCCAACAGATAGGAGTCATTAATTTCAATAGGAGAAATATCAATACATACAACTGGAATGCTTGAGTCCCATAGATGGTTTTAAATCTCTGGTATCATTCAGAATCCTTTCTATTTTACAGAATCCTTTCTATTTTCTATTTCTATTTTGACTGCTGTCTGTAGTAACATCAGGTATTTCTCAGTATTTAGAATGGACTATTTGTTTCTTTAAACACATGACCCCACACCTTGGATTTCACAGTCTATTGAAATCGAGGTCAACTGGAAACTAATCCTCTGCTTCCATTCTTCTTTTTTGCCTTCAGAGTTCAAGTAAAACCACTGACTGAGAGGATAGCCCCCAAATACAATGTAAGCCTGGATGTGACAAATTTGCTTTTCCAACCCAAAATATGTTGGATTTTCGTTCTTTCATTTTTCTTATTTTGGATTTTGCTTTTTGAACCCACTTAACTATGTCCCTCCTATTAAACTACTGTTAAAATTTTACCAACAGGGGAAATTTTTTTCCTCCTCAGTGGAAAAGTTTCATGTCTTAAAACTACTCATGAAGTTGTAAGTAAGAGGATATATATATATATATATATATATATATATAATATTCCCTTGCTCTTTATATAGATGTGAAGTCAATATTGTTCAACTTTTACCTTCTTGGTTCTTTCTGGGGGCTGACTGGCTCTAGAACAGAGATTCATCAGAGTAACATTTCAATCTAATTAACGTAGATGTATTTGTTCAAGCAAAACTATTTTTAAAAACATTTGAGACATTTCATGATTTTTGCATTAAAATGAAATGTAAAACGTGTAATTTTTAACAGTAAATTAAAAGGAAAAACTTTTCCAAATTTTCTGAATGTTTAACAATTTTTATAATAAAATTTTAGAAAAAATACAAAACAACCCCCCCCAAAAGAAAGCAGAGATTTGACCGTTTTAGTTGAACATTGAAATCATAAACTTAATTGTAATTAACATCATGTAACTGATTATAGAGACAAGTTTACAAATACAAAGCACAGAGAGCTAAAATGTTCTCTTAGAGAACCCTGCTTTGGGAATGTGTGCATAGGTTTCTAGAATCTAGACCCCAGCACATTTTAGCTCTGTTTGTGCTGCTGAAGGGGATCAGAATACGTCATCTCAAAAAATTCTACTTTGGTGTAAGGATTATTTTGAGCTGAAGGCAAATGGGAATGGATATAGGAAGTGCCATCTGCCCTCCCCCATCTGCCTCAACACAGGGCCTTTATTTCCCTTGGGAAGGAGCTCTCCCCTCTCCCATTCCAGGAAGAAGATAACTTCCCTTATCACCAGAGACAAAGCACCAAGATGAGTCTGCATAACCTTAACAAGTAACCTTTATCTACTATTAGTTTCTCCCATATATTTACTATTTGTAGAAACCCCAAAACCCCTTTCTTCTGTCTAGTCACTTCTCCACAAGTTATTGCCCTTTGTTAAAATAGTATATAAGCCCCCAAGTCTAACCACTTCTTCACTTCTTTTTCACTTCTTTTCTGTGAAGCCCCCATGCATGTAAAAAAAATCAACATCAAATAAAAGTTGTATGCTTTTCTTCTGTTAATCTGGTTTATGTCAGTTTAATTCAAAAGCCTCAGGTACAAACATAGGAGGGCAGAGGAAAAGATTTTCCTCCCTAACACTGCCAAAGGGTCTACTATGAATGGTTTTGTGAGTTTGAGCAGTTCTGAGTCCTAGCTCTAGTGCATACTAGAAACATCCACCATCATCCTTCTGGTTTTCTAAAACTGGGTAACTTTTAAATCTACATGCATTCTTTATGCACCAACCATGTGCAGTAGCTGTGTTTGGAACTGCGAAAAAAATTCCCTAGTGGGCCAGCCCTCAAGGAGTCAAGGATTTAGAAGAGAAGAGGATGAGAACCAATGAGAGAACAAAGAAGGGTTGAAACCCTATGTGGAACCAGTACTATTTGAGAAATGGAGAACAGTTGGGTGCCTTGGGCTGCTGACACCCAGGAAGGACTTTGTGAACACTTGAATCCAATATTCTAATGGAAAGTAGCTTTAGACTGAAAAAAAAAAAAGTCCTTGCTTAGAACTAGATATACATATATACACTATGTAAAGACACAAAATTTGTTTCTGCTCTTTTTCTTCCAATGACTATCCGGATCACAAAAAGTAATGTCTGAAGATGGTAAGGTGACGGACTAGGCTCAGCCCACAGTCTGGCTCTGCCAGCATTTAGCCATGAGCACATGTTAAAGACTTCAGTCTTTCTGACACTCAGCTTCCTTAGATTGGTCAAGGCCATCTCTATGGTTCCTTCTACTTCTAGCATGCTATTACGAGGTCAAACTATTCTCATGCCTATGAAATGTGGTACCTTCAAGGCTGTGAGTAAACATGCAGAATAATTTATAAATTAAAATATAAAGATAAGCACTTGCCTCAACCTTCCAATTTTCTTAAAAATCATCGAAGGCGTGACCCATCCTTCATACTAGTTTTCTAACATTTTTATGTGCACGGGAATTACCCAGGGAGCTTGGTAAAAGCACAAGCCCTTCTGGACTTCTGTTTCCTACAACCAGTCTTCATTCTGATTCAGCTTAAGTCTGGGAATTTGTATATTTAAGAAGTTCCCCCAGGTGATGTTGATGCCATGGTTGTTGTCCTGGAACACTGAAGCAGGGGATTCAGCCTGACCCTGAGTCATTTCTCCAGCTGAGTACTTTCAGGGACTTTAGGAAAGTTTCAAATCAATCTCTTTGGAATGCTTCAGATTAGAGATAAATCCCTTAGATCTGTTTTGATCCAGTCATGGTTGTAGGCTGAGGCAAAACAAACTACAAAGGGGACATTGATTACCCAGTTATATTTAAATCTCTTACATACTTCTTTTCTAGAATGATGGTGTGCCAGGGGCAAAAACTTCCATAGGCAAAATTGTCCAAGCGGTGTCAGTGATAGAAACAACCCAAGGCGTAGTGGGGAGGGGGAGGATAGACAAGGAAATTAGTAACTAACTCTGCTCTAAAACTACAGAGTTTGCAATTACCCAGGTAAATCCTCCAGAGGAACATGGAATTCTTGTGATAAACATCTCAAGATGTTTGTTTTTGAGATGCCCCATTGCTATGCTTACCAGTCTTCACTTACTGGTAATGTGCTTCTTTGTGCCTCACCTGAATTTTTATTTCTTAAGTCATTTTTCTCTGGTGTGTCCTTGGTTAAGGCTACAGCTGGTACTCTCCAGGGTTAAACCAGCAGAGGAAAAGTTGCAGATACGTGGAAAATATTAAGGTAGCCCTTCGATTTAGTCATCTTATTTTCAAGTATTGTGAGCACTATTTTGTTTTGTTTTTATACAATTATAGTTATTACAAAATGTTGGCTATATTCCCCGTGTTGCAAAATGCATCCTTGAGCCCATCTTACCCCCAATACTAAGTACCTCCCCCTCCCCCACCCCTACCGTGAGCACTATTTTGGATCTTCTGTGAACATTCCTAAACTTTGCAGAGGGGAGTCCCTTGTCCAAAGTCACACCCCCTCTGTGGTTTGGACTGCATGCCACGATGCTGTGGTAAGACGGGGTGGGGTATAAGTCCCAGGCTCCCTGCTTTGATTCATTTGATTCAGAAAGACCATCCTGGTTCCTGCTATTTCCAAGTCATTCAGTTTCCTTTCCAGCCATCCTTTATACCGTCACTCTGTCTTGAAAATGTAAATCTATGTTGATTCCCTGCTAAAAACCCTACCTTGCCTTCAATATAAAATTGAAATGCTTTTACATTGGAAAAAAAGAGGCGCTTTCGTAACTATAGAGTATATCTCCCTCTTCCTCTCCCCTTTCTTTCTCTTTCTCCCTCTCCCTCCACCTCTGTACAAGAACTCTGACCTCCAGCCAAGGCTGCTAGAGGCTCTTCTCTCCCATCTTTTAATTCTTATGTCATTTTAATAGTTTTACAAGTAGTTTGGAAACTTTTCCATCTACCACTGTAATGGGAATTCCATGAGGTCAGGGATTTTTTTTTCATTCATCTTCATATTCCCAGTACACGACCTCGAGTGTTCATTAAATGAATGCATTTAAAAAAAAAGAATGAAATAATTATTTAATTATCTAAAAAAATGATGTATATAACTCATGTGCTTCATTTGAAGTAATAATACTATAAATACAAATAATATATTTGTAACAATGTATTCAATTTTACTTGGTTCATTTGAAGCATAAGTAATACTTGATTGACAAGATAGTTTATGTTCTTAATACATGATACATTATGTTTGAAATTTTTTTTTTTTTGGTGGTACGCGGACCTCTCACTGTTGTGGCCTCTCCCATTGTGGAGCACAGGCTCTGGACGCGCAGGCTCAGCGGCCATGGCTCACGGGCCCAGCCGCTCCGCGGCATGTGGGATCTTCCCGGACTGGGGCACGAACCCGTGTCCCCTGCATCGGCAGGTGGACTCTCAACCACTGCGCCACCAGGGAAGCCCTATATTTGAAATTTTAAACAGTAATTGTGATAATTTAAAAAATCCAAGTTTGAGGTTAAGAACCTACTTCTAGTCAGACTATGATGGCCATTCACAAATCCAAGTTTGCTTGATAAAACCTGGATGCAGGAAACAAACATCTCACTTCCAGACTTTGGTTTCAATGCCATGAGTGGTTACAAAATAAAGATAGCTGCCCTGCTATCACTTACAGAAGATGATCCACATAGATAGCCAAGAACTGAATTAAATCTATTCTGACCAAGAGAAAAATGCAACAATCCCTAGAACAACAAGCCAACAAGCTGGGCCAGTGACTCAGGTAAGAGTCAAAGGGGGGCTATTTCCAAGAGATTTGGCGTTTTGCCTTTTCTTCACCTGGGCATAAATATGATTTCCACAATTCACAAAGGACATGGGAAAGGCAATAAACTGGAGTGATGATACCCACCCAGAGTTCTAGAGCCAGATTGCCAGGCTAACATCCCAGCTCCACTGCTCATCAAGCCTGTGACCCTGCACATTTACCTCATTAGTCAAATGGGATACCTCATGCTGTCATTCCCTCATTAGTCAAATGGGATAATAATTGTAACCTATCTCATGGGAGTGCTGGAACATTCTAATTAATACCCATAAAAATCTTGCCACCATGCTGGCATGCTGGCCCACAGTAGGTGGGCTCAGTAAGTATTAGCCATTGTAATTTTCCAACTGCTGCTTCTTTTCCAAGGGGTGTGTGTGTGTGTGTGTGTGTGTGTGTGTGTGTGTGTGTGTATTGTGAGAAATGACTGGAAAATTTTCAAATGCTTTCTAGTATCTATAGGGAAACGGTTATGTTTTTCTCTTCTGAGTTATAAACATGGTCAATTTTATACATAAAAGCATTAAACAACTTTGCATTTCTGGAATGATACTACTTGGTCTTGGTGCAAATATACTGTACTTTTATTATTTTATTTTGTTTTGCTAATGTTTTATTCTGGACTTTTTCATCAGGATACTTACATGATATTATGATTTTATTTTCCTGTGCTATTTTGCTCAAGTTTGCAATTGATTTACGATGATTTGTAAAATAACAAAAATGAAAACAAAAAATCAGGACACCTATTATTTTTCTCTATGCGTGGAACTGTTTAATAGACTGAAGCTGAACTATTTCCTGGAATATTTACTGAATTTTCTCCTTCTGATTTAATTTTCTCTATTTGCATTTATTAAGAAATTTTTTGAGTTGATTGTTTCCTATATTTATCTTCTTTATTTTGACAACAGTGTGGCTTGCAGCAAAGGCAGGTAATTTCCAGTCCTCCTCCAGGCTTGCCCTCTGTCCTGGGAGACTGATTGTGAGGGCCAAGGCGAGGAGCTCACACAATGAGGGGCTTCTGAGCTGTCAGGCTTCTGGCCAGAGATGGAGGAAAGGAGAGGTAGGGGGAGAGCAGATGAAGCCAGGGTCTTTATTTTCTTGTCTCCCTCCCTGCTGGGTTGCCTCGCACTCCTGGGTCCCTCTACCTATGACCCCGGAACCCCTCAAAACAGTGGTCAACTTGGTACCACTGTATTTCAGAGTCCTGGGAAAGGAAGCAGAGAGAACTGGAAACAGTTTGCCTGCTGTACTATCTCTGATGGCTTCCCTGGACCTCATCCTTGCAAACAGTGTCTCCATAAATAAACTCTGCTAAAAGGATCGGATTTTGAATGTGCCACGTGTTTCTTATTGGGACCCTGACTGACACAACAGCTATGCATTTTCCTCGGAGGACACTATTGAATACATCCCATATAATTTCATTCCTCGTCTTCTCATTATCAATATTTATTGAAATATCCTGCCATTGTGATCTTGACTTCCTCCTAAAGCTAAGAGTCATTTAGGAGGAAGCTTTAAAGTGTACAGGTAAGCTTTTTGTTGTTGTTTTCTTCTAATTTGATTTGTTTGTAACTTTATTGCATTGTAAACAGATTTTGATTCTTACTTTATTTGTAAAATCTGTGGGATTCTTTCAGTTATGTTTGATTTTTATAAATATTCTGTGCACACTGGAAAAGATATATATCCTTGGATGCAGGAGGTAAGAGTTTGACATATCAGGTTAATTACTAATTGCATTATTCAGTTTCTCTAATACAGTGCAATTCAAAGCATGGGTCTCAGTTTCTCATCTGAACATGACAAAGTAAAATCAGACCTTGAGAGTAAGCATTTAGAAAGTTTAGAGCAACTTGACAGAGCAATTTCATGACGGTTGAATCTAAAATAAAATAGTTGGGCTTATATTTTATATCTTCTTTATTCTACATTTTTTAAAATTTATTTTATTTTTTGTTGTGTTGGGTGTTTGTTGCTGTGTGCGGGCTTTTCTCCGGTTGTGACGAGCGGGGGCTACTCTTTGTTGCGGTGCGTGGGCTTCTCATTGCGGTGGCCTCTCTTGTTGAGGTGCACGTGCTCTAGGTGCACGGGCTCCAGTAGTTGTGGCACGTGGGCTCAGTAGCTGTGGCACATGGGCTTAGTTGCTCCGTGGCATGTGGTATCTTCCCGGACCAGGGCTCGAACCCATGTCCCCTGCATTGGCAGATGGATTCTTAACCACTGTGCCACCAGGGAAGCCCCTATTCTACTTTCTTATCCTTCATATTCATTAAATTTTACACAAGTATTGGTCCACGACAGAATGGAAAGTAAAAGCCAAAAACAAAACTGTCCCTTCACCATAGAAAGATTGAGAAAC
This sequence comes from Phocoena phocoena, assembly GCF_963924675.1. Classification (NCBI taxonomy): domain Eukaryota; kingdom Metazoa; phylum Chordata; class Mammalia; order Artiodactyla; family Phocoenidae; genus Phocoena; species Phocoena phocoena. Next base: position 103,866,449 of record NC_089225.1, on the reverse strand, counting down.
ATTGCTCTAAACTCTTATTTACTTTGGTTAAATTGGCTGATCAAGGATCTTTTATTCACTCTTCACTATTGTCACACAGAGGATACATAACACCTCTCTCTGCCTTCCAGGCCACTTCTAACCCACCCAGCTCTCCACCACACACACACACACACACACACACACACACACACACACACACAGGGAGGGAGAGAGAGAGAGAGAGAGAGAGAGAGAGAGAGAGCAAAGTTCCAGAAAAAAGGGACACGTTCAGAGATTGAGGATTTGGGGCACCCACACCTCAGCACCACTCCCGGGACAAGAGGATCATGTTTATATGTAGGACACCATTTGATCCCCACAATGAGCTGAGATGTAATAAGAGTGGATGAGAAAACTGAAGCCTAGGGGTTGGGTTGGTACTTATCTTGTTCTTTTGACTTTATTACCCCCTCCTTAGGTTCTGGAGAAAATGAAATAAGCAAGTCAAATGAGATAGTGTACACTAAATCACATTTAATGTTTCAAAGCATTTTGTGCACATAGAGAAATTAAATAAAATGATAGGGGAAAGATAACAACCAGACACAAACCTAGCCTTCTTCACAACCCTATAACTAGGTTTGGACAAGCTATTCAAGATGAAATATGATATCAGCACCTGGAGCCACACTTGTTTGGGATAAATTAACCGTCCGTCTTTCAAATACATTTTGCATCTGAATGGTAAAGGCGTGTCTTGCTTTTCAGCCTATAACCTGAGTGACAAAAATGAATAATGTAGAGCAAATTCTTTCTTCTAAAAGGCGTGCTTTAGAGAATGAAGAAATTAACAGCGCTACATTCACAGTTAGGTAAATTGAAGCAAATATAAATTTCTTTCTTCCTTCAATCACTGGGGGTTTTTTTGTTTTTGTTTTTTTACTCTTCATGAGTATCCTTAGCCTGTTTTAATAAGGGCACTGCCTTTGAAGAAAGTATCAAATTTATTCCAAAGTCTCTGTGCTTTACAGGAGCATTTGTAATACTCTTAATTTCTCACTATTATTAGTGTCCCAAACATGAATTATGAAAAGAATCTTTATTTTTAAAGATTCTTAAAGTCTTTTCAATGGCTAAAATAAGTGGTTTTCATTAAAAGGTCACAATCTATTTCTATCAGAATTACACTGAAATTTCTTGAAGTTGAAAGCAATAGTGTAAAATTAGAGCCACATCTGCCTCCAAGATGAGTTATTAGGCTGACTTTGAAATCTGCTAACTGTGTTTTGCTGGGTCACTGTAATCTTCTATTACAGCCCCTTGGCATCCTTGACATGGGGCCTGGCCACCAGGGGAGCTCCATAAATGCTTCTTAGATGGAACCATTCAACATTTTTATACTGTTGATGCAGAGTGATTTTGTGGACTGCTTTTCAAAACACTTTTCTAAAGCTGATTATATTTCCTGCTTTCTCACTCCCCCCCCTTTTTTTTTTTTTGGAATAAAGTCCAAATTCAAAAAATGGGTCTTTGTATACATCAAGAATTTTAAACTTTCACACCCTTTCATACCGGAATTCCATTTCTGGGAACTTATACAGAGAATATAATCCAAAATCTGAAGCAGAGTTTTATATACAAATATGATTACACGCAGCATTATTTACAGTAATAAAAAAATGTGAGGGGACTTCCCTGGTGGCGCAGTGGTTAAGAGTCTGCCTGCCAATGCGGGGGACACGGGTTCGAGCCCTGGTCCGGGAGGATCCCACATGCCACAGAGCAAATAAGCCCGTGCGCCACAATTACTGAGCCTGCGCTCTAGAGCCCGCGAGCCACAACTACTGAGCCTGAGTGCTACAACTACTGAAGCCTGCACGCCTAGAGCCCGTGCTCCGCAACAAGAGAAGCCACCACAATGAGGATCCCATGCACCGCAACCAAGAGTAGCCCCCGCTAGCTGCAACCGGAGAAAACCCGCGCACAGCAAGGAAGACCCAATGCAGCTAAAAGTAAATAAATTAATTAATTAAAAAAAATGTGAAAGGTTCTAAATCTGCTAAGAGAGAAGTAGTCAAGAAAGCATGAATGTTGAAAAAATGTTTTCAATACAATGTAAATATTACTTATGGAGTCTATTCTTGCAAGAGAAAAAGGGGCATAGAATTGTACACACAATATCCTTACATCTATGTTTTTAAAAATTCTATACATAATAAAAATGCTCGAGGAAAATACTAAAAACATTAATGATATTGACTTTAAGTAGTGAAATTATGATTGACTTTTTTCTTTTTAAATCTTCAGAATTTTGCACATTTTCTTTCATTAGCATACGTTACTTTTATAATAGAAAATCATCAATACATTTTATTTTTAATTATTCACTATATCTCAGCCTCAATATAGAGAATATACAAAGTCCCTCATCCATAAGATGTTTGGACCTGAAAGAAGAAACTGTGTATGTTTCTAGATAATAATGTAAAATACCTTTATGTATTTATGTGTCTGACTTAGACTGCAGCAGTATTTTGATTTTAGTTATTCAGGAATAACAGACTGCTGTGAGAAGCATCATTTTATGTCCGTGCTTTCAAAGAGTGTCAGAATCTGCAAAAGACGATATTCAAGGCATGTTTGTACAACCAGCAGAGAAAGTAAGAAAGAGTCATGGGGCATGTGGACAAGGGTGGCAGTGAGGCAGAAGCATGGCTCCGTCGAGTATGCCTCCAGCTCTGGAGGGAGATGCATATACTTTGCCCTAAAAGATGAGAATTTATTTCAAAATCTCTTTGGTGAATATTTCTACTCATTTACAGCAGTGACGGTAGTTAAGATGCAAAGGGAAACGTGCTGAATGTAGTGGATATTTGCTTTTTTTCCCCTTTCCGCTTGACATCCTTCTTCCTTCCTCTTTTCCCTTCCATTCTTCTCCCTGGCAACTGTGATTGCTTTAGAGCATAGGACTCCAAAACATTTCCCGGAAGATTTTTGGGAAATGAAACTTCCTGATTTGGGTGTTGGAGGGGAGGAATAACTGGTGGAGATGATTCCTCTTCATTGTGGACATAACACAACAGGGACGTATGCTGTTGAGACCATGACAGAAAGCAACCTTAGGAGGAAGCAGACATCATAAAAAAAGCAGGGGCCCAAGAAACCAGGTCTTTCACGATACTGAAACATGACCCAGCCTCACCTGAAACACTCCTGACACTGGATTTTTAAGTTATGGGAACAAAAAAATTCTTTTTCTTGTTTACATCATTTTGAATAGAGTTTTAGGTTACTTACAATTACAAGGCTGCTAACTGGAACTCTGGGTTATTTAATTCTTACTTGATAAAAGGGATACATACTAATTCTTACTTGATAAAAGGAATACATACTAACATAGTAAAATAGACAAACTCTTCACTGACACTAATTTGAAAATGAGTGTAGCACAAGTCCTTATTCGAGGTCAGTGCTTTGATGATGACTTGGGGTAGATCCGAAGACATCCATCTATCATCAAGTTCTATTGATTAGATACAAAAAACTCATAGACCTGCCTGCTTCTCTCTACGCTCTTGACCTTATCCTCCCTAGGACCACCGCCATCTCTCATCTGGATCACTACCATGCCTCTGATTCTTTTTCCACACCACAGCCAGGGTGCTCTTTCCAAAGCATAAATCTGATCATATCTCTGGTTTCTGTGTTCCCCATTACTCTCACGACCAAGTTCCAACTCTTTAACATGACCCTGCATGACGGACCCCTGCCCACCTCTCCAGCCTCCTTCCTTTCTCACTCTACTTCTCTATATCCAGGCAATTTCATCTTCTCTTGGGGCCTCCAACAGGAAGCCCTAGTCCAGCATGGACTGCTCTCTCTACTGGAAGCTTCTTCCCTCCCATCCTTCCTGGCTGCCTTTTCCTCATCTTTCAGGTCTCAATGTGGGTATCACTTTCTTTGGGAAGCCTTCTTGGACACTCTTCTGTGTGCGGGCATCCTCTACTACCACACTGCCCTCCTATCATATGACACTGCAATTGCCTAACTCCTACTGGACGGGAAGCTCTGTGAGGGCAGGCCCACCTTTCTCACTCTCGTGCCCCCAGCTGTAACACAGCACCTGGCACACAATAAGTGCTTTAGAAATACTTGTTGAATGAGTTAATTAATTAGAAAATTATTCATCCGGTAAACCCAATACATAATACCATATGTATCTAGCAACGCAAAAAACTACATTCTGTGTACATATATTTGTGTCTAAACCAGAAAGTTATTTCTCAGGTATGGTAGCACATTTAAGTGAAAATGGTTCCAGCTTTAAACAAGTGAAAAACATTTCATTTGGGTTTTCATTTCATGAATCACAGAACCTGTGCCAATTTTCTAAGTGAACTGCTGTAACTCTGTTACGTGAGATGGTGTCGGGGAGAAGGCTTTAAAAATAGCTGACCGGATATCCCTCTTGGTGGCTTGGGTTATGTAAAAGTATTTTGTGTTAAGCCAATGTCTCACAATGGATCGCTGAGCTTTGAAAAGGCTATTTGGGATCCTTTTTTCAGTGTTAAATATCTGCTTATCAACAGAATCGGACTAAAAATCTCCTAGAGAAAGGGTACAATGTCCAAATAGTTATCACTTTTTAACTCCAGATACTTAAAAAAAAAAATCCAGTGCTAATACTAAAAGTGACTTTAAAAGACGGAAGTCTTTTCCGTCTTTAAAAGACGGAAGTCCTTTAACGACTTAGTGAGAAAGAAACCAGGATTCCTATAAAGAAAGGTTGTTAGATTTGGGCTTAAAATACTTTTTTGGGGGGAGCAGAACAATCAGATAAATATCCTGTGTTACTAACATTTACTTTAATTTTTAAAAGGAAGTAATTTTGAGACATTGTTCTCATAAGACCCCATAAAGGCAAAATAATAGGGATTGTTGTTTGAGAGTTTATTACGGACCGCGTCCTTGGGCACAGCTGGTTGGACCAAGGTGGGTGAATCCATTGTCCTGTGATCTGCCCTGACCCAAAAGCTATGTCAAGGCAAAGATGAAATGATTAGCTGGACCAATCAGATTCTCCTTGGGGTGGGGAATTAGGTGCTTGGTGATGGGAACAGAAGCCCAGAACAGCACACAGAAGGCAGAAGGGAGAAAGTCTGGCAGGAGAAGATGTGAATGAGGAGAAACCATGAGGTGGAAGCTGAGTAAGCAGAAACCGGGAGCTGGAACACACACAGGGAAGACGGTGAAGTGGTTAGTTAGCTGGGGCAGGAACAACAGAAGCAGAAGCTTCTACGGAGTTGCTATAATTACTACTGTTCAAGGGACAGTGAGGTGACTTGGTCACTAAAAGTGCACATTCCTAAAACATCTTCCACTATCCGTGAGACCTGCCTCAAGATTTAGATCCCTCTCTGGGAAGGAAATCCAACAAAGAGGGGGTGTATGTATACGTATAGATGATTCACTTTGCTGTACAGTAGAAACTAACACAACATTGTAAAGCAACTAGACTCCAATAAATAAACAAACAAATAAATAAATAAAAATAAAAAAAGAAAGTTCCTCCCCCCATCTACATTCCTGTTTTTCTTACTGTTCAGTGTATATATTTACAGAGAACAATTTCTTGAGATACTGGGAGAATCTCTGTTCCTCATCAAAAAAGCATCATCCACATATATGTATATATGCATATATATCTCTATCTATCTATCTATCTATCTACCTACCTATCTATATATCCAAAGCAGCATGCAGACTCATTTGGGTTGTACAGGGTGCTTCCCTTCTGCCATACTTTTCTCTTGCCGTGGTCACACCATTCAAAGCCCGTTTTTGCAAAAGCATTGCCAGATGTACCAGTCTCACCCCAATTAGAGGAGTGTCATCACCATCTTTCCCCCATCCTCACTCTCACCCTACCTCTGATTTTCTCAGTTGGCAGAAGAACCCATTCAGCAACTTAGTAAGTCAACATCTGAAAGGGTACTGGCATCCCTGATTCCTGAAGAAGATGGAGAATTATTCAATTATCTGAGTCAGGTGCTCTGAACTTTTAAAGACAATATGTCAGCTGATTACAAGGATCGAAGAAATGCACTGCTAGGCACCTGCCGTTTTGCCATGTGTAGTGAAAATAACTGGAAGATGTCTAGTAAGTGAGGAGACCGCCACCAATGAGAGGAGTGGCTCCAAGTAGTTTCTAGCTAGTCGTTCCAGGTAGAATTTTCCGTCCCCTTGAGAAGCACCTAAGTTTATAATATTGTCAAGAACTAAATTTTCTTCATTTTCTCTACATTTTGGCTCTGTGTTGCTAGTATTAATGTGTTATTTAATTTTCCTGCTATGTGTGTTAGAGATCCAGTGTATAACACATTAAATGAAATATATATTCCTTTTATAGTTGAAGATGAACTTTAAACCTCCATTTTGCATTGCTTTTCCAGTAGTAATGACAGCTCTGCCTGATAGTCAAGAGCAGGAACAGCTTGCCAGGTTGCTCTTTTTCTCAGACGGCTAGACGTTAACCAGTCCACCTGGAGATTTGATCTGTACTTCGTGTCCTGACTAGCAGCACCAGGCACTGGTTATCTACGTGGGGTAATTGCTGACAGCCTTGCGGCAAATCAGCTCAAGCCACCCATCCTTCATTTCATCAATCATCAACTAAACCTTGCACTTGGCCAGAAGCTTTTTATTTTTTTACAATTTGGTTGACTGAATCCACTTCTTTAAAAAAAAATCAGCCTAATGTCAAGAGTCAAACAAGTCAGCTATGCAAAGTAAGGGTCAAGAATGTGTACACAAGTTTAGAGAGAATTTTTCCAAAATGTGCCTAATGAAAAAAAAAAGATTAGACTTTTTATAGAGTAAAAATGCTCTATTCGGTTTGCTTGGTTCTGAGTATGAACTTTAAACACGTTCAAATTAAGTTATTTAAAGCAGTTAAAATATTATTGCTGGTGGAGAAGAAAAGGGAGGCCTTACAAAGTAAAAGGATATATTTAATGAAAATAGACTTTGAAATGAATACCAAAATATAGCAGCGCAGCAGAAATGTTGACCAGGTCCTTCTTGTTACAAAAAGCAAGGACCATAACTCCTTGAGGGCTGAAGCCAAGCTGGCAAACAAGGTTACCTTGATAAATGTGCTAAATCAAGTAGTTGGAATTCCAAGTTACATCTTTTGGGAAGAGGTAATACTTCAATAGTTCCCGTTTCTTTTATCGATTGATTGAGTCAATCTTGATTTTACCTGGGCTGGCTCTCATACTGGATGCATACAAAACAGTGCTTCATAATTCGGTGATAAGCAATGCTTAATCAGTAACTCAGTTCTCACATTTCCCAGTCCATCCTGGGTAACCGCCAGATCAGTTTCCTCGCAAAAGTTCATCCATGTGCACTTGCTGGCCTGAATTTGTTGCTGCTGAGGGTAACTCTCCTCACATGTTAATATAAGAGGCTCCTTGACTGGGGTAGAAGGTTGCTGACCCACCAGTTCTGCTGGCCAGACTGGTGTCTGGATTCCTGAGTTCTTTGGTGGCAAGCAACAGAAATTATTTAGGCTAACTCAACGATAAAAGAGGAATTTGCTGGAATGACATGGGGCAGCACACAGAAGTTGAAGAAAAGTTAAACAAACAGGCCTCAGAAAAGACCAGCCTCAGGGCTGTGGTGAGGATCAAGGTACAAAAACGAACGGAAAGTTTTTCTGGGCGCTGCTGTCAGGATGAATAAGCTCCCTGCCCTTTCAGCTGAAAATTCAAATTCCTGGGAGAGGGCACTTTACTGGCTCAGCCCAGGTCATGTGCCAACCCCTCGCTCAGGGACTGTCGAGCAGCGAAGGGAGGATAGTTCCCTAAAGCAAAATCAACGTGCCACCCCCAGAAGGAAGAAAGGAGAGTGGTCAGGAAAGAAGAGCAGATGTCCACTGCACTCTGTTTTCGGGTGTTGCCTGATTTCCATCTGTCTGTCTGTTGGCTTTGGACATACTGTCTCCCCTTAGTTTGGGTCCTTCTGGCCAAGGTTGATAACCACCAAGTTTGAGTCAATCTTCTACCTGGTTTGACCTAATTAAAGAGCCCTCTGGGGCTTCCCTGGTGGCGCAGTGGTTGAGGGTCCACCTGCCGATGCAGGGGACACGGGTTCGTGCCCCGGTCCGGGAAGATCCCACGTGCCGCGGAGCGGCTGGGCCCGTGAGCCATGGCCGCTGAGCCTGTGCGTCCGGAGCCTGTGCTCCGCAACGGGAGAGGCCACAACAGCGAGAGGCCCGCGTACCGCAAAAAAAAAAAAAAAGCCCCTCTGATTTACATCTCCCTCATTCCCACGAACTACTTTGCTCTGGTCTCTGGTTGGAACATTCAGATGTTTCTGGCCTCTGGCTTCTGAGAAATTCCCCAGATTCACCCTGTCCTTATGCTGGTCACTGTTATTCTGGGCTCATTTGCCCCAAATGGTTATTTTAAGGAGAAAAATTCAAGATGTTTATCTATACAATTCCAATTCTTAAAAAAATGGCAAAGCAAGCAAGCAAACCAAACCACTCTCCTCCCTTTGGAAATGCATAACCCTTAAGAATCAATCTACTTAGAAATTACTTTACATCTGCTTGAAAGTCACATCTTTCATAAATCCAATGCCTATGAGTACAATGTCATTAGGAACAATTCTAATTTATTTTTATTCCTCTTGGTAAACTGAAATTTAAAAATTGAAACAAATACCTTGTGATATAACCAGGATCTCATTTTTAAAAATGAGCAGCTCAATAGTCCTCTCAGTATGCCACAAGAGATTGTAAAGTAAACTAAAGGAGTTTGACTGCTGGGTTCTAGTAAGTAAAAACCATATGCTGACTTGGTCGAAGACTGCCCAATACCACCGCCCACTGCCATGAACACGTACTGAGCTCCCAACATGCCAGCCATGGTGTTAAACATTTATAGACTTTGTCTTATTTAATCATCGTCATATATAGGAACCTATAGGTTTGTATTATTATTCCCATTTTATAGATGAGGAAAATAAACCTCAACAACTTAGCCAAGGCCAGACAACTAGTTGTTGGTGGACTGAGTTATATAATGATTGAGTTTCTATCATCTCAAACAAGTTTGGGTCTGTGGAAAAGTTTTACATGAGAAAAGGGGCCTCCGATTAAAAATGATGAATTCAGTGTTAAGGGAGAAACTGTGATTGGAATTAACAGTCTCTTAATTTTATTCTAACGCATAGCTATGAACGCTTGTATTTCTCTACAAGGCCCCACAGATGGACAGTTGGAGGTCATCTCCTGGGGTCGTGGTTCACTGTGGTGGTTTTGATGAACACGATCATCTTCAATTTGCTTACTGTTAGAACTACCACTCTGATTTTATTTATTTACTTATTTTTTTGCGGTACGCGGGCCTCTCGCTGCTGTGGCCTCTCCCGTTGCGGAGCACAGGCTCCAGACACGCAGGCTCAGCGGCCATGGCCCACGGGCCCAGCCACTCCGCGGCATGTGGGACCTTCCCGGACCGGGGCACGAACCCGTGTCCCCTGCATCGGCAGGCGGACTCTCAACCACTGCGCCACCAGGGAAGCCCTACCACTCTAATTTTAGAAACAAAAAGCACCATCCTTCTTCATAGTGAATAAACAGGAAAACTCTAGGCCAAGAAAAGCTTATAATAACAATGAAGAACCCACTCTATTTAGACCAATTCAGTGATTTATTCAAATGAGAAAGCACAGCATTTTCACATGTAAAAACAAGTCTGGCTTTAGCGAAGTTTTTCTGACTGCTACTTTCTGAAAGTGAACTTTACTGAAATAGACTCCCAAGTAAATCATTTACAGTATGTTAGTGGGTGGATGTTGAGAGTAATTGGTATTAGTCTCCTGGTTTTACATCAGAAAATGCTAAATACATTGCATTCATGTTAACTTGCTTAAAGAAAAGTTCTTGAATCCTATGTGTGATGATTCAAGGGGGGTCTGATTGATACTGTGTTTCAGTAGGTGCAGGTCAAAATTTCCATTTTCCTCTTTTACAAAATCGTGAGTTTTCAGGTCTTTTCTTTATTTCAATTCTGTTTTTCTCTGCACTGTTATTTGCATATGAGATTACAATGCAATCATTATATAATCTACTCCTGGGATTATAAGGTACTATAATGTTTATCAAGTTACTGCTCAACTTGATATAAGGAAATCAACTTAGTTCTAATTTAGACGCATGGTTTAAACCCGATTGGCCTTCAAGACACCTAAAAAAAAATCTAATGGATTCTTGGCCCAAATGTCACCTGCTGGGAGGTCATAAAAATGCATGAGAGAGGCATGAGGAGATAGGGTACGTAGAGTGAAATTGAGAGGAAAAAAATTTTCATTGATATTGATTGGAAATAGCTCATTCTCTCCAAATGCTTAGAATGATCTAAAACCAGTGGGATGTGCTATAGGGAGGGTTAATGGAGATCTTTGAGTCTAACCTCATTCTAGGTTTACAGCTGAGGGTGAGGGTGGAGGTCACTGAGAAATGGTGGGCTGACTGAGGTGAGCATCTTTAAATCTATCTAACACTAGGCTGACTCCAGGGCTATTCCCTAACAAGCAGAATAACTGGTAAACCCCATATTTAATCTGTGGCCATTAGCTGTGTATCTCATTCTCAGATCTGTGTTCTAAGAAAATCCTGACTCTATTCAAGATATTCATTTTCGGGCAGAACTGAGATCACTAGAATTCAGTGGGAGACTGGTAGATTATTGCAGAAATGATGTTGGGAAAATTGGCTAGTTTGGAGAAATTTAAAAAATTTATATCCTTTGCTCACATCATATACCAAATATTTTGGATTAAATTAAAAAATAAGATAGAATTTATATCAAAATGTTTACTCTAGTTACATTTACATGATAGAATTTGGCATAATTTTGTTTTCTTTTTGCTTAGTATTTAAACTGTCTATTGTTGGACAAGTAGAACTTGTATAAAAAAAGAAAAACATTATGCCAGTTGATCTAATTAATAGTTCTATCAATATATGAGTCTGTTATAAAAAGAAATTATAAAGAGTTAAGAATTCTTCATAGTTTTGTTTATAACATCAAAAATTTAGGTTAAATTATGACATATAAACATGATGAAATGGTATGCATTAATTTTTAAAGGATATTTATTGATGTGAGAAAATACTAGCAATATAATATGTCAAAAAAGCAGGATACAAAATGCCATATGCTGTATGACCTTATTTTTATACAAATATACCAAAATATTAACACTGGCTACCTCTAGGTTCTTATGTTAGGAGTACTTTTTGTTTTGCTTTGTTTTTTGTTTTTTTTTTTTTGTGGTACGTGGGCCTCTCACTGTTGCGGCCTCTCCCGTTGCGGAGCACAGGCTCCGGACGCACAGGCCCAGCGGCCATGGGTCACGGGCCCAGCCGCTCCGCGGCATGTGGGATCCTCCCGGACCGGGGCACGAACCCGCGTCCCCTGCACCGGCAGGCGGACTCTCAACCACCGCGCCACCAGGGAAGCCCTTGCTTTGTTTTTATACTTATATATCTTGAATGTTCACAAATGGGCACATATAGTACTTTTACTGTTAGGAAAAAAAGCAACATAGAAAAAATATTTTTGTAGGTCTGATAACTGGTTCTAGCAACTTCATCTGGAAACTCCTCAAGAATCAATCCTCTGTTTGAAAGATAGTCCAAGAGTTTCCTTAGCACAATACATTGCATCTAAGGTGCTCAGTGGATGTGCACAAAATGAATTTACACTTTCTACCCTGTTGCAGCTGATTACTCATTAACAGAATTTGAGGGAGGCTGTGTGTCAAAGCTGGTTACATGGCTTTTCTTTTAAAGACAGGCCCCAAAGCCTATATTTTAAAGATAAGAAAGGAACAAATTATTAATATGAAATGCTATCCAGGACTATCCCTGTCATTAACAGGTATTTTAGTTCAGGTATTTGGCAAGTCACCAGAAAAGTGATGAAATCATCACTTGAGTTTTAGCATTAGTATTTACATGGGACGTAAAGTCAATAAACTGTTCATTTTTTGGTGGAGACAGTGCTAAGGGAGGATGCCATTTCTGCTGATGTTTCCAAATAATGTTATTAGAAAATACCAGCAGCAAAGAATGCACTGAATAATATTTTTGAAAATAAGAAACTCCTTAATACATTCCAGGAAGTTGATACTAGGTCACAACATAATAGGAGAATTAAATGAGTATAAGAAACATATTTGGACTACTGCTTTCCTGATATTGAAACTCATTCCTGTCTCAATACTACTTGGCATTTGTAGCATGCTTTTACTGTGTGCAAAATGTGTTCCATTGTATTATTTCTGGAGCTAGGAGAGAGAGGTTTTATTACCACATTTTATGATTGAGGAAATGAAGAGTCTTGGAATTCAAGTGATTTGCCCCAGACTGTCACAACAGTGTCTTCCTGCTGGCACGGGATGAGGGGTTCTTACTGCTGCCCAGTGTTGCCTCATTGGATGGCAGGGAGCCTCAGATGCCCTTACCTGCAGGACTGCCCTCTTAGGGTCTGGAGATGTTGCTTGTTCCAGTCTCATGGGCTCTGAATGCTTCATCTCCAAGAGGTCTCAGCAGGTCTCAGTGAGCAGAAACTCTGACTAGTTCTGTGGGCACAGCCCCAGGCACATGCAGGACTGGATAAATCAATCTCTTGGCTTTCTCCAGCCTTATCTGCAGCAACTAGAGAGCGTTGGCATCTTCAGGAGCACATAGTCTGGCTTCCAATCAGTAGGAACCTTATCTCATGAGATTTCAGATATAGTATTGTTCTTAGATTTTTTTTTTAAGATTTTTTTTATGATGTGGACCATTTTTAAAGTCTTTATTGAATTTGTTACAATATTGCTTCTGTTTTATGTTTTGTTTTTTTTGGCCACGAGGCACGTGGGATCTTAGCTCCCCGACCAGGGATCAAACCCTCACCCCCCTGCGCTGGAAGGCATAGTCTCAAACACTGGACCGCCAGGGACGTCCCTGTTCTTAGTTTTTATCACTTTTTGGAAGGGACTGTGGAACCTGCTTTTGCCTAAGAGAGCAAAATAAGGAGAATCCAGTCCATGTGCGTAAACCTTGCGGGCACAGCTGCCGAACGCTGACAAGAGCTCCAGCTGAGGCAGAGGCTAGAAGGTGAAAATACCACTGGTAACTCTATGAGCTGCTTTCTGCACTCATTCCAACCTTATTTTTCGTACTCTACTTTGAGGAGAAGCTATGTGTTTAAGCCACCGAAATCTTACTACTTTCTGGCTCCATTGCCATCACACACTTGCTTTATATACAGCCTGTATGTTTGATGTTCTGTACACTTGCGGACCTTTATTCTTCCTTCACAACTCCACTTAAATTTCGCTTTTGCATATTTGCCCTGTTACAGCATGTATAATTTTATTGCTATTGTCTGCATACTTATCTAAACCCCTCACTTGGTGACATATTCCATAGAGGGAGGAGGGGCTGTGTTGGTTTTATCTTTGTTCCCATCGTCTTGCTGACTTAATGAATGAAGCATTCAATATTTCTCTTGAACCACAAATAAGTGTTGGCAAGGATGTGGAGAAAAGGGAACCCTTGTACACTCTTGGTGGGATGTAAATTGGTACAGCCACTATGGAAAACAGTATGGAGGCTCCTCAAAAAACTAAAAATAGAACCACTATATGATCCAGCAATTCCACTCCTGGGTATATAGACAAAGAAAATGAAAACATTAATTGGAAAAGATACATGCATCCCAATGTGCATAGCAGCATTGTTTACAATACCCAATATATGGAAGCAACCTAAGAGTCCATCAACAAATGAATGAATAAAGAAGATGTGGTATATATATATATATATATATATATATATATATATATATATAATGGAATACTACTCAGCCATAAAAAAGAATGAAATTTTGCCATTTGCAATAACATGGATGGACCTGGAAGGTATTAAGCTTATTGAAATAAGTCAGACAGAGAAAGACAAAATACTGTATGTTATCACTTATATATGAAATCTAAAAAATAAAACAAACATTGACTATAACAAAAAATAAACAGATCACAGATATAGAGAATAAACTAGTGGTTACTAGTGGGAAGAGGGCAGGGGAGAAGGGCATGTTAGGGGTAGGGGATCGAAAGGTGCAAACTATTAGGTATAAAATAAAAAAGCTACAAGGATATATTGTACATCAAGGAAATATAGCCAATATGTTATAATATCTATAAATGGACTATAATATTAAAAAATATTCATCTGAAAAATAATGCTTTATTTTTATTCTTATGCCAAAGGATCAAAAGATCTGTTAATTCTTTATCAACCTTTTTGTTTTAGTGTTTAATAAAATGTACATCCAGTTCTATAAACATTCATTGAGGACCAGTAATACTAAGTGTGCTGTCAAGAGCTGGAATCACAAAGATGGGTAAGACACCTGTCTGCAAGAAGTCCAGTAGGGAAAGCGACATGGAAATAGGTTAAATCCTTTCTAGATTGGTAAGATAATTAACACTTCAGTAAATAAAGGTATTCCGTTGGTGTTTTGATTGTAAAAGGATAGCGGTGTCAGGAATCATTCATTCTGGATAACTGAAGCATTTAACAAATCAATCTTGGGACTTCCCTGGCAGTCCAGTGTTTAAGACTCCACGCTCACAATGCAGGGGGCATGAGTTCGATAACTCGTTGGGGAACTAAGATCCCTCATGCCATGTGGTGTGGCCAAAAAATAAATAACTAAATAAAAAATAAAAAAATCAATCTTTTCTCAAATAGTACTTAGTTATTTAAATGATGGATAAAGTGGCATCTGACACTCTTTTTCCATTATCTGTGATGTTTTTGGTAGTAAAAAGCCCTACTGAAGAGCCCTAATAAGCATAACTCCAAATTCTAAATCCACTCCCTCCACTGACTTGATGAATGCTCTTCCATCAGACCGTCATCTGTAAATCAGAAATGATATCACCTTGCCATCTAACTCTCAGAAAAGCGCAAAATCAGACACTTGATAAGAAACCATCTACACACAAAATTATTTAAAATGTAATTTTAGTGAATGTTTATCTTCAAGGAGTTCCATTGTAACATTATTTCTAAAGAATTGGAAATAACCAAAATATTCAGTAGAAGGGCATTACTGAAATAAGTTACGGTACCACCTATAATGAAGTACTCTGTAGACATTTAAAATGATATTTGCAATAATTAATGACTCAGAAAACTTTTTCCAGTCTATTCTTAGGTGAAAAAAAAGTAGAATGAAAAAAAAAGTCTGGAAGGAAATAGACCAAAATGTTAACAGTAATTATCTATGGGCAATATGATTATGGATAATTTTTATTTTTATATTTCTTTTTGTACTTTTAAACACTTTCCAAATTTTGCACTACCCGTACAACTTCTTATTTTTAAAGCCAGCATGTGAATTCTTCAGCTTTCCCAATTTCATACATAAATAAACAGCATAAAATTATCCTATCATCTGGTTAAACAAAGAAAATGAATATTAGCCTTGTTGACTCTTCCCAGACACTCTTCCCTTTGTCATTTGATTCAAAGGGATAATATTGAAGATTTCTCAACTTTCCACTTTGTAGAACTTTTTGTTTGAAAAGTTCATGTAACAGCAAAACATACTGGTGGGAAAAAAATCCAGTGACCTGACTGTTTTGTCTACATAATGATAAACCTCCCAAGGTTTCTAAATAACTTGAACTTATTTTTAAATATGGGGATCACTTCTCTAAGAAACCGATTTAGAGAGACAATCTAATTAACAACCATCAATCTTAAAGATTAAAAATGGAAAATTCCCAACTTACCCCAAAACTACTGTCAGAAAAATAAAACATTTTTATATGGTTACATTTTAAATAGCTCTGAAAATTACACTTTTTTTAAAAAAAATTTAAATCTTAACTTTATTTCTATTTTATGTATGTTCAAAATGTATATATATATATATATATATATATATATATATTCACATCTTTATTGGAGTATAATTGCTTTACAATAGTGTGTTAGTTTCTGCTTTATAACAAAGTGAATCAGCTATACATATACATATATCCCCATATCTCCTCCCTCTTGCGTCTCCCTGAAAATTACACTTTTGGGGGGGCCATTATCTCCCTACAACAATTAACATAAAAATTCTGAAAATATAAGCTACTCTTTAAATATATTTGTGTGTATATCTATATGTACACACACATACAGACATACATAATACCTACCATGACATGTGGAAATATTTTTTGATAGTCTGATCTTGTATATACAGAGCATTACACCATGGACTGGATTTTTTTTTCATGAATTGGATTTTTAACCTTCCTCTGTTTGTACATAAATAATTATCAAATTAACTGTACAATTAACAGGGACAGACTGAGCGACTGCTATACTGGTCTAGACTGGTTCTCCTCCCTTCCTCTCTTTCTGATTTTCAAGGCACCAGAATCCAAAGAGAAAGCACCAACAAGACTTGTTTCCTGCTTGGTTACTTCACCTTTACATAGGCTGGGTTCCCAAGGACAGAACAGTCAACCCTCTCCAGGGGTCAGCCATATACATCTTTAAAATAGGGGTCATGTCACCATCCTTCTGAAACACTCCAGCACCAATCACATCACAGTTTGAAGGACCCTCCGGTGTCCTTATCAAGGCCGGTACAGTTCTCAGACAATAATATGCCCAGGAATCCCTTGGATTGGTTAAAATGCAGATTCCAGTTGGGGAGGTCTGGGGCGGAGCCCGACATGACATTCTGTCTTTCTAACCCACACCCAGGGGAGGCTGGTGTTACTGGTCATTTGATTGAGGAGGTCTCCAGGTCCTTAACTGGGTTTCATCCTTCTTTGGCCTAGAGCCTTCCCTGGACTGGGCCTATGTCAGCTGAGACAGGGACTCTTTGGCTCAGCTTTACCTCCTCACAGCCACATCTGGCAAATTTAGACCCGTCCCTGTGAGATTGAGAAGAAGATGAAGAGACAGGAGCAGAAGGAGGTTTTCATCACACCACTTTACATGTGGGCCCATTACCAAGCCACAGTGTGAATTTGTTACTCATCCATTACTAATACACCAACTGTCCTGCGAGTAGCGTAAACACATGCATTGTGTCCTTTTTGTTAAAATACAAACTTGTTAAGTGCAGACACTAAAATCATACCATGATCAACTACATACAGGCCTGTGGACTTACCCCACCCTATTCTGAAAGCAATTTTCCATCCTTAATTAGCAGGACCGCCATGAGCTGGCCCTCTCTGGGGCCCCTGATTCCCTGCTTCCCATCCCTCGTCCACCTCTAACAAAGTACTCAGCATATTCCGTCAGGCGCGTGTGTTCCCTTGGTGGTGAGTAAATAAACTCAGCTTTTTTTCCTCCCTTAAAAAAAAAAGTTCTCTTGGTCTTGGTTTTATTCTCTGACCACCCAGGAGCCATAAAATTGGAAGTGTCTCACCTCTCCTCACTGTCCAGAGGTCCTGGACCATATTCCTCAGTGCTTCCCAAGGCACTCTCCATGCTGTTTCCCTAGGCCTTAGCCTCTATGCTGCTCCCTCAGAAAGGCGGGTCCCGACCACCACTAGCTACAGTAGAACCTCTTCTTCTCCATCACCACATCCCGTTCTCTCCCAGCAGGTACCAAAATCCATAGTTGCACATTTGTTTACTGAGCTCTTGTTTCTCTCACCTATTCCACTAGAACCCCAAATCCATCATGGCCAGGGAGTCAGGCTGTTTGGTTTATCCCCAGCACCTTGCCATGTGCCTGTGTCTCTGTCCTATTCTCTCCTTCCTGCTTTTATTAACGATAACAAATTGACTGTAGCTAGAATATAAAAGCTGGGTACTTATTTTGTACTAAAAACTGTACTGAGCACTTAACCTGTAACAGATACAGCACCATCATTTTCAGGTAGGAAAGCTAGTTTGCTTTTGGAAGCAACTTGTTCAGGGTAACACCCTGTTACCTGGCTGAAGTCTAGTGACAGTTTAGTCTAGACGAAAGGCTAGGCGTGGCATGATGGTGTTCAATGTATTTCTCATCTTCTCTATTTCTTTGGCCAAGTGTTTGCTGTTTTTGTGATGTTTCTTCAATTCTTTATGCACATAACTTACTCATATTTTGATAATGGATCACTATAATTAAATTTGTACGAGTGGTAATTTGTATTGCTTTAAGCATTGTAGTCAAGGCCAACTATCTTAATTTTCTGGAGAAAAAGCTGCATGGATATTCAGGCACAACCCATGCTGATTTATTGTCTTTAATTAAAGTTTATCATTTTGCCACATGTTTATTTCTTATGGTAAATAAACAAAATGTGTTCCATCCAGAGGTAAGTCCTTATGGACTGTAACCCTCTCTCATATCTGGATGCCATTTACCTAGATCTTTGCTGTCCAGAATGGTGGCCACATGTGGCCATAGACACTTGAAATGTAGTTAGATTGAAAGGTTCTAAAAATGCAAAATAGGCACCAGATTTTGCAAACTTAATATGAAAAAAGGATTGTAAATATCCATTAATGTTTTTAATAGTGATTACATGTTGCAACAATACTGTTATGGATCTTTAGAATAAATAAAATCTGTTAAAGTTAATTGCACCTGTTGCTTTTTCTTTTTTAATGTGTCTACTGGAAAATTTTAAATTACATATGTGGCTCCTAGTTATGGCTCACAGTATATTTCTGTTGGATGACGTGGACATAGATGTTTGTTTATCTGAACTTATGAAAGTGAGTTAAGTGGAAAATTATAAAGCTGATATAATTTAATTCAGTCTTGGCTAGAAAATGTACCTGAAGCCAGAGGTCTTAATTGGCGGTTACCGAAAGAACGCCAGGAGGAATGGGAAGACCGACACGGGTGTTTAGAGAAGACAAGAGCCAATGATTAGATCTTGTGGGATGAAGTAGAACTTGGGGTAAGATGCTTTCTTATCAGATTTTTAGAGATGAGGACAACTCTGAGAGGTTAAGTTCAAGGCTGTGGTGGTGGTAGGGCTGATAACGTAACATGTCTACTCCGTTAAGAAGTTGATATAATTTTGGTTTCCTTATTTTCTCAAACTGAAAACAGAGGTGAAATAAATGACCTATGGTGGAAGTCTGTTATGATTCAAAAGTTTAGACTGAGGCTGGATATAAACTTTGTAGAGCAAAAATGCTCTGAGCACCGTGTGTTTGAAAAATCTTTGACTCCGTGGTGGATGGCTGCTTTTTGGCTGAAGGCCATGACATGAGTGTGGTTAACTGCACGTGGCTGAAGGACCACAAGGCATATGCAGACCAGACTGCCCGGCTGTCAGACTCATACACTTATAGGTTTGAGGGTCTTAATCAATTGTAATATCTAACAAAGTTAATCTTAGTCATAGGTAACACTAAGCAGTTATTACTTTGTTCTGGGTAACACGGCCATAATGATAAGGGAAATACAAAGACAAATTGCATTTAATTCAGAGTTTTTCCATGGACAATGCCTGAAAACATACCAAGGACTGAAACCCCAGAGAAATACTAAAGGAGGAAGACCCTTAGTCTGGTTAGAGAGACAAAGCTGGCGGTTTTGCTGTGTGGTCTTGACCCTGCCCCACCTCATCAAATATGAGTCTAGCATGTTTGGAGGAAGTGGGTAGTAGGAGGGGACTGGAGGAGGGTGACCCTGAGAACAGGAAAGGAAACACCTTTGGTGCACCCCTCCCCCCAGATCATTACTACCTAAGGCCATCTTAGTGGCGAAAATCCCCTGGAAGCCTCAGAACTACTTCGCTCCTTTTTCTTCCAGGGCAGGACAGCTCCAATCTGGGAGCAAGCTGTGATGACAGAGAAGGCTATTTTCCCCAAATCTCTCATGTACATAGTCTTCCTATGGATGAGAGTCAGTCAACAGACTGAAGAAACAAGATAGACTCCCAAATCTTGAAATCATACAAAAAGAATCAGAAAGATAATACAAATAAGTGCAAAATGACTAAAGTCATAAAAAAGAGGGGAAAACCCCTACAAAAAAGACCAAAAAAACCAAACTCTAACAAGTCAGAAAACCCCAGACAGACTTAGACTCCAGAAAGAACATCTAGAAATACGAATAGTCACTGAAATTAAAATTTAATGAATAAAAATAATCACATTTAACATTTATTGGATGATTACTATGTGACAGGCATGGTAAAGTATGTGTTTTATGTGCTAAATCATTTGATCCTCATAAAATCCTGAGGTGAGTCTCTTACTTCCAGTTTAAGATGAGGAAACCAAGACAAAAATTTTCAAAAAGCTGGTAGTTAATAGACCTGGGGTTATAGCCATTGTTGAATGGTTCCAGAGTTCTTTTCCATTATGGAAAGTTATAGTAGATTGAAAATCTACTGAACATTACAAACAGCAGGAGAGAGAATTAAACTTTGAAAGATGGATGTGAGGACACGTCACAGGATACAGCATGGAGGGAGCAGCATGTGAAACAAAAGCTCAATACGTTACAATTTGGTCTCAAATACAACTGATGATGGGTCTCCTGGAGAGGCTGTGAGAACCTCTGCACTTTAGGACCGTTCTTCTGGGGGCAGAAGAGAAGAATTTATCCAATGGCTTCCATCTCCCACTGGTCAGAGATTTGCCCTGCAGGTGCTAATGCCCTGCACTTCCGGGGTGCAACAGGAAGACGTGGAAGAGAGTCTCAAGGAACACGAGGCTGTGCCTGTGTGAAGTCTGTGGCCAAGCTGGCCACTGGGGGAGAAAGTGCCCAGAGCCCAGGAGCAAGGAGAGGCCAAGCGGAGCTGAGTGGCACAGGAAAGGTTATCTGACATGAGAAGGAAGGACAACTGGAGGAAGAAATGAGAAGGCCCAGCTAGCATCCTGATAATGCCAGGAGTAGAGACAGAGTGAGGAAGGAGAAATATAAAAAAGGAATGTCTGAGAATGTTCAAGATCTGATGAAAAAGAGAGAATCTCAGGTTAAATATCCACTGAGTAGGCTTTATAAAAAACACATGTGCACCTGTATCACAATTTTAATAACATGATAAAAAATCTTGACCTAATTGACACACGTAGAAATCTTTGAAGTCAAAATATCATCTCAAAATAAAAATAAAAATTAAAAAAATAATAAAAATAAAAGAGAAAAAAATATATCACCTCTACCACAATTCAGTGAAAAAAATAACTAGAAAATTTCTGTACGTTTGGAAATTAAGAAATAAACAGTTAAATAACCACTAAGACAAAGGAAAAAATTAGAAAAGATTTTGAACTTAATGATATTAAAATTTGTACGATGCAGCTAATACAGTGTTTTGGGGAAAACTTTTTAGCCTTAAATGCATTTGAACTATTCAAAGTTGCTTGATCAAAGCCAAAACAAACTCAACTATGTTTTGCTGTATCTTTACCAGTTAAACTATAAAATTTAAAAAGTATATACCATTTCTAATATAATAGCACTAAAAAATGTCAAATACTTAGAAATCAAAAAAACAGAAAACTCTAAAACGCTGGGAGAAATTAAAGCCCTGAATAAACAGACTCATGTAAGAATACAAACAGATCATACATGAATGAGTTCTTGGTACACATGTTTGCAGATGTAACACTGAAAAACAGTGAGAGAAAGGATGGACTATTTAATAAATAATGTTGGGACAATTCATTTTCTATATGGAAAAAGATAAAATTATAATCCCAGAAGTAGAAAACAGTTCCAGGATTATGAGTCTTAAATGTAAAAGAATTAAACTGTAATTTTTTTTAAACGTAGGAGAACATTTTTACAATCCCAGGGAAGGAAAGGATCTCTTCAACAAGACGCAAAACACAAAATCAAGGAAAAGATGGATAAGTTTGAGATTATAGTGAAAAAAATTATACATTAAGGTACCAATAACTAAATGAAAAGATAAACCAAAGATTGGAATGAAATATTTACTGCACATAGCGAAATTTCAGTACCCAAATATATAAATAGCTTCTCATTCATTAGCAACAAAAAGGCAAAGGCCACAAAAGATAAATATGCAAAGACTTGTTCACGCAATTCACTCGGAGAGAACTATAGACTGTCAATCAAAATATGCTAAGATTCCTAAACTCAGTAGTCAAAACACGATCCTATTTCACACCCATTAACATCTAAGCACACCAAGTTTTGCTGAGGATATAGGGAAACAGGTACTCTGGCACGACGTTGGTACAATCCTTTTGGAGTCAATTTGACAATTCCTAAAAAATTTAAAATACGTTTTCTCTTATAACCCTCTTTGAATTCCACGTAGGAATTCAAAATCTAGTTGTCACGATGGTACATATACAAAGATATAAATTCCAACTCTGTAAGCTGAAAGCATGGAAACAAATTCGCTGCGTTTAGGCAGATGGAAAAATAAACTGCTTTATTTATGTAACTGGATACTATGTGGCAGCTCTCACATCTATATGTATATAAACAAATCGCATCTCTATGTATCAACATGGATAAAATCCAAAAACATCATACTGACTGATACAAGCAAGCTCCAATAGGTATGTATCATGTGAAACCATTTATTACATTTGAAGGACCACAAAACAATATTTATTTTTTATGGTAACTAACACACACACACACACACGTACACACATATCCATAGAGTATAAATATAAAACCATGCACGGAAGAGGAGGCAAAGGATGTGTTTAGGACTTTCTGTATTTATCTGTTATTTTCCTAAGGGGAGAGATGTGAGAACAAACAGGTCAAAACTTATTAATACTTGCTTAATCTCAGGGGTGGATAAATTGGAGTCTGTTACATTACTTTCTGTTTGTTTGAAATGTTTCTTAATTCAACTTAATTTTTTTTTTTTTAGATTTAAAAACCAAATCAGTTGAGAAGCCTCCTCCCTAAATGCAGCTGTTATTCAGCTCCTGATACTTGATTTCTGCCTTGTCTGGAATTTTAAGGCAAAAAAAGGAAGGATAAACCATGATATCTCAAACCATGAATCTCACCTTCTCTAGATATCAGAGAAGGAGCTTTCCCTCTCACTCTTCTCCCAGACCTGTTGCCTGAGGCAACAGCACAGTGCCTCCCAGTTTCAAGTTGATGAGCTGGGCCTGGTAATAGCTATAAAACCTGGGGATGTGCTGAACAGCCAGGCCTGGAACTGAATGCCTGCAGGCAAGACGCCGAGGGATTTTACTCAGGGCTCTTCAGAGCAAATTGTGTGGGTGGACAGTTCCACCCCGCCTGAACTCAGAATAAGGGGTGAACAGCACTCCTATTTCTTTGAGAAATGCTAACATAAAATCACAGGAATTTAGAGCAAAATATGTCCTTAACTATGCAGCACAAAGATGATAAATATTATGTCCCAAAGACTACATTTAGCTCTCACTTATACAGAGTTTGTTCCTTTTTCCTAACATTTAGAAATTGAGAGATTTCTCATGGAAACTAGATTACCAGCTTCTTTTCTGAAAAAGCTGGATTCTGGTATTACTGAGTCTGAATTCTAGAATGTCAACAATTAGCAGGCCCTGAAGACTGCCCCCTACCTCAAAGCCTCACTCAATTAACCTTATCTACTGGCTCCATGAGGGGTTTCAACTCCCTCATTTTACAGATGAGAAGACTGAGGCTCAGAGAGGTCAAGAGGCTTGCACAGCATCAGAGCTACCCCGTGGAGGGAGGCATGCTGGCACTGTGTCGACCAGTTATCAGTTAATTTGCTGTGATTCCATTTTTCTACACGATGAGGGTACGTTTCATGATTTCTAATGACATCGTCTGTGTAACTGAGGAAAGTTTTAACAGAGACTTACTTCAAGGGCTGTTAAAAATAATATGAATGGATTAATTGTAGAATCAGCAGGAAGCCTCCAAGATTTGGCCAAACTCAAGACAGAAAAATTCTTATGTAAAAAATAATAAGGGAATATGACAGTATAATTGAAAATTGGTATGACTAGAGGTTGAATGACTACAGAGGATCACTTTTTCAGGCTGATCTTTACCGGTGTGTAATTCTTCCCCTCTTTCTCCACCGTCCCCAATCTCCCCTCTTCTTTGAACTCTAGAAGAATGTGCAAACCCTGCTCTGGAACTCTTCCCCAGCCCTTCCCACGACATACATACACTTCCTTTAGTTTTTTTTAGTTGTTGGATTTGTTCCTGGATTAATGCTGGTAGACATTCAATACTGACTTAGATGAGTTCTAACCATCATGCCCAGAAGTACTGAGCTACCTGGGTTGGGCATTCTTAGTCTATGCAAAGCACATTTTTGTTAGAACTATAACTACCTGAAGGGATTACATGGATTACAAAATCCTTTAGAATATAAAACACTAAATAGCCTAAATGTAAATTGGTAGGGGAATGGCTCAATTAACTTTGGCATATTCATATCATGGAAAACTATACAATAATGCAATAAGGCAAAAAGAAAAGAGGTAGATCTATCTCAAATACTGCCATGGGGAGACCTGTAGGATGCAAAAGGATATATACAGCATAGGTATATAGTATCGATTATGTTAAAAAATACAAACAAAAAACACATATTGTTTGTAGGTCCATATATGAATACGTAAATGCCTAGAAAAATGTCTGAAAAGAAACACAAAGTGGTGAGAGTGGATATATCTCTTTAGACGGGGTGGGGTAAGGCATGGAGGTGATCAAAGGAGGTTTTAGCTTCACCTGTAATGTCATAATTTAAAATTTAACTTAAATGGAAAATACTTGTATTTCCTGTGATGGAAGGTTCGAAAAACATTTTCACGTTAACACATATTTATGTGACTATTAATTTCCAATCACAATCTTAATCGTGAAATTTGAAAAACATCTGATCATTCTGGGAAACGAAACTTACACTGCGTTGTCATCCCAGATTAAGTTTTCTGCGTAAAAGTCACAGAAGGCGGCTGAAAAGTTAAATTGCACTTTCACCAGTTAAGATCAAGTAAGTCAACTCTAGGAGTCATAACAGTTTTGAGGACACTAATTTTTCTTCGCAAAGAATAAGAAATATACGGGTGGATATAAATGAATCCAGGAGCCCTCAAATTTTGAATAGAAATCACAGCGACAGATGGTTTAATTTATCCTAACGTGAGTTCTATTTCTAAGGTGCTATTAAATTTTCAGTGACGGCATTTGCTTTTCTCAACAAAACTGATGGAACACTTGAGGGCAAGTATTGACAAGGAGGAAAAGCGAGGAAAAGCGAGCCCCAGAGAGGTCAGAGTTCAGTGTGAGGTGACATCTAGGAAGTGGCAGGGCTGGGACTCCAGCCCTCTGTCCTCTCTGCCAGGCCATGTGCCTGCTTTGATTCACCGGTGTGACATCGCGCGTCTGTATATCCCGTGTTCTCAAGCGCTCATCCCTGGAGATTATCTATCTTTCCACATCTCTATATCTACCTGCCTGCATATCTTATCTATCTATCTATCTATCTATCATCCGTCTACCTACCTACTTACCTATCTACCTCTGTCAGGGCCTTCTCCATCCCTGACCCCTAGGAGCCCTCCAAGCCTCCTCCTCGCCCCTCCCTCCAGCCCCGCGCATTCCACCTGTTCCCGTGCATCCCCGCTTGCCCCCGTCCCCACGCTGCCCCCTGAGGTGTCTGCTTGGCGCCCGCAGTCACCGCACGCACCAGCAGAGGGTGAAGGGCAGCGCCCCTGCGGGCGGGGCCGGCCTGTCGGAGGACGCGGGGTGGGGGTCGCATCGCCGCGTACTCACCTTGCCGGCAGTGGGCGCGGCCACCAGGAGCACCAGCTGAAGCAGAAGCAGCAGCGCCGGCGGCCTCGGCGCCGTCCCAGGGCGCATCGTGGGCGTCCGCTAGGAGCCCCGGCGTGTCCAGGGGCCCGCAGGCTCTCGGGCCGCCGCGTGCCCTGCGCGGCGCGGGTTGAGGGGCCCGGCTGTGAAGCTAGCCTGGCCCGCCCGCCCGGGGCGGGTTTTGTAGGGCTCAGCCTCCCCACCGAGGCTTCAAGGGAGGGAAGAAGTGGCTTAGGTCCCGCCCCCGTTCACCCTCCCGGCCAACTCACCGGGAGATGTCCCTCCGACCCAGGAAGCGTGCCAGGAGGCTGTGAGAAAGGGCTGCGCGCCTGCGGGGCAGGTGGGTGCGGGGCCAGGGTCAGGGGTTAAAGAGGTGACGCTCCCAAGGTTCAGGGGCCTAGGCGGGGCAAGGGGCTGCGAGTCGGAGGTGGGGAGTTTGGTGGGTGAGCGTTGTGGAGGCGGCGGAGCACGGGGGAGGGAGTGGCCAGCGGCCCTGCTCAGATTAAGCGGGAGGCGCGCCGGGCGTCTGCACTCGCGCGGCTCTGCTCGCTCCGGCTCCCGGCCGCTGTCGTCTCGCCTCTTTCCCTTTCTCAACGCGTCTCCAATCCGGCAGCCGCCGGACCCGGCGGTGAGCGCGTGGGGAAGAGGCAGCCGAGTCGCCCGCGGAATTGGGCGCGGTGGGAGGTGCGCGCCGCGCGGGCGGGCGCAGTCGTGGCTCCCGGGGCGGCGGGCGTCCCCACGAGGTAAGGTGCCCCCGACCCAGTCTGGGCGACGGATGGCAGCCCCAGGGCCCGGGCCACCCGCCTGGAAGCGCGGGCGGTGGAGGGAGCGTGGCATCCCAGGGGGGGGCGCGCGGGCTGGCGGGCGGGGCGGGGGAGCTGGGCTGGGGGTCACCAGACGAGAGCTTGTCTGGCTCCCGGCTTGTCTGCCTGGGCTTGAACTGGGCGCTGTGTGTTTTGATTAATTTGGAGGCTCGAGTTACCAGCCTGGCAGACTGGGCACAACGAAATGCCAAGAGCAAGAGGCAGCTGAGGGTAAAGAGAAAGCCCATCCATTCTATTTTCTGCCGCGTTGAACTGGCTTTTTCACGTTAAATCTTATCTGCGGAAATGCAGGGAAAGCCAAGAGCCAACTTTGTCGGGGTGTCTCCCTCCTGAGAGGGCCCTTCTCGGAGGTGGCCTTGGACGCAAACGTGCAATATCTGGCTTGTTAGGGCACCGTCCTCAGAGCAGGGCTCGTGCCCTTTTCTTGTGCCACTGACCACATCGGATTTGATGAAGCATTTAGATCCTTCTTAGAATAATTCAGTTATCAGAATCAGTTTAACTTTGAATACATTATCAAAGTATTAAAGTCATGAAATAGTAACATAGGTGCATCGTTATTATTGCACTAAATACCTAGATCGAACAGCAGATCTATTAAACAACTGTAATCTCAAAGTACTGATGACTGCAAAACTGAAATGTGACGTGAAAATACCAGTGGGTGCAAACTCTCAAGAACTGCTAATACTATTGTGGTTTGTTAGCTATTTTCATAACTGAAGGAAATGCTGAACTTCCAGGAAAGTTTAGTGAACGTAGAGAGGTAATATTTGTTCCCATCTAAGTTCACAGACCACCTGAATTCCATCTCCAGGTTAAGAACCGCTACTTTGGATCAGCGTTGCTGATGTAGTCGGTCATCAAACACACAGTGTGAAATATGTGGTTTGGTCACTGATGGTGGAGAACCATTTGCTTGCAATTAGAATGTGTATTAGACCTATGTAGCTATGTAGGTAGGCGAAACCCTGACAGTGAGTGAATGGAGATGCACACCCCCCTTTTTGGTTGTAGAGTGAACATTATACACTTCCCTCCGTTTATATATATATATATTTATTTATTTATTTATTTTTGGCTGAGTTGGGTTTTCGTTGCTGTGCACGGGCTTTCTCTAGTTGCAGCAAGCGGGGGCTGCTCTTCATTGCGGTGCGCGGGCTTCTCATCGTGGTGGCTTCTCTTGTTGCAGAGCATGGGCTCTAGAGCGCGGGCTCAGTAGCTGTGGCTCACGGGCTTAGTTGCTCTGCGGCATGTGGGATCTTCCCGGACCAGGGCTCCAACCCGTGTCCCCTGCATTGGCAGGCGGATTCTTAACCACTGCACCACCAGGGAAGCCCCTTCCCCCTGTTTTTTTATGCCAGTGATTGTCAACTCTGGCTGTGTATTAGAATCTCCTAAGGACCATCTAAAAATCCTGAAACATCCCAAGTCAGTTACACTGGACTCCCCAGCAGTAGGACTCAGGTATCTGTATTTAAAGCTCTCTGGAGATTCCCATGTGCAACCAAATTTGAGAGCCACTGTTTTCCATGCATAGTTCAGTTAGTTGCATTGAATCAGGGACTCTTCTTCATAGAATAATAAAAAAGGACATGTATTAAACTCTTTATTAAGTCCTATGAGTGCCCAGACCACAGATGTTGCTGTGTGGTATATAGTAGCTTCTCACCATTGATAGGGAGGGTTCTTGTGGAACCTTCTCCTGCCATCCTTGTTAGATAGGACATCAGGTGCTCTCTTGATAAAATAACAGTGCCCAAGAATTCTGAGGCATATGACAATCTTGCATGAACTGACATTACTTCCTGGACAAAAAAAAACAACCTTCAATGCTAGAGTTAAATTTTCCTTCTTTTTGCTGAATTCCAGAAGATTTTTTAATTTGGATTTCAATTGCCTTTGAAATGAAACCAAGTCATTCTGACAGAAGTCCAGACTTGGCTTTATCGACTTTAGAAAGGGGAGGCAGCAGTCAACTGCAAGTCACTTCCAACACTGCAAAAGAGCAGGAAAGAAACTTGTGATGTAACCACAGCAAGGAGGAAGCAGTGGTTAAGAGTATGGTCTCTAGAGTAGACTCTAGATTTTGAATCTTTTCCACACTTACTAATGTGGCTTGGGGTCTTCTCTTCTATAAAGCGGGCATAATCAGGGTACCCACCTCAAAGAACTGTAGGAATCTAATTCAGTAATCCATTAGAAGTCCTTTGTCCAGGGTCTTCATAAAACAGTCACATACTGGAATCTGATTCTCCAGTTTTGTAAAGGAAAACGAAGCTGATGAGAAATAGTGGCACATGGCAGAGATGCTTTTCTCAGCGCAGCATTAAAGTGGCAAGAGTCAAGCATACTCCACCAGCTCCCTTGAGGTCAGTAGACTCTTAAGGCATCTAGAACCTTGCTGCTTGGCATCTCTGGGAGCCGCAGGTTTGGCATCCTGGAGAGCTGGTTAGAAATGCAGAAGGAATCTCAGGCACCACCCCAGAGCCACTGAATTAGAGCCTTTTTTCACCAAGCTCTCCACGTGGTTAAACGTTGAGAAGTGGCTTGCCTATGAGCCAGGTTTAACCAAACCCATTTCTCACTCCCCACATATATACACTCTGCTTTAGTACAATGTTGGTATGCTCACTAGGTGTTAATTAACCAGAATTTTTGATTTTTAAAAAACAGTCTTAGAGTCAAGAGAGTTTCCCAGTTGGTTCTTGAAATGTGATAAAACTAAAGGAAAGTGAGGATGGTTCTCTTTTTGTAAGTACAAAGGACACGCAAATCTCTGCTTTTGATTTGGTGCCAGATAAGGGTTTTGAACAAAGGGAAATGGTAATGGCCTTTGACAAGCCCTGTCTTATTGTTTTTTCCCCCTTTTCATAATCACAATATCATGTCTGTTTTTCGCACAGTGCTTAAATGTGTAATGTTTGCTTCCCTACTTTTGAAGGCTGACTCCAATAGGACAGTGGACTTTTTGGTGTTCTTTAATGTTATTGAATGAATGAAGTTGTTTATTATTTGCTGAACGAATGAAGCTGGATGACTTGACAGATTCACTCAGGATTCACACCCAGGTCTGATTTCTTCCAAAGCTTATGATCTTTCTATAGCCTTCCCTGTGTAGGGATGTGCGTCAGCTTTTGATGTGATGTACTTTGCCAGGCTGCCTGTAGCTTCTCCTTTAATCTTTTAAAAAGATTAAATTTAATCTTAATTACATTTTAAGTTAATCTTTTTTTTAACTTCATCTCCCCACTTAGTCACCTCTCTTCTTTCAAGAACCTTCTCTTTTCAACACCTCTAAAACAATTAGACTCGGGTTCTTTTACAATCTCGGAGTCATTTTCAACTCTCTCCATTACATCTCCAGATTCTTTCTCCTCGTTTCTAAGATCATGGCCCCTGTCCCAGTGCCTACACTTATCATCTGTGGATTACGGTAGCCTTCTAGCTAGTCCCCTGCAGATTCTTTCCTTTGAAATCCACCTTCTATGTTATTGTCAAAATAAAAGTGCACATTGTATCAGAAGGAACAGGTTACTTTGGGGGCAGTTACAAACAACCCCCGAATTTCAGAGCCTTACATAACAAGATTTTTCTTCTCCCTTTACACTGAGTATTCATCACAGGGTATGGGGAGGTGAGAAAGGGGGAGAGGGCTCTGCTTATCATAACTACTCAGGAACCTCATGGAAATTCCCACTCAACGTAGTTTTCTCTGATCTCCTCCAAAGGGGAAGAGAATGCGGGGAAATCAAAAACTGCTCTAACAGCTGCCACCTGGGTGTGACACTCGATACATCTACTTCACCATCTCGTTGACCAAACTGGTCACTTCATTTTGAAAGTGATGGGGAAATAATCTACCACATGCCTGGAAGAGCTCTGGAAATATTTGATGAATGTTAGTAATGCTCATCACATACATCGTGTAACTCGCTTATTTTAAAACTTCCAGAAGCTCCTCTTTTTCTTTACAGCTTATTTCACACTTCTTAGGATAGAAGAGAGTGGTCCAAAGTCAACTTTTGAAAAATCTCCTGTGTCACCCCATACTTCTCAAGTTCACCGTACAGCCTTCTTTACCTCACCCTTTTGTACTTGCCATTCCCTCCACCTTGAGGGACCTCCCTTTCGGGCTGTCTGGCGCAACCCTTGAATTTTGAGACCTAGATCAAAGGTCAAAGATCATGGTCGCTGTGAAGACCTTTGTCCAGACCTTTATTATGTATCACAGAAACAGTGTCATGTATTTTACTCTTCTGCACTACAAGGCCTTTGAGGGCAGGTACAGAGATTAATTTTTTTAATATAGTAACTGTGGCATTTAAAAATAAATTCATTGAGGTTTAATTTATGTACCCAAATCTGTACCTAGTTAAAGTACACAATTCATGGAGTTTCACAGATGCCTACAGCCTGTGAAATCAGCATGATCCTGATACAGAGCTTTTCGATCACTCCCCGAAGTTTCCTCCTGTCCCGTTTCAGTCCATCTCTCACTCCCTGTCCATTCCCAGGCAACCACTGATCTGTGTCCTGTCACTGTAGGTTGGTTAGCATTTTCTAGAAGTTTATGTAAATGGAGTCTTTGGTGTCTGGGTTCTTTGGCTCAACAGAACAATAC
The DNA here is from genome assembly GCF_963924675.1 of Phocoena phocoena. Classification (NCBI taxonomy): domain Eukaryota; kingdom Metazoa; phylum Chordata; class Mammalia; order Artiodactyla; family Phocoenidae; genus Phocoena; species Phocoena phocoena. The sequence goes on along the minus strand of NC_089225.1, from coordinate 103,835,205 downwards.
TGAGATTGATCCATGTTACGTGTATCAGCAGTTTGTGCTGTTCTATAGCTGAGTAAAATTCCATTGTATGGACATCGCTTTTTTAAAGATCCACTTACCTGTAGGACATTTGAATTGTTTCCAGTTTGGGGCTACTAGAACACAGCCACTATGACTATTTTTGTACAAGGCTTTGTGTGGACATGTGTTTCTACTTCTCTTGAATAAATACCTAGGAGCGAAATGGCTGGACCGTAGGGTAGATGTATATTTAATCCTAAAAGAAAGAGTTTTCCAAAGTAGCTGTATCTTCATTCTCATCAGCAATGTATGAGAGTTCCAGTTCCTCCATGTATTTTTGGTGCCTTCTTTTGGTATTGCCAACTTTTTAAATTTTAGCTCTTCAAATGGTTACACAGTGGCAGTTAACGTGCTTTTTGATTTCTCTAATAACTAGAGATGTTGAACGTCTTTCCATGTACTTATTAACCATTCAGAGAACTTATTAACCATTCAAAGCCCATATGTTTGTAATATTTATCGATTTCTGATATATTAACTTTTTGATCATTATTGTCACTTTCCATCTTGAGGTCTCTTTTATGTGCTATTAATATAGCTCGTCCACCTTCTGAGATGGCCCACACTCTGTGGAGTGTGTCTCTCTGTAAATAAATCCACTTGTTACCTTAAAAATATATAGGTAGCTCATCTGCTTTCCTTATGCTTACGGTTTGTGTGGTGTATCTTTTTTCAGCCTTTTGTTTTCAATCTATTTGTGTCTTTTAATTTAAATTGTGTATCTTGTAGGCAGCATATACTTGGATTTTTCTTTTTTCTATTTTAAATCCAATATCTTGCCTTTATATAGGAGTTTTTAGTGCATTTTCATGTAGTTGCTATAGTTGTTTTTAGGTCTGCCATCTCTCCATTTACTTTTTATCTATCTCATCTGTTTTTTGTTTCTTTTCTTCTTCCTAGCATTGTTTTGTGTTAATCAAATATTTTTTAGTGTTCCATTTAAATTTTTTTTGACTTCTAGTTATATCTCTCTGCATTGTTGTTAGTGGTTACTTTAGTGATTATAATATGCATCTTTAACTTTACCCAGTCTACTTAAAAGTAATATTGAATTTTTGAATTCAGTTGAATTCAAATTGAATTCAATATTCAGTAAGTTGAAAATTTGATTTACCGAATATTGAGTTCAGGTAAATCAAATTCACTTTTGTATCCATAGTGCCTAGTGCCTAGCATGGCATTTGATACAAAATGGGAAACTGACATATATTGACAGATATTTCTTGAATGAATAATAATCATAGGTGTTTTTTATGTTGTATCAAAGTTATATGGAGATGATTCCAAAAAAAATTTTTTTTTGGTTAATGCCAGGCTAGTTAATAGAAAATCACTTTAAATTTTAACCGTTATTATATATTTAGTGGATTTGAATTTACAAATCCTGTAATTTTCTTATGTAGTTAAGATTCTATGTATTATTTTGTTTCATTCCCATATGTGTAAAGTTGTAGTTGTAAAAATTTAACATAGACCTCTTATCCTTAATTTCTGAAGTTTCAAAATTTTCTCATTTTCAAATTTTAGTGGGGAAATAATCTTACTTTAATAATGGAATTCTTTGTGGTTCTGTGAAACTTCCAACCATGGATTGTCTTGGCCATTCTGCTCACATGACATCCGTATCCAGTACACAGCACATTCTCTTGGCTTTGCTCAGTTATTTTCCAATGTGTAAATTTGACGCTGAAACACTGACTGTGTTTTATGGTCTGTAGCAGACTATGGGATGGCATAGTTTTGAAGCCCAGGTTTGAGGGATGCCCTTGAATCTTTTATTAGGTTCCAGAGTGGCAGAAGCATTCCTAGAGGAGTCTAGCTCCAGGTCTTGTCCTATAGGGAGGAAGCCACTAGGAGACTCAGTCTCTAGAGCCAACTCCTGCCGGAAGCAAGGCAAACAGGGGTGGGCACAAGACAGAATGCAACCATGAGGAAAAGCAGGTGGTTAAGCTCTCCTTAGAAAGGGCCCAAGATTCACACCAAGGCGGTTCTCCTTCCCCACCAAGACAAAGCTTTTCTCCTCTCTTGGAACCAATTGGACACCTGCCCCAGTATTTCTGTTTAACCTTAAAAGTTCATTTGAACACTTTTGTGAAATCTCTCTCTCTCTCTTTTTCTCTCTCTCTCTCTCTTTTTTTTTTTTTGGCTTACATATCTGCCTGAAATGCTTTAACTTTCCTATAATCTAGTTAGAAATGGTGCCTTAAGATCTCCAACTGTCCTATAGGAGTTTCCAGGGTTGAAATTCCAAACATAAAGACCTTCACAGGAGAACTGTAGTTTTCTGGGATTCACGGGAAACTGAATGTCTGTGTATCACAGTGCACTGTTTTTTTGTTTTTTTTTTAAACATCTTTATTGGAATATAATTGCTTTACATCGGTGTGTTAGTTTCTGCTTTATAACAAAGTGAATCAGTTATACATATACATATGTTCCCATATCTCTTCCCTCTTGCGTCTCCCTCCCTCCCACCCTCCCTATCCCACCCCTCCAGGCGGTCACAAAGCACCGAGCTGATCTCCCTGTGCTATGCGGCTGCTTCCCACTAGCTATCTACCTTACGTTTGGTAGTGTATATATGTCCATGCCTCTCTCTCGCTTTGTCACAGCTTAACCCTTCCCCCTCCCCATATCCTCAAGTCCATTCTCTAGTAGGTCTGTGTCTTTATTCCACAGTGCACTGTTGCATTTATAAATGACTTTCCCTGCTACTACTATATTGAAGGCTAAAGTTGTTCTTTTCGGAGATGAATTCTCCGAAACTTACCCGTGAATTTTGAAGCTGTGAAGTGTAGTGGTTAATAAGGGAAGCTTTAGAGTTTGAGCCCTGGAAATGTCTCATACTAACTGTCATTATTTGTAAAAGGACATAGTCATATTACTTACCTTGTGGGGTTATTGTGAAGATTGAAGATCTGTGTTAAACCTTTAGCGCAGGGCTTAGCATAGAAGTTGCCTGCTGAAAATGCTGCTTATTATAATTTCTTACGGGGAGGAAGATGATGATAGCTCTCTGGTTGAGAAAACCAGATACTGACCTTTTCCTAAGAGTCCTCTCAGAGTCCAGTTAACTCTGATTCTGACTAGACTTGTCCCCCTGTATACCTTCTTCTACACCAACTGAAGAGTCATCCCTCTGGATAACTTCTCCTGACGTTATAAAAGGTACTTTAGGAGAGACTGTCACGGCTTATTTCTCCTTCTCATTTGCCCTGATCTTCCTTCCTTCCCAGATCAAGTGTTGCCCCCCTCCTGAGGTCTGCCAGGCTTGCCCCAGTTCCCAGTTTTCTAACCCTTCTCTAATTTATCCGGAGCTCGTTTTGCCCGCATGGCAAATTAGGAAGGAAGGAAATAAACATTTATCGAGCTGCTACCACATGCCAGAGACTGTGCTAGGCACGGATTGTGACTCAAGTAATTCTCTCAAGCATTCATTTTACATACTGAGAAATCAAGAGCTCAGGGTGGGTACAAACTTGCTCAGGGTTATACTGGTAAGTGATCAAGATCTGAACACAAGTCTTTGTAACTCTACAGTCCTGCTTTCATTCCCTCACCACGAGACCACAAGGTACCAGGAGAAGAAGGCAGCGGGTCTCTAGGGAGGAGGGAAGATGTCATCAAAAGCAAATGCGAGCCTTTCAGTACGTTGGTTGGGGGTGGGCACTTCCCAGTGGAATCAAGGGCTGTTACTGCCAGAGCTTACTCCAAAGGCAGCTCTCAGAGGTCTGAAAGGTCTAGGGAATCCAGAGTCGCTCCCCCTGCAGGTAAAATCACAGACCAAGAATGACCTGGGGGAGTAGTGCTTTTGACAAGAGACATCTAGCATTCTGAGTTAAGAATGTCGTTCTTAACTTGGAGGTGAAGGGAGCATCTGGTTTTGAAAATCAGTTGTGTATTTGTGGAACCTATATCACCTCCGTGTGTTTCCCACGTGGTGACATTATTAAGACTGTGGTCAAATGTTCTGTTGGTTTTGGGAGGAGACCTCATGGAGAAAAATGATAAGAAAAGCCTATATTGGCAGAATGGTGGATTAGCTGAGATATGGTCCATTTGGCCCTGGACTGGCAAAGTCAACTCCAAGGTCAACTGAGGCCTGTGCAGTACTCTCAAACAAGTCAGCTGAACCTAGAGGGAAGGCAAGGCGGGGGCAAGCCTGGTCGGAATCCAGCAACATTCTGGATTGGCGCTCGCGTTGGAACTTAGAGATATTCTCAAGAATTGACTTGAGCAGTTCTCAAGTTTTCCCCGGTTCCTTCTCAGGGAACATGGTGCTCCAGCCACATTCCAGTAGTGCATGGACCACACAGATTCGTGACTTGCTTTCAAAACCTTGTGATGTTTGATGGCATTGACTGTTTTCGCTAAAAAGCTGAAATCAACCTGAAGGCTTTGAAAGTCTGCAGGTAGAGTCAACCCAAAGATACGGGGTTTTAGAAAGTAGCCAACTTAGATGTTGGGAAAAGGTCAGGTGATCTCTTAACAGGGAAAGCATAAGCCTCAAAGTAGATATCCAGCCACCAGGCATGCCATTCATTTTCTGGGAGCGTTTTTCTAACCCCTGAGGCCCCTTGCTTATATCTTTACAAAACCTGAGCCTTTAGGAATTCTATTTTGGAAAGATACAGGTATATAAAAATAGGTGTTCAGACCATCCAAAAAATTTAGGCTTGGAAAGAGAGTCTTCAGATAGCTCAGTGTCAGAAAGTCAAAGGAAAGACCATGTAGTCATTGAGTTAATAAGAAATGATTTCCCTGAAAGAACAAATATTGTTAAAAAGAGCTCAGAGACTTAATGTTACTTGCAAAAAGAAAAGACATTATATTTCTGCTACCTTTTATGACTGGAAGATTCCACTCCTCAGTCTCCTGTTTATCTGGTCCTCCAATCTTGGCCATTGCCCCCGCCCATCCCCCAATTGATGAGAACTCCAGCACGGTGTATTTCTATTCAAGATTGGGTTGCAGAGAAAACAAATTCCCCATGGTACAGAGAATGATTTGGAAGATCTCAGATCCTGTTCCCAGACCTAGCCTTTGGAAAATTTTGGGCACAGACTCCTAAGCAGTCCCAGGGGAATGGGAGTCCAGGAATTTTCATAAAGGAGTGAAGAAAAAAAAAATAATCCCAGGGAGTTGGAGGAAGAGAACACAATGATATCTGCTGAATATGCATGCTAGAAATTACTGATATAAATACACTGCTGGGCAAGAGCCTATGGACTTGGTCAGTGAGGGAGATGGATGGCAAAGGCCCAGGGCACGGACGTTCAGCTTCCCTGTTGGGGGTGGGTGGCTTCAAATGAGCTCCCTGAGGTATGTCGCAGCCTTGGGAGCAGCTGTGATGAGGGCAGTGCTTTTTATCAGACTCAGTTGCACAGGTCAGTTTGCTTAAGAAAGGGGAATTGACTGCAAGACTGTGTCAGGAATTGGGGGGGCTCTCGGGAAGGAGCTGGTTTTTTCATCCTCTCATGAGACCATCTGTCTTTCTCTTTTTGCGTTTTCCTCTCTTGGAAACAGCTTTTTCTGATTACTTAGCTTATCTGTTTCCTCTAAACTCAGGCTTGCACTTGGCCTTGACTTGTCCCAGTTTTCTAACGCCTGGCTGTACTTCAGGATGTACTGGATGCATCCTTCCTCCCTCATCTCCCTTTCTTCTCTCAGTGTCCTAATTTCAGAGGACTGGTTCAGAAGATGTTTTTGTACCATCCTCTGGCCCAGAGTTCTGTGTTACCAAGCCAAGCTCTGGGTTGGGTCAAGCTTTGGTTATTCCCCAAGTTTCCGTGTGCCTGGGGAGATGGAATCAGGTGGTGAAAACCTGGTCATGCTCCCAATTAAGAGCCAAAGGTGGGGACTTAGGGGGCTCTGATACTGCATTCCGTAGCACTCAACACTCCCTTCTTGAGAATAACAGTTGGCAGAATAAAGCATACCCCTTGAAAGGTACAGAAGCTTTGAAAAAGTTTCCAAGGTAGGCATTCTCCCAAAGCTGTTGTTTCTATATGTTTTAGTGGCATTGCATTTGGGTTGATTAGGCTTTTTTTTTTTTTTTTTTTGATAGACTCCAATTAGAAACATACTGTCTTGGCCACTCCTATGTGATGACAGCCTTTTATTTATGAGAAGATAGGTTAGAGGGATGCTGTTCTGGGGTGTTTTTATTTGGTGTCATCAAAAGCATGGTTGAGACCAAAGGTTTTTTGCTCTTAACACAGGCAGTTGCAACAAAGGAAATCCTCCTAGACTGTTGTGGGTACCATGTGTGACAGCCTTTTGGGAACTGTAGAGTGCTGTACACACAGCTGTTCACGGTGTCCAGCTGACAGCCAGATGGGCCTTTACTTAGCTGTGACCTAGGAGCTGCACCCTAGGCTGGAGAACAGTCCTAAAGTCTCTGCGACTCCTCTGTAGCTTTGTTTACAGGCTAAACAGATGCGTGGGATGAGCAAGTAGTCATGCTCTAGGTAAAACGGTGAACAAGGCAGTGGTTTTCCTTTTTGCAGCTCGTCTAAAGCACAGAGCCCCAAACTGAGGTACATGTACCCTTGGGAGACCAAAAGATTCTTAAAAGTTATGCAAGCAGCTTGGATAAATAATTAAAGGAATTAATTTCTCAACTGTTACAGATATTATTTCTTAGGATTGTTCTATCTGAAAATGGGCCTTTGGACTAGGTTCTCACCACCCCTTCACGACTGTCCTTCTACTTTTCAAAAGAAAGGCATACCTCCACCCCATCCCTCTGCCCCATCCATCCCAAATGTTACCAGCCTGCTTTGTCCAGACTGTTGTGGCCGGATGAAGGGTGTTGAGAACAGAAAGCATCTACCTTCTGGAATGCACATCCCCTGGGCCAGTTGGTTTCCCACTTTCTGTTTTCATCACGATTGAAGGAAGACTCTTGTCAACTGGTAGATCTTTCAAAATGATTCTGGAGGATAAATTCTATATTGCTTTTGATATACAACTCAAGAGAAGTTCTCAGAATTGAGTGACATTTGTGTTACAAATTCCTTCCATTCACAACTTCTGAACTTTGTGAATAAGTTTTATTAGGCTTTACAGCTTTAAAAATTAAAAGGGGAGTAACATTGTTGCTGAACCTGTCTCATTCCAGTAAGAAGAATTATTACTCTAGGGCTAAATAAACTAACTGAGAAACAAAAGAGCCCACTTCTTTCATTGCCAATGACATTTCCAATATAATTTCACTTTTAATGTTTAGTAATTGTTTATAAAGATTTAAATTTATTTATGTCTTTGATGAATCATATGCTACTACTAATCATAACCATTAGTCAATCCGGGAGAAAAATCTTTTTTTAAGATTCAGAGATTTGTGATCATAAGAAATTTTAAAAATATCGAATTTATATGTATTTTTGTTGCAGAGAAGTAGTGTGGGGTGATCAATATGATTTTCAAGCATAAAATTATATTGCACAAGGATATATGTGGGGGAGTGGAATGGAAAGACAAAATCATGAAGAAAAATGATGTTAAAAACCGTGTGCGGGGCTTCCCTGGTGGCGCACTGGTTGAGAGTCCGCCTGCCGATGCAGGGGACCCGGGTTCGTGCCCTGGTCCGGGAAGATCCCACATGCCGCGGAGCGGCTGGGCCCGTGAGCCATGGCCGCTGGGCTTGCGCGTCCGGAGCCTGTGCTCCTCAACGTGAGAGGCCACAACAGTGAGAGGCCCGCGTACCGCAAAAAAAAAAAAAAAAAAAAAAAAAAAAAACCGTGTGCATATATCTTACACTGATGATGGTGAAAATCAGATTGCCTGGCATTGGTGATGTACTGGCTACAGCTAAAATAGTGCTGCAATAAAAACAATAAAATAGTTTTTTATTTTTTATAAAAAATAGTTTTTTAAAAACTATAAAATAGTTTTATTTTATAGGTAACCGTTTACAATGTTGCAAATTATACTCCTTGCAATAAAAAGATTAAAGATTTTATATGTTAACTTTAAAAAAGGAAGAGAGGGTTCAAATAGGTTTCTCAAAATTCTAATGGGAGTTTGAGAGCAGAAAAGTCTGAAGGCTGGGGTGTCAGTTGGGAGAAGGGACATATGTTGGAGTCCAGAAATCCAGATTCTGCCATTTAGTAGCTCCGCAACTTTGCGCAATTAGTTAAACTGATCCAGTGTCCTTTTTTTTTTTTTCGGTCGTGCTGTGGGGCTTGTGGGATTTTAGTTCCCTGACCAGGGATTGAACCCTGGCCCATGGCATTGAGAGCGTAGAGTTCTTAACCACTGGACCCTGCCAGGGAATTCCCCAGTTTGCTTTTCTTACGCAATGAAAATAATACTTTTCTTACTAAACTGTGGTGAAAAGAGGTGACTTGATTGTGGGCAACACTCTAGGCAGAGGGTCCTACGTATAATCAGTAAGTGTTGGTTTCTCATTACTTCTTCCAGTGGCATTATGATTTTTCTCTCCATCTCCTTCATTCTCCCTTCTTCTACCCTCTTGTATATTCAAAATTAGCCTCATCTTACACCCCCTATTAAATATATTTGATTCACATTTGAAAGGTCCCAGAGTGTCTTCTATAAGTCCATTCATCCAACAGATATACATTGGGTACTTATTATATTTCAGAGACTATTATGGCACTGGGGATAAACCTGTGAATAAAAAAAGATGAAATCCCTATTGTCATAGAGCTTATATAGTAACTAAGTGCATGGTGATGGGAATGCATTGGCTACTCCCAGCATAGCAGTGTCCTCTCACTGTTAATGTCCTTTCACTTTGGACAGTCCCACTGACTAATGGGAGACCAGTTAGGTTCCTGCAGGTTGGTTCAGCTGTCCATTCATGCATCTATCCACCCAGCCATCTTTTCAATTAAAATGTACCGAGACACTCCTAGGTGTTAGGGCCACCATCACACATTCTTCCTCTGAAAGGTGACCACAGCAACACACTATTTTAACAAAGTCCCCTTGATGCATGCTTTATCACAAGACGTCTGGAGACTAATTGCATGATGTATCTATTTTTTGGTTAAAATGCAAATACCTCTGGTTTTCTTTAATTTTTGACTGTGTTTCCTATTTGTTTAAAATATCAAATACATTTTGAATGATTCAAACCAATTTGTGTATTCCTCATAAAACAATAATTTGTTTTACTGAGACTTGCTTCTGGAATGCAAGTAAAAAAATATTTAAAATGATGGATTTAGGGATGGGAGAAGACTTTGATAGGTACTCAAAGTGATTCTGTTTCTACTTGGTTTTGAAACTATCATGGAATGTTGTTCCACCACTTACTTGGAAAACTAGTCTTTCATAAATGCAACACTGAGTTAGTTTATCCAGATTTTATCCAGAAGTTTAAAAATAGTTTGTAACATTCTACACTCCCAGTTTCCTTCTCTCTACCCAATTCTTACAGATACAGGTCTTCAGAGAAGCCAGAGTTTTAAAGATGAGACATTTCAGTTCGTTCAGCCAAAGAGATCTTTTATCAAAGCATACAGTTCTTTGAGTCAAAATATTTTTTCTTTTTTAAAATTGAGATAAAGTTCACAAAATAAAACACACCATCTTTACTCTTCTAAAGTTTATAATTCAGTGGTTTTTAGTGTTCTTAGAATGTAACCATCACCACTATCCAGTTCCAGAAGATTTCCATCACCCCAACTCTCCCCTTCTCCAACCCCTGATAATTACTAATCTATTTTCTGTCTCCATGAAGTTGCCTATTCGGGACATTCCATATACATGGAATTATACAGTATGTGATTTCTTTCACTTGGGATAATGTTTTCAAGGTTCATCCATGTTGTAGCACAGATTGGTACTTCATTGCTTTTTATGGTCGAATAGTATTCCATTGTATGGATGTAGCACGTTTTGCTTATCTATTCATCAGTTGAAGTGAGTCGTTCCCATTTTTTGGCTATTACAACTAATGCTGCAGTACAAGTTTATGTGTGAACATAACGTTGTCAGTTCTCTCGGGTATATACCTAGGAATGAAATTGCTGGGTCATATGGTAACTCTTATGTTTAACTTTTTGACGACCTGCCAGAATGTTGTACCATTTTCCATAAAAACATGTTTATATGTGTTTTCTGTATGTAGGCAAAATGTGTATTTTTATACTAGGGGATTCCTTTTTAGTTTCAAAAAATAAAAAAAGCACTTGAAAGAATCATAGCTTGGATTTTTAAGAGAAAAGATTAAATCGAAGAAAATTCCCCTTAGCAAAATGAAGCAATATTTTTTGTACAAGCATTACATACATATATCTTTTCATTTCTCAAAAATATATTTATGCCATAAAGAATTTGAGAATATTTTTACTTCTAAGAATTAAAAATTAAGTATTCAGTTTAACCATTGCTAAGAAAAGATTGTTATGTCAAAACACTGTTGAAGTTCCCCTTTAGAAAATATTTCCATCACTAACTCTGAATGATGAAAGTTATTATTTTCAACATTATAATGCATACTCTGTTTTAAGAGATATATTTATATTTAACATATACAGACTTTAAACCCAGGACATAGAACCTCACTTGTAGATGAGAGTCTTCTGGAAGAGAAGAGTGGCAGAATTTTTTTTAAGTACCAAGATTTGACTATGAAGTAATTCGTGCACATGGCATTGGTAAGGCGCTCTTTCAGGTGGATCAAGCCCTTGGCCACAGATTCCTGGTGAGTGTCCTCAAGTACGATCACTGGTTTTTATTTAATAATTTCCCCTAAAGGTTGGTTCTGCAGGTGTAAATTATCTGAATGCTTCACATGTCAAAAAGCCCAATTATTCCAGAAACCTATGGATTATGCCTGCTGCCATTCTGTGATTCACTTTTATTATTAAACAGCAGTCCTCTCTCCTCTCCACCAGTTGCACCCACATGATCACCCAGTGGGAGGATGCACAAGGCTACAGATTCTTGCTCTCCTATTCACTGGGTTTGAATACCAAAAACCTTCTCATATGTCCAGAGCAGCAGGGTCCCTATAACTAGGAGAGTTAGGACAACGCACTTCATGAGTGGGGTAGGCAGAATAATGACCCCCAGAGATGTCCACACCCTAATGCCCAGAGCCTCTGAATGTGCTCTGCTATGTAGCAAGGGGGAATTATGGTTGTCGATGAAATTAACATCTAACGTTGCTAATCAACTGACCTTGCCATGGGGAAATTATCCTGGATTATCTGGGTGGGCCCAGTATAATTAAAAGGGTCCCTAGAAGCCAAAGAGGAAGGCAGAAGAGTGAGTTGAGAAGGAGATGTGATGAAAAGAGCAGAGGTCAGAGGGTTGCAGCAAGGGAGAGAGACTCAGCTGGTCACCGCTGGCTTTGAAGGTGGAACAGACCGTGAGCCAGGGAATGCAGGCAGCCTTTAGAATCTGGAAAAAGCAAGGAAACTGAGTCTCCCTTGGAGCCTCCAGAAGGAACACAGCCCTGCCAGCACCTTGATCTTCTGCCAGTGAGACCTACTTCAGACTTCTGACCTCCAGAACCATGAGAGAATAAATTTGTATTGTTTTCAGCCACTGGGTTTGTGGTCATGTGTTACAGCAGCAGTAGGAAACTAATATGAGATTATTCGAGGTGACTAAAAAAAATTTTGGGAATTAAGACAGGGAAATGTTAAACAGTGAAAAATGTGAGAAGTTTTGGAGCTGATGAACATGTATTGATGGGCAGTGAAGGGAGAGAGGGGGATGGGAGGGAGGACGCAATTCTTTCAGAAATGCAGCCAAGTCTTATTTATTTGGAGCGAATGTGAAGGAAACTGCAAAGTACTCTTAATTTTGAGTTGTTCTTTAAAGAAACAATTTTAAAGAAAAAAAAAAAAGAGCAACCCCACTCCTAAGCGTATATCTGGAAAAGATGAAAATTCTAATTCAAAAAGGTAACATGAACCCCTGTGTTCATAGCAGCACTATTTAGAATGGTCAAGACATAGAAGCAACCTAAGTGTCCGTCGACAGATGAATAGATAAAGAAGATATGGTGTAGATATATGCAATAGAATATTACTCAGCCACAAAAAAGTATTAAATAATGCCATTTGTGGCAGCATGGATGCAACTAGAAATGATCATACTAAGTGAAGTCCAGCAGAGAAAAACAGATATCATGTGATATTGCTTATATGTGGAATCTAAAAAAATGATACCAATGAACTTATTGACAAAACAGAAACAGACTCACAGACATAGAAAACAAACGTATGGTTACCAAAGGGGAAAGAGAGGGAAAGGATAAATTAGGACTTTGGGGTTAACAGGTGCACACTACTATATATAAAATAGATAATCAACAAGGACCTACTGTGTAGCACAGGGAACTATATTCGGTATCTTGTAATAGATATTGGAAAAGAATCTGAAAAAGAATGTGTGTATATATATATCTGCATCAGTTTACTGTAGACCTAAAACTAACACAGCATTGTAAATCAACTATAATTTTAAAAAAAACGTAAAAAATAGAATTGCCTTATGTTTTTAAAAACCTGCTGTATTAAAAAAAAGAAGGAATTGCCTTATTTTTAAATATATTAAGCAGCGGGAGGAACAAATGGGGGATAGGGTGGGGGGAGAAGGGACAGTCACAGGGATTCCGATCTGTCTGAAGTGCCACCTCCGAGCCGCTCTGCCTACAGCCTTTTGGGCACGTTATCCAACATTTCTGGGTCAGTTTGCTCTGGTGTAAAATGTGGAAAAACCTACCCTGCCTACAATTTTAATGAGACTATATATACGGAGGCCAAAATTGCTATAAGATGTAACCTGTCCTTATTTACAAATGTCCAAAGTGATAACGACCTGATTAAACAACCGTTGTTGTAAATACTTTTTGATTTAAAACAGTTTATTCCCTCTATTTAACACGTCTTTCCCCTTTTTCTTTTCTGATTTACTCCATTACTACACTGAAATGCCACCCTGGCCTATACTGGAATTGTCATGAATTCCAAGAGAAGGGTCGTGGAGAAGGGGGACTTTAGTGTGGAGGCCAGTGAGTGTGGGCCGGACCCACTCCCAGGCTCCCATCTCCTAGCCTGGGTCTCACGCAGAGGCATGGCTCTGTAGGTTTCTGTAATGCCTATCAGCATCTCAGTGCAAGAAGAAGGAGCCGAGGATGGAGAAATAAGCCTCCTTTGGACAGGAGGTTTCAGAGGGGAGAAGGCTCTACACGAAAAAAGGGCCAAGGGTGGCAGAGAAATCACAGCCCGAGTCTGGGCCCCCGTTCTCCTCTCATCCAAGCTCTGTTTTAAGGATTCAGTGCGATGATGGATGTGGAAGCTCTTGGACAATCATAAGGCCGAGGCAGACATATGCAGTTTCGAGTGGTTGTCCTAGTCCCTCCAGGCTGCTGTGACACGTACCATCGACTGGGGGGCTTATGAGCAATGCACATTTATTTCTCACAGTTCTGGAGGCTGACAGTCTGAGATCCGGGTATTAGCATGGGCGTGTTTTTGTGAGGACGCTCTCCTGGGTTGCAGACTGCTGGCTACTCATCGTATCCTCACATGGGAGAAGGAGTGAGAGAGAGCTCTCCAGGTCCTTTTAGAAGGGGAATAATCCCATTCACAAGGACTGCACCCTCATGACCTAATACTCCCCAAGGCCCCACCTCCTAATACTATCACAAGGGGGTTAGGATTTCAACATAGGAATTGGGGTAGGACACACACATTCAGTCTTTCTTTGGTTGCATCTTTCCTGTTAAAATTTCTCTATAATAATGATGTTACCCCAGTTGGATTTCTGCCTCACTTATAAGACCCTGAACTACCTAACTCTCCCCTGACTTGTTCGTATTGTTTCCCAAACCGTCTCCCCAGTCCGGTTAGGAGACCTTCTTCCATCCTCCCTCCTTCCGGCTGGTTCCACTTAACAGCATCCAGGATACACTAGTCTTTGCAGCAGTTCCTGGACAAGGCTGCCTCCTTCCAGCTCTCCTCTAGTTTTCATTATGAGAGTCGTCTCCCTCCAATCATCCGTCCATCCAGGTCTCACCTTCCAAGTGTCCCCACCGCACCCAGCACAATGAGGACCACACCAAAGGTTGTGAGTACTTGACTGATTAAAAGGAGGAAATGTAGTGATGATATCCAGAGAGAGGATAACATTTATCTTGTCACTTGTGACAATCAACTGGCAACAGTAGCCTTATTGGAAACTAAAAAAAAAGGTTTCTGGAGTTAATTCTTGTGTTCTTTTTCTTTTTAGTTTGTTTTGCATTAAAACCAGCAGTTTAAGTTAATCTGCGTTTTTGCTTTTTCGTAGGTTGCTTGTACTTCTTCTCTTTTCTGTGCAACATGCGTACGGGGTAAGTCCATTAATGAGCTCTGATTGCATGTTGAAAATTCACTGTATTGAATGAATCATTTTTATTATACTTTTTTAACCATTTTTAAAAATGCAAGTATAGTTAGTTTACAGTATTGTGTTAGTTTCAGGTGTACAGCAAAGTGATTCTGTTTATCTATCTATATCTTGATTCTTTTCCATTATAGTTTATTACAAGATATTTAATATAGTTCCCTGTGCTATACAGTAGGTCCCTGTTGGTTATCTATTTTATATATAGTAGTGTGTATATGTTAATCCCAAACTCCTAATTTATCCCTTCCCCCCCTTTCCCCTTTGGTAATCATAAGTTTGTTTTCTGTGTCTGTGAGTCTATTTCTGTTTTGTAAATAAATTCATTTGTATCATTTTTTTTAGATTCCACATATAAACGATATCATATATTTGTCCTTCTCTGGCTTATTTCACTTAGTATGATAATTTCTAGGTCCATCCATATTGCTGCAAATGGCATGATTTCATTCTTTTTTATGGCTAACATACCATTTTATATATATATATATATTTACCACATCTTCTTTATCCATTCATCTGTTAATGGACATTTAAGTTGCTTCCATGTCTTGGCTATTGTAAATAATGCTGCTATGAACATTGGGGTGCATGTATTTTTTCAAATTAGAGTTTTCTCTGGATAAATACCCAGAAGTGGGATTTCAGGATCACATGGTAACTCTATTTTCAGTTTTTTAAGGAACCTCCATACTGTTCCTCATAGTGCCTGAACCAATTTATATTCCCACCAGCAGTGTAGGAGGGTTCCCTTTTCTCCACACCTTCTCCAGCATTTATTATTTGTAGACTTTTTTTTTTTTTTTTTTTTTTTTTTTTGCGGTACGCGGGCCTCTCACTGCTGTGGCCTCTCCCGTTGTGGAGCACAGGCTCTGGACGCGTAGGCTCAGCGGCCATGGCTCACGGGCCCAGCCGTTCCGCGGCATGTGGGATCCTCCCGGACCGGGGCACGAACCCATGTCCCCCGCATCGGCAGGCGGACTCCCAACCACTGCGCCACCAGGGAAGCCCTATTTGTAGACTTTTTGATGATGGCCATTCTGACTGGTGTGAGGTGATACCTCATTGTAGTTTTGATTTGCATTTCTCTGATACTTAGCAGTATTGAGCATCTTTTCATGTGCCTCTTGGCCATCTGTATGTCTTCTTTGGAGAAATGTCTATTTAGGTCTTTTACCCGTTTTTTATTTGGTTGTTTGGCTTTTTTTTATATTAAGCTGTATGAGCTGTTTGTGTATTTTGGAAATTAATCCCTTATCAGTAGCATCATTTGCAAATATTTTCTCCCAGTCCATAAGTTGTCTTTTCATTTTGTTTATGGTTTCTTTTGCTTTGAAAAAGATTTTAAGTTTAATTAGGTCAAATTTGTTTATTTTTGTTTTTATTTCCATTACCCTAGGAGACAGATCCAAAAAAATTTTGCTGCAATTTATGTCAAAGGGTGTTTTGCCTGTGTTTTCCTCTGGGAGTTTTATAGTATCCTATCTTACATTTAGGTCGTTAATCCATTTTTTTTTTAACATCTTTATTGGAGTATAATTGCTTTACAGTGGTGTGTTAGTTTCTGCTTTACAACAAAATGAATCAGTTATATATATACATATGTTCCCATATCTCTTCCCTCTTGCGTCTCCCTCCCTCCCACCCTCCCTATCCCACCCCTCCAGGTGATCACAAAGCACCGAGCTGATCTCCCTGTGCTATGCGGCTGCTTCCCACTAGCTATCTACCTTACGTTTGGTAGTGTATATATGTCCATGCCTCTCTCTTCCTTTGTCACAGCTTACCCTTCCCCCTCCCCATATTCTCAAGTCCACTCTCTAGTAGGTCTGTGTCTTTATTCCTGTCTTACCCCTAGGTTCTTCATGACATTTTTTTCCCTTAGATTCCATATATATATGTGTTAGCATATGGTATTTGTCTCTCTCTTTCTGACTTACTTCACTCTGTAAGACAGACTCTAGGTCTATCCACCTCATTACAAATAGCTCAATTTAGTTTCTTTTTATGGCTGAGTAATATTCCATTGTATATATGTGCCACATCTTCTTTATCCATTCATCCGATGATGGACACTTAGGTTGTTTTCATCTCCGGGCTATTGTAAATAGAGCTGCGGTGAACATTTTGGTACATGACTCTTTTGGAATTATGGTTTTCTCAGGGTATATGCCCAGTAGTGGGATTGCTGGGTCATATGGTAGTTCTATTTGTAGTTTTTTAAGGAACCTCCATACGGTTCTCCACAGTGGCTGTATCAGTTTACATTCCCACCAACACATTAATCCATTTTGAGTTTATCTCTGTATATGATGTTAGAGAATGTTCTAATTTCATTCTTTTACATATAGCTATCCAGTTTACCCAGCACCACTTATCAAAGAAACTGTCTCTTCTCTGCTGTATATTCTTGCCTCTTTTGTTGTAGAGTAATTGACCATAGTACATGGTTTTATTTCTGGGCTTTCTATCCTGTTCCATTGATGTTTATGTGTTTTTGTGCCAGTACCATACTCTTTTGATTACTGTAGCTTTGTAGTATAACCTTAATTCAATTCAGGGAGCGTGTTTCCTCCAGCTCCGTTCTTCTCAAGATTGTTTTGGCTATTTGGGGTCTTCTGTGTTTCCATACAAATTAAAATTTTTTTTGTTCCAGTTCTGTGAAAAATGCAATTGGTAAATCGATAGCGATTGCATTGAATCTGTAGATTTCCTTGGGTAGTATAGTTATTTTGACAACATTGATTCTTTCAATCCAAATACATAGTATATCTTTCCATCTGTTTGTGTCATCTTTGATTTCTTTCATCAGTGTCTTATAGTTTTCAGAGTACAGGTCTTTTGCCTCCTTAGGTAGGTTTAGTCATAGGTATTTTTTTTCTTTTTGATGTTATGGTAAATGGGGTTGTTTCCTTAATTTCTCTTTCTGATATTTCATTGTTAATGTATAGGAATGCAAGAGATTTCTGTACATTAATTTTGTATCCTGCAACTTTACCAGATTCATTGATGAGCTCTAGTAGTTTTCTGGTAGCATCTTTAGGATTTACTATGTGTAGTATCGTGTCATCTCTGCAAACAGTGACAGTTTTACTTCTTTTCCAACTTGGATTCCTTTCATTTCTTTTTCTTCTCTGATTGCCAGGACTTTCAGAACTATGTTGAGTGTAAGTGGTGAGAGTGGACATCCTTGTCTTGTTCCTGATCTTAGAGGAAATACTTTCAGGTTTTCACCATTGAGTATGATGTTAGCTGTGGGTTTGTCATATGTGACCTTTATTACGTTGAGGTATGTTCCCTCTATGCCCACTTTCTATAGAGTTTTTTTTTTATCATAAATCGTTGTTGAATTTTATCAAAGGCTTTTTCTGCCTCTATTGAGATGATCATATGATTTTTATTCTTCAGTTTGTAAATGTGGTATATCACATTTGCAGATATTGAAAAATCCTTGCATCCCTGGAATAAATCCCACTTGATCATGGTATATGATCCTTTTAATGTATTGTTGGAGTTGGTTTGCTGGTATTTTGTTGAGGATTTTTGCCTCTGTGTTCATCAGTGATATTGTCCTATAATTTTCTTGTTTTGTGATATCTTTGTCTGGTTTTGGTATCAGGGTGATGGTGACCTTATAGAATGAGTTCAGAAGTGTTCCTTCCTCTACAATTTTTTGGAATAGTTTCAGAAAGTTAAGTGTCAGCTCGTCTCTAAATGTTTGGTAGAATTGGCCTGTGAAGCCATCTGGTCCTGGACTTCTGTTTGTTGGGAGTTTTTAAATCACACATGCAATTTCAGTACTTGTAATTAGTCTGTTCATATTTTCTATTTCTTCCTGGTTCAGTCTTGGCAGATTGTACCTTTCTAAGAATTTGTTCATTTCTTATAGATTGTCCATTTTATTGGCATATAGTTGCTTGTAGTAGTCTCTTATGATCCTTTGTATTTCTGCAGTGTCAGTTGTAACTTCTCCTTTTTCATTTCTGATTTATTGATTTGATCCCTCTCCTTTTTTTCTTGATGAGTCTGGCTAAAGGTTTATCAATTTTGTTTACCTTTACAGAGAATGAGCTTTTAGTTTCATTGATCTTTTCTCTTGTGTTCTAGTCTCTATTTCATTTATTTCTGCTCTGATCTTTGTGATTTATTTCCTTCCTTTATGATGAAAACCTTTGGGTTTTGTTCATTCTTCTTTCTTTATTATACTTTTAAACAATTCACTCTCTGGGATTATTCTCTCATCTGTAAAAATGAAGTGTTGGTTTCAACTGTAAGGTTTCTTTTATATTCTACAGTTAAGACTGATTACCAAATTGCATAGATATTAGAGATTTTTTTTTGTTTTATAATATAACCCTTTCTTCAAAACTTTTTTCAGAGTGGGCAGGAAGCAGCCGGGCCATTACAAGATTAAATCAAGAAGTATAAGATTAAATTTGAACGTTTTAATTCTGGAGAAGGATAAGCCTAGAACATTCCGTAATAAGCCCTCTTTCTTCTGCCTCCTCTCTAGAGTATCTAAGTTATTAAACCCAACTTCAGACATTTCTAGGAAGTCCTACTAGAGGCAGCCTTTAGTCAGGTTCATCTTGAGAAAGCCAGACTGGTTTAAATCACGCTAGTGAACACACGTCTGTCTATCCGTCCGCTAGCTTGGATCCACCCGATCCAACTTCGGTGATTTCAAGTTATCATAGGTCTTTGCAGAGTGAATCAAAATAGAAAGTTGCCATGCGTTCTCCTTTCCCTTGTAGTCAGGAGCAAAAGCACATGCATTAAAGAATAGGATGCCCTAGGTTTTTGGCTTTGCCATTGATTCATCTCTTAACCTATTCAAGACTCAGTTTTCTCCTGTGGGAAGTGGGCATGATAAAATTTGCCCAACTTAGTTCACAGGCATTTCAGAGAATCACCTCAAATAATGAACAGAAACATACTGAAATATTTGTGTGTGAATTATTTTTTCTCTTATCTGACTTTTCTAAGTTTCTTTTGTATTACATTCTTTTTTTTCTATTACAAAAGTCTACAGAGCACTAAATTTTACTTCCTTTGTTACTTATGTCTTATATAAGTGCATATAACTCCTGAACCAAAGATTATTCTATCCTGGACCTTCCTACCAAATTCTGGTATGCGAAGATTCTAGAGATTTCACACAGAGAGTGGCTATACTGTAGGTGGGTTTTAAAGGTAGAGAAATAAATTGATGCAATCTCTATTAAAGGCAATTTGGCATTATCTATCAGGATTTTAAATGCACATGCCTGTTGACATAGCAGTTTCCCTTTTTGGAATTTATCATACATATTTATTCTGACTTATGCATAAAGGTATATGCACAAGAATATTAGTTTAAAGGTAGTGTTTGATAGCAAAAAAGGGAGATAATGAAATGACCATCAATAAGGACTGATTAAATAGTACTTTGTTTGGTGGATAGTCGTATGTATTAATTCAGAATGATTAAGTGAGAAAAGCAAGGTACAAAGAAATATACCATTTGGGTAAAAATAAAACAAGGACAAAAATCACCAAAAGTGTGTGTGTGTGTGTGTGTGTGTGTGTGTGTGATCATTGTGTAAATATGCTCATAAATGCCCAGACATGGGTTTGAAGAGAGCGATTACCTTTAGGGGAGGGAGCCGGGGGCCAGAGTTGGAAGATAAAATGTCTTTTTTCCATTACACTATTTTGTACTGTTTGAATTATCATGTGCATATGTTATTTGTTTTGCCAAAAAAACCCAATAAAAGTAAAAAATGCAAGACTGATTACTAATCTGGAAGTTAGTAAAATATTTTCTTTAACTTTCTATGCAACAAGTATTTGTTTAAAAATATCTGAGATAAAATAGTGACTTTTCTTCTCTTTGAAGAAGAATGACACTGGTTTTTGAGAATGCCACTGTATTCCCAGTGAATGTGGTTTATATTTTGGATGTTGACTTGTCTGAGATATTGTCTTGATCTCTTTTTAATGGGATTATACAATCTGTTTCTGAGGTGCAGTTTCTTCCTCTATAAATGCCCCCCCCCCCTTTAAAGTGATGTTTTTGGGGATATGTCTGATGTAGAAGAACTTTGTAGGGACTAAAATCACCTCGCTTTTTTCTTTTATTGGTCCAAGTCAAAGCTTTACATGTGTTCCTTTATTAGAATTCTGCTAATCTACTTTAAACTGATTCTTGTCTGAAATTTAATTTTGCTACAAACATCTCAATGATGCTTGGCACAATTAAGTTAAAAAAAAACAAACTTGCCTTTATTTTCAAGCCATCTAATCAACTGACCTTCTTTTTTCTCTGGTTATTTTGATATTTCACTGAACACATAGTAATGAATCCCAACCTTAAATGAACCCAAGTGTTCAGCCTAGTTATTTTAAGTGCTTTCATGCTGTCCTGACCTGGCCCTGAGCATTTAAAAAATTGTTTTTACCTAATCAGGGTTTTGAACTTATTGTTTCTGCATTTATAGATAACAGGGTTCCTCAAAATTCGAGAGGCATATGTTTCTGAAACTTCAAATACATTTTTGTAAACTGAAATTATCTAATTGCTTGGCTCTTGTCAAGGTTCGAATTTTTATATACTTTTAATGACCCATAAGCATTATGTTTATAAAGATGTCCTTTTTATTAATGCTTAAGTTAAAGATTTTTTATTGTGTCTGCACATACTTTTCAAGAAAAAAGAGGTCTTAATTGTATGATTGAAAAGAGAAATGAATGCTGCGTAGACTCCTTTCCCTCCCATCACATATACATTCGTATGTATACATTTGTGTATTTCATGTGTACATATGTATATCATGTATATTTATGTACATAAGTATGTTTGTATATTTATGTATATATATCTTCTATCAGAACTGTACATATTGGTTCAGTTGTTTTATGTTTCCCTGTTATATGTTGGTCTAAAGGCTAAAGTCTACAGTGTTGTTAGTTTTAAGAGAGCTATCGGTTATAGAAGCATGTGGTCCTGTCCACACCTTCGACTCCTGGCACCGAGAGCTGCTTTACCACATCCTCCCTCTCAACATGCACCCCTGTCTGTGAACAAATGCTCAGTGCATTTCACTGCAGGTGCATGATGCTGGCTGTCGTTAAGGATCTACTTATGGAAACAGTTCCCCTGGGACTGCTGTATTGAAGTGACTGATGACTCACCATATACACAGAATTTGTGAGAAAAAGGGGCTGATTCTTCCCACGGGGCGTGCGTGCGTGTGCGTGTGTGTGTGTTAAAGTTAAGACAAGATGCGACTGTGGGGTCGTTCTCTAAAGAGAGTTGAAGAAAAGCTAGCTAAAAGTGGGGAAAGTGCTCAAATTATTCAAGTCCAAGAGCTTTCTGGTTGAGACACACATTAGAGGGAGCCATCTTGGAGTATTGGCAAATTGTAGGAAGAATAAGTTTAATCCGAGTCCAAGGCTATGACTGCAGTTCTGACCCAGGAGGGCCTCCCTGTGGGACACATACCCTAGCTGATCTTGGAGGTAAAGTAAGAGGGTCTTATTGAAAAAAAGCAAAGCTTATAATTTAAACTTGACACCACTGTGGTGTCTGATTGTGTACACAACTACATAGTTAACATTCTAAGATTGTTCACAACTTGGTAAACGAAATCTTACGGAGAGAGAGATTGCAGAAGATTCCGATTAAAGCAGAGTAGCTTCAGAAGTTTTTTTTTAATCCTGGCTCACATAAACTTTTATCCTGTTCACATAACCATCAACTCTTTTATTATCAAGCCACAATGTAAGTTTTTTGCCTTTTTATATATCAATATTAGTCTTTTCACAGTTTCAGAGGTAAAATTATACTGTGACATTCTCATGAGTTAGATAAACCAACAGTGCTTGTTATAAGGTATATACCATGTACCCATCGAGGTAAACTAAAGCAGATTATTCACTTTCTAGGGTGGAAAGAAGTTTATTGGTCCCTGCGGGGGAAGAGATTGCTCTCTTTGCCAGTGCTTTCCTGAAAAGGGGTCTCGGGTAAGTGATATAAAAATCAGCATGGGAAATGGGAGTGGGAAACGGGAAATTACTAATCAAAGGGCATAAAGCTTCAGTTACGCAAGATGAATACGTTCTAGAAATCTTCCGTCCAACGTTCTACCCACTCTCAGCAATAATGTTTTGTTCACTTAAAATTTTGTAGAATCACCTTGTACAGAAAGGATCCTGGTGCCAATGGTCCATGCCGGGTCGCCATTATTGATATTCGTGTTGTATATCAACATTTTAAAGGCTCTGTCTGAGAAATTCTGCAGTGTGTTAAAAAGAAAAACAACCTACTTAACTTTGTTTAAAGTAGTGTTTCCAGACATTTGACCACATGACTCTGTTTTGGACAGCACCTATTAAAGTCCCGTGGAATAGTGTTCCGTAATCGAAGTGAGAGCTGCATTTATCAAGTGCTTCTTATGTGCCAGGCACTGTCCTATGTGCTCAAAATGCTTTAGCTCACTGATCCCACACAACAACTCTCTTCCCATCTTATGGTACCATCTGTGCAGTGTCGAAGACTTCAGCACAGAGCAATTAAGTCCACCCAGGACGGTGCTCTTGATGACTACACCCGATTCTCTGCCCGGAGATGCACAGTAACCCTTACGGTATATAGGGTCTCTTACACATTTATTTATGAACCTCTCTCATATATTCTGACCGCAGCAGTTGGCAGGCACTAACTCATCTGTGCTGGAGTATTAGATCAAACCATCCTCTTGATTAAAAATACTTCCACAATCTTCCAAGAAAAGAGTATGTTTCAGAAGTTTTGGACAGTTTTTGAGTCAGATCAGCGATCGTTTTGAAACATGTCCAAATCGATCCCACAGGGCTGTGTGTGACACTCAAAAAACACAAATCAGTCAAGATGAGTCAACAAGGAGGTGAAATGTTACCTTTCTGAGAGAAAGGACCATTTTTTCTCCCACAGCATTGCTTTATCGTCACACGAGTTGTGTGACACATGTGCAGGTCCTTCGTTGTGTTCTTGCTGTAAGCAGCTACCTTGTTGAGCTGAAGTTATGGCAGATCGCTTTCTACTTAAATGGATTTGTTTCTTCTTCAATAAAATTTTGGTGATCAGAATTTATCTCGAGCTTTTCCCAGCCACTTTCATGATACAATTTAAAAACTGCATTTCCAGGAAACAAAGTTAGGACCCTAAAAAAGAGCAGAAGTGCTTTAGCTTTTTTCATGTCAATGGACACAATACTCAGGAAAAAAGCCTGGCGTTTGTGTGAGGTTGTCCCTATAAACGTGCCAAGATTTTAAGACCCTTTGAGCTTGAGGCCCAAGAAAAATGTAGTGATCAGCTCCGTGGCAGGAATGGGATGGGGACACCACAAAACAAAGAGGGACAGTTGTTTTCATGAAGTTGTTTTGATGAAGCCGGCTAGGTGTGGTCCTCTGATTTAATGATGTCGAGACATTTTTTTTTTTTTGCTGTCACAGCTGGATGGAGGGGGTGCTACTGGTTCTAGTGAGTCACAGCCATGGATGCTCTTCAATATCTACAATGCACAGGACGGCCCCACATGAAAGAACTGAAAGAACTAGCCATCCTCAAATGCCAGTAGTGCCGAGGTTGAGAAACCCTGCTTTAATCCTACAGCAACTCTCTGAGGCCAGTAGGATTATTACCAATATTTCCATTGGTCAGTACAAGGAATCTGGATTTACAAGAATTTTAAATCACTTGCTAGTATGTGGAAGAGGCAGGAACCACCTCCTGGTATTTGGTCTCAGCCCCCGAGTTTGCCCCGTGATCAATGAGAAGAGGATTACAATCAGGTTCAAACACCAGTTTTAGCCCTAACTTTTGGGAGCCCTCGTGGTGGCTTGAATCTGCCCAAGCCCCAGTTTCCTCTGCCCAGTTTTCTCCTATTTACCTGCCTGGCGCTTTGTCTTCTGTGTCCTTGGGCCCTAAAACCATCGTAAGCATTTGCACGTGTAGAGGATGCTCTGTCTCTCCCTTCACACAGTCTTCAGCGCCGTGGGTCAGGAGGGCTCACGGGGGTGGGCTGCGCCCCGCCCCGCTGTCTGCGTCCCTGCTTCTGGGTGGTCAGGGAGAGCTGTGTGCGGAGCACCGCCAACCTCTGCTCTTCCCGGCACAGACGGGTCCTTTGTGACAGCACAGGTCGCTGGTGATGTTTTCCAGCTAGGAATTTGGGAACGTGGCTTGTGCATACCCGGCAGGTGGTTTGGAGGCGACCAGCCGACTCGCACATCATCTCTCGAGCCGCCGTGACAGCTCAAGGTGCACTATAAAGACAGGAACGTACCGAATTCCGAGGGTTGAGGCTCTGCCCGAGGCGGCATAGCCCGTGTGTGGAACAGCCAGGCCTTCCTAAGAAGGAAATGATTCCTCTCGTGTGGTCGAATGGCTGAGTGAGTGGTTTGTTCAGCCCCAAATCAAAACTGCTGTGTCTGCAGCGAGGGTTGGGTGCCAGGCTGGGTGAGGGTTTCAACTGGAGATGGAAGCTGGGGTTTGAGGGGGAGTTGGGATGCATCAAAGGGCAGGTGCCAAGGGGGGGCTCCCTCATCTCACCGCTGTACCGCTGGAGGCTCACAGCCCAGCCTCAACATGTGTTCTCATCAGTAATCACTGTGACCTCCCGTTGGACCATCTCCTGCTGCATCAGCTGGGCCACTCACTCTCCCTTGAACATAATCTAAATATTCCCACTCCTCTACCTTTTTATTTTTTTAGAAGAATAATTATAGTAGTTTTTATTGTAATATTCATGTATGCTTATTATAGACCATTTAGATAATACTGGAAAACTAGAAGGCACAACATAAATCATCCATGGATTCACTACGAGGAAGCAATCACTCAATATTTATTAATTTTTTGACACACCACCTCTACCCTTTTCTGGAAAGCCTTCCCACTTCCACTCGGCCTCCATCTTGAGCCCTCCTCAAAGGAGCTCAGAAGAGACGCTGCCCCCATAAGGCCTCCTGCCTGTCCCAGCTGGTGTGGATGGGTCCCCCCGTGTGAACCTGCTTCCCTTCCGTGATGCTTCTCATACCCTGACCTCTGCTTGGGTTCGAGTGTGGCTCTGTCTGACCCTCTTGATTAGATTGTCAGCCCGTGCTCCTTAAAGGGGGCTGTGTGGACATGTGCGAAATGTTTATGCTGGCTCCCGGCCCATCGTGGATGCTCTAGAAATAGAAGTTGCCTATGTTTGTTTCTCCTCTTTGAGAGATGGGGGTCCTTTTTTGGTATTTCTTTGAGGTGATCACAGCAGATGGCACCTAACAGGTAGTTAATAAATACACATAAATCAGTAACTTAAAATTCAGAGCTCAGCCTGGACAGGATTTGGGAGCCTGAGCTGGTGGCCACATGCAGCATGTATGTGGGGACACCCACCAAGTCCAAGGGAAACGGGAACGGAATTAGTGGTAAGTCTCTCCCTCCCGCGTCTTTTTTTCCCACACACAACATGTAAACCTGGTAGTAAGTGACCATCTCACAGAGTTCAGATTTTCTTGGAATTTCAGGTAGGGCCAGAAATAAGCACTTCGAGCCACAGAAAGGAGCATGACCGTTGCTGTACTCAGATCTTTTAAAGGTTCAGTAGCATCCTGCATTCTCAGTGTGGGACACTGGGGATCACCCCTTTGG
This sequence comes from Phocoena phocoena, assembly GCF_963924675.1. Lineage (NCBI taxonomy): Eukaryota > Metazoa > Chordata > Mammalia > Artiodactyla > Phocoenidae > Phocoena > Phocoena phocoena. The sequence goes on along the minus strand of NC_089225.1, from coordinate 103,809,113 downwards.
TCTTTCTGGTTTTCAGAGCCCTCACCTGGGAAATAAGGGTTTGTGCTGGAGGGCTGGTCCTGTCCCTCCCAGCCCTAACACCCTGTGGTTCTGTGACGTGTGGCACGACTTTTCACATGTGACAGCGATTTACTGGCTTCCAGAATACTTCGTGACTCTGCCTAACGTTTACCCAAGCATCATTATGGTCCCTCTTTAAGGATATGAATGAGGTGGACTTGGGCAGGATTTTAAATTATTCTGTATCTGTTTCAAGGGAAGAATCTCTGTTTCTTTGATGGAGGTCTTCTTGTAGGGAAAATGACATGTCTTCATAGACTAGGATGGGACCTTTTGTAAGTTCTGCTTTAGTAACTAGTTTGATAATAAAGACACCTTCTGTACTTTTTTCCAGAATAAAGTATATTTGTATTGTTTTCCATTCAAGGGCGTCTAGTAACTGTTAAGTCAATAGAACTTTACAGTTTGGTAGCTTTATACACAAGAAGGTCAAATGGCTTAAAACTCAAGGCCTGTCTTAGTTTTTTTTGGTTTGAAAACCAAAATCACACATCAGCAAACCAGTCTTTCCTTTGGGACTTTTAAATCACTAAAGTATATACAAGTATCTTTCCTGCAATTTCATTCACTTGTCCCTCACACTCCTAAGAGCTTGCATTCCATTATAAAAATGGAATTTCCTTGGGTAGTTTTAACTGTTGTTAACATTTTTCATATCATTACATTTTTTGCACACAAAGTTCTAGAATTCAACCTCTTTATCACTCACACAGCTGCGTTCTGGTACACTCTCTAACTGTAGCCTGATAAATGGTTCAGAGCAATTATTTTCATGTCCCAAAGTTTGCGTTAAGTCAATTATATTACATTTTGATAGAAGCAAGTTCCAGTGACAGCAGAGAAGTTGGCAGATTTGGTCTGTCACCACCCCTTCGTGTTTTGGTTTTGATTTCTTCTTTTTCTTGCTGCTTCTTTCTCCTCCAAGCGCCAACTCCCTAGCTCATTGTGTCTCTACTGGAGAATTCTCTGATAGATGCTGACACACTCAGCGGCCTTCAGGGGACAGCAGGTGACCTGAGTGAGGGGCCCTGGGAAGGGGCCTCAGCCTTGGGGACTATATGAGGAGCAGAGCAGGGTGCTTGTCATGTAAAGGCATCAGAATTCAGAATTAAACAAACAAACAAACATAGTGCCTAACAATTAAACAAATTTCCTGGTAGAATTCAACCTGCCACGTGCCAGCTTGTAACTGGTTTAGCTTGTTAAAGTGTTCTCCTTGTCATGAATATGAAGCTTAAATTTTGAAGAATGGAAAACTTGCAGAAGTTGAAAGAGTGAATCTTTTATGTCAGTGCATGAGGAAGTATTTCTGAACAGGGTATGGGAGACCTGCGGGGGTAGAGGGGGGATATATGCCTATCACTTTATATTATTTGGCCTATTAGCTGTCACTAATAGCTGATATCTATGCAGAGGAATAACTCCAACTAATTAACATGGCTTTCAGCGTGCTTGACAATCTGTCTCTTTAGATCCAGCGTTTGTGCTTGAAAAAGGAGAGAAAGCAAGCTCATATCTGCCTGCTACTTTCATTAAATAACTTGCCAGGTCAAGTGTACAAAACCTCACTGAGGAATCCTGGTTGCAGAGGATGTCTGAAGGTAGATTTTGGCATCTCTGCCCCAGTCAGTCACCTCATTAAACGGGCAGTGATTTGCAGCCTGAACCCTTGGTCTCCTGTGTGGAGTTCAATCCCATAGCAACGATGATTGCTGAGCTCTGCGACCCAGTGTGGACCGTGGCCAGGCGGGCGCAGAGCTCAGCAAATGTGGGGCTAGGCTGAACTTGAGAGGATCAAGGTCATTACCAAAGTGGAGTCAGCCTTTGTTGTTGGTGAGAAATAAGGTGCATCTCAAAGCAGGGCGTATTCCACGCAGGAACACAGGGAGTGGTGTTTGTAATTCTGAGAATACCTCTCTAGTGCAAAGGTAGCCTCCGACTAAACTAGTTGAAATGCTGAATTACAGAGTTTTTAGGAAAGAAAAGTGTACTTCTCCTTTCAAATACCATTTTCAATAAGTTGCCAAGAAATCCCCAGGGAAACATATGTCTCCAAGGTGCTCTTTTGCCACTCCTCTGTCATACATACATGAACTTGCAGTTCACTCAGCAAATAAACATTCATTCATTCAGCAAACAGCCGTTGAGCATTCACCGTGTGCCAGGCATCTGACGAGGCTGTGAGGCCTCGGGGATAAAGAGGACAGTCCCTGTGGCCTGGAGCTCGGGTTCCAACAGGAGAGACAGATTCACCTCCCAGCCGTTATTTCTGGGTGCCTGATGAGTGCCAGGCGTGGGGTGGTCTAGGTGCTCGGGATGCATCAGGGAAGAGGACAGACGAAGATCCTGGTGCCCTCCCCAGGTGGATATTTGGTGCCCTACCTTGATTTTGCACTGGAGCCTGTGTGTGTGGTAGGCAGTGCCGGGGAAGCTTGGACCTGGTGGAACTGGCGGTCAACTAGCAGTGGCCTGGTGGAAGCACGGTGTATTCATTCCTAGGGCTGCTGTAATAATGACCACATATCTATCTGGTGGCTTTAGACAACAGAAATTTATTTTCTCACAAGTTCTAGAGGCCAGAAGTCCACCAACAGGGTGTCACCATTGCCATACGCTCTCCATAGGCAATAGGGGAGACCCCCATTCCCTGCCTCTTCCAGCCTCTGGTGCTGCTGGAGTTCCTTGGCTTGTGGCTGCATCACTCTCATCTCTGCTTCCGTCTTCACATCAGCTTCTCTGTGTGTCTGTTTCAAATCTTCCTCCATGTCCCTCCACGTCTTATAAGGATACATATAATGGCATTTATACCTAGATAACGCAGGACAAAATCCTCGTCTCAAAATCCTTAACTTTACCACATCGTTTGCCACCTAAGGTGATATGCACGGGTTCTGGGGTTAGGGCGTGGACATATCTTTTTGTGGCCACCCTCCAAACCACTGCAAGTGTTTGGGCAGAGAGAACAGCCCCTACTGAGGCCCTGAATTGAGAAGGAGATGGGGTGGTATGTTTGGTGGACCAAAAGGTGACCGGAAAAGTTTGATCCTGCAGGTGAGGGAGCAAGAGGTAAGGGATGCAGTTGAAAAAGCAGAGATACAGTTAATCCTGAAGAATAAGCAGAGGATTCGAAAGATTTTGGGAAGAGTAGAAACAGGTTGAATTTGCGTTATAAGAAGATCGTTCTGGAAGCTCTTTGGAGAATACAGTGATGGTGGTGCGGGGTGGGAGCAACCTTAGGAAGGATGTCAGGAGGCCGCTGTCGCTGCCCCGGTGGAGGTCACGGTGCCTTAGCAAGGGCGTGGGCGTGGACGTGAGCGTGAGCGTGGGCGGGGTGGGGGAGAGGATGGGTGTCGGAATGTTTGGGAGGCAGACTGGTCGGGAGAAGGAGGCGCCATGCGGGGTGGTCGGGGGTTAGGGTTAGAGGCGCCCAGGACGCCCAGGGGCGTGAGAGCAGCTGTGTGGGTGGCGGCCTGTGGCCGAGGAGCACGTTTTGGGGGATGGTCCTGAGTCCAGCTTTGCATGTGGACGTGTGGCCGGGGCTCCTGAAGGGCGTCCGGGTGAGCGAGGGAAATAGAGGGGGTGCTCAGAGTTGGATGTCATTGACCCCATAGAGAAAGCGAGAAAGAGGGGAGGGCGGCCCAGTGGAGTTGCAGGGGCAATCCCACCCAGCCCGCCTGCCCCCAGAGGAAGGGGAGCCAGCACGGGAGACACAGGCAGGGGAAAACAGGGCCAGGGCCAGGGGCAGGGACACCGGGAGAGCAGAGCAAGGAAGAGGGAGGGAGAGACGCCTGGGTTCAAGCTTCTCAGGTGCTGACCAGGGGCTCTCAGCGCTGCCTGTTCCGTTCCCACAGCAGGTGGGCGATGCTGGGCTGATGGTAAACGCTGTTTCTAAAAATGGGAAAACCACTCTTCCATGACCTGGCTCAAGGGGTGGCCTTATTTTTTTTATTGAAATATGGTTGATTTACAATGTTTCAGGTGTACAGCAAAGTGATTCAGTTTTATACACACACACACACACCCCCCACACACGTTCTTTTTAAGATTATCTTCCATTTTAGACTATCGCAAGATATTGAATATAGTTCCCTGTGCTATACAGTAGGTGGGGGACCTTATTTATTGATCGGTGGCAAAGCCGTGTCTTCTAGTTCTCAGTGCAGTGTTTTTTTTTCCCACTGCACCAAGCTGCCTCTTAAGAAAACAGCTGATCTTTTTCTTACGTTTTGTATCTATGTCATAGGAGATGATGGATGTTCACTCCACTTACTGTGATTCATTACGCTGTACGTCTTTTTTATCTTTTTTGTTTGTTTGTTTGCAGCACCATGCGGCTTGCAGGATCTTAGTTCCCCGACCAGGGATCGAACCTGGGACTGAGGAATTCCCACTGTTTTACTGAGATATAATTGATACACCACTGTATAAGTTTAAGATGTACAGCATAGGGAATTTCCTGGTGATCCAGTGGTTAGGGCTCCACGCTTTCACTTCTGAGGGCCGGTTCAGTCCCTGGTCAGGGAATTAAAATCGTACAAGCCGTGTGGCATGGCCAAAAAAAAAAAAAAAGAACCTGGAAGAAAAAAAAAGATACAGAAAATATAGCTTATTAATTAAATAAAAAGACATTAATAAGTGAGTTTTACCTGACTGGTTTGGAAGACCACCTTATTGTCCTGCTTGTGTTTATGAAAAAAAATAGTATTCATTTTACATCCATTAAAAAAAAAACACACACAGCTGAAGATCCTGAGTCAGCGTTACTACAGGCTAAACTGACAAATTTATGCCCTCATTGAGTGAGGTGAACTTAAGGTACAAGAAAATACTCTGCCATTGCAGTCCGGTCTCCTTGGATTGTCTACTCTTTGAGTAAAACCTTTTTGTTATTTATTTTATGATCCTTCTAGATCTCCAGCAGTCCTTACATCTGTGATACAGGAGGACCCTGGAGGCACCAGCTCTTTAGCTGCGCATTGATTCCCGTTTGAGGGTTTAAGCGATGTTATAGCGCCACCTCGGGGCTGAACGGTTGAATTTCAGTCAAGTGTTAAAAAGGCAGAGGGGTGCTGCCGAAGGCTTCTTTGTTGATTTTAATAATAAAAGGCCATGAGTATATGTTTAGAATTTATACTGTGTAAGGCAGTAGCCAAGGTGCTGAGGTGGTAATAAAAATTTACACGGATTCCTGGCCTCAAAAATCTTACTGGACGACATCACCCCAAGCAGATATGAAAGTTACATGCCCAAAACAATAATGGAAAAGAGATGCTGAGCCTATTTAGGTATTATGTTAATTGTTTGAGGGTGGACATGAGAGTTTGTACCAGAGTGAGATTAATAAGGACTAGGGTGAAAAGGGAAGCATGTATGACTCTGCTTGCCCAGGTGGTAGCCAAGTGGCCTTGGGTCACTTGCTTCATCTCTCTGAGACTCAACTTCCTCATTTCAGAATGAAAAAGTAGATACAGGATGACTTTTTGCTTTAAGGATGTAAGGATTCCATGAGAAGAATGCACAGTGCTGTGTCAGTGCCCAGAATGGAGTAAGTGCTCAGTGAAGGGTACGCTAACATCGTCATCATCATTTTCATCATTGCTGTCATCATAGTTTTGGTTGGAGGAAGGTTGAATTTGAGCTACAGATGGACAAAGGCTGCTATTGCCTCAGGCAAACAGAAGGCGCAAGTGTAATTGGAGCAGAGGGTGTAGGTGTGGACACACAGGGACTAGGGTTGGCTGGGGTGGAGGAAGGTAGACTGTGCTCATTGCAGGTGTTGATGGAAGCAATAACACAGCAAAGGGAAGACTGAAGGTCAGTTGACAGTTACATGTGGAAATGGGGAGGAGACTGGAGTTAGAGAAGCTGGGGAGGCTGGTGCTTGTGTCCCCCACCTGAGATGACCAGACCACGACCCAGGGTCTCCACGGTGGGATGAAAGAAAGACAGACACCTGAGACTTAATTCAAAGAAAGATGTGATAGGCTTGGTCTTGGGACGGAATGGATAAGGAGGGAAAGGGGGATCACCAAAGCTGACAGCTGCATGGGAAGTTTAAATGATGGAAGGAACCAAGTTGCCATCTGCTGAGTCAGGGAAAAAAAAGGCAGGGAAACTAGTCTGGGATGAGCTCACCTCTGATATGATGAGTGTAAATTTACAGGGAAGAAGATTCAAGGAAGTTTCTAGAAAACAGAGATAGAGGATGGGACTAGAAAGTTAGATTTGAGAACCACAAAAATGGAGGTAACTCATTTGATGAATACTATTGTTTCCCCCCCAAAAAAAACTTCATAAGAGAAAATAAAATACATCAAGATAAAGTGTTTAAAATGTTTACAAATAAGATAAGGCTGGAAGCAGTTGAAATGTCATGGTAGGCAGAGCGTTAGTGTGGTTTAGTGCAGGGACCCTCCATGGTGCCAGGATGACGCCATGGAAGGAGGTAAGGTTTGGAGAGAAACTGACTGATCCAGGTATGAACCCAAGCTCACTAGGCACCTCAGTTTGAGTAAGCTAGACCCCCCTAGGCTTTCCTCATTTCTACAGGGATAAAAATCTCAGTGTTGCTGGTTGGTTTAAGTGAGGAAGGGTATGGACACTGGGAGGCGCATAACCAAGCTTAATAAAGAAATACCTTCCCCTTCCTGCGACACTTTTGATGATCAATGTCATGATCTTATTGACCAAGGTTAATTTGGAAATTTATGTGTAACTAGTATAATAAAAGCATCTTTCTTACTCATTTGTTCATCCATTCATTCATTCATTTATACTTCCTTGCACTGATTCTCTGGTTAAAAAAGAGCAAGAAGTAGCACAAAAAGTGTGTTTGTACATGCATTTGTCATTGTATATCTGTAGCTATTTCTCTCAATCCTCATACTGCTAAAATGACAAAGGATTTCTTAGATTTTTGTCATTCCCCATAGGGTTTGGGCCCTGGAGGCAAGCAGATCCGTGGCAGCCCAAAAGACTGTTGTGGAGATTTGCATTTTAAAAATGTACATATCCTCTTATCTGTTGGTCTCATCTACCAAGTGTTGTGAAATAAAAATAGTTTGATCTTAGCCCAGCTCCAGAAACGTGCCTGATACAGACGATTAACAAGACAGAATCCTAAAGGAATGTTCCGGCTTCAGAGAGCCAGGTGTAGGATTCCATGTCCACTCCGATTGCCTCCATCCTTTATTTGTACAGCTGGCCCGAGAGCCCAGTGCACCTGTAGCCACAGTGGGGAGGCGCGTATAACAGGTCTGATGACACGGTGTCAGCCTGGCCTTTGGGTAGAAGACGATGGCCTGGTGGCTTCCCATGGCATGCCAGAGCTTCCTCAGGTGTCAAGCCGATTGGCATTTCTGGATTTAGTGAATCCGTTTTCTGACTTCATTGTCTCTCACAGAAAGTCGGAAACCACAGAGGCAATTCCATGTAAAAAAAAAAAAAAAGAAATTCAGAGATCCCGCATCTGGAAGCCAGCCATTCCCCTGGGCATTTTTTCTTTTTGCTACAGTGACTTCAGTGCAGTGGTCCATTGCCTGTCGTGGGTGGAGGGTGCATGGGTAGGAGTGGACTATTTCTTTAAAATTTTTTATTTTAAAGATGCAAAATTCCTGTGATTATTTAATGATTCTGTAGTTATAGAAATGTCTTTTCTGGGCTTGCTATTTATGTATGCCCCTTCATCCCGAAGTTAATTCTGGTGTAGTCTGATAAATTAGTAAGCTCAACTATTTACTTTTAAACATCGTCTTTTTTTCTTTTACTGACTCCTTCTTTTACATGAAATAACGAAAGTGGAATTGTTCTCTCCATCACTGTGGATAAATTATTTACTCAAATTGGGTGAACTAACAATGACTATTTCAAAGATTGGTGTTTGGGAAGTTTCTGTGAACAGGTTTCTGACAGATTTAATACTGTTTTACAAGGTTTAGAGTATTTTTTACATTTATCCTGTAATAAAATACCTATTAAGAGGAAAAAACAGCACTGCATAGAAAACAAACCACAGTCTGCCCCGTATAAAAGTAGGCATTTAGTGCTTTCTGTTAGTTTTTTCACTTTTCAAGGTAGGGGTTGTGTTTGCCATTTAGCATGGTTGAAAAGAAGATGGAGGCCACCTGTGTCATATCTCAACAACAATAGACACCAGACATTACTGTGTTCAAGGCCACTTGCTCTGCTCGCCCCAGCGTGGAATCATCTCAGATCTGCATAGCTATTCTCAGCCAGACTTCCAGGGATGTCAGTTTAGAGACAGGAGAAAGCAGATCCTTTTCCTCCTTTACAGTCTTCCTTTGGGTTGGGTGGGTGGATCTGACATTATTTTATTTTTATTATTTTATTAAGTATTTATTAATTATTTTATTAAGATTTAAATTATTTTTATTAATTATTGTTTATTAATTCTATTTTTAATTATTTTTAAGATTAATTATTTTATTAAGATTTTATTAACATTATTTTATTAAGTATTTGTTGTTCTCTGCCTGTCTTAACATCTTGGCCTTGGGCACCTAGACTCTGTCTTCCAGGAGCTCACGGTCCGGTGGATGTAGGTCTGGGAACTTACAGACAAAGAGGTGATCACAGGAGCCAGTGAGAAGTGTTATTATAGAGGTGGCTTGGAGAGGCATTTAATTCTGAAGGGTTTGGGGCCAGGGCAGGAGATCACTGGAGTCTTTCGGCGGGGGGGCAGTCGGGGATTGAGAGATGACATGGAGGGCATGGGAGGGACACTTCAGGGACAAGACACCGAAGTCTGTGAAAGAACAGAGCTTGTTGAGAAATGGCAGGGATGTCAGTGTGACCCATCAGGGCTGGGGGAGGAGGGGGAAGGGGGGAAGGAAGAATTTAATAATGCAAATTCCCATCCCTCGTTGTACTTCTGTTCGTGAGTGTTTTAGATGGCACTTTCTCAAACCAGGACACATTTCTATGTTGAATGGAGTTTTATCATTCTTGCCCCAGTGCTGAATATTTCCACTCCTTTTTGTTTTCTCCCCAAAGTTCCATTAGCTCCCTGGATCCGGCATCACGTGTCTAAAATGAAATACATTAAAGAGAATTATAGCCAGTGAATTGGCTGTCCTCTCTGTTACCCTTTATGTTCAAACATGCATTTTGTTGTTTTAAAATAATACGTTATTGTGAAGTACAGCATTCACAAAAGATAATTTAGGAGTCTCTGTGAATTATATGTAAGACACAAAGATAATTTCCAAACTTAATGAAAAAGCAGTTATTTCCTGAGCCTTTAATTTAGGAAAAATGGGAGCTTTTCACTTATGGTAATTAATCTAAACCAAGTAAGATTAAAACCGGTAGAAAAGGTCAGCTGAATTCATTATTTATTCTTACTTCTAGATTGTAGTTTAAAAATTGTATAATACCTAGAGAAAAGTAATATGCCCTCAAAGTGCCCCCAGATGGTTTGTGCCCATAGAATTGACTTTATATATTATTGTTGTCTTTTCTGTAACACATATTTATACATTTAAGCTTCCTTGAAAATGCTGAGCTTTTAGTATTTTTATGGATACTCAAGAAATAGTAGCTATTATAATGATGATGAAAAAGCATGAAGAGAAGGGAAAGTACAAACAAAGTATGATTTTGATTTATAAAATTTAGGCAGATGGTAAAGTTTGTCAGTAATGTTAGTAAGGTCAATGACTTAATGATGAAAGAAATCGTAATTAATCTTTATTATAAAAGTCACATTTGCTGTTGGTAAGATGCTCACAAAACAGACTTTATCATTGCCCTGGTTTGCATTTCTCACTCTTGAGATGTGGTAATGTGCCATTTCTTGTATATCCGTCTAGAAATGTTCATTTACAAACATATATGTTAAGAAAATGTATGTCCATTTGTTTCTCTACCGGTGGGATCATATGATGCACGGCTTTTTTTTTCCCACTTAACAATGAACTATTTATAATAACAATCATGTATGATAACAATAGCTAGCATTACTGTGCAGGCACTATGCTACACACCTTACATGCATTGTTCTTTTTATGTCCACAAGCCACTGACAGATAAAGAAGCTGAGGAACAGAGGGGTTAAGAAACGTGCCCAAGGTCCCACAGCTAGTAAGTGTGGGCCTGGGCTTCACACACAGGCGCTGACTGCAGAGCCTGGAGCTCAGTCGCTCTGTTTCTTCTTCATGAGCACCACAAGGCTGTCCTATATCCATCCAGAGAGACCTACTTCATCCTTCAGTGTCTGGGCCCTGTGCATTTCCCTGAGGCCTGTTACTTCAGTGCTCCTGTTTTGCGGGGGAGTTAAGGGGGGGTCTCCATCTGCCAGTCTCTTCATCTCTTTGTCTGTGGGCTTTCTCAAAGCCCCAGGAGCAGATACTTCCCACCCACCATCAGTGGCCCTCCACCAGTGAGGTAAACACCCTAACTCCCTTACCCCGGGCTGGATAACTCTGAGGTATGTATTCTACCTTGACACCCAGAGTTTCTGCTCTGGGTTAAGCTCCAGTAACCCACGGTGGTAACTGGCTTGATAGCACAGCCTTATGGGCTGCCTTTCCTTCTCTGTGTCACATCCCTGCTCCTTCATCCCGTTTCCTTCTTACCGTGTCTCCTTTATTCTCAATTAAACCATTTGCATTGATGCTGTGTCCTAATTTGCTTCTGGGGCACCCAGACTAAGACAGCCTGTGCGGTATTTCATTGTATGAAGATACCATAATTTATTCAATCAGTTTCATTTGGGATTTTTATGGGATTTCCAGTTTTTCTTGATATTACCAAAGATGATGTGGTGAATATTCTTGCATTATTGTCTTTAGACCAGGACAAGCAGGGCTCCTGACCCCAGGCCCCGCCTCAGGCAGGGCCGCACTGGGGACCAGGACCGATGGGTCCCAGCATCTGTTTCTTCCCTTTAAGGTTGTTAAAACTCAAGACAGTTTAGGTGATACAAACAAATTTTATTTAACGCCTCATGAAGTGGGCAGCCTCTGTTCCCGAGGATCTGGAGAACTGCAAAATGGGGAGAAATCGAGAAACCTTTATAGGATAAAGAATAAGGAACGAGGAAGAGAAAAATAGAAATGAATAAGGAACAAGGAAGTACGCGTAGAGCCCAAAGTTGGCTTGGCGTCTGGCAATTAGCTGCCTGGATGGATTCCATTTCTGCTTATAAGGAGCATTTACAGGGGCACAGAAGTTACATAAATTGGCTGAAGTGGCACCCAGGCAGCAGCGGCGCCATCTTGGGCTTAAAAGTAGTTTCGACAGGATGCTCTCTGACCCTTTATCCAGTGGGAGTTGACCGCATGAGGAGCCCTGGGGTTCATGCTCTTGGGCTGGGCTGGGGCCCCATGGCCGGGCCCTGGTATCCAGAGGGTGGCCGCCTAATAGGACAGCCTCCCTTGCCCGCTTGTGGGGTTTTGTTATTCGTTCATGGAATTCCTGAGATTGGGTCACCAGAATGACACTGATACACTGATTTCAGGTGACTCAAATTTTTATGTAGGTGGGACTCTCCAAAGCATATTTTTCTCTGGGCCCCATACACCCGAAGGATAGCCCTACATTCTTATACAGAGTCCCGTGCACGGTTAGAGTTGAGCACTAAGGTTGAAATTGCCCAGAGGTTTAAAAGTTCTAAGCAGATATCTCCTGAAATCCACTCAGCTTTTCTCTCCACATATCAAGACTTACTTGCTCTTTGAATGCAGTTATCTGTGTTGTTTGGGTCGGGAAAGGGGATATTAAATGATTTTTTCTTAAATCTTTGGAAAAATTTTTAAAAAGCATAAAATAATTGCAGATGACAGCCTGACTTCAGATGAATACAGAGTGTTTTCAAACTGTAGTGAAATAAAGCATGGATTTTGACACGTGTTAGACAACACAGCTGGACGCATTAGCCACCACAGGGCATGGTGGCATGTGACCAGATCACCCTGCATCGGCGAAAGCCTTGTTATAAACGTCTCATTATGAAGCTTCTCTTTACCTAATCTAAGAGTATTATCTTAAGAATGCAAAAGCGAGTTATTTAAAAAAACATATGAATCTAAGATACTTTCTGCTCACATCAAATTATAGACAGAGATTGAATGCTGAGGCTAGAAGTATCATTTAGAAACCCTGGTTTTAGATTCTTAAATTCATTTGAAGAGCCTCCTTGTTCCCATGAGTTGATTATTTCATAAAAAGTAAACAAGTTTGAATGTGTAAAATCAATCTGTATGTCATAAAGATTACATTTGATAGAATAGCTTTTTGCAGCATTCAAAAATCACTTTCCCGATCATACAGGGCCCTCGTAGAGTGTGTCTGGAGCGGATGGGTGGTCAGGCTGGACCACTAAGCCTGTGAGCATAGTCACTGCCACGTCTATCCCTCATTCATTCATTCATTCCTGAGCCAAAGGCCACGGTAGATGGTAGATGGAAGACTTAACTGGTGAGCAGATATCCCTGCCCTTATGATGCTAGTGTCTAGTCAGAGAGCAGACAACAAACTAATGGGCAAATACATAATTTAAAAAATGTGAAATGCTAAGGTGCTAAGAAGGAAGTGGACAGGATACCCTGAGGGAGACTCATGGGGGTGAGGTTGAATTGGAGATCCTACTTCACTGGTGGCAGTTTAGGAGAGATCCACGTTATGTGCAGATCTAGAGAGAATGCTCGCACCGAGGCCCGAAGACAAAAAGAGCAGCGTGGCTGGGACTTAGTGAGTGTGGGGCGGGCACAGCATGGGGTGCAAGGGAATCTGGGGCCACACCCTGTAAGGCCTGGAAGGGAGGAGCACGAGGTTTATTCTACATGTAGTGGGAAGACAAGGAAAGTTTAAAAAGCAGGGCCATGCCATGATCTGATTTGTTTTTTTTGTTTTTTTAATAAATTTATTTATTTATGGCTGCATTGGGTCTTAGCCGCTGCACGCGGGCTTTCTCTAGTTGCGTTGCTGTGCGTGGGCTTCTCGTTGCGGTGGCCTCTCCTGTTGTAGAGCACCAGCTCCAGGCGTGCGGGCTCAGTAGTTGTGGCTCACGGGCCCAGTTGCTCCGCGGCATGTGGGATCTTCCCAGACCGGGGCACGAACCCGTGTCCCCTGCATTGGCAGGCAGACTCTTAACCACTGTGCCACCAGGGAAGTCCCTCTGATTTCTGTTTTAATGTCACTTGAAGAGAGGCAGGGAGGAGGGTTAGAGGAAGCTGGAAAGCCATCTGGGAGCCTGGAACACCGGTCTCACTGATGCTGACCTGTAGGGTCACAGCAAGGCAGACAGTGGGGTGGGTGAGTTTCAGACCCACTTCGGGAGTGAAATGCTAGGAATCGATCATGGGTTAAATGTAGGTGTGGTAGAAAGAGGAATATCCAGGATGAGTCCCAGGATTCTGGGGCTGGATTCTGGGTAGATAGAGAATCAAATTTGGGGGTAAAATCAAAAGTTCCATTTTGGATTTTTTTAAGCTGAGGGTACCATCGTATTCAAGGAGATGTCAAAGAGGCAGCTAGATACGATCATCCGGAAGTTAGAGAAACTGATGCTGAGACATACCAACCTTCCTACTCCTAGAAAGAGCTGTGAGACTCCCTGTCGTAACTGAACATTCATTCACTGCAACAGTGCATCTAAATGCAACGGAGAACAGGCTTAAAGGGAGCAAGGAGTTCCTCATCTTTGTCTCAGAGATGTTCCCAATGTGGGTTTAGGGGGAGAACTGAGTTCCTGAAACTTCTTTGCCTAAAATAAAAGGTGATGTTTTCATTCATGGAAAGAAAGTTGGATTGCGTAAAAATACTGTGACATGGAGAGCCTGATTCCAAATTATGGATAAGAAATTAGATAAAAGCAGCTAAAAAAGAAATGTTTCCCCCTAAAAGGGCAGACAAATTATGAGCCATTTGAAGTAAATAAAATATCTGGCACTTTTTCCGCACTCTTACCTTGTGTCACTTACGTAAGGTTAGTGAGACCTTGATTTTTAAAAATTCCTTACTGCACTAAACAGCTCAAGATTTATGAATTTCAGTGACAGAATGAAAATAGTAAGAGAACTATAATCAGTTTATAGATGTGTGTGTACATGCAGTAATTCACATTTATCGTACAGCTTTGATTCAGATTGAAAAAGGCAACATTTTCTTTTTTTATAATTAATTGATCGTTTGTGCTTCTATTATTAGAGTTTGCTCCATCTTTAATTTTCCAGTCTTCTGTAAACCCAAGTCACCATATTTTTTTGTTAGAAAACATTACTTAAGAGTCATCCATCCCCCTGCCTTTTTAATCTTGCTTCTCAGGGCCAACCAGGACCACCAGGGCCACAGGGTCCTATTGGACCCCTGGGGCCACCAGGACCCATTGGAATTCCAGGAGAGAAAGGGATGAGAGGTGACAGTGGCCTTCCTGGAGCAGCAGGTGACAAGGGTGATAAGGTAAGCCTCTTCTTAAGTGAAAGATTCATATTAAACCCTCACCAGAATTGCTATGCCAGATTTTTTAATAATCACGAGTAGTACCTATCTGCACCTTAGAAAAATCAAATCTAAACTCCTCTTGGATATTCAGTCCTCATTCCTAACCCCTTTCCAGAGGAGCGTGCCTTTCTTTACCTTTTCTAGGCACTTAAATACATGAGTTTACCCAGTAAGGAGTGGTTTTCTTTATGGCTTTTTAAAACAACCTAACTGATGCTATATGTATCATGCAGAGCCTTTTTTTTTACTCAACCATATGGCTTGGAGATCATTTCCTATCAATTCATGTAGATTGAATTTACTCCTTTACTCTATGATATGCCATAATATGGATAAAACTATAGTTTATTCCCTGTTGATGAGAATTTGAGATCCTAGTCCAAGTTCGTGTAATGCAAGTGTGCAAAAACAGTCCTGTAAATTACCTGTGTTTACATTTAAGAGTTTGTTTCTCTAGGATAAATAGAGTCTGAGAAGTTGAATTTCCAGTTATAGAGTATTGAATGTATTCTTTGAACTAATATCGCCATGTTGGCTTCCTAGGTACAAAAAGAAAAGCACAAATGGTTGATTTCCAAAATGTTGGCATTTGAGCTCCTTAATGTAAAAATAGATGACAATGACTGATAAGGTTTTTTTAACAAGTTATTAATTATTAATGTTTTTAAGTAAATTAACCTGTTAATCTAATAATTTAGTAGCTTTTATATCTTCATTTTATTTTCTGGGATTTTAGGGTCCAACCGGTGTTCCTGGATTCCCAGGTTTGGATGGGATACCTGTAAGTATCCTTAAATTTTCTCCATTTTTTTTAAAGAAGGGAGAGACACTCATCAAAGCGCTTAAAATCACGTTTGTATATATATAAAATATATTTATATGTTATATATTATATATAATATATATGGCAAACTCTTCTTTATTTTCTTATTTTAGTATATGGAAGGGTGCTTGCATTTCAATTTTGTGTAATAACTCTGAGACCAAAACATTTTTCTTGAAGAACAAGGTTTTCAAAAAGATTGGAGAAAAGCATTCCAAGATATGAGCTCGTATACTTGTCAGGTCAAGTACAATGTTCTGGAAATAAATTTATACTCATTACAAAAGTTTTTATTTGCTGGCGAGTCCTAATGGTGGGAGTGGGCTTAAACCTCTCATTGCTGATACGAAAACCAGAGGAAAGAAGGAGAAGGTATTTGGCAGGGTTTATAATTCATTAGAGTCTTTCTAAGGATTTCAAGGAAGATTTCCTCCCTGATCTCTGAAAATACTCCAGACTAAATTAATTTAAATTGGGGTGTATGAAAATAGATTTATTTATTTTTACTATGCTACATAGTTCTTGTGGGTGGGGAAGGAGGTTTCACAAAACTGATCGACATGTGAGTCACAATTGCCATAATTTGGGGACCCATATCGCAGAACCTTTTTGTGATGGTATTCTTGCAAAAATGCTTCACCTATCATTTTGTTTCTTGTAGGGGCACCCAGGGCCTCCTGGATCCAGAGGCAAATCTGGTGTAGATGGCTACAACGGCTCAAGAGGTGCTCCAGGCTTTCCAGGAGAAAGAGGAGCTCCTGGCCCACAAGGCTCCCCAGTAAGACAGCCACAGTTCAGCCTAGTGGGAATCTTAAGTGAAAAGGCCCTCCAGTGGGAGCAGGCTGGATGTGTTCGAGAAACAGAGTTATTACAAGTGTACTGGGAGCCTGGTGAACAAATGCGGGTGGCTGGAGGATGAGGACAGAGAGTTGGGCAGGACTTAGAAGACACGGGGCCTTGTAGACTATGGAAGGAAGCTGGGTTTTCTTTTCCATGCCATGGGAATGCACTGGATGGTTTTAAGGAAGGAAGAAATATGATCTGACTGACGTTCTATCACGATGCTCCTGGCTGCCATACAGAGAATGGATGATAGGGGAAGGGAGGCCACTTAGCAAAGCTTAGGTTGTTTATCATTCAGGGTTCACTGCAGATACATAAACCCCTCTAGGTATTTCAAGACGAGAGGAATTTTTTTTTTTTTGCGGTACGGGGTCCTCTCACTGTTGTGGCCTCTCCCGTTGCGGAGCACAGGCTCTGGACGCGCAGGCTCAGCGGCCGTGGCTCCCGGACCCAGCCGCTCTGCGGCATGTGGGATCTTCCCGGACTGGGGCACGAACCCGTGTCCCCTGTATCGGCAGGTGGACTCCCAACCACTGCGCCACCAGGGAAGCCCAAGAGGAATTTAATACCAGGAATTTGGCACTGATTATTATGGTTGGAGGATTGAAACTCCAGGGTCACTATGGGACTGCTGATTTCAAGGGCTCACACTTAGCTGAGATTCAGAAGTCAGAAGCTTCTCTTGCACCTCAGCCACTGGCCGCACTTCTGAATGTCGAGACACCAGCAAACACTCAAGTTTCTAACTTCTTGCTTGGCAGCATCAGCAGTACCCGAAGAGGATGTCTTCCTCAATTCTGCCTCCCAAATCTCATAAGTACATCTCCCAGGTGGAACCTACTTCACACCCAGCTGCAAAGCAGTCTGGGAAATGTAGTTTTTAGCTTTCTAGCTCCTGTAATGCAAAAAGATAAATGGAAGAGATTTGGAATGGAGGTCCAGAAACAGCTAACAATATCCAACACTTAACTTTACAGCTCTTAGTTTTTTATTTTTCCTTCAAAAATTTGGACTTTTATTTAAACATAACTTCAGCAAGAACTGCCCTTTTCCTCTACCACTTGTATCTCCTTTCTCTCTCTTTTCCTTTTTTCTCACTTAAATAAAGACTAGAGATAATTTACCCTTTCAAAGCTGATTTTCTGTGACTGTTTTTCAGCCTTTCCATTTCTTTAATTAAATATCATTTCCTGAGATTCCTTCTAAAAGGTTTTCTCATCACCACCACAATCATCTTGCTTTCTTCTGTGAGTTTTCCTTTTGTTTCAGGTCGTAGTAGAAATGATCGATCTGAACACAAAATTCAAAAAAGAATTTTTCCATATTCACATTTTTTCTTGTGGTACCAAGTAACAACCAACTCCCATTGTTAAGCTTCTCAACCACTCTTTATTTTCAGACTCAGCCCCCTTGAAGGCTCAGGGGTGCAGTCTGGTGAATGCACATCTCTTAAGATCTTCAAATTGGTTCATGCCTCATTCTGAGCATCCATGAACATTCAGGAGAGGAGGGTTCTCGATTTTAGCTTGAACACAGCATGTAGTACTGACCACAGTACTGAAGTTTGTCATAATGATCTCTTTGCAAAGCAATTTTCTTTCCCTTGACCTGTTTCTTATATGGGCAGAGCTCACTTTGCACACAGTGTGAGATGTTAAGAATGGCATGCAATCTGAAGGCGCACAAAGCAGCCTTTACATCCAATGGGAAAATTACTATCGTTCCATGACCTTTAAGATATTTTGTTAAAACATCATAAATATATAGAGAAAAAATTTTAAGCTAATATTTATTTAGTACGTTGTAATCTAAAGCATTAGGAACATTGAAAATTAAAGGGTTTTCTTTCTTTGTAAAAACTTATCAAGGCAGTTTGAACTGTGCTTGCTGTCATCTGGTCCCATAACTTAAGACATGAAGTGAATGTGTTTTCTATGCTTTGGTGAATGTCATACTCTTCTCTAAGCTTGGACCAGCTTCCAGTGTGGTGAAATATCTCTGAGAGTTTCTTTAACGTGAAGTTCTTCTGCCTGTGTCACTCCCTCTGGCACATCTTCATCCTTTTGGTCACACCACTTCCTTCTTTTATGTTGATAAGTTTGCCTTCCTAAGTCCCTCTGGCTTGAATGAGAGCAGTGACAACATTCCCACAATATCTATTCCTTCCCTAATTCCACTTACGTTCTATTTGAATTTCACCTGCACTATTAGCAGTTTTCATTTCCTCACTTCATTTTCATCTTTCTTGGCAACCCTCTCTTTCAATGATTTGTTTTTATGAAATGTCCTTTGGGTTTATCACTGGGAGACAAGGGGCAACACAGCTACACACTTCGTTGTCTGTGTGTGAACTAACAGATGTTAGTGACCAGTCGCTGATAGACTTTGAAAGGAGTGATATGATCAGTTGGTGATCATGATTCACATGTTACTTGTGTAGTGATCTGTGGACCAATGAGTCAGCAGTGATGTTTGTGCTTTATGCAGTGACTCAGTTAATTAATACGCAGTGGTAACTGAAATTTGAACCAGTTGGTGGGAGGACTGGTGTGATGTAACTTATATGTGGAACTGAAACTCACACGTATTGGGACTGTGCGAAGCAACAGTTGCTTGTGTAGGCAAATCTGATTTCTCAGGGAAAGCGTTGGTGTAATTTACCACAAAACTGTTTAGTATCTCCCACTGGAAGCAAAGTCAGGCACTCTCCTAAGAGGGATTAGCTTTGAAATCTGCATGTCCTTCACAGGAGCTTGATACATGAAGATGGTAGAATTTTCATATGGTAACCAAGTTAAGATGTATTAAGATATTAAGTAGGATATTAAGATATTAAGTAGGAAAACTTTGGGGAGAAAGTACACTGAGGTATTTCATTCACTTTAAAAAATTACTCTAAGTAAACAAACTTGCAGCTATGTATAAAAACCTTCTAAAAGGAACGTGTTATGTTTTTTTAAAAGTTAATCTTACAGCGGATAACTAGGCTCTGTTTTGAATACAAATACTTAAATGGATAAAATAATTTTTTTGCTATCTCTAGGGCATAAATTATTAACTGACAAGTGCAAAATTGTTTACTTATAAGTATAATACAAGTATTATGTGCATTATATTGTGAAGAAGAGTGCAATTTTCCTGCTGAATAATTAGTAAACAGCTATAAATGTATTAGTATTATATATAACCTATATAAATACATTACATATTTATAATATATATAAATATTTGTAATATATTTATAAATATATTAGTAGATATTCTGTCTTAGGAGATTCCTCAGTAGATCTTAACCAAATATTAAATAAGTATATATGACAACCTAGGATGATAATAAAAATGAGAATAAAGAAATCTCCACTAGTGAAATATGATTATAATGGTAATTTTATTGGTGAGTAATATTTCATTTGCAAAAGAAAATACAGAAATAGTAATAGCTCTTTTCCTCTCTTAAAGTGAATATTTTATTTTCAGGGCCTTCTTGGGAAAAAAGGAGAAAAAGGAAATTCAGTGTTCATTTTAGGTGTCATTAAAGGTATTCAGGTAAGCTTTACAATCAGGGTGGGTTTGAAACAACTTTTTTCTGTATAAGTAAACCCATGAAGAAAACACATGGACTGAGATTTCCTTTAAAATGTCTCTGAGGATACTGGTTTTGATCATTACCCTGACCCTCTGGGATGATCCATACTTCTTGTGTGAAGGCACTTGGCTTTAGCTTCTCTGGCTGCAGAGTTCCCCTCCCTCCCTACGCTTCTCGCAGAGTCGCAATGAATACATTTATTTCAGGGTTTCTCAGCCTCAGCACTGTTGACATTTTGGGCCAGTTAATCATTTGTCGTGGAGGCTGACCTGTGTATGGTAGGAGGTTGAACATTTTCCCTGGCGTCTACCCATTAGATGCCAGTAACACCCCCCTGACTCCCCACACACACCCAAACAATATCTCCAGACATTACCAAATGTCTCCTGGGGGAAAAAATCACTTCCAGCTGAGAATCATTAATTACTTTGTAGTTAAAATATTGTGATATTAATACTTACCATTCATGATGATAGAAGTCACCACTATTGAACTTGAAAATTGTAGAAACCTGATAGCACTATCCTTAGCAAATGAAATGCTTTTGTGTTTTTCACAGAGAATGATGTACAAATATTCAGAAATAAACTCTTGAATGACCACCGCATCTCTCTAATCTGAGTAGCCGTGGATGAGCAGAAGGAGATCACTAGATACGATAGACTCAAGAGGAGTCAAGACATGGTCATTTCTCTTAAGGAAAGATATTCTACAATAATTAGATAAAAGTAGTCCTAGATTGCTTCTATCAGATTCCAAGTTCTGTGCCACCTGGAGTGGCCGCACCTGAGCGGTGATCCCTTAAGTGAGCTTACAATATGTGTTTATAGCCTCTGTGCCTATTCTTACTTGTTAGACAGCAAGCACTATGCTTCTATTTATAGCTTAAATGATACATTCATAAACTTAGCATCAAAAACAGGGTCATTCTAGGAACCAGTATGATGTATTGGAAGGAGTGAACTGACCCTTACCTACTACTGTGACTTTAAGCAATCCCCTCAACCTCTCTGAGCCTCATTTTCCTTATTTTTTAAAAATTTTATTTTATTTTTTTTTGCGGTACGCGGGCCTTTCACTGTTGTGGCCTCTCCCGTTGCGGAGCACAGACTCCGGACGCGCAGGCTCAGCGGCCATGGCTCACAGGCCCAGCTGCGCCGTGCCTTGTGGGATCTTCCCGGAATGGGGCACGAACCCGTGTCCCCTGCATCGGCAGGCGGACTCTCAACCACTGCGCCACCAGGGAAGCCCCTCATTTTCCTTAGTTGTGAAAGGAAATTAATATCTACCCTGCCTTCCTCTCAGTGCTGATGGTCTGTTATAATAGTTTATGCTGCCATGTATTGTAGAGTATAATGTACAGTACAATATTAGTTATGGTGAGTATTTTTTGGTAATTGTGCACGAAAGAACAAGCGAGACAGAAAGGGAGATGAATATAGAGAATTCCTCATCTTAAAGAGAGACAGAGGATCCCTAATGGAAGTGGCATGCAGATCAATAACTTTGGAGAAACAGTGGTTTTAAGAGCCTATATCCACTTCATACCCATTTGGATGATTGTTACTAAAAAAAGAAAAACAAAATAATGTGTTAGTAATTACGTGGAAGAGTCGGGACCCTTGTGCATTGCTGGTGGGAATGTAAAATGGTGTAGCTGCTGTGGAAAATGGTAGGGTGATTGCTCAAAAACTTAAATGTGGAATTACCCTGTGACCCAGCTATTCTACTTCTAGATATGTTCTCCCAAAAATGAAGGCAGGGACTCAAACAGATACTTGTACACCCATATTCATAGCAGCCTATTCACAATAGCCAAAAGGTGGAAGCAACCCAAGTGTCTACCTACTGATGAATGGGTGAACAGAGTGTAGTACATACACACATACAACACAATATTATTCAGCCTTAAAAAGTCAGGGAATTCTAAAGCATGCTACAACATGGTTGAACCCTGAGGTCATTGTGCTGAGTGTAATAAGCTGGTCACAAAAGGACAGGAAATGTGTGATTCCACTTAGATGAGGTCCCGAGAGTAGTCAAATTCATAGAGACAGAAAGTAGATGGTGCTTGCCAGGGGCTGGGGAAGCAGGGATGGAGGGCTAGTATTTAACGGATACAGGGTTTCCATGACGAAATGAAGAAGCTTGGACAATGGAAGCACAGCATGGTGACACAACATGATGAATGTATTTAATGCCACAGAACCGTACACTTAAAAAAGGTTAAGATGTTAAATTTTATCATACGTATATTTTGTGGTATATTTTACATTTTGCAAAAAAAGGGAAGAGTCTGTATTCAAGAGAATATACACCCCTTGATCCTTTAAAGTGAGTAGAGTCTCAGGGCAGAGTCGAGTCACAAAGCGGTAGATGTGCACAGTGGCAGAGAGGGTTTCCACACGAATGCCCTTTACCTTTGCTCCTGGGTGATAACAAGGTGTTAATTAAGGGAGGAAAGGTCTGCCAATCAGGTGACAGACAGTTAAACTGATGAAATGGGACCACTGGATCGAGAATTTAGAGCTTTGTTTTTTTCTTTAGAACATTTTAAACTGAAAGATGAAATCTCACCTTGATTCCATGTCCCCAGCAATCTTTCCCTGGTCTCAGCTGGGTAGAAGTAGAATTCAGGGCTTAGAGCCCTTCCACAGCTGTCTTTTCAACACTGAAAAACTGAACAAACTGCACAGACAGTCCAAATAAGTCCCGTGTGTGTGTGTTTATTTTTATGTTGTGTGTTTTAGGGAAATGGTGTTGCTCTTCTAATGCAGTGTCCTGATACTATTGCAGGGTGACAGAGGGGACCCAGGACCTCCCGGCTTACCAGTAAGTCTCCTGGGCAGGCTGTGCGCTTCTGTTTGCTCCTCAGATAGCCTATGGTCTCCACTAGTTTGCATCTCAGCAGGACCAGCTACCTAATTTGCAGGGCCCACCTGGTGCAAAATGAAAATGTAGGTCTCTTGTTCAAAAATTATTACAAATTTTAAGATGGTGACAGCAGAGCATTAAATCAAGCATGAGGCCCCGTGAGACTGCACAGGTCCCGGGCCCACAGAGCCGCCCTTGAATCTCAGTAAGCTCCGGCTTACCTTTCACTTCTATCTTGCAATGATCATTTGGTATTGCTTGGGTAGCTATAGTCGCTTAATATTTAGGAAGATAATTCGGCTTAGAAACTACCTAAATAATATATGTCCAGTGAAAATGATTTTGCTTGCTGAATCAGTAATTGTGTATTATGTTTAGTATTTTGCCCTGTCTTCATGTTCCTGGAATTTGTGATTCACTGATTATATTTGTCTTTCCAATTCATCAATATTCACAAGATTAAAACTGAAAGCAATTTGGCCTCCTAATGGTTCACCTGTAATTGTGTTTGGTAACTTCTGGCTGTTGACAGGATTACTTTCCCAGGTTGGTTTTTCCTTACTACCCCGGCAGCTCAGTTCTACATTATCAATGAGATACCTTGGTGTCACTGTTAAAAAAATACCAATTCATTCTCTAGGAGAGAGTAATGCCATTGCACACTCTCAAATCGTTTGACATGGGCAGGGTGAGTGGGAGAACAGAGCCCCTTTCTCCATACTTCTAGAACTGCCCAACTATAACCTTTCCTTGTGAATTTGTGTGTTACTCTGCTGTAACTTAACATGTTGCAGAAAATTGTTTATGGCTTAATTACCTTGATCTTGAATTGGGGACATTTCTATTCACACTGATCTTACAGGGCACATTGAAAGGATGTATTAGAGTATAACTACATTAATAATTTATTTAATGCTAAGTAATATTAATATTGTAAAAGCATTTTGATGTATATTAAATTTATAACATATATGGAATTTAGGAGTAACAAGGTTTCTTTGTTCTCTACTTTTGCTACTACAAGATTTATTTGTGAATAAGTAGATTGATCTCTGGGTCTTAATCCCAAACGTAGGAGTTAGTCACACCCACCAAGTGCTACTGCCTGCCAGCTCTGTGCCCTTTTCCCAGCTCTATCAGAGCTACTGTTCAAGATGACGCAGCAGGGCGGGTGTGGCCGGGACTGTGATTTCTCCGGAGGTCTTTATCCAACTGGGATTACATGCAGCTCTCCCATGAACGATGATTATGGTTTCTGGTAACGAATTTACTGATTTTTCTCATGTTTAGGGCTCAAGGGGAGTGAGAGGACCAGCAGGCCCAGTGGGATATCCAGGAGAGCCGGGGTTGGCAGTAAGTACAGCACTGCTGATTCTGTCTCTCCAAAAGCCCTGACTTGATATTTAAATCAAGCAAAAGAAAGCAGAATTGCAGTCTTGGGCAATTCAGGCAGAGATGGGTTCTTTTCGAGATTATCACCTGATGAATCAGCCAACACTCACCATTATGAGCGTGAGTCCCTCCTGAAGCACGGGTCCCTGGAGGTGGGGGGCAGGAGGGGATGGGGGGCAGGAGGGGGGTGGAGGTGGGGGGCAAGCAGCCCAGCCGTGGTAGGAAGTCCATCATGTGTGTTTCAAAACTAAGCGTTTCCTAAGGAGGAGCTTGGGACAACCAATAAGGACACAGTCTGATCTCCATCACTGATAACTGATCTGTGTGTTTTTGCTGTTGATTTAGGGACCTCCAGGCCCTCCTGGGAGTCCAGGTTTGAAGGTAGGCAGCCATGAGTAAGATACACAAATGAAGTCCATGTACAATGAGATAAGTGACCACTAATATTTGTCCGAATCATGTCTTCCCTCTTTTTAGAATTCCCGAACTATTTAATAAATACACTTCAACATATTGCTTAACCAGAAGTCTTATGACTTGTAACTACTTTTTAATATTCCAAAGCAATTAGTTTCCTTTTTCTTTTCTTTTCCAGGGTAATCCTGGCGTGGGAGTAAAGGGGCAAATGGGAGACCCGGTAAGAACTCCCTTTTGCGTGGAGGAGCACATGTTAAAATGTATGGGCTACCCGGGTCGAGGAGACGGTTCTGATTACCACTTAACTTGTGTTCGTTCTCTCGTCACTGTCCAGCTTTATGGCTGAGAATTTGTCTTTGCTGAATTATGATGACACCATTACCCTTGACTATAAAATGACAGTCCTGACAAAACCTAACAGTAAATTCAATTTAATTTATATAGCCCAAAGACATGGAATATTTCTGATAATATATCCGGGGTAACGATCTGTTTAATTATGGATTTGTTTAGCTTAACTTGCCAAATTTCATCAGAGTCCTAAACTTCACACATAAATAAAAATATGAATAACTGTGACCCAAAGCATTGAGCAACACACCGTCCACCCCTCACACCCATAGTCCTTTCTGCTGAAACACAAAACTAAGTAAGGATAAACTTCAGAAAAGTGCTTTAAGGTGGAAGCTCATCTGGAAACAATCTGAATGCTTAAGAGTTGGTGAGGGGCTCTTTCAACAACTGTGGGTAAATAGATATTGAGCATCTACCCTGTGCCAGGCTAGGATTGGTGCTTGGTGTGGGGATTTGGCGAGACAGACCTGATCTCTGCTCTCATGGAGTTCCAGTGTGGTTGGGAAATTTATGGTACAGCCATTTAACACGCTTGCCAAAAATATACTGGAAGACGTCATGATGTGGGGAAATTCCAGGTTCTAGTACTTATTGGGTTGGCCAAAAAGTGCCTTCGGTTTTAAGTAAAAATAAAAGACACATTTTTCATTTTCACCAAGAACTTTATTGAGCAACGTATTCACCCTTTTGTACCACTACCTTCTGCCATTTTTCAGGCAACTTCATCATTCCGTCTTCTCAAAACATTTTATCTTTTTGAGCAAAGAACTGTTCCAGGTGCCTTTTACAGTCTTCCAGGGAATTGAAATTTTTTCCAGTAAGAGAATTTTGTAAAGACTGAAATAAATGGAAATCCAAAGGTGCAATGCCTGGTGAATACGACGAGTGAATCAGAACTTCCCAGCCAAGCTCTAACAGTTTTTGCCTGGTCATCAAAGAAACATGCGGTCTTACATTATCCTGATGGAAGATTATGCATTTTCTGTTGACTAATTCTGGATGCTTTTTGTCGAGTGCCACTTTCAGTTGGTCTAATTGGGAGCAGTACTTGTTGGAATTAACCGTTTGGTTTTCCGGAAGGAGCTCATAATAGCGGACTCCCTCCCAATCCCACCATATACACAACATCACCTTCTTTGGATGAAGACCATCCTTTGGTGTGGTTGGTGGTGGTTCATTTCGCTTGCCCCACGAGCTCTTCCATTCCACATTGTTGTACAGTATCCACTTTTCATTGCCCGTCACAATTTGTTTTAGAAATTGAACTATTTCATTACGTTTCAGTAGAGAATAGCATGTGGAAATATGGTCAAGAAGGTTTTTTTCGCTTACATGGAACCCAAACATCAAAGCGATTCACATAACCAAGCTGGTGCAAATGATTTTCCATGCTTGATGTGGATATTTTGAGTATGTCGGCCATCTCCTGCGTGGTATAATGTTGATTGTTCTCAATTATTGTTTCAATTTGACCGTATCAACCTCAGTTGGTCTACCCGACCATGGAGCCCCATCCAGTGAGAAATCTCCAGCACGAAACTCTGCAAACCACTTTTGACACGTTCGATCAGGCACAGCACCTTCTCCATATACTGCACGAATCTTTTTGTGTGTTTCAGTTGCGTTTTTACCTTTTAAAGCATAGTATGCCGAGAATGTTGCTTTTTTTCTTCCATCTTCAATATTAAAATGGCTCCGCAAAAATTCACCAATTTTGATGTCTTTTTTTTAAATGCACGCTGATATGACACCTGTCACATACCGTCTAACAAAATTGTTTCGAATGAAGTTAAAGACAACTAAGTGCTACCAGAGCCATCTTATGGAAAAAAATGAACGAACCTTTTGGCCCACCCAATATGATAGGAAAATGTGCAAAAAATAATGTTGTAAAATATATTAAATGATTTAAAATTTTACTAAAATGTAAACTATATTCTTCATTTAAATTATGTTTATTTTTATATAGTGTTACTTTCATTATAATATATATATATTTTTTATTGGGGTATAGTTGCTTTACAATGTTGTGTTAGTTTCTGCTGTACAGCAAAGTGAATCAGCTATAGGTATACATATATTACCTCTTTTTTGGATTTCCTTCCCATTTAGGTCACCACAGACCATTGAGTAGAATTCCCCGTGCTATATAGCAGGTTCTCATTAGTTATCTATTTTATACATATTAGTTTATATATGTCAATTCCAAACTCCCAATTCATCCCACCCCCCTTTTCCCCCCTTGGTGTCCATACATTTGTTCTCCACATCTGTGTCTCTATTTCTGCCTTGCAAACAGGTTGATCTGTACCATTTTTCTAGATTCCACATATATGCGTTAATGTATGGTATTTGTTTTTCTCTTTCTGACTTACTTCACTCTGTATGACAGTCTCTAGGTCCATCCACATCTCTACAAATGACCCAATATCATTTCTTTTTATGGCTGAGTAATATTCCATTGTATATATGTACCACATCTTCTTTATCCATTCATCTGTTGATGGGCCTTTAGGTTGCTTCTGTGACTTGGCTGTTGTAAATAGTGCTGCAATGAACATTGGGGTGTATGTGTCTTTTTGAATAAGAGTCTTCTATTAGAGTTTCAAATTATGTTTAACGCACCATTCAGTTACATATACATGTATGCACACATACATATTATGCACACATGTGTATATGTAGACATATGTATATGTATACATGTGTGTATACACAGTTATATACCCACACATACATACAAACACACACACACCACAAAGAACTGTACCAAAGTTTTAATAGAGATTACCTCTGGATGGTAGGATTATGGATCACTTTTATTTTTTAAATTCATTTTTAACAGTAAGTATGTATTATTTATGAAAAACAATAAACATTTAAAATTACATTATGTATTTGCCATGATTTTTATTTTAAATCCATGACATACAGGCTTGTAAGCATTATACCACAATATGTGGGTGAAAGTCTTCTTAGTTTCAATTTTTATTTCAAAATAAAGTTAATATGAAATTCTCATTATCTTGATTTTTTTTAAAGGGTGAGGTTGGCCAACAGGGATCTCCAGGACCCACCCTTCTGGTGCAGCCGCCTGACTCTGGTCTCTATAAAGGAGAAAAGGTAATTCTCAATCCATATGTGACCTTGGTAAAGTAGTCATAGCCAACATTTTCTGAACATGTTCCCGTGCCAGCGAAGAGCTGAGCACCTACATGCAACGCTGCCTTGATCCCAGGGTAACCTTTACAGGTTGGTACTATTACTAGCTCCATTATAGAGAGTTGAAAAAGTGAGACTTGGAAAGGTTACCACTGTTCTCAAGTTTACCCAGCTGTTGAGTGGCAGACCTAGCTTGGGCTGCTAAACTGTGACATGTCCTCCAGGATATAGTCCCCCATTCATGTCTTTGATGTGGTCGCTGAAAATACCACTGGAAATCCAGCTGTCCTTTAGATGTTACATATGGATCTGATGCTTTGGTAATTGAAAGGTGACAGAGGCATAGAACCGAGCATGTAATAGACTCTTGGCAAATATTAATTCCTTTGTCACCCTCCAGCACTGATGTTACTGATGCCATGTGCACATTCTTGTCAGTTTTCAGTTACTGGATTCAGTTTCACTACCTTGCTCAAAATGAGCCTCTCCTCTCAGTGGCTGCATTCCCAGCTTGCATCTGCTGCCCTGGTTCCATGGTGGCTCCCCCCACCGCTCTGCTGTCCCGCACCGCACAATGCTACACCTTTTACACAGAACTGGCCTCCTGAAGAGTGTCAGGTTCAAAGGTGCGCTTGGATCTTAGTTGCTAATTACCGACAGTTGACGAGTAATCCCTTATTAAAAAATTAGGAGAATGGCTGTTGAAAGAGGTAATTTCTTAAAGAGATGGAACTCAGTATGTTGAATAAAGCCGGTAAGCCAGATTATATTCATTGTGATTTTTAGGGTATTAAAGGAACGCCTGGAATCATTGGACCTCCCGGACCACCAGGCCCCAAGGTAATTTATTTAACGAACTTAAAAAATTGTATGATGTGCTATCTTAATTTAAAATTTTTTACATGGTTATTATCACTGCTTTAAATGCTGATATGTTACTAGAACTTTTCGATATTTCATCATAATTCTGTAGGAAGACTATTTCCAAAGTAGCTGTTTTCTTTAAGCTGCTGGCAGTAATTTTTATTTCTTGTTTTGTTTTTGCATTCGTATTGCTGAAATATTGTTGCTTGAACTCCTCTAAAAGTGTCATCTCTTTAAGGGGGAACCCGGTATTGGGACAAAAGGAGAGAAAGGTATTCCTGGATTTCCAGGACCTCGGGTAAGGATCATTCTTGGCGTCCTTAACTTCAGTGAGTTTGGAGGCATTTCTCTCTCCCATTTTTATAAGATCAATATTTCTGAGAGTTCAAAAGTGGAGATTATCTCTAAGAGGAATGCTATATTTTGGTCAGCAAGAATTGTGTGATAGCTAAGTGCCCCAGAGCATCCCTTTCATGGACATTATTTGGATAAAACAGGCAAGCAGAAGATGGGAGAATTGGCAGGAAGTAATGGGATCGTGGCATTTTCTTACTGGCTCAGTGTCAGTGTGATAGTAGCTTGGAATTGTTCATTTAAGCCTATTTGATAAAAGAAGGTACTGATCTAGGGGCAGTAGCTAGAAAACAACTATAGCATCAGGGCTCAAACATCTCCACACATGTCACTAATGGGATCCCCATTCATAGAGTCAGTATGAAGGCCAGACCTTGGCGAGCATGGGCATTGAGTTTATCTGACTCAGATTTAGTACTTAACGAGACAATATTGACTTCCGTAGTAATTTTCATTGCTGACAATGCATAGAGCAACTATTAATCTCTAGAGAAATTATATTGCGACGATTCAAAGATATTTAGCTCAGTGCAAGCATTAAATTAAATAAACTGAAATGGAAGAACAGCAAAAACAACAAAACTGTGTTCTTAATTTAAAGCACTGTCAAGGACATTAATTTTTTGAATAAGATTAAAGATCAATTAAAATAACAAATGTTATAAAGAAATGGAATCTCTTTTATATTTATTTCCTTTATTCAGCTACCTTTGCAGACAAGATTAAATACCAACGAATCAATCTCATAAGGTGAAAATGATTCACTGAACTGGTTTATGTATTTTGTTTTAATTCTGCTTGTGTTGATTTTTGTGAATTTATTAGGGGGACCCTGGCTTCTATGGATCTCCAGGTTTTCCAGGATTAAAGGTAAATGAACACGATTATAGAGAGGATAAATACATATTCATTAGTAAATGCAATTCAGTATCATTCAAAAGTTGTACCAGGGCCTGTAGACTCACACACAGTAATGAGAAAGGGAACACATTTATTTTATAAGTTACATGATTTCACCGTGGGTACAAAAACTAAAGCATAAAACTGTCGGATGCAACCCCAAAGCGGTGTTAAGATTCTGTACAGAATCTCAGTGAGCATGTGTCATTCAGATTAAATGAGAATGAGATAATTTGTTACCCAATCACATTTTTTAAAAAAGGCGTGTTTCATCCCTGATGTTCTGCAATTACCTTCACTGTTTGATCCTCATGAAAACAGCACTGTATATATTATGCATTGTTTTATTTCCTGTAAATTTTGTAGGTAAATATGTGCATAAAAATAAATACATATGCTTAAAAAATAAAAATAAAAAAAGGCATGTTTTTGGTTATTTGTAGGGGGAACCAGGAGTGTTTGGAGATCCTGGGCCGTTTGGATTTCTTGGTCCAAAGGTAAAAAAGTGAGCCTATCTGAGTACAGTCTGATAACATCCTATATCCCTTATGTTATCTAATTTATTTTTTAAAATATTTCAAAGAATCATTCAAAATTGAGTTCATTTTGCTTATATTATTTTAATGCATGTGGTAATGATTACATTTTACATTTGAGCAATGATCCTTTTGAAGGTGAATAATAATGAGAGATTCAAAAATTCCCTAGGGATTATACAGTATCATGATTAAAAACATAGGGAACCGTGGAGAGTTCTTTGCTTTGAACACCACTGCATTTTTTCTTTCCTTTTTATGTGACCTCACCTTCAGCACTTGTGCAGGACAAGCCATGGTGGCATTAAGGTGACACAATTAAGGGGGACAGTATCTGCTGCTAAAATAAAATGTAGGTTCAGATCCTATAGGCAAATAAACTATTTGTTCTGGAGTGCAAGTTAGACATTAATGCTCGTAATAGATCTGAGAAACTTCATGGCTTCAGAGGTATCTAGTTGATGCACATGGAAGCGTTTTTGGAGTTTGAATTTTTTTTCTTTTGGGAGAACTTTCCCAGTTGGCTGTTAACTTCTGCTTGTAGGTGGGAGGTCTCATACTTTTGTTCCTCTTAGACCACCATGAGCTATTTATTTCTCTAGTCAGCCTATAGGCTTTGTTTCCTATATGAATGCCTACTTGGTGATGCTAATATTTACTTCGTGCCAGGAAACATGAGAAAAAGATTAATATTTCTAAGAAAAGTGAATGAATGAATGATTTCAGGGAGATCCTGGAGACCGCGGGCACCCAGGACCACCAGGGTTTGTGGCAACTCCAGCTCTTCCACTCAAAGGTTTGTGTTCCATTTTTTTTCTCTATAAATTATGCTGAAATGGGATTTGCATAGTCCCAAAAGGAGGGTTTGGCCTAGTCCTTCTGTAGTTTACACACTCGGCAGGCTACATATATGAACTTTTACCAGGAATGTATACTTATACTAGTGCAAGTAGAGATGTGCATCTTGGTTTGTCTCTATCAGCCATAAGACACCAAATTTTATTTTAGTGGGTGAACTGCATGCTGGAATTTTTATTATGTTACCTTTCAGAAAGTAGGTTTTTTAATCGCTAGAAATGTGTGAAACCATTTGACTAAGACCTGCCAAGATGCTGCCTCCAGGAAGAAAGCAGCCTAGATCGATGACAAATTCCACACTACTTCATGTGTCTGCAGCGGGGGGTCTAAGATATTGCACTTTAAACGTGATGAGAAACTGCAAAACAATCTCCTGTTGTACTTTAAGAAGGCTCACAAGAAGTGATCGTGCGTGAGCCTTTAAATGTATATATATGTTTACTATATACATTATGCCATTATTTTTGGCAGGCCCTCCAGGGGATCCAGGGCACCCTGGCCGCTATGGAGAAACGGGGGCTGTTGGACCACCTGGTCCCCCTGGTCCCCCTGGTAGACCAGGGGAAGTCTGTGCAGGTATGGCTTTTGCATGCCAGGTTTGCTGCATCCTTTTCCACACCAGGGCCTCTCCACTCTAGCTGATATTAAAATCACCTCAGCATTGTTTCAAAAATACTGATGGCTGTGCGTACCCCAGATCAGGAATGTTGGACTCTCTGAGGGATGGATGGACCAAGGCACCTACTTTTATAAAAGTGTCCCCATACTTTTTTATTTTTGGCCGCAGTGCACAGCATGTGGGATCTTATTTCCCTGACCAGGGATCGAACCCATGCCCCCTGCATTGGAAGCACGGAGTCCTAACTGGACTGCCAGGGAAGTACCCACCACCCGCCCCCAACCCCTGCTTAATTCTAATGCACAGCCAGGATTAAGAAGCACAGAGCTCAAGCCAATTAATCATTTAATTGGAAGAAATCCAGGCTCTTGGACTGCACCTGAGAAATATTCAATCACTATCTCAGGGGTGTGATAAGAAGTATGTATGTAAAACAAGCTTCCCACAAGATCACCAGATGCGGTTAAGATGTGGAAACTGCTGCTAGGGTTAGAGTGTGTCTTTAGGTCGTTCCCACTTCCTTGGAAGGCTCTCTCTATGGACATCTACTTGTTAAAATTTAGTTCATTCACCTAGGCCCCAACTTAAATCTTCTGCATGAAATGTGGAAATACAAAATTGCAAATTAAAAAATAAAATTTTGATTCGGACTTAGTTAAAAAATAAACAAAAAACAACAGCCCTCTCGCCCACAAAAAAACCCCTATGGCTCATGGTAGTATTTGATGACAGGCCTGAGAAATAATCCTGTTGACACACGGACTTTGAACTCCTTCAAGTGCTGTCTTAGCTAATATTCCCAGTGAGATTAAGAATGGACATTTAGGGAATATTTGCATTCTGTGAACCCAGGAAGACTGATTAAACGTGTGGGGAGAAAAGTCTGGTATAAATGTAATTTTATCCGGTCTGTTTCATGTTATAGTTCCTGAGGAGTTAGAAGTTTCCTGAGATGTTCATCTGTGAACTACAGAGTTCTTGTTTAATGTTTCACGAAGCTAGCTTTCACTTTGTAGGATCTGATTACCACAAAGGCAGTAAATAAAGCTTTGTTGTTTAGTTCATTTACTCTTTCAGTATCGCAGCCATAGCTTAATTGACCCAGAACTATATAAATCATACAGAATACTCTGTTGGTCGGGAGGCACTAGACTCCGCTCTTACATTTCTCCTTTCGGGCTTGTTTATAAAAAAATACCACCTCCAGCGGATTGAAATCAAAACCCAGTGGGAGTAAGTAACACCTGTCTCTAGCAGATTCCAAACCAAGTATAACAGGAAGCTTCTTAATTCCAAAAATCTTTTTTAAAAGAATCCATATTTTGACTCCAACCTATAGTAAGAAATAATTTTATATTGTATAGCATTTACATTACATCACACACATATATGCATACATACATACATATGGTTGAAACACAGATTTCACAAAATAATATCTCTGGGGTATCTGATGCACTCCGTTTTCTATTCCATTCTTTTCTTTTGAAAAAAAAAGTTTTTAATGCTGGCCACAACTGAATTGATTTCATGTCCTATCAGTTGGTGGTCGAGGCTGCGATATGCCATACACTGTAACCCATTCTGCCTTTTCGAAGCTGGTTGAGCATTCTCCCTGGTACTGGGACGAGATAGCAGGCAGCATCTGGGACCATCCAGTGACTGATTGTGGAGATTCCGAGTCAGGTCTTAGGACTGTTATGAAGACAAGATGGTAGCCAAGTCCACAGGAGTACATGTTCATTTTGTTTTAAACATACCATTGTATGTAGCCTTTGTTATACATATTTTATTTTATAGTCATCTATAGTATTTACCATGAGATGAGTTGGGTTTTGGAGTCAGACACCTGTGATTGAATCCCAACCTTCCCAATCAGTATAGTATAGTGAAATAGTTATGCGTTTACACAATGGACTAAAAACATTCCAGGTTCTAGTACTTACAAACTGTGTGATCTTGGGCATTTATTAAACTTCTCTGTGCCTGAGTTTTCCTGTCTGCAGAACGGAGTTCTTGTTACAGTTGAAAGAAATAATATGTATACAGTTCTTAGAATACAGCTGGGGATATAGTAAAGACTCACTGGGTTAGCTCCGATTATCAGTATTCATATTTGGCCTAAATTTTCTGTGCCTTATCTATAAGGTACGAACTTTTCAAGGTTGTTGAAGGAGTAAAGATAATGTTTGAAAATACACGTAAAGCCCCAGCACGTATGCACCCAATAACGAAAGCCATCAACTTAACTTGCGTGCTACATTACTGATGACGGACGGGGTTTCAATTGTCTGTTGCTGAACAGATAACCCAAAACCTAGTGGTTTAAGACAACAACATTCAGTATATTCCCCTTCACTCTTTCTGTGGTTCAAGAATTCAGGAAGGGCTAAGCTGAGCGATTATGGAGCAGGGATTTTCATCTGGTTGCAGCCATCGTGTCTGGAACTGAAACATGAGGAATGGCCAGGCATCTCTCTCCTTCATTTCTCATATAGTCTCAAGTCTCTCTGTGTGACTCTGTACTTAATTTAGGCTTCCTTACAGTGGCTTCCGAGCAGTGATATTGCTTCTGTGGTGCCTCAGGACTCCAGTCCAAGCATTTTGCTCACAAGGAAGAAGCTGAATCTTCTTTAATAATCTGGCCTTGGAAACCGTATCGTGTCACTCCCGCCATACTTCATTAGTCCAAACAACCACAAAAGGCTGGTACATTGAAGGGACGGGGAACATTCCACCTCTTGCTAGGGGAGTGTCAAGGTTCTACAAGAGCGTGAGGGACTAGAGCTACCATGGTGCCATCTTTGATAATGTCAGTCTTCCACAGAGAGGTCCTGGAACCAGGCATGCTTAGGAAGAAGCAGCTCAGAGTAATGATCACGCTCACACCAAGGCTTCCAGCTGTCTTTAAGCCAAAGCCACCAGCGAGGGGGAAGTAGCATGTCAAGGGGAAGCAGGATTTAGCTGCTGCTGCATTACTTTGACCTGCTCTAAACACACTGAGCATCCAGTCGTTCACCGAGAACATGCCAGATATTGCAGTAAGCTCCTTATGTGGGTTCTTTTATTTAATCTTCATTACAAGCCTCTGAGGAAGATATAGAGGATTAAATAAGTTAAATAACCTACTTAAGTACCTGTGGCTGGAGAGGGAGAGGCCAGGTTCAAATCTACCACCTCTTTGCTTTTCCACAAACCTAAGTGGTTATAGTATTTTACATCTACATAGATAATTTTGTGAGTCCCATTTTTTTCTGGCTGTGCTAATTAATTTTGGGGTAAAAGATTAGAAGACTGTCTCCGTGTAAGCATATCTCAATCATATCCAAATATTACATTTTAGTATCTAAATGGCAACACCAGTTTTCTCATTAAATTCTACTAGTCATTGATAATTATAAAAACAAACAGCTTAAAATTATATACCAGGTACCTATCTACATGATTTAATGTATTACCTTATTTAGTTTCTTCTAATTTTTAAAATTTTTTATTGAACTTTAGTTGATGTACAGTATTATGTGTTACAGATGTACAATATAGTGAGTCACAGTTTTTAAAGGTTATGCTCCATTTATAGTTATTAAAAAGTATTGGCTATACTCCGCTTGTTTTACAGTATGTCCTTATAGCTTATTTCATGTGTAATAGTTTGTACCTCTTAATCTCCTACCCTTATTTTGCCCCTCCCCCTTCTCCCCACTAGTAACCACTTGTTTGTTCTCTATATCTGTGGATGTGCTTCTTTTTTGTTATTTTCACTAGTTGTTGTATCTTTAAAATTCCACATGTAAGTGGTATCATACAGTATTTGCCTTTCTGTGAGTCCATATTTTAATTCACTATATGTGCTAATGTGTTTATTCAGGTTATTTTTTATCAAGTTATCAAAGTTTTTTGGTATTTTAAAATTAATTTTAATTAAATAATATATATTTCTTTTCCAATAATCCTAAAGAATAGACAAAAAGGTAAGAAAATCTGATTCCCTAAACCTTTATTACCACTTGTGTGCTTGTTTCAAAGGAGGTGAGGCATTCTGATGGCTGGGATACTCAGTTATTTTTTAGCTACATTTTTTTTCCTTAAAAAAATTCCACAGCCTAAGAAGAATGTACTGATTTTCATTTCTTCTACAGAAAAATGTAATCTGAGAGTATGTGTGGTTTTCATTCTTGATTTCTCTTGGAGGCATGATGGGACCCCCTGGGCCACGAGGGTTTCCTGGTCATCCAGGATTTCCAGGGGCAGCTGGTATTCCTGGGAGAGCTGATTCTGCTCCAGGGAAACCAGGCAACCAGGGACCACCTGGGTTGCCTGGAGTGCCAGGGTTGCCGGGACCTCCAGGATCAGATGGTAAAGTGCTCTTCATTCACATTCACTAGCATTTATGTTGCATTTGATATTTGCATATCATTCAGAAACCGTGACTTTCCAAATTTTAAAAACGTTATCTAATATTTCATAAGCCAAGTTAGTTGTATTAAAAATACAAAAAAGTAAACTGATGTTGGACTGCCACATCTCTTAAATTATGTGAAAATATTTGGATGGGAATTTAAGTATGCTGATAGAATGTTGTAAATTAATGCAATTTTTATTTTTTAAATGTAGTTGTCATTTTTATAGAGTTATGTATGGACCTGGCTTGAGTCAAACAGCTCTACAAAGCCTTTTGTGAAAAAACTGCCATCCCAGGCAACCCCTTCTCCTATTCTCTCCTCCCCAGGGGCAATATTTTCCCCACAATTAGCTGGATCTCCTGGGATTTGCCTCTGTATTGCCATTCAACATACTTGTGTTGCTATTTCTTAATTTTTCAGTTTGCGCATTATCTATTGACTTTCCTCTGTAGCGGGTGAATTCACCTCTTTCCCCACTCACCACACATGTGCCATTTTCCACTCCTGCAACCTGTCAATATAGTTAGCGTCATAATTTTTGTTAAATAAATATGCAGTGTTTACATGGAAGGTTATATAAATGCCATTCACCAGTTTAGCCATATAATAATATATGATACTACTTTCCTAGCATAACCGTTTGGTAATAATCGTCATAACTTTGTGTGTTTGCTTGGTTTTCAATATACTTATTGCTAATTCAACCTCAAACCATCCGGAATTGTATACGTCTCTTAATCATACATTTTAACTCATTACTAGTATTATCTCTTTGACTAAATCTCATCTGGAACTTTTTGACCTGTTTAAATTAGGTCAGGTTGGAATTTTAAAAGCTGATGCTGCGACACTGCCTGGAGATCTTCCTTCACCATTATCCTAGGAATTCTCTGTCTCTATCTCTCTGTCTGTCTCTGTCTCTCTGACTCTCTGTCTCTCTGGGTCCCTTTGTTTCCACAACTCATATATTTCTTCTAATGGTTTACTCATTATACTTTGTGAGAAAATGTGTATATTTGGGGTGTCTTCACTGTTTGAAATACCTTTATTCTACTGTGGAACTTGATTGATAGTTTGGTTGAATATAAAATTCTAGATTGGAATAATTTTTCCTCCAGGTTTTTGAAGGCATTTTCCATTGCTTTTTAGTGTTACTGAGAAGTCCAGTAACCTTTAGATACTTGATTCTTTGTTTAAAATCCCTTTTCTTATTGAAAGTTTATAGGAATTCTCCTTTGTTTTCAATGCCCTTAAATTTCACTGTGATTTACCTCAGTGTGGGTACATTTGCAGGCACTAGGAGCAATTTAACACAAGTCCTTCATTTCTGGAAAAATTTCTTGAAGTATTTCTTTTTTAATGTATTTATTTTATTTATTTATTTTTGGCTGCATTGGGTCTTCATTGCTGCATGCGGACTTTCTCTAGTTGCAGCGAGCAGGGGCTACTCTTCATTGCAGTGCGTGGGCTTCTCATTGAGGTGGCTTCTCTTGTTTTGGATCATGGGCTCTAGGCACGTGGGCTTCAGTAGTTGTGGCACACGTGTTCAGTAGTTGTGGCTTGCGGGCTCAGTAGTTGTGGCTCACGGGCTCTAGAGCTCAGGCTCAGTAGTTGTGGTTCACAGGCTTAGTTGCTCCACAGCATGTGGGATCTTCCCAGACCAGGGCTTGAACCTGTGTCCCCTGCATTGGCAGGCGGATTCTTAACCACTGAGCCACCAAGGAAGCCCTTGAAGTATTTCTTTGGGGATACTTTGTCCTCCTTTTTTTCCCTCTGTTTTCTGTTTCTGGACTCAATATATTTGTCTGTTAGAGAATCAATCCTACATGTCTGTTTTTCAAATCTTCACTCTATTATTCTTCACCTTTTAATTTTTCTGTAACACTTTCTGGTAGACTTCCTCAACTCCATCTTCCAAGTCTGCTCCTGAATTTTTAAATTTCTGCTTTCATAACCATTTTTTAAAAAAATTTCTGAGGATTTTATTGTTGCTGTTGTTTTCTCTCTCTCTCTCTCTCTCTCTCTCTCTCTCTCTCTCTCTCTCTCTCATTTTTTGTTGTTGTTCCCTTTTAATGTTTCTTTTTGCAGCATCCTGTTTCTGTTTGGGGAATGAAATGCCTTCCTTTGTCTGCTTTCTAAACTATATAGTTTATTTTAAAGATTTCTTCTTACTTCATTGTCTCTTTCCTCCAGTTTTGAGGGCGTTTGTTTTTTCCTGCTGCAGTTTTTGAGAAGGTGTTCTTACTATTTAGCTGCTTCTTTGACCAATCATCCTGTTTGGGGTCTCACTGTCATTCTACTTCAGAGGTACCAATTCTTGAACTTTGGAAGAGATTTCCTAGGTAAACTGTGTTCTGTTTCTGCTTTCCCCACAGCCTGCTTGGAATTCAGCTTTTTAAGGTCTGCTAAATCTTTTTACTTTTTTTTTTTTTTTTGCTTTGGTTTCTCTTTTTCTTTGTCTTGAAAGATTATACCTTTTTATAATATTCTTTTACTGTCTGTTATCTTACTGGTATTTGGGGAGACAAGGAACTTATTGTTTGCATTTTATCTAACATTTTTAATCAGATGTCTCTGAATTTTTACAAACCCTGCTTTATGCTTTCTTTATTAGGTAATTATTGATAACTAAGGGGCAAAATATATTTGCCATATACTTACTTCTAGTTTTTTGTTTATTTGTTTTGTTTTGGTATATTTGTTTGTTTTATTATCCACTACTTTGCAACCCATTAAATTAGGGCTGAGATTAGGGATAGTGTTATCAATGGTTATGGTAGTAGAAGCTTGCTGTGACAATTGTATGGTCTATTTGTATACATATTCTTATAGCAGAGAGAAAGAATCATAAGAAAGGAATGGAAGAAAGAATGGTGTTGAGGGGATGGTGTGAATGTGAACACACCAAGCTCTACTTGTTCTATATCAGATCTATATCAGATGTTCTATATCAGATGTTCACAAAAATTGTGATTCTCTCTGCCCACCCCCTTTCCCACTGGAAAGTTGTATATTGTAGTGCTGGGCCTCCTGGACCACAAGGAATAAAAGGCAAAGTGGGTCCTCCAGGAAGAAGAGGCTCAAAAGGAGAAAAAGGCAAGTATGCATCAAAGTAGAATTTCTAGAAAACAACATATGGAGGATTGGGAGGCATTATGAAATGTACAATGTGGATTTCATTTAGATTCTTCACTCACGGTAGTTACCCCTGTGAGTACTTAACTCACTGTGTGCTTGTGATGTGATTAGAACTTACCGAAAAGTCAAATCTATATCTTACAGCATAAAGGAGACACTTACCTGCCATGAAATTTGCCTCAAAGTGATGGCTTTTTCCACAGGATCCTCTCAATTACTTGAAAAAAGCAGAGATAGGACAGTATTGATCTTTAAT
Organism: Phocoena phocoena; assembly: GCF_963924675.1. Taxonomy (NCBI): domain Eukaryota; kingdom Metazoa; phylum Chordata; class Mammalia; order Artiodactyla; family Phocoenidae; genus Phocoena; species Phocoena phocoena. Next base: position 103,769,211 of record NC_089225.1, on the reverse strand, counting down.
TTTGGTTTCTCTCTGTGGGTCCCATCTTTCCCAGACTCATCAAATACCTATAGCTCTATGTTTCTACACCCTAAATTGTTTGGTGCCTTTTTGACCAACTGAGTCAGGTAGGTATGAGAGCTGAGGAGTTTGACTATCCAAAAGGCATTTTTTTAAACTAAAGGTCCTGATGATTAGAAAATGCACTGTAGGGAGTTACTAACTGTAACATGCAATACAATCAATAATCCCTCTTAACATATTATTTGGGTTCTTTAAATGCCCAGGGTTTATGGTCTAACCAATTCTGTTGTTGTTGTTTCAGCAGGAACCAAATTAAGAGACTTTGTTTTTTTTTAGTAGGAACCAAATGAGAGACTTCTAAACTTTTAAAAATAAGAAACTTTCTTATTTTCAAAGTTTCTTCCATAGAATCAGACATCGGCTTTCCCCCTAGATTTTGTCAGTTTGCGTTTATTAAGACAGAGCACCCCATTTGTCTGGAAATGATATGTCCACCCACATAGACCATAGCTACCCCCAGGTCATGCCCTGTGCTCTCCACATCACATGTTATCAGTTTTCTGTGATAAGAATTGTGCACATCAGGCCCTTTTAGTTCTTATTCGCACTATTGGTTTTGTATAGTAAAGACTTTATTGGGATTTCATTCAGGAAATTTGACAAAGCTGCCTTTTATCCTCTGTCTAGGAAGCACAGGGCTCTGTGCCTGCCAGCCTGGTCCCTCAGGCCCACCCGGCCCTCCAGGACTTCCTGGGAGGCAAGGGAGTAAAGGAGACTTGGGACTCCCTGGGCGACTTGGAGAAAAAGGTTACCCAGGCCTTCCTGGTGCCAGAGGATCTCCAGGGCCACCAGTGAGTAACTCTCTCCAGTATCAATCTTTCTAGTTAAAAGAGACTGGTAGAGATAGAATTCACTTGTACCTTTCTCCAATTTATAGTGATATATATATTGTATGTTTTGAATCTATAAGTATATTCATGACAAAAAATCATCTCTATCCTTTCATTCATTCATTCATCATTCATTCATTTGTTCAGTCAACTAATATTTATTGAGCACCTACTATGTTCCAGATACTATTCCAGGTGCTGGGGATACAGCAGGGACCAGAACACTATCTCTGCCCTCTGGGAGCCTCTACTCTGTTGGGAGGACATACACCATATAACAGATAGACGGGTGAATATAGAGTATGGCCGATGGCAATAAAGACCATCACCGTCTGGTGTGGCCTGCATGGAGAGTGAGGGAAAGAGCAGACCTGAAGTCAAATGGCTGGAGATTAGGAGGGGTTGGAGAGCATGGAGCATTGTAGGTGGGTTGGCTTCAAGCTTGTACTCTGGATGACATGGAGCAGCCAGCAGAGACAAGGGAAGAAGTAGGGAGATTTAGCTGGGCTATTGCTGCAGTAATCCTGGTGAAATATGATGGCGGACAGGTGTACCTATTACTGTTGGGTGTGACAGGAAGTGGTCAGATTCTGGGTATATTTTGACCATAGAGCCAACAGACTGGCTGTGAGGCTGGATGTGGGATATGAAAAGCAGAGAAATAAAGGATGGGGCCAAGATGGGCAGACAATGTGAGGCGCAGGCCTGGGGGGCAGGAAAGGAAGCAGTGCTGTTGGGCACATTTTAGGTTTGGGGTGCCGATTAGACAAGCAGGCGGAGGCCTCAAGTAGGCTGTGGGATGATATTCAAGTGAGGGATCCAGATGAGAGATCGGTGGAGCTGTAGATATTGGCTTCGTCAGAGTTTATGTTATATTTCGTGCCAGAGGATGCATGAGATCTTGCGGTGACTTCTATTTGCTGACCATTCCAAGGGACCATTCCAAGTGACTCGGGCTGAGGCAGAGCGGTCCCTCAGAATAAAATCACTGCCCCCGGGGGCCCTCCCCTGGAGGCTGGAGACAGCCCTTATTACAGGGGCTTAATCCTGGGGTGGCCAGGATTAAGAGCTCTCCAGTCTGAGAGCCTTAAGTGAGGGTGATGGTTAAGCTCTTCCTGCACCAACCTTGTCAACTCAACGAGAAGTTAGGTCCTTAATATGCGTATGTTGAATAAATATAATTGTAATTATCAATATTAAGTAGGCTGCATTTTATTGTCTGCTTCTTTAATTCAACTTTTTATAGTCATTTAAAAAATTTTTTAGTTTTTAAAACAATCTTTTTTTAAATTTGTTTTTGGCTGCGTTGGGTCTTCATTGCTGTGCACGGGACTTCTCTAGTTGTGGCGATCAGGGGCTACTCTTCGTTGCGGTGCACGGGCTTCTCGTTGTGGCGGCATCTCTTGTTGCGGAGCATGAACTCTAAGCACGTGGGCTTCAGTAGTTGCAGCACGCAGGCTCAGTAGTTGTGGCTCACGGGCTTAGTTGCTCTGCGGCATGTGGGATCTTCCCAGACCAGGGCTCAAACCTGTGTCCCCTGCATTGGCAGGCAGATTCTTAACCACTGCGCCACCAGGGAAGTCCCATAGTTATTTTTTTATGTTGTTACTTAATTTTCATAATGAAGGTTTTATTGGCTCTAAAATATTTTTCTTCCTTCAATTGAGTCACTTCTCAGAGCTAACATCTTGGAGTGTGGATTACTAGTTCAGCCAGGGTTATCCTGGTGGAGGTTTATGTAATTCAGTTGCTCCAGGGCTTACCTCTTAATTTAAAATTTTTTTTATTTTAAATTAAAGTGTAGTTGATTTACAATGTTGCATTAAACTGGCCGTGTTTCCGATATCTCTGTTCTGTGTATGATTCTGTCCATATGACTTCTCTGTACTAAATTCATCTCACTGTGATCACAGTTAGGGACCAAGTTCATACTATGGGGCACAGGAAAGGAAAGGAGGGAGGGAGGGATGGACAGAAAGAGGGAGCTTGAAGGACCCACAGACAAGCATTCTTGGGTGTTCTCACTCCGCTGTACATCTCTCTCCTCTGCTGGTCCCTGGCTCCAGAAGCCACAGATTTGTGAGAAAGTAGAAAACAGAAAAGTAGGTTTAAGTTCTTTGCAATTTTTTCTGTGGTTGGACCAAAGCCTTGTATTCATTGCCTTAGCCTGAGAGCAGTTCCCAGGATGGGTCTATTGGAAGGCACAGGGCTTAGGAGCACATGGACCAAGCTTCAAATCCCAACTCTGACATTGGTGAGCTCTGTGGTGTTCCTGTAAGATGGACATAACAACACCTGTCCTACAAGTTTGTTGGTAAGAATTCAATTCAACAGTATATTCTGAGAGCTACAAGGTACACACCAGTGAACCAGACGGCCAGGGTCGCTGCCCCTGAGGAGTTGCAGCGCAAACCACAGGTCACAAACTGCCATGGACTAAATCTGAACCTCCAGCATGTTTCATTCTGTCCTCACAGTGTTTGCTTTTGTACTATTAATATATTTATGGCTGCCCTTGAGAAATTGGAAGCTCATTAGCACAGGTCACTGGATCCGCACCACTGCCGGAAGCTGAGGAGGTCTGGGGCCTCAAGTTTCCACCATGCCCTCTCGCCTGCTTTTCGGAAGAGCATGGCCCCCCAGTGGGCATCTACGGTTGAAGTCCCTGATCTAGACTGTGTATAAAATAACTAGTACATGCCCTGCAGAGAGGAATTCTTGTGGCTGCTGAGATTTTGTTGTTGTGTATTTTTTTAACCTCTTTATTGGAATATAATTGCTTTACAATGGTGTGTTAGTTTCTGCTGTATAACAAAGTGAATCAGCTATACATATACATATATCCCCATATCCCCTCCCTCTTGCGTCTCCCTCCCACCCTCCTTATCCCACCCGTCTAGCTGGACACAAAGCACCAAGCTGATCTCCCTGTGCTATGTGACTGCTTCCCACTAGCTATCTACCTTACCTTTGGTAGTGTATATATGTCCATGCCACTCGCTCACTTCGTCCCAGCTTACCCTCCCCCCCCATATCCTCAAGTCCATTACCTACATCTGCCTTTTTATTCCTGTCCTCCCCCTAGGTTCTTCAGAAACTTTTTTTTTTAAGATTCCATATATATGTTAGCATATGGTATTTGTTTTTCTCTTTCTGACTTACTTCACTCTGTATGACAGTCTCTAGGTCCATCCACCTCACTACAAATAACTCAATTTGCTTTCTTTTTATGGATGAGTAATATTCCATCATATATATGTGCCACATCTTCTTTATCCATTCATCTGTTGATGGACACTTAGATTGCTTCCATGTCTTGGCTATGGTAAATAGAACTGCAGTGAACATTGTGGTACATGACTCTTTTTGGATTATGGTTTTCTCAGGGTATATGCCCAGTAGTGGGATTGCTGGGTCATATAGTAGTTCTATTTTTAGTTTTTTAAGGAACCTCCATACTGTTCTCCATAGTGGCTGTATCAATTTACATTCCCACCAACAGTGCAAGAGGGTTCCCTTTTCTCCACACCCTCTCCAGCATTTTATTGTTTGTAGAGTTTTTGATGATGGCCATTCTGACTGGTGTGAGGTGACACCTCATTGTAGTTTTGATTTGCATTTCTCTATTGATTAGTGATGTTAAGCATCCTTTCATGTGTTTGTTGGCAATCTGTGTATCTTCTTTGGAGAAATGTCTATTTAGGTCTTCTGCCCATTTTTAGATTGGTTGTTTGTTTTTTTGATATTGAGTTTCATGAGCTGCTTGTATATTTTGGAAATTAATCCTTTGTCAGTTCCTTTGTTTGCAAATATTTTTTTCCCATTCTGAGGGTTGTCTTTTCATCTTGTTTATGGTTTCCTTTGCTGTGCAAAATCTTTTAAGTTTCATTAGGTCCCATTTGTTTATTTTTGTTTTTATTTCCATTTCTCTAGGAGGTGAGTCAAAAAGGATCTTGCTCTGATTTATGTCATAGAGTGTTCTGCTTATGTTTTTCTCTAAGAATTTGATAGTGTCTGGTCTTACATTTAGGTCTTTAATCCATTTTGAGTTTATTTTTGTGTATGGTGTTAGGGAGTGTTCTAATTTCATTCTTTTACATGTAGCGGTCCAGTTTTCCCAGCACCACTTATTGAAGAGGCTGTCTTTTCTCTGTTGTATATTCTTGCCTCCTTTATCAAAGATAGGGTGACCATATGTGTGTGGGTTTATCTCTGGGCTTTCTGTCCTGTTCCATTGATCTATATCTCTGTTTTTGTGCCAATACCATACTGTCTTGATTACTGTAGCTTTGTAGTGTAGTATGATGTCCGAGAGCCTGATTCCTCCAGCTCCGTTTTTCTTTCTTAAGATTGCTTTGGCTATTCGGGGTCTTTTGTGTTTCCATACAAATTATGAAATTTTTGTTCTAGTTCTGTGAAAAATGCCATTGGTAGTTTGATAGAGGTTGCGTTGAATCTGTAGATTGCTTTGGGTAGTATAGTCATTTTTACAATGTTGATTCTTCCAGTTCAGGAACATGGTATATCTCTCCATCTGTTTGTATCATCTTTAATTTCTTTCATCACTGTCTTGTAGTTTTCTGCAAAAAGGCCTTTTGTCTTCTTAGGTAGGTTTATTCCTAGGTATTTTATTCTTTTTGTTGCAATGGTAAATGGAAGTGTTTCCTTAATTTCTCTTTCAGATTTTTCATCATTAGTGTATAGGAATGCAACAGATTTCTGTGCATAATTTTGTATCCTGCTACTTTACCAAATTCATTGATTAGCTCTAGTAGTTTTCTGGTAGCATCATTATGTATAGTATCATGTCATCAGCAAACAGTGACACTTTACTTCTTTTCTGATTTGGATTCCTTTTATTTCTTTTTCTTCTCTGATTTCTGTGGCTAAAACTTCCAAAACTATGTTGAATAATAGTGATGAGAGTGGGTAACCTTGTCTTGTTCCTGATCTTAGAGGTTTTGGGTCATCGTGTTTTCATTGTCATTTGTTTCTAGGTATTTTTGAATTTCCTCTTTGATTTCTTCCTCAGTTTTTCACCACTGAGGAAGATGTTGGCTGTGGGTTTGTCATATATGGCCTTTATTATGTTGAGGTAAGTTCCCTCTATGTCTATATTCTGGAGGGTTTTTATCATAAATGGGTGTTGAGTTTTGTCAAAAGTTTTTTCTGCATCTATTGATATTAGCATATGGTTTTTATCCTTCAGTTTGCTAATATGGTATATCACATTGATTGATTTGCATATACTGAAGAATCCTTGCATTCCTGGGATAAACTTTATCCCACTTGATCATGGTGTATGATCCTTTTAATGTGCTGTTGGATTCTGTTTGCTAGCCTTTTGTTGAGGATTTTTGCATCTGTGTTATTCGGTGATATTGGCCTGTAGTTTTCTTTTCTTGTGACATCTTTGTCTGGTCTTCTTATTAGGGTGATGGTGGCCTCGTAGGATGAGTTTGGGAGTGTTCCTCCCTCTGCTATATTTTGGAAGAGTTTGACAAGGATAGGTGTTAGCTCTTCTCTAAATGTTTGATAGAATTCACCTGTGACCCCATCTGGTCCTGGCCTTTTGTTTGTTGGAAGATTTGTAATCAGTTTCAATTTCAGTGTTTGTGATTGGTCTGTTTATATTTTCTATTTCTTCCTGGTTCAGTCTTGGAGGGTTGTGCTTTTCTAAGAATTTTTCCATTTCTTCCAGGTTGTCCATTTTATTGACATATTGTTGCTTGTAGTAATATCTCATGATCGTTTGTATTTCTGCAGTGTCAGTTGTTACTTCTCCTTTTTCCTTTGTAATTTTACTGATTTGAGCCTTCTCCCTTTTTCTCTTGATGAGTCTGGCTAATGGTTTATCAATTTTATCTTCTCAAAGAACCAGTTTTTAGTTTTATTGATCTTTCCTGTCATTTCCTTCATTTCTTTTTCATTTATTTCTGATCTGATCTTTATGACTTCTTTCCCTCTGCTTACTTTGGGGATATTTTGTTCTTCTTTCTCTAATTGCTTTAGGTGTAAGGTTAGTTTGTTTATTTGAGATGTTTCTTGTTTCTTGAGGTAGCATTCTATTGCTATAAAATTCCCTCTTAGAACTGCTTTTGCTGCATCCCATGGGTTTTGGGTCATCGTGTTTTCATTGTCATTTGTTTCTAGGTATTTTTGAATTTCCTCTTTGATTTCTTCAGTGATCTCTTGGTTATTTAGTAGTGTATTGTTTAGCCTCCATGTGTTTGTATTTTTTTACAGATTTTTTCCTGTAATTGATATCTAGTCTCATAATATTGTGGTTGGAAATGATACTTAATATGATTTCAATTTTCTTAAATTTACCAAGGCTTGATTTGTTACCCAAGATATGATCTATCCTGGAGAATGTTCCATGCGCACTTGAGAAGAAAGTGTATTCTGTTGTTTTGGGATGGAATGTCCTATAAATATCAATTAAGTCCATCTTGTTTAATGTATCATTTAAAGCTTGTGTTTCCTTATTTATTTTCATTTTGGATGATCTGTCCGTTGGTGAAAGTGGGGTGTTAACGTCCCCTACTATGACTGTGTTCCTGTCGATTTCCCCTTTTATGGCTGTTAGTATTTGCCTTATATATTGAGGCGCTCCTATGTTGGGTGCATAAATATTTACAATTGTTATATCTTCTTCTTGGATCGATCCCTTGATCATTATATAGTGTCCTTCTTTGTCTCTTGTAATATTATTTATTTTAAAGTCTATTTTGTCTGATATAAGAATTGCTACTCCAGCTATCTTTTGATTTCCATTTGCATGGAATATCTTTTTCCATCACCTCACTTTCAGTCTGTATGTGTCCCTAGGTCTGAAGTGAGTCTCTTGTAGACAGGATATATACAGGTCTTGTTTTTGTATCCATTCAGCCAGTCTATGTGTTTTGGTTGGAGCATTTAATCCATTTACGTTTAAGGTAATTTTCGATATGTATGTTCCTTAATTGTTTGGGGTTTGTTATTGTAGGTCTTTTCCTTCTCTTGTGTTTCCTGTCTAGAGAAGTTCCTTTAGCATTTATTTTAAAGCTGGTTTGGTGGTGCTGAATTCTCTTAGCTTTTGCTTGGTTGTAAAGGTTTTAATTTCTCCATTGAATCTGAATGAGATCCTTGCTGGGTAGAGTAATCTTGGTTGTAGGTTTTTCCCTTTTATCACTTTAAATATGTCCTGACACTCCCTTCTGCCTTGCAGAGCTCCTACTGAAAGATCAGCTGTTAACCTAATGGGGATTCCCTTGTATGTTATTTGTTGCTTTTCCCTTGCTGCTTTTAATATTTTTTCTTTGTGTTTAATTTTTGATAGTTTGGTTAATATGTATGTTGGCATGTTTCTCCTTGGATTTATCCTGTATGGGACTCTCTGCGCTTTCTGGACTTCATTGACTATTTCCTTTCCCATATTAGGGAATTTTTCAACTATAATATCTTCAAATATTTTCTCAGTCCCTTTTTTTCTCTTCTTCTTCTAGGACCCCTATAATTCAAATGTTGGTGTGTTTAATGTTGTCCCAGAGGTCTCTGTGACTGCCCTCAATTCTTTTCATTCTTTTTTCTTTATTCTGCTCTGCAGTAGTTATTTCCACTACTTTATCTTCAAGGTCACTTATCCGTTTTTCTGCCTTACTTATTCTGCTATTGATTCCTTCTAGAGAATTTTTAATTTCATTTATTGTGTTGTTCGTCATTGTTTGTTTGCTCTTTAGTTCTTCTATGTCCTTGTTAAACGTTTCTTGTATTTCCTCCATTCTATTTCCAAGAATTTGGATATCTTTGCTATCATTACTCTGAACTGTTTTTTTTGTTTGTTTTTTGGGGTTTTTTTTTGCGGTACGCGGGCCTCTCACTGTTGTGGCCTCTCCCGTTGCGGAGCACAGGCTCCGGATGCTCAGGCTCAGCGGCCATGTCTCACGGGCCCAGCCACTCCGCGGCATGTGGGATCTTCCCGGATCGGGGCACGAACCCGTGTCCCCTGCATCAGCAGGTGGACTCTTAACCACTGCACCACCAGGGAAGCCCTCTGAATTGTTTTTCAGGTAGACTGCCTATTTCCTCTTCATTTGTTTGGTCTGGTGCATTTTTACCTTGCTCCTTCATCTGCTGTATGTTTCTCTGTCTTCTCATTTTGCTTAACTTACTGTGTTAGGGGTCTCCTTTGTGCAAGTTTGTAGTTCCCGTTGTTTTTGGTGTCTGCCCCCAGTGGCTAAAGTTGGTTCAGTGGGTTGTGTAGGCTTCCTGGTGGAGGGCACTGGTGGCTGTGTTCTGGTGGATGAGGCTGGATCTTGTCTTTCTGGTGGGCAGGACCGCATCCGGTGTTGTGTTTTGGGGTGTCTGTGGACTTATTATGATTTTAGGCAACCTCTCTGCTAATAGGTGGGGTTGTGTTCCTGTCTTGCTATTTGTTTGGCATAGGGTGTTCAGCACTGTAGCTTGCTAGTTGCTCAGTGGAGTTGGGTCTTAGTGTTGGGATGGAGATCTCTGGGAGATTTTCGCCGTTTGATATTACGTGGAGTTGGGAGGCCTCTGGTGGACCAGTGTCCTGAACTCGGCTCTCCCACCTCAGAGGCTCAAGCCTGAAACACAGGGTCTCTGACACCGAGACCCTGTCAGCCACATGGCTCAGAAGAAATGTGAGAAAAAAATAAATAAATAAAATAAATTTATTAAAATAAAAAGCTTATTAAAAATAAAAAAGTAATAAAAAAGCAAGATAGAAAGAAGAGAGCAACCAAACTAAAAAACAAATCCACCAATGATAACAAGCACTCAAAACTATACTAAAAAAAAAAAACAGACAGACAGAACCCTAGGACAAATGGTAAAAGCAAAGCTATACAGACAAAATCACACAAAGAAGCATACACTTACACCCTCAGAAAAAGAGAGAAAGGAAAAAAAAAGTATATATATATTAATAAAAAAAAGGAAGAGGGCAACCAAATCAATAAACAAATCTACCAATGATAATAAGCTCTAAATACTAAAGTAAGATAAACATAAAGCCAGAAACAAATTAGATGCAGAAAACAAACCCCAAGTCTACAGTTGCTCCCAAAGTCCACCACTTCAATTTTGGGTTGATTCGTTGACTATTCAGGTATTCCAGAGATGATTGTGGAGATTTAATCTGCTGCTCCTGAGGCTGCTGGGAGAGATTTCCCCTTTTCTTCTTTGTTCACACAGCTCCTGGGGTTCAGCTTTGGATTTCGCCCCTACTCTGCGTGTAGGTTGCCCTCTGGCGTCTGTTCCCCGCCCAGACAGGAGGAGGTTAAAGGAGCAGCTGATTTGGGGGCTCTGCTCCCTCAGGCCGGGGAGTGGGAGGGGTACGGAGTGCGGGGCGGGCCTGCGGCGGCAGAGGCCAGCGTGATGTTGCACCAGCCTGAGGCGCGCCGTGCGTTCTCCCGGGGAAGTTGTCTCTGGATCCCGGGACCCCGGCAGTGGCGGGCTGCACAGGCTCCTGGGAGGGGAGGTGTGGAGAGTGACCTGTGCTCGCATGCAGGCCTCTTGGTGGCGGCAGCAGCAGCCTTAGCGTCTCATGCCCGTCTCTGGGGTCCGTGCTGTTAGCCGCGGCTCGCGCCCGTCTCTGGAGCTCATTTAGGTGGTGCTCTGAATGGGAGTATTGAGTAGTGTGTGGAGCTGTATTTTTTCTGTACATTAAATGGCTCCCAATCATTTTGTCCACTTTAGTTTTGATACCTGTTGTATACATTTTAGGCTTTTTCTTTGCTCTTACTGTTTGATGCTGCCATTGTCCTTTCTCTGCTTGTACCTCTATCCCCCTTTGTACTTCACTGCTCATGAACTAATAGAGGCCAGTTAAAAAGATAATTAAGCTTGCTTGACCATGCTGTTAAGATTGTGTGAAAAAAAGACAAAGTGGCATCTGTGTAAGCAAAGCAAGTGGTCTGCTCAGTCATTTTTACCTCCTTCCAAATTCTTGTCTATGTTTCTTGATCATTGAGGTCAGCAGATAAGTGACCTGAAGCTAGGTACAGTGCTTATAACTGCATTTACTGTAATGCTTGGTCATTCTCATACACCAAATATAGGATTACACATTTTTGACATGTCTTACTGTTTAATACTATGTGACACAAAACTGTGACTGAAATAGTCCAGGCTGAGGGCAGTGCTGAAGTTAAAAGATGATGAGCCCATTGGCCAAAATTAGTTGTTTACTTGCCATACAGAGGAAATACACTGATTACAGAAAGATTCCTTCTCTTGCTCGTTAATGTCCTACACTATCACAGTGTTTTTCATCACATTCATTCCTAAACCTCTGTGTTCTGCTCTAGTGCCAGCTGCAGTGGTTAACCTCTCCCCTCCTTTCCTCCCAATTCTACATGTCAACACTCAAGATAGTTAACTTTTTTAATTGTAAATTATTTTGAGATAACTTTTTATGTTATGACTCACGAGGAGTTGCGCAATCATACCCAGAGGTCTCATGTACACTTCACCTGGCTTCCCCCAATGAATACCTTACAGAACCGCAGTACATTGCCCAAACCAAGAAACTGACAGTGATACGTTTCTGTTGACTCAGGCACGGTGGTGACTCAGATTCCACCAGCTTTCACATGCAGTTCAAGAACCTCAGTTTTGTAAGGCAGGACCCCCCCTTGGAAGGTGGGGAAGAGAATGACACCAACAGTACCAAACTAGAATCTAGAACAGGTGATTTAGAAGGAAAGAAGAGAGAGGTTAGATGTATACAAATAACTTTTGACCCATCACAGTTAAACTGATTTTTTCCTCGTATTTTTTACCAAGGGAAAACCTGGTACCTCAGGACCACCTGGCAGCAAAGGAGAGAAAGGTGACCTGGTTGTATCAAGAGTGAAAGGTGAGCATAATCAATCACTTAGCTCCCTGCCATTTTATGAATGATGTATGAACCATTCTCTTGCATTAATTTCTCCTGTGACTGCAGATGAATTCTATAATAAGATTTGGGACTGTTGAGATTGCTTAAAAAAAATACTCCCTGCCCTTCAGCGTCATGTGAATGTTGAACCTAAATCCTGTGCTCAAATCCTCATTGTTGTGAGTTGGGTTTGAAACAAGACCTCCTTTGATTTGCCTAGCATTTATTCGCTGCATTATAGTATCCTGTATTAATCAAGAATATTTTGCTTGTAAGCGACAAAAACCCAGCTTGAAGTAGTGTTTTTAGAGAAGTAATTTATTGACTTAAACAAAATTTGAAAGGTTAGGTGTATGGTTTGCACTGGGACGACTGCATGAGAAGGCTGTCTCGGCATCTTGCATCTTTCTTTGCACCACCTGCATTTTCACCCTGTCTGGTTTTCTCTGGGCTATGGGTACCTGCCCCCAGGTAGCTCCAAGTTCTTACAGCCAGAGGTGAAAGAGAGCTCTACCTCTTTCTGCTCCAGTTAGAATAAAAAAGGTCCAGGAAGGACTGGATTAGCCTGGGGCATGGGCCCAAGCATGGACCGTTCCCCCACTCTCTATGGCCAGGGGATGGCTTGCCGTGTTTGGTGTCACACAAGCAGAGGAAGATGCTGTAGGGATTGGCACCTCCACACACAACCTCCTCGTCAGAACGGGAAAAGAAACATTTCCCAAATAAGAGATTCAATGCGTTTGGCAATTGTCAATCTCCCCTTTGACTTTTGCATGATGGTCTTCGTGTGACTTTAGTCAACTGAGACACTCAGAGGAACCTCTACCAGCCCAGGGTCATGGTCATTGCCTTTATCTTTAGTCCTTTGTTTCCTTCTACTTATTCCATTGCTGAGAAGGGCTTGACTCTTTCGGCCTTTGTTACCAGGGCACAAAGGAGAAAGAGGTCCTGATGGGCCCCCAGGATTTCCAGGGCAGCAGGGACAACACGGTCAAGATGGATATCCTGGAGAAAAAGGGGACCCAGGACCGCTGGTGTGTATAATTCTTCTCCCGCTATAGAGTTTCACTCTCTTACATGGTCACAAAGCATCTGTTTTCCCCTTCTCAGTTTAAAAAAGCTGAACAGTAACGTGTCAACGTGCTGTAAATCAGAGTCACATTTGATTCCCTGCCACAAAAAGATGGCTGTTACAAAAGGTATGGCTTATTGCAGATGGTCTAAAATCCGAGTGCAGTTCATCATAGCAAGAGTTTCTGTCTCTAGTCTTTATATTATTCTCGTGGTGCTTATTTCCTTACGGGGCCCTTGTCTCTACAGAGCCCCCACTGGTTTCAGGTCTGTTCAGTTGACTCTGTAGCGTGGAGGATAGCACACAGGTCCTGATAATTACCTTCAGTTCTGTTCTCTGATGAAGAAGCACATGAGGGGAAGTGGCAAGCAAGAAAGGATGAACTAGTGCAGATCCACTGGATAGACATATTGGCTGATGGAAGGTCCCACTGATAAATGATAATTCTGCATTTTTCAAACATGTTTTGGGTGGAGACCACGTGTAGCTGATGAAGTTCATAAGAAAAGACTGTGAGACATAATCAGGAACTTAAAATATCTTGGCACGTGAGGTAGTTTTGAATGCTTGCAATGCCACACAAACTGAGCTAGATGTTTTACTCGTAACTGTTGTCTTCTGAGGAACAATTATCTTTGAGACTTTACAGTAAGGAGATGGAGGCTTAGGGTACGTTGCTCAAGGTCAACAGTCTGTCAAGTAGGCTAAGCAGGAGGGAGAACCCAGTCTTTCTTATTTCAAGTACATGCTGTTTCCACCAGATCATGCAGTCTGCCACTGAGAGTGTTGTAAAAAGGAAGGACCATGTTCTGATTTTATAGGACTCCTATCTGATAAAATACATGTGAATAAGAGACGGCAGTTTGGAAGTTGGGTTAGATGATATTTATAGCTTTCTGGCCTTTCAGCGGATATTGAGTATATAAATAATCTTCTCTGCTTTAGATTTGGTAATCCCTGTTTCATTCATTCTTCCACTTAAGAAACTACAGTGGTCCCCCCCTCATCCACAGGGGACACGGTGCAAGACCCCAAGTGGATGCCTGAAACCGTGGATAGTACCCGACCCCATACATACCTATGATAAAGTTTAATTTATAAATTAGGCACTGTGAGAGATTAACAACTAATAATAAAATAAAACGATTATAACAATATACTGTAATACAATTTATGTGAATGTAGTGTCTCTGTCTCTCTCAAAATATCCTGTTGTACAAATTTAATGCCTTTCCATCTTAACTAAGCACTTAGCAAGCACTGTGCCATGACTTCTGCAGGTTGCGGTGTGACAGCAAAACTGGCACAAATTTCATTTTCCTTCTTCACAATCTCCTGGATATAAAAGTCATTCTTACCATAGATCGTAGCACCCTCAGCTTACGATTCTTCTTTCTTTCCTTATTAAATCGAGAACTTGCACCTTTTCACTTAGAGGAAGCGCTTTACAACTTCTCTTTGGCAAGAATCTGAATTATCAGCGCCACTACTCTTGTGCTCTGGGGCTCTTATTAAGTAAAATAAGGGTGACTTGCACACAAGCACTGCGATACCACTGCAGTCAATGTGATAACCAGACGCTACTAAGTGACCGACTGAAGGATATGCTGGAGAAAGGGTTGATTCACGTCCCTAGTGAGATGGAGCAAGACGGCTTCATCATGCTACTCAGAACGGAGCGCAGTTTAAAACTTGTGAATTGTTTATGTCTGGAATTTTCCATTTAATATTTTCAGACCGTGCCTAACTGAAACCTTGGACAGTGAAACCGTGAATAAGCAGGGGACTGCTGTATTTAGAAACCGACGTCACTGAGTGATAAGTGTCATCATGTACTAACCTAACTGTGAAAAACCGAAGTGTATTTACAGATCAGATTGGGAGAGGAATTTCTATACCACCCGCTAGGGATGGGGGAATCTCTCTAGAGTTTCAGACTGAGTCTGAAACAATTCAGACTCATAGACCACATTTGGGACCAGGCCGCTCAGAAGGCGAGAAGGCGTGACCCTCAGCTTGCCTTGCAGGGCAGTGTCAGGCGTTCCTCCTACACAGGAGTCCTTGCAGCTTTTCATTCAGTTGGGGTGAAGGCAATGAGATTCTCATATGCAGAAGTGTGAGCAGCCTGGACTTGAAAGCCTGCTTCTCCACGGGAGTGTTATCTCCACCACAGAGCTAGCTTGCGGGGACCCCACAAGGAACTTGCCAGTTACAGGAGCCACCTCTTAAGGAAGCCCTGACAAAGGCTCCACACAGGTCTTTATAGTTCTTCCAGACCACATGCAAGTTTTGCAGCCAGGGATTAATTTTACCATAAGCAATGTGGTCTAGTAACGCAGTTGACATCCATTTTATGCAGATTCCTGAAGAGCAGAACTAGACCCTTAACCAAAGGTCACATTCTTATGCAGGAGGAGAAAGGATTTGTCAGCCCTTGGCCCACAGAGGTGGGGGGCGATAAAGTCCCTCCCTGTGTCTTACAATAATGCAGAAAAAAACGTTTCTAATAGATAAGAATTTATTTAGTTTGTAAGCCCACTACTTCCCTTAATTTATGCATTTCTATATTTTATTGTATTTGCTGTCACAGAGTGGTTCTAAATAAAATTTCTTTTTCTGTATTTAAGACATAACGCATATAATTTTCTGTTTTTGAGTCATAAAACACACATCAAGAGCATATATATGTCTGTAGATATGTATGTAAAACATTAAGAAGAATCTTAGTTAATCATTTAAAATTGCATTTGCTGTTAAGTAACTTCTGGAATTAACTGGCTTTCTGCTTGCATTTTTGTAGCCTACAGTGACAATGATTGCTTTGAGTTCATGGCCTTTCAAAGGTTGGTGATTGACTCTTGATGCAAATGTTCTCAGGGAGATCATGAAGATGCAGCCCCAGGTGATAAAGGGCCTCCTGGACCACCAGGCCCCCCGGGCAGAGCAGGACCTAGGGGGCCTCCGGGACTGGGATTTCCTGGTCCACCAGGAGAGAGAGGGCAACCAGGAGCTCCAGGCTGCCCAGGCAAGAGGGGCCCTGATGGCTGGAAGGGTCAGAAAGGTAATTTTGAATGTTTTTGTGGCAGAATGTCAAGTGAAATCATGGAAACTAAAGTAAGCCTCTCTTCTGGGCAAAGTTATTACAGTCATGGTAGAACCTCTAAAATAAAATTCCCACAGTTCACTGTTCAAACCTTGAATGTTGTCCAACAAATAAAAGCATTACAGCACAATCAATACTTAAAACAAATCTTTAAGATGCTAAGATGTCGTTGCTGTTTTATTGGTTTGGCAAATTGCCTTTCATTCATTTCTCAGTATCAGTGTGGACAATCTGACTTAAAATTACATACATGTATATATTCAAAATCTCTCTTTTTTTGTACTATCTTTTGAGATTATGCATTTTATTTGAATAAAACCACTAATATTTCATTTTAAAAATACAGCATTGTCCATGAAAACCCATTTGTAGGCATTCTAGGGAGAAAAAAAGGAGGGATTTTGAATATATTTGACAATTATTTGGATTTCAAACAATAAAGTGACTTGTAGTTTTATAGCTGAAAACTTTTAAAAAGTTTGGAAAAAGATTGATTTAAGATTTTTTCTTTTGTAATATGTGCATATGACTTGAGTTACATAGGTACTTGTGAAATTTTA
Source organism: Phocoena phocoena (assembly GCF_963924675.1). Taxonomy (NCBI): domain Eukaryota; kingdom Metazoa; phylum Chordata; class Mammalia; order Artiodactyla; family Phocoenidae; genus Phocoena; species Phocoena phocoena. Next base: position 103,752,698 of record NC_089225.1, on the reverse strand, counting down.
TAATATAATAATATGTTTGGTTCTTGCTTTGACAACATAGAAAGACGAATACCTTGGAATTTGATATGGTTTAAGATCATGGTCTGGAACCATCAAAATATAACATTATTTTTATTCATATGGTACATTTTTTATTTAAGAGCTTATGGTGTAATACATTATGAGATGAAATTTCTGTTATAAAAGGGAAACATTCCATTTTAAAGGAGAAGAAAACTCAGAGCACAACTTTGAAATTTTATTTTCTTTACCAAGTGAAATGAAGGATGACAAAACCACATTGCAAAGTCATTAGAAAAACAAGAGCCAGTATATATATATTTTTTAATAGATTTATTTATTTATTTTTGGCTGCGTTTTGTCTTCATTGCTGCACGCGGGCTTTCTCTAGTTGCAGTGAGCGGGGGCTGCTCTTCGTTGCGGTGCGCAGGCTTCTCATTGTGGTAGCTTCTCTTGTTGCGGAGCACGGGCTTTAGGCGTGTAGTTGTGGCACATGGGCTCAGTAGTTGTGGCTCGCAGGCTCCAGAGCACAGGCTCAGTAGTTGTGGCACAGGGGCTTAGTTACTCCACAGCATGTGGGATCTTCCCCAACCAGGGCTCAGGCCCGTATCCCCTGCATTGGCAGACGGATTCCCAACCACTGGGCCACCAGGGAAGCCCCCAGAGACAATATATTTGAAGCACCTGACCCATGGCAGGCCCTCAGTAAACAGAAGCTGTTATTAGTATCTCTCCCAGTCTCTTCATTTGCACAATTCCCCCACATCCAAGCTAGGAGTCAAATCTTGGGAACTCAGTGTTGGATGCTTGCTGCTATTTCATGATTTATCGAAGCTTCTGATTCCATTGTATTAGACATCCATGGGTCTATACATCCATTATTTTTTGTAGGTTATTAAACTGATATTTCTTGGAATCAATATTTTTCTTATTCCCCTTCTGTCTATTACTGTCTGATAGTTGAAGTTCAGATTTCAGGACAGATCTTCTAGAAATTCAAAATAAACGCAGTTCAAGTGACCTAATGAGACTCAAGAGTCTTCTTTTCCTTTGAATTCCACGGTGTGAAGAAGTATCTTGATCGAGTTGTCATTGAGATTCACATTGCATTGGACTATCAATTATGTGAATGCCAATTTTTTTTTTCATTCCAGGTGATACAATTCCTTGTAACGTAACCTACCCTGGGAGGCCAGGCCCGCCAGGTTTTGATGGACCTCCAGGTACGATCAAGGAGAAGTTACTGTCATACACATTCCCAACTAAAAGAACTGGCAAGACAGATAAACCAATAGCAAATCCTCAGGAACTATCTAGGATATTTCTACCCTGATTATAAAGTTTTGAGGGACTATGGGGAAACACTATTTGTAGCCATTCCTCTTGGGTCCCCAGTCCACCAAACCCACTCTGAATAATATTTCTGTGCAACAAGATTTACTTTGATTTGATCACATATCAGCAAAAATGATTGCCTTTTGAGCATTTTAAAACTATATCTTCTTTCTTTACTTGTGCCCCGAGAGTGAAAATTGATTACTTGCTTACTGATGATAAGTTTTACTCTATTCTGCTTTCCAAGAGACCCAAATATCTGACCAGAAACATTCTGAAAAATGCCCATGCATCTACACCCCTGATTACACTTTCATACAACCACTGCACTTGACTCAGTCACGTATTTATAGCTGAATTAAACCCTAGATCTATATAAGGATTTTGTCTAATTCTTTTTTATTTATTTAGAGTTCACTTAAATTGACCTGTTAAGTACTAGCATGGCCACTAAAGGTCACCTTTCTTGTTCTACGTAACTATCAATACAAAAAGTGTTTAAGCATTGAATGATGAATGACTCTCCGTTGCCCTCTATAACCACTAGCTTTCACAATAGTGTTGTATTACAACCTCCAAATTGCAGTGGGCTTTAACAAATAATATTTATTTTCTCTCTATGGGTCTGTCGTTGGCTGGAGTTCAGCTGATCTAAGATGGTCTCTATCGGCTTCATGCCTGGTCCTGGGTCAGGTCAGGTCTGCAACGGGCATCTCATTGTGAGGCCAGGGTGTGCTCTGCTCCTGTGGTTGCTGAAATGCCAGAGGGTGGGGCCCAGCTTCACTTGCGCTGTTCACACCTCTCATTACTTCATGGTGTTACTATCCTATTGGCCAAAGCAAGTCACATGGCCAAGCCCCGGGTCAAAGTGTAGGAAATACGGGCCACCCACCACAAGGCAGTGGCAAGGGTGTGGAAATATAATTCTGTATCAGTGGAGTGAAGAATGGTTGGTTGACTGATTGTACGTTCATCTTCACATTTGCTGGTACCTTGTCATGGGTGGATAAAAAGCACACATGGTCACTTTCAGCAGGGAAGTGAACACTCAAAGTTTCAGCTAGCAGTTGCATCTCCTTTGAAGTTCGTGATTTATAAGTTATTTTAGCCTAGAGAACTCCCTGTAGGAAAACACAGAAGGTTTTAAAAAAAATCTCAATTCCTTTTGCAGGTGCTTTTTTTTGTTGTTGTTGTTGTTTGTTTTTTGTTTTTTTGCGGTACGCGGGCCTCTCACTGTTGCGACCTCTCCCGTTGCGGAGCACAGGCTCTGGACGCGCAGGCTCAGCGGCCATGGCTCACGGGCCCAGCCGCTCCGCGGCATGTGGGATCTTCCCGGACTGGGGCACGAACCCGCGTCCCCTGCATCGGCAGGTGGACTCTCAACCACTGTGCCACCTGGGAAGCCCAAATGTGCTTGTTATTTGTTTATTTATTTTTTTTGCGGTACATGGTCCTCTCACTGCTGTGGCCTCTCCCGTTGCGGAGCACAGGCTCAGCGGCCATGGCTCACGGGCCCAGCCGCTCCGCGGCACATGGGGTCTCCCCGGACCGGGGCACGAACCCGCATCCCCTGCATCAACAGGCGGACTCTCAACCACTGCGCCACCAGGGAAGCCCTTGCAGGTGCTTTTTGCCCGTACTTCATTTAAGGGCAAATGCAGTAAGATGCAGGGAAATAGACTTGGTCTTTATTCTGGTGCTTTCTCCATCAAGCCACACTCTGGCCACCACCTCTGTCCTCTTACAAGGAAGGCTATCCTCACATATTTGTGTTTGAGACTCAGCATGGTGAGGTATCAAAAGATTCATCTGAATGGTGGTGTACGTCCCAAAGGCTTTCAGAAAGAATTCTTTACAGTATGGCTTCTGAGAAAGTACTTTAACACAATCTCTATGAAAAGCTTATTTGGAGCACAAGACACATAAAAACCAGGCTAGGCACCACCTATACTTCCATAAAGTAGAAATACCCTAAGAAAGACTTAACATAGATTTTATTTTAAAAATCATCTTATTTTGTCCTCATTTGATTTTATTGTGTCTGTGTTTTGTTGTTTTTGTTTAGGTCCAAAGGGATTTCCAGGTCGTCGGGGAGCTCCTGGGTTGAGGTGTCTGGATGGGGAAAAGGGTCAACGTGGCAAACCAGGAATCTCAGAAATACCTGGTCCACCTGGTAAATAAGGGCTTTTCATTTAGGAATGTCTCATGATCTTAGTCAGCAAATGGCCCAGGGATCCCGAGATGGTGGGGGAATGGTTTTTCTTGATAGAGTAAGCTCTTAGTCAGCAAATGGCCCAGGGATCCCGAGATGGTGGGGGAATGGTTTTTCTTGATAGAGTAAGCTCTTAGCTATGTTTCGATAACTTCTAGGTTATGATACTTTTGTGATGTCTCAGGGCTCCTTAAACCTGGAGCATGAGTTATCGGCTATTATATTATGTTGTAGGAACTGCTCAGTCTAGACAGACTGTTTTGCCGGTAAGTGAAAGCAATTAGGGAAACGTCATTGGCTTATAGGAAACACGGAAGTTACAATTCATTTTCTGACAAAAGATGGCAAAAAACAATATTGCCTCTTAAGTTACTCTTAATTTTAGTAGGTATCCCTGTATTTTAAAACAATGTGTTTTTATCAAAGTACTAGTCTTATATGTGTGTTGGTTCTATATCTGTACATAGATTTTATTTTAAAAATCATCTTATTTTGTCCTCATTTGATTTAAACAATTTAAACAATTAAACAATTTAAACAATTTTTTGTTCAATAGGTTTTCATGGTGATATGGGAGATCCAGGTTTTGGAGGTGAAAAGGGGTCCTCCCCTGTCGGGCCCCCAGGCTCTCCAGGTTCACCTGGAGTGAATGGTCAGAAAGGACCTCCAGGAGACTCTGCTGTTGGCTACCCAGGACCCCCAGGAAAGAGGGGTCTTTTAGGAGTACCAGGGTCAAAAGGACTCAGAGGTGATCCCGGACGACCGGGGGCTGCAGGTATGAGGGCTTTGCTCTTCCTGTGGTCCATAAAGCCAGCTCGGTGCTGGAACAGGTTCCTGAAGAGTGTCTAGACTATCTTGCCTTAAAAATCTAGAATGTAAAATTTTCAGTCAAGCATCTTCCTGCATACATGGGCAGTGGTTACATTTCTAATAACCTGCATCCACAGCGTTGCCTTTGCATTTTATTGGTTGTTTTCAAACCCAGCTCACCGTGGCTCAGTCTGTTCAGTTTGATTCAGCAGCTACCAGACATCTGCCTGCTTTGGACTCCAGGACAGTATGTTAGCTCCAAGGGGCAGGGACTGGGTGATCCGCCCACTGCCATTGCCAGGCTGAAGGAGGGCAGGACAGGCTGTCAGAGAAGAGCAGCTCCGTGGGGCAAAGCAGGGTAGGCTGGCATTCAAAGGAAAGCTCTGGGGGAGAGCTAGGCACGAGCTGAGTCCTGGCAGACGCTGTGTTCTTTGGACAGGTGAAAGGATAGAGGGACTTTCATTCCAGCAGGGGTAGCAGGCAGGGCAGTGAAACTTAAGATGGGGAGATGGCCCTGGCCCTGATTCACATCCTTTTCTGAAATCGCTATGGATTCTTCAGGATCCCCAGCAGAGGTTTTCAGATTTTAATGTACTTAAAAATACCACGCCCCCCAAAAAACAGGGGTAGAGGTGGGGGTCATTAACACCACCATCTTCTGGGCCCCAGTCTAGGAAATTGTGATTCATTACATCAGAACTGGGTGGAGCCCAGCAGTCCAGTCTGGATTTCAACCCCTGGGGGATGGTGACGGAAAGTGGACCCCAGATACAAACAGTGTTCTGGTTCTTTTCTAATGATGGATGGGCCAGTGTTTATTAGGTACCCATGATAGTACAATAGTACAGGGAAAATGGAAGGCGGGGAAATAAGCCACATTCTTTGTCCTCAGAGAGCTTATCCAATAGTTTGTAAGTCAGAAGCATTCATATACGAAAACCCATTTAATTGGAACGTAACAAGATAATACATTATGTGAGTCAATGAAAATAATTTTGTCCCAGTAATCCCACTATCTCAATTGTGAAATGTATTTAAGAGAAGAATTCAACAGGAGGTGGTTAGTACGAAAATACTGTTGTAGTATTATTCACAGTAGAGGAACAATTGCAAACAGTAAAGAGAGCTAAGTAATACGTACATACACATACTCACACACCACACTCAAAGGAATACTATTCAGCTATTAACAATTAAAATTATATTTGCAAAGATTACAATAAAATGGAAAACATTTGCATATTAACATGCAATATGAAATAACCCAACAATTGAAAGTGCACTGGGATTACTATTTTAAAAATGCAAACATATGAACCGAAATACAATGAAAACATCAAAGGATAAAATAGATTTTTAGGTTAGGGTGTGGAATTATGGAAGACTTTCTTCCCCTGAAGATCATGACGCTATCTTTCCAATAAATACAAACTTTGAGAGTTGGAATGATGAAGTCGTTTATGGAATGCAAACTCAGACAGTACAGACGGGGCGTGCAAGCATTGTGGTGGTTTGGTGTAAAGCCTGCCGCAATGTTAGAGGTTAATGGAAATCAGGAAGAACTGCATGGATTTTTAATTTGCATAAGCAACTTCTACATTGTCTGCATAACCTTATCAAGTCATTCTCTTAGCAATGCATGGTTTTACCGTGTACTTGGAGCTATCATCTATGATAAGAAAATCCATTCAGAGGCTTAGCTCATTGGAGCCCAGAGCCGGGATCAAAATGTTTACCTCCAGTATTGATATACATGAATACTACTGTAGGCCGTCTATGTAGTGTTATGCCCTCAATGTCACAGATGAACTGTGTCATTTCAGGGCCAGCTGGCATGCCCGGATTCCCGGGTCTCAAAGGTCCCAAAGGGAGAGAGGGAAGTGCTGGGTTTCCAGGGATCCCAGGTCCACCCGGCCATTCCTGTGAAAGAGGCGCTCCAGGGAGACCTGGGCCACCAGGGCTCCCTGGAGCTCCAGGAAGTCCAGGTAAGTGTCGGCAAGTGTCAAGAACTGTGACAGGTGTGGGGTTTACCCTACTTACAGAGGAATAAGCTCACCTGTTGCTCTTTTACGGCTGCTGGCAGAAGCAAGATTCTTGGGTCAGAAACAAAGGATTTGATTATTTACGGCACCGCAAGTAGCAGGAGTTTCATGTTGGTTTGTGTCATTTCCTTGTGTCACCCAAGTGTCTCTGGGGTGATATAAGAGGGGCTAGTGGATGCCGCACACATGGTGGGTTGCAGTTTCTGAGCCTGGGATACAACAGCTATACATTAACCTGCAAGACAGCTTGCTTTGCTTACTGGGGGAGGCACTATATCTGTCAGGCTGCTCGCTGCCAACACAACCTTGAGAAATAGCTGGAGTGAGGATGGGTCAGGACCCTCTGTTCTTGGAATACCCAGCAAGACATCAGAGACCCATGAGAAAGTGTCTCTCAACACAAGGTGCTGGGGGGCTGTTTCCAATATGATCTTTATTTCACCATCCAGATTGTCACCTGTTATTTAAATTCTGCTGTGCTTATCCAAATCCAAGAATACACCCTCTCAAAGGATCAAAACGAGATTGGAGCAAACCCTGCCACTACAGCTTTGTTTTTAATCACCAGTAATTCTAGATGACGTTGTTGATTCCTATAATTCTCTCATTACAAATGAACAGCTTGACCAAAATTCACTTGGCTGTAGCTTTAAGAAGCACCTGGAATGTTTTCTTCTATTAGTTCCCACCCTCTCCCCACCTAAGAGTAAATATAAATTCTTTACCCTTATCCATTTTCCATTTTAAAAGACTTTATAATGCATCTCAACTGGGAAATATTTATTCAAGTAATCTGCCTTTCTTTTTATAGCGGCCAGAAAAATACATACTTAGACTGATGGAGAGTCGCTACTGTGATTTTAGCTGATAATTATTGTTTACTTGGCCACAGATACACAATTTAAGCTACCATGGATTTTTTTCCTGCCCTGTGTGAAGCCAGTTCTCAGTCTTCCTACACTGTTGTCACTGCGGTTTGTCACAGGTGCCCCAGGTTGGAAAGGACAACAAGGGGACACGGGGCCTCCTGGACCCGCTGGAATGAAGGGCCTCCCCGGAGTCCCAGGACGGCCAGGGGCAGATGGACCCCCAGGGCCCCCGGGAGTCCCAGGCCCCAGTGGGGATGATGCGCTACCTGGTCTTCCAGGCCCAAAGGGTGGGTATTGCTTTTCCATTATTCCCCCCCCACCCCGCCATTTTATAAACCTGAAATCCACTGCCAGGTGAAGACAATTACAGGTGACCATACTGTGGAGTTTACTGGTATATTATCTTGACTTTGTCCTTTCCTGTGTGACTTCTCCCTTCTTCTTGTCTTCTGTATTGTAATTTCCAGGGGCAGAGTGTTCTGGTTTAGGTAAATGGGAGTGTTGGGGGGAGGGGTTAGGTCCACAGAACCTACACACACTTCTGCCCGGAGGACTGGGTGGTACTGATGGAGGGGGGAGGTCAGGGCTGATGTGCTTCCACTTTGGATGGGCCCCTCCCTCCACCCTCCCTCCCTCCACCCTCCCTCCCTCCCTCCCTACCCCCCTCCCTCCCTCCCTACCCCCCTCCCTCCCTCCCTCCCTACCCCCCTCCCTCCCTCCCCAATATCCAGTTCTCTATTTTTTTTTTTAGGCACTACCTGTGTGCCAAGGCCCAGACCAACATCTTTGAACTTCTGCTTCTTTCTTTTTAAAATTTATTTATTTTATTTATTTATTTTTGGCTGCATTGGGTCCCCATTGCTGCATGCGGGCCCTCCCTAGTTGCGGAGAGTGGGGACTGCCTTTCATTGTGGTGTGCAGGCTTCTCATTGCGGTGGCTTCCCACTGCGGAGCACAGGCTCCAGAGCGCAGGCTCAGCAGCTGTGGCTCACGGGCCCAGCCGCTCCGCAGCATGTGGGATCCTCCCGGACCAGGGCTCGAACCCGTGTCCCCTGCATCGTCAGGCGGACTCTCAACCACTGCGCCACCAGGGAAGCCCAGTTCTCTTAAAGCTTTGTGGGATCTGGACTCAGAAGCATAAAGGCCTGCAGTTCAGATCTGTGGGGGGGAAAACTGAGGCTTGGATGGGACAGACTGTCTCTTACAGGCGAGAGGCTGGTAGTGACTGTTCCCTTCAGCACAAGCTCAGAGTTAGGGGGAGTTCGCGCCTCCACGTGGACGGCAAAGAACGCAGATCTAGGAACCGTACTAGCCTATAAAACTTTTCCCTAAAAATTCATGTTACTCCTCAGGACCCCAGGGGCTACCCGGCTTCCTGGGTTTTCCGGGAGAGAGAGGAAAACCTGGCCCGGACGGACACCCTGGCAGAAAGGGAGAACACGGAGAACAGGGTTGGCCCGGCTCCCTGGGAGAGCAAGGAGTGAAAGGTGACAAAGGTAAACGCAGCTAATGGCACAGCGATGCAGCATAGATCGTTTTTAGTGTTTGACCAGAACCTATAAGTATGATCCCTGAAAAAATAAAATGGAACTATCCTGCAGCTTGGATTCTGCTGCCTTTTGAATCTATGGTGTTTGTTTTAGGATTTAAACAAAATGTATTTTCCTTTCCTCCCAATCTTATCCCATATAACTATGGCAAATGAATTGCTCTATTAATAGAAAAAAAATTAACAAGGGCTTTGACTTATAGCTTTTGGGTTTCAGAAAACCTTCTCACCTTTTGGGAAGGGGGTGCAGGCAGGACTCCTGGTCCCCAAACCCTCCTTCAATTTTTCTAAATGAAAAAAACAGTTTTTTTGCTAAGGTCATACGGTCTCTGTCGAACTTACACAGCTCAGCATTTGTAGCACAAAAGCAGCCTGAGACAACACGTAAACAAACAAACATAGCTGTGTTCTGGTAACATTTTATTTATGGGCACTGAAACTTGAACTTCACTTAATTTCACATGTCATAAAGTATTATTCTTATTTTGAGTCCCCTCCCCCAATGATTTAAAAGCGTGAAAGTCATTCACAGCTCATGGATTGTATAAAAACTGGCAGCAGGTGGGATTTGGCCTGTGGGCTGTAGTCTGCTGACCGCTGAACTAGATGAGTCCGCTTTCATCTGGGCCGTGAATTGCATCTCTCCCAAGCTTCATTTAAAGAAAAGTTTCCGTTACTATTTTAAAAAAAAGTTTCAAGACCACTGGTGTCAATGTTCTGTGCCCATCCCTGTTAAATATTTACTTTGATCTCTTAGCCATGAGGCTGTGGTGAGTGAAGGTAAGATTTCATTTCTAGTGTTAAGAATGAATGCTTCACAATTTCTAGAAACAAGGTTTTTGTCTTTAAAGCCCTTTGGGAAAGTAGCCTCCTATTTAATTCAAATTATTTTTAGTTGATTGATCCTACTATTATTTTTTGTTTTACTAGCCTGTAAATTATTTATGTAGAATCAAGGAATCAGAGTCATTCTCTGTTAGCTTAGATAAGTGATGTTTGCTGTGCTATTGTGTTCTATATAATTATCCCACTAAAAATATTTAAAATTGGGTTAATGCCAGTGATGTTCTGGTAAGCTGGCTCTCTAAAATAAAGTTTTTTAAAAATGCCCTGATTACTACACTACAGTTTGCTGATTACCAGGGTGTAAATACTCCCACCATAAATACACTCAACATGACTGATTTTAAAACTACCGATGGTTTAACAGCCAGTTTACAAACTTCTTGACTTGTTAGTAAGTGGCTCTCATCAAGCTGAGATGAGCCCACTCCAGCCCACATCTACAACTGGATAGTGTTTGCAGAAATCAGGAGAAATATTGTATACCCTCCCTACCTCTTAGACTTCTCTATGTGGAGAACCAAGTTAAGTGTCTGTTCTTTTAATGTAAGGAAAATATTGGAGGCTGGTTAGGAAGGGGAAGATAAGGAACTGGAAAACATGAGATGGACAATTCAAAATTTACAGGATAAAGAGATGTAGTTTTAAAAAGTTTTATTGAAGTATAGTTGATTTATAATGTGTTCATTTCTGCTCTACAGCAAAAGCGACTCAGTTATACACAGATTCTTTTTCATATTCTTTTCCATTATGCTTTATCACAGGATATTGACTATAGTTCCCTGTGCTATATGGTAGAACCCCGCTGTTTATCCATTCTATATATATCAGTTTGCATCTGCTAATCCCAACCTCCCAGTCCTTGCCTCCCCCACTACTCTTTCCCCTTGGCAACTGCAAGTCTGTTCTCTATGTTTGTGAGTCTGTTTCTATTTCATAGATACGTTCATTTGTCTTGTATTTTAGAATCCACATATAAGTGATTATCACATGGTATTTTTCTTTCTCTTTCTGACTTACCTTGCTTTGTATGATCTCTAGGTCCATCCATATTGCTGCAAAATGGCGTTATTTCATTCTTTTTAATGGCTGAGTAATATTCCATTTTATATATGTAACAGAGATGTATTTTAGACCTGGAACTTTTCAAGCCTGTCTCTTTTTACTGAAGACTCTGAGACGAGTTTGGTTGTATTTAGCAAACATTCACTGAGCCCTCAGTGTACACCGGTCCCCTTTGCTGGACAAGTTGGGAAAGGAATGTAAAAGGCATGGCCCTTCCTTTAGGAAGTCAATCAACAATGTTGATACCGTGCAGTCTATGAACATAAATACAGTTTAGCAGGTTAAATGGGGATTTGCAAACTGGACGTGAGGAGCTGTAACAGCATAATCACGTGTGTGGTGCTTCCTTTTGTTTTGCTCTTACATAATTAATATCTAAAGGAGCAAGAGGACCCCCAGGACATGAAGGAGAAATGGATATTATTTCGAAAAAGGGGGAAACCGGGGAACCTGGACCTCCTGGAGATGGTGGATTCCCAGGAGAAGAAGGTAAATGCTTATGTTTTTTTAACCATATCAAATAAGTTGACTTCTTTACAGGTCATTCAAACAAGCATGCCTATTAGACAGCTTTCCAAAAAAAACTGTAATTCGGAGATTAGGAAAGGTCATTCTTTAGATAAAAATAAAAACATACACTAAAGAACCTCATGGTACTTTTCTTTCCATGCTAGAACTTAGCTGTAGTTCATATGTGTTTATAGATTTGGGTATTCCAAACTTGAATCAGTCCAGACAGATACATGAAATACTGGTACCAGGTTTAAAGTATTCCTGGTTTTGCTGGCTGATCTTAAAATGAGTAGCACAGTGACTGTCCAGATCGTTTCAATGGGTGCTACACAGCCTTCAGTGTGCATCCCTTGGGGCCCTTGTTAAAACACAGCTGCTCAGTCAGCAGGTGTGGGGCGGGTCTGCCTCTGACTTTCTAACAAGCCCCTCGCTGCCTGTGCTGCTGGTCCTCAGAAACACCCCAGAGCAAGGATTTTGACAACCACGTTTGTGTTTTCTTTTCCCAGTTTAGACTTAATTTGAATGGGACCTGGGTTCTTTTGTTGGCCCTCTCCTTAACGAGTTAGGGAACAAATGTTTTAAGTCCTCTGGTTAAGCCCTTCCTCATTTGTAAAATGAGCATGTTAAAATAAAGCAAGTGGGCTTCCCTGGTGGCGCAGTGGTTGAGGGTCCGCCTGCCGATGCAGGGGACGCGGGTTCGTGCCCCGGTCCGGGAAGATCCCACATGCCGCGGAGCGGCTGAGCCCGTGAGCCGTGGCCTCTGAGCCTGCGCATCCGGAGCCTGTGCTCTGCAACGGGAGAGGCCACAACAGTGAGGCCCGCGTACCGTAAAACAAAACAAAACGAAACAAATAAAGCAAGTGATGCTGCTCACTCCCCCCGGGGTAGTCTTGAGTCTCTTCACGGGCAGCTCCTTCTTTTGTTGTTGTTGTTGCGGTACGCAGGCCTCTCACTGCCGTGGCCTCTCCCGTTGTGGAGCACAGGCTCCGGATGCACAGGCTCAGTGGCCACGACTCACGGGCCCAGCCGCTCCGCGGCATGTGGGATCTTCCCGGACCGGGGCACGAACCCGTGTCCTCTGCATCAGCAGGCAGACTCTTAACCACTGCGCCACCAGGGAAGCCCTGGGCAGCTCCTTTTACAATGAGGTCACGGAAGCCAGAAACCCGTTGTGATGCAACTTAGGGCAGGAATTAGGACTCCCAGTTCCTGGGAGATGGCTTCGTCTCCTATAAGCAGGACCAAGACCCACAGCCTAACTATCACCTGTCACGATAGTTTAACTATCCCCTAAAGTTCAAGAGATTTCCTCCAAGAGGTCTGTAACACTTCTAACCCCATCAGGTGATAAAGGCCATCCTGGGATACAAGGGAAGAAAGGAGAGCCAGGAAGCTGTGGACCACCTGGATTTCACAGAGGGGAGCCTGGGAGGCAAGGGCAGCCAGGCCTTCCTGGACCCCCAGGCCCTCCAGGCTCACCTGGGCTGAGAGGGCTCATTGGCTTTCCGGGATTTCCAGGTGACCAGGTAAGCAACTGCTGTTTTGGAAGGAAAGAAATAATAATACCTTTCTGCTCTCGGGATGCCCGTAAGTCATCTTACTTTGCCAGTGTACATCACAGTCCTTCACTGGCTTTTAGAATGTAAGGAGTTGGTCAGGGGAAGAATGGAAACTTCTAGAAGGCCATGATGTAACTGTAATTCTGGCCAGTGCTTATGCCTGGTTCCGGTGACATAAATGATCAAGTCACTTACTCCACATTCTACCCCCAGCCTTGTTTAAACAGCTCCATAGAGACTTGCCTGAGGACTGTTGGTTTACCAGCACAAAGAGTCATCTGAAAAATGACCCAAATTCTGGTTACTAAGCTTTCCTATCCAATTGCAGACATCGTAGATTTTGCTGTAAATATACTTTATCTTTACAGTCATGAGCAACATACCCCTTGAGAACCCAGGAAGTACAAATGTAGTAGCCTACATCCTAATTTCTGGAAAATGTATAATATACTTTGCTACCCATCTTTTGGAATGAAATAGATTTTTCAAGTTTTGGGTATAAATTGTAACAGTTTGTTTCATATCAATTTGTTCATTCAAAACTTAAAGTTCAAGTGATGTGATGCAATTACTCTTTTGCAATCAAGTATTGAGATTTGGATGCCCCCTGTTGGTATCACTAATTCTGGAAGAGTTTCGTCAACTTTTCAAACCTAGATGCATGTAGTAGTATGCTTGCAATGCATTTCCAATTTTCTTTACCACTGCAAATTATAAAAACCAAGTTCTTTCTAGAAAATTATAAGTGGATCATGTCAAGCATGTGTCATTTGTATTTGAAATTCAATTACAATCTTATTTCTGTTTCATTAAACTATCAGGGTGAGCCAGGTTCTCCAGGGCCCCCTGGACTTTCAGGAATTGATGGTACAAGAGGACCTAAAGGTATGGTTTGGAGATACAGCAGCCATCCATCAAGCTCATAGTCCTGGGTGTTTGTAGCATTGTGAGCAAGTACCTCTGGCATGAAAAGTGAAGTATATCAAACAAACTGCAACATTCCAAGAGTTCTTTTTAGACTCTACTAGGTAGTCAGACAAGACCTAAATCATCTATATTTGTCATTCAGATCTAAGGGTGCCATACAGAAAACAGCATGCTTGCAGGTATAGCATAATTTCCTCCTTGGTGGGAGTACTCTCAGCTGTCCTAGTGACTGCAGCTCTATAAATGACAGCTCAGGTGCCAGGAGACAGATCCGCATTGGTGGTCCATGGCCCCGTGCCCCATAGGAGCCAGTATCTCTTTGAAGGACTCCATAGCTACAGCTTTTGGCGACCCAGTTACAAGAGTCACGGTACACAGAGAAGGCCAAAGCCGTGACTTCCCACCAAGTGCTAATAGTTCAGTTAAGAATTCCTGGGCCACACATAATTTACAGTTGAGTTATTTTTACCATAAGCCAAGGGTCAGCAAATGTGTTTTTCTCAAAGGGCCAGGTCATAAATATCTTCAGCTGTGTGGTCTCTGCTCTAACAGCTGTGCATGAAAGCACACACAGCATGAAAGCAGCCATAGACAATGTGCAAACAAAGGGCTGTAGCTGTGTTCCAATAAAACTTTCTTTGCAACAGGCTGCAGGCTGGATTTGGCCTCACAGGCCTTAGTTTAATTTGAGCCAAAGACAGTATTGCCTTGTAACACAACTTACATTCTGCCTTTATCAGGTTTCCAGAGAAATAGGAACAGGAAGTTAACCCAAGGTAAAAAATGTCCTCAGAGAAAGAGAGGTTTCGTTAACCCTTTATCCAGACAAACAAACAAATCCAGGGCATCTTAAATTGCAGCGTTTACGCAAAAGCTTTAATATTTTTACTATTTTTGTGTACCATTGGGTTAATATTTTTCTTTAAATCTACTTTAAAATGATTCACCTTTTTAACCTTAGCCTTAATCTCACTTTCTGTGAATTCACAGGCTTGTGGTACAGTTATATTTTATTTTAATACAGATTAAAATAAATAACTTTAAAATCAGAAACAGTAATTAGTGAACCACCTAAAAATCTTCTCCCTTACTACCAGTGAAACATGCTTTACGCTTTGAGAGACACTCCATAAATAACATGATAATTGCTGTAAGAAAAAAATGAACTGTGAACATGTATCTATTCAGAAAGAATAACTTAGATCTTCTCTTTAGAAATAGTTACAAATAGGGAAGTTTTCATATTTTATTTTGACATTTTATAGCTTCAGTCAGTGTTCAGAACTCAGTCCTCTTCTACTCATCTGTCCATTTATTATAGACCCTTTGCCTCTCTCAAAGAACAAACCTATTTCTTCTTGTTTCCTTCCTACTTGTATTTGGCCATGTTTGCAAGGAAACAAAATGCAGTGAAGGTACTTGGAGTAGAAGCTGTCTCGTGGAGCCCACAGATAAGATAGTTCTGCAGAACCATAGTCTGAAGGAACCTAGCCCTTGGGAAATCCATGGATTTTTCTCTTGTGACTTTTCTCCGTGGTCTGTTTTTTACTTACCTGCCTACCAGTTGGCTTTATCACTCTCTATTCAGTATCCTTTCTGGATGTGTTTGGATTGCACTTGATCATGCTGTATATTAGGACGTCGTGAAAATGCTTTTGATTTCTGCCTCAATAGGCAAGGGCCTCAAGTTCTTACTTTTTATTACAATTCCTAAAGGAAAGACTGGCCGACCTGGGATGGACCAGATTCATACCCTTCAAACAATTAACCACAATTATGAGTAGGGTCAGGTGGAAGAGAACCTACCACAGGTGTGGGTGGGACCCCTTAAAAGGGGTGTGTGTAGATGCTTTAAAACATGCCTAATTAGCTCTCTTCTTCTCTTGTGATCCCATCAATTTCTTGCCCTTCCCTACCATACCATTTTGAGTCCTCCATTTGTAGTTGGTTCCCAGCTATAATGTAAGTCCTTGTGTCTAGAAGGATGCAGCAGCAGTGTGGAACAGCTCTGTGGGACTGTAGGGGTCACTGCCTACAATGGCCTCCAAAGTGCCATCTCTTGTGAAGTCATCAGTAAGATGACTTGTGATTTCGGTTTTTTACAAGGACACCGAGTTGAGCTTCCTTGAAGAGAGCTTGAAATGTGATTGCAGCAGCTGAAACAGTGACAGTTTCTGCTTTCTGTTTCTAAAAAACAATATAAGGATACTCAATGCCAAGTAATTTCTTAAATAGATCCCTAAATTTGAAATTATTTTAGAAAATTTAAACTTATTAAGATCTATAGTTATGAAGTTATGACTGTTATGAACTATAAAATAGTGTGTGTGTGTGTGTTTAAATCACAGCTTGCATCTATGTTTCTATTTGTTCTTATGTAAGAAAAAAAAAAAAAGCATTGTTTCAAAAATCCTCTCCTGGAACACTGAGGATAGACTATAAAGGGAAGTATCATGAAAGTTATTAAGTCACTTGTATGAGCAAAATTAAACTCTCTTAAATAATGTTATGTGCATTTTATCACTTACAGGATACAAAGGGGAACCTGCAAGTCAGTTTGGCCTACCTGGTCCAAAGGGTGAGCGAGGTAGCCCTGGATATCCAGGTATAGCTACATACTTTTCTTATTAAAACAAAAAAGAGTAAGTTTGGTTTGAAAAATAGTGCCATTACTTGATCTTCCTAGCTGGCAATGGTTGTATCAGTATTATATCCCCCCTTCACTCATTAAGATACCGATCAGAAGGATTATGTATAAACACTGGCCTAGGAGGACACCAGGATTATACACCAGCAACTCACCATCTTTTCTCCACTATGGCTCCCATGACCTAAGATGTTAACAACACACTTCCCTAGGCATGCCCAGATTTTGGCAGGGTCAAAAATGATTATTGCAAGCAATTAAAATTTGGACTGTTTTGCAAATCTATAACTAAAAATGATACATTAACGATAACCACTTTGCTGACTACAGCTGCAGGTTGTCACTCCAGCCCTTTCTTTCCTACTCAGAAAAGCATAGGCGAGGGACTTCCCTGGGGGTCCAGTGGTTAGGACTCTGCACGTCCCTGCAGGGCGCATGGGTTCGATCCCTGGTCAAGGAACTAAGATCCCACAAGCCTCATGGTGTGGCCAAAGAAAAAAGAAAAGCATAGGTGAATGCCCTGAGGAGTACAGTTGCTGAGTTATGATTGAATACCTCATTTACTAAGTATCTGGTTTACTCAAAACCAAACCAAAGAAACCTAAAGTGTCATCATCAACAACAAATCTCAGTCTTTCAAAACAGCACTTCATTTATCAGCAACAATAGATGTGTAATCCCTCAGAACAGATTGTGATGTTCCAGTGAGTTCCTGCTCTCCGGTAGAGGTTGTGGCTCGTTACAGTAGACGACCCACAGCTGACAAAACATATACATGCTTTTACTTAGTAATTCCACGTGTAGGAATATATCTTAAGTCAATAATCAGACAAATGTACAAAGCTCTGTGCACAGGGATATCCACTGCCTGGAAGGAATTTGTTTCTCCACAGATGATTGGTTCAATAAGTGATGCCCAATGTCATTCAGCAGATAGTGGACAGGTTAGAAGCCAGGCTTGTATTTAGATGGGTCCACTGTAAATTAAAATATCTCATATTAATAGTTTTGTGTATTACCTTAAAATTCTCTTTGGCAGTGGCCATGTTTCATTCCATACAACAGAAAGAATATCTGAGAAGAAGTATTATGGGAAATTTTATTTCTTTATTTTTATTTATTTACTTTAAAGAATAAATCAATTTTTAAATTATTTTTAACTTCAGAAATTTTATAGATTTTTTTTTTTTTTTTTTTTGTGGTACGTGGGTCTCTCACTGCTGTGGCCTCTCCCGTTGTGGAGCACAGGCTCCGGACGCACAGGCTCAGTGGCCATGGCTCACGGGCCCAGCCGCTCCGCGGCATGTGGGATCCTTCCGGACCGGGGCACGAACCCGCGTCCCCTGCATCTGCAGGCAGACTCTCAACCACTGCGCCACCAGGGAAGCCCTATAGATTTTGAGTCGTCTTTACACTCTATAAATATCCACAATTCAGTAAATTATGGACACTGGGAAGGAACATTTAAAATAAGGAGAATGAATTAATCTTTGTTTTTATACCATAAGATTGCTAAAATGGAAGTCTAACAGGAAAACAAGCTATTGCACTGGCAAAAACTTCCTTCCCCACTCCCTTTCATACGGGTCCTTTACCTCTGGCATGGTCAAATAGATTTAGATAATATAATATTTTAACTGAAATGTACAGCTTACGTGTACATTTGGAAGGGAAAATAGCTTTGAGGTTAGCATTGTGGAGGCTCATAAAAAGTACCAGAGGGAGGTCTCAGAAAGGAAAATGACTGGTTCAAAGTCAACCTCCTTTACCACTGAGCATATGGTCTTGGGCAAGTTGCTTATCATCTTTGAGCTATTTCCTCACCTGTAAACTGGCCCTATGCATATTACAGGTTGTTCTGAGGATCAAATGAGATTCCTTGAAAGCAATTTATAAACTAAAAATTGCTACACAAATGGAAAGTGTAATTCATCATCGTCAGCAGTCAGCAAAACATGAAGAGATTTTTCCACACTTACTGGTATTTTTATGTAAACCTTTAAGATAGTAAGATTTTATAAGCTAAAAAGAGTCCAAAATGGAAACCTTTGATATTACCTAATATTGTAAGTTAAAAATCATAGAACTGAGTTATTTTATATGTAGGCTTTTTCAAGAAAATTTACCTTGGTGTAATTTCTCTGGTCTCCTGTGGTTGTCACCGTTTAAATGGTTCCCTTTCCCAAATGCCATAGCTTTTGCTTAAAATTTTAAAATTGCATCATATGTTATTCACCAGCACAGAGTTTACCTAAACATGCAATTTCCATTGGCTTGAAAAAAGCTGCATTGAATGTGAACAAGCCTATCAAGAAGGCGTAGATCTGCAGCCTGTCTCAGGGGATTTTATATGATTGTGTTGGGTTCAGTTCTACCTCCCTTTTCTCTATTTCAGAGAGAAAATACAGTACAGCTTAACTCACAGGTTCTGTTCTTAATATAACTGTGATTGGAGAGGCAAGGCTTTAATATTTCAGTTTCTTCATTTGGAGGTGGGAAAAGGCTGCCTTCCCTTTACCACAGGAATATTTTCAGGATGAAGAAAACAATACACAGTGAAGCTCATAGATCTCAAATTTGATGGGGAACAAGTATAGACTAACATAGGCTTGTTTCTCTTGTGTGTTATAATAAATAGTGACTATGACCCCCGTGGGTTTGTAAATACAGAACCATATATTTTATTTGCAGATTCAACTGGTCATTTTCAGCACAGACTATTGGTTTATCCTACAAATATAAATTGTATTGATATTAATTAAAGTCATACATTATAAATAAACATATGGGGAAGTCATCTTCTCTAGTAATCAAAGAAATGTAATTTAAAGGAAGTCTGAAATATCATTTCATCCTTACTAAATTAGCAAGAAAACAAATCAACAAATTAGAAAGTCCTCAGTGAGCACATAAAATGATGGTCTTGGGGCTGTGTGTGGGTGACATGTAGGGCTGTGAGCTGGTAGAGCATTTATCCAAACCATTTGGCAACCTCTGTCAAGAACCAAATGCTGAATGGTCTGTTCTAGAAGACTCAGAACAGTTGGGCCTTTCTCTTCAGCACGTCACTGTCCTGAGAAGGGGACTGTAGTAGGTTTTTTTTAACCTAATAGATGTATCCACCAGATGTAATGTGTGGTTCTGGAATGGGACCTGGTGTGGACTCACTGGCTGTGAAGGACATTGAGGGGACGATTGAGAAAACTCAAATATGGAAGGAGGATTATATGATATGAAGGGTCATTATTAATTTTCTTGGCTGTGATAATGTTACTTTGGCCACATAGGAAAATGTTATTTTTCAGACTTACCTCCTGAAATATTTAGGGATGAAATTCCACGATGTCTGTGATTTACTTGAAAATCCTTGAGCATTTAAAAGTGCATTAAAAAGAACCAAAAATTCTACTCCTAGGAATTTTTCCTGAGGAAATAATTTAATAGGAGAAAAAATTGATTAAAGATGTATAAAGATCATTATGGATAACAGCAAGAGTTAGAAATAACATGGATGGCCAACAGTAGAGAAAATTTGATTAATTAATTTAATTAGGGTTAACTCAATAAGCTATCAGCCGGTTATTTAAAAAC
The DNA here is from genome assembly GCF_963924675.1 of Phocoena phocoena. Taxonomy (NCBI): domain Eukaryota; kingdom Metazoa; phylum Chordata; class Mammalia; order Artiodactyla; family Phocoenidae; genus Phocoena; species Phocoena phocoena. The sequence continues at coordinate 103,732,736 of NC_089225.1, read as the reverse complement.
AGTAATTAGGAAAACGATATCAAACTTGGAAAATTACTTATGATGCAATGCTAGCTAATTAAAAAATCAGAATATAAAATTGTAGGCCTTATTTGCACATTTGTTATACACATGAAACACTATATTAAATTGGTGGGATTATAGGTGTTTTGTTTTCCATTTTTCCTTAATGTTATCTTTTCAACAGAAAAATTGTACATGTAAAAAAGTAAGAATAGAAAAGAAAGAGCTGAAGTTGGAGGTTTTTAGATTCACCACCTTGAAGAGCAACTACAACTACTCAGATGTTTGGTCCTTTTTTCTTTAGGACATTTGGGAGCACCTGGAGAGCAGGGCTTGCCCGGTGTTCAAGGACCTGGAGGACCACCCGGAAGGCCAGGACCGCCTGGCTCCTCTGGACCAGCGGGGTGTCCAGGTACCTCGAAAGGAGCCTGGAGAGTTCCCGGGCACTCATCTATCTCTTGGTGTAGGGGAAGAAGCTGGCTCTGCCATTTCCCCAACCTGTGACTTTGGACAAGTCACTTAAATGTACTATTCCTCACCTATAAGTTGGAGATAGACCAATATCACTGAGTTGGTCTGGGAGTGAACGAAGACAGTGCCTGTCACGCACCTAGGAAGATACCAGGCACAAAGTGATGGTCTGACAGAGGAAAGCTCCTTTCCAACCTTCCCTCGTGCACCTACCATTCAGGAGGCTGGTTTCCTATTCTCCTTTAGACTTAAGCCAAACAGCACACATTCAACACAACATTTTAACGGCTCCTCCTCTTGCCAATTCAGAATCGTGAGCATTTCAAATCATAATTGGCAACTTTAATCACTCAAGTGTATTTTCTCCTCTTGAGATTAAGTTAGGAGGTCTAGAAAGAAAAAGTAATAAAACAGTATCCCAGTTACCCATAGATTAAGAATATAGATGACCTTCCCATTTCACAAAACTCATATCGTCTGGGTGTCTGCAAAACCTCCCTGTCGTCCTCAGGTAATCCAGGGCTGCCTGGGCTGCAGGGACATCCAGGAGAAATGGGGGATCCTGGGCCAAGAGGCCTCGTGGGGGATCCAGGGGCACCAGGTCTTCCGGGAATAAAAGGTAAGTCAAAAGGAGGCCCGACCCATCAGAAAGCTCCCCCGGTGATGCTCCCACAAGTTCGCAGTGCCTTTCTAGCACCCTAATGACATGCTCTGGGGCCTGGCTCTTTCCAAGGATGCCTGTTGCCGCCTCCTGTTCTTTCTTACTTGGGCAGCGCTTGCCTGGTCTCTTGACCCGCTCTACCAAAATGATGCTGCTGCCCCCTCATTTTTTTTTAACATCTTTATTGGAGTATAATTGTTTTACAATGGTGTGTTGGTTTCTGCTGTATAACAAAGTGAATCAGCTATACATATACGTATATCACCATATCTCCTCCCTCTTGTGTCTCCCTCCCACCCTCCTTATCCCACCCTCTACGTGGACGCAAAGCACCGAGCTGATCTCGCTGTGCTATGCAGCTGCATTTCCCCTATTGTTTTCCATGATGTTCCAGCCTTTTCATTTATTCTTTCCCCAGAGAGTCAAGCTCCTGTTATGTCCTAGATTCTAGGACACAATTAATTGTGTGATACTAGGCACACAGTTTTGAAGAAAATAGACATGGTTCCTGCCTTCACAGAGCTCACAGTTTAGTAGGGGAGACAGATATTAAATGTATTTTTGTCAGTTGTGCAAAGGAAAAGGAAAAGAGTAAGATGCTATGGAGAAAGAGGAATTAATATTTATTATCTTTGTTTGATAGAGAAACATTTTTTTCCTGGTTAAGTTTTTTCCCTTTAAAAGTAGAGTAGACTTGGGCTTCCCTGGTGGTGCAGTGGTTGAGAGTCCGCCTGCCGATGCAGGGGACACGGGTTCGTGCCCCGGTCCGGGAAGATCCCACATGCCGCGGAGCGGCTGGGCCCGTGAGCCATGGCCACTGAGCCTGCGTGTCCGGAGCCTGTGCTCCACAACAGGAGAGGCCACAACAGTGAGAGGCCCGCGTACTGCAAAAAAAAAAAAAAGTATAGTAGACTGGTAATAATATAGGTCTGGTGGGATAGAATAGAATAAAGTAGAATAATTTGTTATTAACAAATATTCATGCCCCTCCATACAGCCCTGGTACTTATTCCTTTTCAGTCCATTTCTTTCATTTTAGAATTTTTTTTTCCCCATGGGTACCTTGTGTATACCTCTAGCATAACACTTACGTTGTATCACATTTGTTTGTTTAGAGGTCTTTTTTAAAAAGCAAGAATCGTTTTTTTAAATTGAAGTATAGTTGATTTACAATGTTTTGTTAGTTTCAGGTGTACAGCAAAGTGATTCAGTTATACATACATATATTTTTTTTCAGATTCTTTTCCCTTATAGGTTATTTAAAAATGTTGATTTTAGTTCCCTGTGCTATATAGCAGGTCCCTGTTGGTTATCTATTTTATATATAGTAGTGTGTATATGTTAATCCCAAACTCCTAATTTATCCCTCCACCCCTTCCCCCTTTGGTAACCACAAGTTTATTTTCTATGTCTGTGTGTCTATTTCTATTTTGAATATAAGTTCATTTGTATCGTTGTTTTTTTTTTTTTAGATTCCACATATAAGCAACAGCATATCATATTTGTCTTTCATTGTCTGGCTTGCTTCACTTAGTATGATAATCTCTAGGTCCATCCTTGTTGCTGCAAATGGCATTATTTCATTCTTTTTTATGGCTGAGTAATAGTCCTCTGTGTATATGTTACCACATCTTCTTTATCCATTCATCTGTCAGTGGACATTTAGGTTGCATTCATGTCTTGGCTATTGTAAATAGTGCTGCAGTGAATGTTGGGGTGCATGTATCTTTTTCGAATTATGGTTTTCTCTGGATATATGCCCAGGAGTGGGATTACAAGATCATATGGTAGCTGTTTTTAGTTTTAAGAACTATTTTTTGTATCCTGGAACCAGTATATTCCTAGTAAGTCTGTTGGTTGGTTATTGTAAGTATTTATTTATTTATAGAACTAAATAAAAATTTAAATATATTTATAAATTTTAAAAAATTTATAAATTTATTTTTATAAATAAATACAATTATTAATTAATGGAAAAATAGAGAATGAACAACTGAACAAGTAGCTATGAGGCTGAGAGTCTGTCCTCACTTCGATCAATAGTTGAAGTGTCCAGCCTTACTTGGTAGATTTCTATAACTGAGACCCCTCTCTCTCCTTCCTCTTTTTTCCTCCCACTTACCTTCTGCTCGTTGGCCATACATACACTAAATTTTGGTCAAATAAAAAGTACTGCCTCTCAGAAGAATTGGAAATCCCTTCTTTTGGGCTTAGTCAGTCTATTGTTTTGCAAATCCAAGTAATGTTTCTCCATGCTCCCACCTCTTCACTCATCAGATAGATTTCAAATAACTCCAGTTGTCCAGCAAGTAGTAGTGTGGTGGTAAGTATTACCTGATGCCTCTGTACAGAGGGAAGCCATTTAGTTTGAAGAGTTGGTATACTTACGAATTTCTATGCAGCCAAATAAGCAGACAGGAAAAGCTCCCACCACAAGATACCTTTGTACTGTCCCCCTTCCTCTTCACTGGCATTTTTAGTAATGTGAAGTATAGTGATTGGTGATAAATTTAGGGTTCCAAGCAAAATAATTTTGTATTTTTAAGAGTTTCACTGGTTCTTGTGGCTGTTTCCTGTCTCTGGCAATCCCTATAGCCCTGGCGGGATATTCTTTGATGCTCTTTTGAGTGTCTGGAGGACAAAATTGATAAAGAACCAAAAGAAAACGTTTTGCATTACTTCTGCTGCATCTCCACTTCTTCCTACCCTCCTAGTTTAGTGAAATGGCAAGGATTTTCAAGTGTCCTGGTGCCATTTTCTGCACTCAGTTTGATTAAAATGACAAGGTTCATGTCGCTATTGTTGATTCTTCCTTCCCTTGAATTAGTTCACATTTATCACATAACTTCAGTATATGTTATTAAAAAACTAATAGCTAATGAATTTGACAGAACAACAAAATTATCTCCAATTACATCATAATTCGATGCTATGAAATAATAAGTTTGTTAAGAAGAGAAGGTGAGAAAATGAATATATCAACCCAAATATTCATACCAGTGCACAGACGGTTGCTGCAGTGATGCTTCCTGACCATGCAGGGACACTGTTTCCCTGCAAACAGCCCAGTGAACAGCACAGTCTTTAAAAAAAAAAACCCACAAAACAGTGAAATACATTCCTAGGAATGAAAACGTCTCCAATATAAATCCATTGTTGCAGTTTATCATGCTGATAGAAAAATGAACCACACTCGGGCAGAAACGCTTTGAACTGAGAAACTAAATATTTGAAGTATGTTCTAAATAAGTCAAAGGGACTGATTATCTTGTTTGAACAAACCAGCTGCTGAACTCAAAGTTGTTTGCTCCACTGGAACAAGCCATATGGACTCTTGAGTCTTGCTTGTGTTCAATCAGATTTAAACTTTAACTTCAACATATGTAAAAATGGCTTGATGCCTAGACTTAAATTTTCCAGTACCTATGCCTCTAAAAGGAAGATGCTCGATTTCCTAGTTAGGCATTCATATAAGAATGTAATAATGGAGGGTTTCCCTGGTGGCGCAGTGGTTAAGAATCTACCTGCCAATGCAGGGGACACGGGTTCGAGCCCTGGTCCGGGAAGATCCCACATGCCACGGAGCAACTAAGCCCGTGTACCACAACTACTGAGCCTGTGCTCTAGAGCCCACGAGCCACAACTACTGAGCCCATGTGCCACAATTACTGAAGCCCGCACGCCTAGAGCCCGTGCTCCGCAGCAATAGAAGCTACCTCAGTGAGAAGCCTGCGCACCACAACGAAGAGTAGCCCCCGCTCACCAGAACTAGAGAAAGCCTGTGTGCAGGAACAAAGACCCAACGCAGCCAAAAATAAATAAATAAATTTATTTTTAAAAAAAGAATGTAATAATGGAAACCTAGAATGATAAGCTTTAGCATGAGAATGTGTAAAGAATGTGGACTGGGTTATTTTGGTGGGTGGCAGGTAAACTATTTCATAAGAAAAAAGCACCTAGAAATGTCTTTTATCAGCATAGAAATGCGGGGCACCTTGCAGCTGTGAAAACCACAGAAATATCCTCCCTCCTTTTCTACAACTAGTGTCCTCCCTCTCCCGCCTCCACAGCACTTACCACTCTTGAGGTAATTGCCTGTTCGTTCTGTCAAGTCAGGGATTGTTTCTCTCTTGCTCTCATTGTCTGGTCAGCTCCTGTCACTAAGTGCATTTGGGGACTGAAACTTCACTGTTAGGGGACCATGTCTTAGGCTCTTGTGTGTCCCCTTGGTAGGCACTCGTGTATTTTCTGAATCAAAAAAGAATTCAATCTTATTTCAGAATCTGTTTTGATACGTTTTCCACTTCGTTCAGCCTTTACCTGTAGTCACAAAGAAAGGTCTCTCTTTCCCTTCGGCTTTCAGGTTAGGGTGACCAGCTGTCCCGTTTTGCCTGGGACGGAGAGGTTGCTCAGGACACAGAACTTCCAGTGCTAGAACTATAAGAAAGTTGCCAGCAGTCAGGGACGAGTTGGTCACCCTAGTAAAAGTGTACACCTGTTAAAGGTCCCTGGGGATAGCGTAGCGTTTTCAGGCTTTAGAACAAAAGAAAACCTCAGAGAGGGAAGCCAGTCACAAAGAGCCACCTGGCTCACATAGATAGAAGCTGCTATTATGATTATAGCTGGGGTGGGAGAGTAGATTCTCCGGCTAGAGGTGGGGCACCCTGGCCTGTGAGTGCAGCAAGAGGCAGCCTTAAATGATGGTTGTTAAGCCCGAGGATGACCAGAGAGGTGAACAGAAAATGCTCATTACCAAGGAATGTGCTTTGTGAGACTAATTGCCTCTCCTCTGCCTGGTATATATTTTATGCATGAACAACTTTTTGATTTAGAGATGGGATGGATAAAAAAGCTTTCAGTAAAAAGGAAAAATTGCCCTTAAAACTCTACCCAGATGTAGCTGCATTCAATTTAGAAAGGTAACATTGCGTCAGATAAGGGTCAGCCAGTTCACAATGACGAGAGGCTGAGGCTGTGACAGTGCAGGACCTGGATGTGTTGATGTGACAATGGAGAGTTGGCAGGAGCTGAGATGTCCCACCCCCAGCCAAGTCCCCAAGCCATCAATCTTGGTGGCTTAAGCTGGAGATCAAAACACAGTGAAATAGCAGAGTCTCAGAAAATGTCTTATCATTTCAGATAGATGGCAATAGGTATCCAGATTTGGCAGATGAAGGTCTGTGTGTTCTTTTGGTGCAAACTTGAAACATTTGCTCATAAATAGGAAAGAGAATTGGAGAATAAGCTCAGCCAGAACTGATAAAAGTGGTTAGGAAATAAGAGCTTTAGGGAAAAAAAGGGTGCATTCCCCACCCCCCACCCCTGCTTTTTCTTTTGGTGCAAGACAATATAGCTTATTCCCACCAATCTAACGTTTAGATTTAAAAAATAGAATAACTCTGTTTCTAGTACTGATAAAAAATAAAATGGAACCAACTAACTGTTCCATCGTCCAGTAAGAAGTCTACAGAAGACTCGCTTTAATGAAGAGATAATAATTAGCACTTGAATTCTTTATATGCAAATGGATAGTACTAACTTCCTCAAATCTTACTCATCTGATAAATCTATCAATGAAAGATGTGACATGCAAATAGAGATTGGAATCCACCCTTCTTTATAGCTTTCTCTCCACCTGTTCAATGCCTCACCCTCCCTGTTCCACACTTGGTCATTCACTGATTCATTCATTCACTCACTCATTCATTCAACAAACATTTATTGAGCACCTACTGTGTGTCAGGAGATATGCTAAGTGGCGGGATAGAACAACTAATAAGACCTGATCTCACACTCAGTTAATTCATCCAAAGTAAACCAGCCACCACAGACAGGATTGTTGTACAGAGTAGGATGGGCCTGGCAGAAGGGCATTGAGGGAACTCTACATAGGTGTCATGGGGGTAGATGAGGGGCACTTCTCTGTGTTCGTCATAAGCTGAGGGTGTGATTATCACAAATTCGAGGGCTGGGACCCTTAACTGAATGAATGATTGGCTGTGTTCTGAGGGGCTTTTAGCCTCAGATGAGAAAGAAAAGTTTCTGGTTGGAAGATCCATTAATGAAATAGGAAGGTTACCAGGCTTGGCCAGGAGCTGAGGAGAAGATTCTTTCTCCCCCATCAATCAGTGGGACGTGGGTGCAGCACTTGGCAGAAGCGCAGCAGTTAGGAGATGTTCTATGTCTGATAGTTATCTGCCTCTTCCCCCCCACCCTTCCCTTTACTTGCTTCCTACAAATCTATATATTTATATATGGCAAATATATATAACGTATTATGTATATGCTATATGTATTATCATATAAATATAGATACAAATACCTAAATATTTATCAATCTATAGATTTATAGGTGTTCGGCTTTCAGTGACAACTTATGTAAAGTCAGATTAGTAGACGGCTCCTTAGAGAACTCTATTGACACCTGACAGAAGGTTCTGAAAGAAGATGCAGGCATCAGCGAGATCCTGTGTAATTACAGAGAATGGAGTTTTCATGATCATCGTGAAATAAATTTACTAGTTGCCAAGAGGCATCAGAGTGGTTCTCTTTGAAAGAAGGGGTGGCAGAGGAACAGCTGCAGCCACACCTGACCTGCAGGCCTGTTCTTTCTGAGTAACACAGTGCTCAAAAAAATCAGTAGGGTGTGTTTTCCCCAGTGTGCCACCGTCCCCACCTGTCCTTAACTGTCTTACTACATTTATCCAGATAGATTCTGAAGAAACTAGGATCTGCAGACCGTGAAGTGTGGGAAGATCCTGGGCCTCGGAGGAAGGAAGAGGGCGTTTGCTCCCAGCTAATCCCTTTCCTTGTCTAGGATCTTTTTTTTTTTTTTTTTTTTGCGGTACGCGGGCCTCTCACTGTTGTGGCCTCTCCCGTTGCGGAGCACAGGCTCCGGACGCGCAGGCTCAGCGGCCATGGCTCACGGGCCCAGCCGCTCCGCGGCATGTGGGATCCTCCCAGACCGGGGCACGATCCCGTGTCCCCTGCATCGGCAGGCGGACTCTCAACCACTGCGCCACCAGGGAAGCCCTAGGATCATTCTATTGTTGTAAAATTGGAGGTCATTTCCTATACCAAGATTCAGTAATTCTAGAGTCTGTCTGATTAGAAAGAGAGAGAAAGAAAGAGCGAGAGGTTCATGATACGGTCATAAACCAACAGCACTGTGTTAAAACCAAAGCAAGTTATGTGATAGGATATATGCCCGGCTGAGGGATGGCGTGGGAGTTTGGAGTTTGGGGTGAGCAGATGTAGGCTATTATATATAGAATGGATAAACCACAAGGTCCTGCTGTATAGCACAGGGAACTATACTCAACATCCTCTGATAAACCAGAATGGAAAAGAATGTAAAAAAAGAATATATATATATATATATAAATATATATATATATATATATATATATATATATATATATATATATATATATATAAAGAAAAGTATGTGTTAAGCCGTCTTAACAGAAAACATCCATCAAATGAACGTATTTAGTGATGACCACTGGCATGGATTCTGCTTTGATAGTGATGTTCGGAAGGTGAGGTCTCCTGGTTCCTGCCTGGAGAATCTGTGGGTCCCCGTCAGCTAACCCTCCCCTGGACTGTGCCTGCAAAGTACAGCCAGAGGATGTACCTTGTGTACTTTGTGTCACAGACCTGTGATGTGTTTCAGGTCCCTCTGGGTCGCCCGGCCTGAACGGCTTGCACGGTTTAAAGGGTCAGAAAGGCAGCAAAGGCACTTCAGGTAAGAGAAAACCCTTTGCAGGAGGCTGAACAGCAGGCAGGGGACCACGAGAGTCTGCTGGTATTTCCTCCCTTCACAAAATTCGGATGCGAAACTAGGACAGTGGTTTAGCTCAGAATCACAATGTTGGAACTGTTTTTAGTGCTGGTGATGACATATAAAAAAGACACTTGAGAAAACCCAATTTAAGCAGGAATGGTTGTTAACAGTGCCTTTTGTTGTTACTGCTTGTGACTGTCTATTAAAAATACTCTGAATAATCGCTTAGGTGGAGCTAGCTTCCAAAATGTTACGAAGAACCAATAAATAGTCGGGATTTGGGGGTATTGTTTTGTTTTATGTATAGTCGTGCCAAGTACAACCACGTGGGTCTAATTAGTACTTCTAGCATCCTTCAATAGCCTGCTGCTAAAACAAATTACCTGAACAAATTGCTCTTATTTTTGATACCACAGATAGGCTAATTATCAAGATCTTAGCTTGTTCCATTATTTGGATAGAATGCACATTGGTTGCATTAGTTTCTCAGGAAAAGAGCTCGCAATCAGACGAGGTAGCTGGAATCAGACATGCAGATTTGGGGGACTGTTGGAAAAGGATTGGATTGCTGTGCTGCGTGGTTTGAATCTGTTGTTGAGGAGGGACAAAACCTTGATACGGTTTGGAAGGTCAAGAAGTAATTTACCTCACGTAGGATTCAGTTAGCGGCTCTTCCGAATAGTCTGGTAAAACGTGTGCCCTCTCCAAGAAACCAGTGAAGTTCTGCCTTTTCATCGTGAAACTGCACATTCCTTCTGTTTATTTGCCGGTTTCCACCTTAAATTTCAAGCCAGTTTATTCACAATCACTTATCGTCGGATCTCATTCGTTTCACTCTTTCCATTGTAGAGGTTGAAGGGTCAGTATTGTCAGTAAGCTGTTGTGTTTTGAAATCTGGGAAATAACCATAAAATAAATCAAAGCTATGCTGGACAAGTGTGACGGGTCATAAGACAGGAGACGGCGACCCAGGAAGGGTGTGCGGCCATCTGGGTCACCGTTACAGCCAATGTTGAGCCTCAGCAGGACCGGCAGCATCCCTGTCACATGACTATTTGGAAGCAGTTCCTTTCCAGGCCCCACAGCAGGGACACACCAGGAGAAGATGCAGTGCTAATGCTGTTTTCCTCGTTTAGGTTCCCATAAAATGGGCCCACCTGGTCCAGTGGGAATGCCCGGGCCAAAAGGCGAGACAGGAGACCCCGGGAGCCCAGGAATTTCTCCTCCAGGACTTTTCGGAGACAAAGGTCCCCCAGGTCCCCCAGGTAAGAAGAAGCATGCTTTTCCCTTCTCTCAGTAACTAAATCCAAGCCTTCCAAATGTAATGAGACTAACAATTGAACATGTCCCTTTTCAGGGAGACCTGGACCGCCTGGTCCTGCAGGTGCCCCAGGAAGAGCTCTTAAGGGTGACATTCCGGACCCGGGTCTGCCTGGAGATCAGGGACCTCCTGGTCCCAGTGGTCCAAGAGGTATGAGAAGAATCATGGCAAAGGATGGTGATGCCCCTTTCCTTAGATGCTGCCAGCTCTGTAGGGATGGAGGAGCAGAGAGTAGCAGCCCCATCGATGTGGCAGATGGAAACAGGGGGAGTGTGGGCAGTGGCGGGCTCCCAGGACCGGTGCTTAGGCCCCTCACACTTCTGTTTCAACTCCATCGGACCACCTCTGACTCAGAGCAAGCCTTTCCCGTTGTCGGCTCGAGGCTGAGCGTGAGGGTGCAGAAGTGACAAGCAGGAAGCCATCGTGTGGGTCTCAGCGTCCGCACAGAGAGCACTGCTTCTGGCCCAGGGTGACAGGACCCAGGCCTGACTCACACACAGGAACACTCTCCTCATGTGCTGCTAACATTACGTGTCGTTCCTCGTGTCACTTCACTGGGACAGACTCTAGCCAGTCAATATTTAACAAAGTAAGACTGGACCAGAGATGGTCAGGGGGTTGGAAAAAGACTGTGGCTCAGTGCAATCTTTTGCCAACTGGCAGGCGATCACATTCCTACTAGCTCACAGAACTCTTCCAGAGAGACAGAAACCTTAAAATCTTCAGCATTTTAGTAAGGGTAGGATAAAATATATAGTTCTCTTTTACACTGCGAAAAATAAAAATGTGCTGAGAAGTTTAGAAGCTAAGTAGGAATTGAATTTGGGCTCAATTCCCATGTGTAGACTCTGGTTTTCAAATAGGATTTTAAATTTAATTGAGCGGATATTCCTTTTTCATCAGCCAGATTTTCTTAAAAGCCTATTATCTCTCTCTCTGTCCACCCATCCATCTACCCACACATTCATCTACCCATCTATCCATTTACCCATCCATCCATCCATCCATCATCCAGCCATCCATCGTGTGAAAGCAGCAGGATGGCAATGCAAAACAAAATCATAAACTGATACTGCCAAAAGGAGTGGCTCTGAAAGGAAGGAAGGCTTTGCTTAGCTCATTTTGTTTAACAGTTACTAACAGACTATTCACACCATTTCTCAACTTGGCCTCCAGTATTAGACATACTGTTTCACCTCTGGTACTACTGACTTAGTTATTCCAATTCCTTGCATCCCTTGCTTGTAAGCCATTAAATTCCTTTCCTTAAGAAGCTCGAAGGCAGCCAGCATGCACATTTGACTGAAAGAATCTTTTTGCCTACTCTCTGTGGTCAGGAATACCCGGGCCTCCAGGGCCCCCTGGGAGGGTTGAACTTCTGAAAGGTGAACCAGGTGACTGTGGTCTGCCGGGGCCTCCAGGTCCCCCAGGCCCACCAGGCCCTCCAGGACGCAAAGGCTTCCCAGGATGTGATGGAAAAGATGGCCAGAAAGGTATGAATGCAAGTAGTTCTTTAAGTAGTACTGGATGACTTTCATTATTTAGCCCTTAAGGATCTGGGGTATGCACCACTATGAGGTATTTCTCATTTCCTGTGGAAATAGTGACTACATTTCCAAAATGTCCTGACTTTCCCAGAGTCCTAAAATTTGGGTAATAGTTGGACAAGTAAGAAGAAGAAACACAAGTTCATCTTTAGCCCCTAATAACATACTTGATAATCTTCTAGACAAGAACTAAACAATAGAAATTTAATGCAAGCTACGTATGTAATTAAAAGATATAGTAGCCACATTTTCAAAGTAAAAAGAAACAAAAGAAATTTTCATACTTTATTTTATTTAACATAATATATTCAAATATTATTTTAACATAAAATCGATATGAGTTATCAAAGGGATAATTAGGTCTGGCTGTATAAGCCTGGTTCTTGTCCCAAATAAGACACTCCTTTCTGCTGCTGAAATCTGGTGTGTATTTTACACTTATGGCACAACACAGCTTGGACTTGCCAGTTTCAAGTGTTCAGTAGCCGCCTGTGGTTAGTGGCTTCTGTATTGGACAGTTCAGTTTTAGACTGCTGACTTTGTCTTTTTATAATCACAAGAGTCTCCATTACTAAATAGTCTCCCACTATTTAAGGCTAAAATATTTATTTTAACTAATTTTTACCTAACTGCTAATGTTTGGGGACCTTAGTTTTTGGTTACGAGAATTTTAGAGAATTATGAGGTTCATAGGACATTTTGTTGAGAAGAGACCAATGAAGCTTATCCACTTTACCTCCCTTATGTCATAAATAAGGAAGCTTGATACCAGAGAAGCAAATGTTGGGCTTCCCCGGTGGCGCGGTGGTTGAGAGTCCGCCTGCCGATGCAGGGGACACGGGTTCGTGCCCCGGTCCGGGAAGATCCCACGTGCCGCGGAGCGGCTGGGCCCGTGAGCCATGGCCGCTGAGCCTGCGCGTCCGGAGCCTGTGTTCCGCAGCGGGAGAGGCCACAACAGCGAGAGGCCCGCGTACCGCAAAAAAAAAAATGCAAGTGGACTTGGGTTGGGATTCCAGGGAGGGCTTCCCTGGCGTGATCTGCACGCTACAGAATGAGGAGCACTTGCTGGACAGGGGGAAGGAACAGTATGTGCGAGGTACTGAGTGGCTGGTGTGGCTGAAACTGAGAGAGTGAGGAAGAGGGGGTGGGAACTCAGGGTCGGTGGTCTCCAGACAGTGGAGCATCTTTCCTTATTTTTCCTTTCCGTCGCGGTCCTTTGACTGTCTCCAGAGAAAGTTCAAGATGACTGGGCTTTTCATTCTAATTTAGTTTTGTCTTGGTCATGGAACAATATTCCTTAGTCCGGTTGATGGGTAGTTATCTGACAGAGGCAGCTCTTCTCGACCTCGCAGGAGAAAGTTGGGGTCTGTTCTGCACTCTAAGGCTGGCTTTGCCCTGCATTTTGCTGGAGCAAACCTCTGAATTCAGTCCATTGAGCTGTCATTATCTTTATATTGCTTCCTTCTAGTGTCCTCCTTTTCATGTGTCTGTTTTAGGACCAATGGGATTCCCGGGGCTGCAGGGGCCACCTGGAACTCCTGGGCCACCTGGAGAGAAGGGTTTACCTGGACCTCCAGGCAGACAGGGGCCCTTGGGTCCTCCAGGTAAGCTTCTAATGCCTAGTCATCTCCACCCAGCAGCCTCCATACAGTGTTTTGTTGAAATAGTTACGATGAGGGTCATCTTTCAGAAGGTAATTATCCTGAAATTACCAGCAAATTCTAATGTTAAGCTTTTTCTGATGAAGATTATGTTTCTCTCAGGCTGCACTGCAAAGTCTCAGGTTTGTTAAACTTATTTATTATCAGAGCAAGTAAGTTTGAAAGTTAGGAGTTGATTTTCCGTGTACTGTTTCTAAGGTAAATACCCATAAATCTGTGTTCCCTCACACAGGAGGCAAAGACTGATTTGATTATTGTATGTGAAGACAGTATATTCAGTTCCTGCCCCCAAATTCCCTCCTATCGATTCTCCTAGATGTTTTATTAAACTTTTCCTGTAAAGTACATTAGTTGCTATGATGATGAAAGGCTATTCGATTTAAGCTCTGTAGACAACAGGTTTTCATCAGAGAGTCAAAATAAGCAAAGAAAGGGTTGGAAGGGCAAACAGACGTGTATTTGAGATTGGCAGAAGTAATACCTTTGAAGATCCTAAATCAATACTATGACAGTATGGTGTCAGTTCAGAATATTTTGCAATCTCGTAAATGAGCACTCTAGTCTAAAGAATAAGTACACTGCTCTGCTTTATGATGGATCACGGAACAACATGATAAAGAACTTATACCATGATTCATCTCTTATTTCCTTTCTGTGCATAATCTACAAAACTTGGCAAATTAATATGGAATTTTCAGAAGCCTTCGAATGGACGGAATTTCTACATACATTAAACTGGGGCATATTTGCCGTAAGAAATCAACTCGAATTTTATATTGTGCAAGGGAGTTTCACTTCAGGACTTTCTAGATATGAAAACTCCATTAATCATAGATGTTCTTGTCAGTAACATTGATGTGGACTTTTTATGTAAATAAGATGCTGTCATTCTACTTGTCATTTCACTTTTGTCCTAATTCACACACTTATAATCTCTTTCTGCCGTATGAAAATCGTTGTGTGGCCTCATGGTTTGGGCTTTGGATCTCTCCAGGTTCCAGAGGTAAGCATTGCTATAAGATGAATAATTTCCTCTAAATCTCATTTGCAGTCATTTCCGTACTTGCCTTTTTCACTGTATGTGTGAGTGCAACTTTGTTGCATCTTTCAGATGGGGTGCTGTAACTATATTGGGTTTTAATGCCTTTGCTTCCTCGTTACAGATATGGTAACCCCATATTAGAGTGCCCCAATGCTGAGCCTCCTTACAGGTTGTCAAGGTGGCATGGAGACTCAGCTTATAGCATTTCAGTTCAGGCACAGAGTACGAGTGCGTTCTCTGTGAAAGGCTACAGTACATACCAACGCAGGCTTCCTTTCTAAATTCTACAATATAAATACAGAGAACGTCCCTAAAATAAGTAGTATCAACAACATGAAAAGCTGGGTCCTTACTACCCAGTAAGGGGCTGTGACGAGCCTTTCCCATCACACCCAAAGTCCACTGTCAAGGAGCAAGTTTCTTTGTGTGTTAAAATGAAAATGCCATTATTCTTTTCAACTAAGTGTTCACTCAATCCTCCACAACGCGAAAGCAACATAGGATTTTGTGTCTGGCACTTTTAAAGAGAATAAAAAGAGTTTCTCAAAAGAAGAAAAGAAAAATCGTGAAAGTGTGCATTTGTTCTTTCCAGGCCTCTGTTATTAACCCTAAGGAACGTTGCCCTGAATACAGACACCGTTTATTATTTTTAGGGCCCTTACAAGAGATACCTCGGCCCCTTTCTTTCAGCTTCTGGTTTGTCAAAAAGTAAAGAAATGCAAAATCAGAAGTTTAAGAAATCCTGCTATTTTAAATGTTTATATTTTGAAATTACTATTGTATATTTAATGAGTTTCACTTCAGTCCTTTTAGTGTCTCTCTGACTGTATATATAAACTCACTGGAATATAACATCAACATCCTAAATGTGAAGTGCCAGCCAAATGCCCGCCCATCCTCCACTAACCTGCTTCCTCCCCTCTACCCTCACTGGTGGATTCCCACCATAATGCACCAGATTATCCAGGGAAAGTAGGAAATACCTACATGCATCTCTCTCAAGTCCCTCAGAGCGAAAAAGCCAAGTTTTACATTAAACTGTATGTACTGTAAAAAGGTCTCTAACTTGGTGTCACTTGTGGTTTCACACAATATTTTCGAGGAGTTTAAATTCCAAACAGCTTATAGGGTTCTAGTTCATCTTTCCACAGGCAGAGTAAGTACCGTGTAGACTACGTTGTCACTGTGGCCAGGTTTTCTAGGATTTCCTCACGGCTTTATCACTGTCCTTAAAATGATTTTGCACATTTGTATGAATTTTAAGAAAACCATAAGTAATCAGTGATGTGTCTTACAATATGTTGCATTTCTTAGAATTCACCACGTAGGTGTTCAGAGTTCTCAGGGAAGGCATTATGGGGTGCAGGTGAAGAGGGCAGTTTTGGAGCCAGGATGTCTTGGATTTTTATCTGGACTGTGCCACGTAGTAGCTTCGTGACCTTAGGTATGTTGCTTATTTACCTGAGCCTGACTTTTCTTCCCTGTAACCTTCTAATGACAGCAGCACACACACACAGGCTGGGTGGGAACATTCAATCATAAAGCACTTAGCACGAGGTCTCATGCGTGATGAAGCATCCAGTAAGTGTTAGCTGTTAGCATTGTGGCTTAGTGTTATTATTTCTTTTTCCTTGTGGAATGTTTGCAGGGTGACCGAATGAAGATTTAGCAAAAAAAAAAAAAACAAACCAAAACACAGTTTTTAGAGCTGTGAATGTGCCCAAGAAGAAAAACAATATTAAACCTTTAGGACAGTGGTTCTCTAAGTGAGATTCCCCATGTCAGCACCGTCAGCTTTACCTGGGCACATGTTAGATATGTAAAATGTTGCCCCGCACCTCCAGACCTACTGACTCAGAAACTCTGGGCTCTAACAAGCCTGACAGATGATTGTGATGTGCTCACGTCAGAACTGCAGCGTGCCGGTGGTGCTTCTTAGCCCTGGCTAATACTGGAATCGTCTGGAGAGTTTAAAAAATCAGTAATGCCTGGGTTCCACCCCCAGAGATTCCTTTTTAATTATCTAGATGGGACGCTGGCAGCGGTATCTTTGAAAAGCTCTGCAGATGGGATTATTGTAAAATCAAGCTTGAGGGCACTGCCCGGGCCACATCCTATACCAATGAAACCAGTATTTCTGGAGTGGGACCCAGAAATCAGTATTTTTATAACTCGCCTGGATAATTCCAATGTGCGCTCAAGGTTGAAAGTCACTGCCTCAGTGCCTCTAGCAGTCCTGAAATTGTCCCCTTGAGTAGCAGACGCTCTGGAAACCCAGGTGGCTGCAGTGTAGACCGATGAATTAGGGTGATGTTAAGCTGGGTATGAGGAGCACACCGGGACCTCTCCCCATGCCACCTGTGGCCAGCTCCCGGTAAGAAATGGCCCAAAGATTGCGAATCCTGTGAAGGTCACCACACGATCGCTGTCACGGCCCATTTTCACTATTTCATACTTCTTTTGCTTTCTCTGAGATCCCATTCACTCACTCATTCAGGCATTCAGTCAGCAGAAAGCATTCTAGAAGTTTTCACAGCGAACAAGACAAAGCCCCATCTTCACAGAGCTGACACTGGATGCTTGAAGGTGCTCGATAACGTTTCAGCGTAGTGTCAGAAGCCCATCCAGCTCGAGACGGCAGAAGGACCTGGTTCCTAAGCATTTGAATCCCTCACACAGGTGGTGATTCTAATTTCAGGTGAACCTGGGCCCCCTGCAGACGTGGATGCTTGCCCCCGAATCCCGGGGCTTCCTGGGGTACCAGGCCCAAGAGGACCAGAAGGAACCATGGGGCTCCCTGGAATGAGAGGCCCCCCAGGACCAGGTATGAGCCTCACGCTGATTGTTACTGGCAGCGTGGATCGCTGAAATGAAGATCTGGGTGTTTGCTACATAGCTTTTTGGTACGGAGCCACAACAACTAGTGGGGATGAAGCAGTGGACACCTCC
Organism: Phocoena phocoena; assembly: GCF_963924675.1. Taxonomy (NCBI): domain Eukaryota; kingdom Metazoa; phylum Chordata; class Mammalia; order Artiodactyla; family Phocoenidae; genus Phocoena; species Phocoena phocoena. Next base: position 103,715,295 of record NC_089225.1, on the reverse strand, counting down.
TTCCCCTCAAACATTTTCTCTGCATCTGTCCAAAGGTTTAATCATGTAGTAACAGGATCGACACATCCCTTCTGTTGTGATGAGGAACGCCTACTTTAATCTTTTACTTGTGGGCAGCTTTTGGGCATGAGTTTTTTTTTTTTTTTTTTTTTTTTGCGGTACGCGGGCCTCTCACTGTTGTGGCCTCTCCCGTTGCGGAGCACAGGCTCTGGACGCGCAGGCTCAGCGGCCATGGCTCACGGGCCCAGCTGCTCCGCGGCATGCGGGATCTTCCCGGACCGGGGCACGAACCCGCGTCCCCTGCATCGGCAGGCGGACTCTTAACCACCGCGCCACCAGGGAAGCCCGGGCATGAGGTTTTGAAACCTCTTAGCACCACAGAGTAGATGCTCTGTGAGTAGTCATTATTCGGTGTTGATTTGACCTTGAATTAAAAACAATTGAATTGGGACCCAGTGGAGCAGAACAGCCTACAGGAAGGGAGAAGGAGGTGTATCACTTGGAAGAGGAAAAGGGAAGAGGGGGAGGGTCACGATAAATTATGGCAAAGATCGCATCATTCATCTAACGGATCTGAGCATTGCTCAGTCATTGTCAGGGTGGCAGGATTCTTATTTAAGTATTTAAACCAAACCATTCCTTTAAAAGGTGCCCTCCCAATGGTTTATTTTCTCTTCATATATCCCCATCTCATTGGGTAATTTACAAAGAGATTAGAGAGTTTGGCTGGTCATCTAGAGATAACTTATCTTTTTAGACCAGTGGCAGTGCCTGTGGTTCTAGATACCAAATTCTAGAAACAAATGTGCAAATTAGCCTAAGAGGCATGAAACCATTCCTCTTCCTGGCTTTCCCACTGCCCAGCTGCAGCTCTGGCTCCTTTTGGTTCAGGGCCAAAGAAATTGGAAGTAAAACTGAATTTTGCACCACCTGTTTTTCCTTGTGTTTCCCCAAACCCAAGTAGCTAAGGACCCAAGAGATGTCCCGGTCCGCTGGAGTCTGCGTAGTTCTTGGGTAGCATCCCGAACAGCTCTGGAGCCTTGTTTATGTTAGTATATGGGGTTCTGTTGTTTGTGTTTGCTGCATTGCATCTGCGTTTGTGCGGTCAGTTAATTGAGTGTGGATGGGAGCAACTTCCTTTAACGGCCCACGGGCGCTGGGAATTGAGAGTAGTTACTTTTTTTTTTTTTTTGGCACTCTTTGCATGAATAAACCCTTAGTCAGTCAATGAACTCATCACTCAACCTTATTTTAAAACCAAGCTGCCTTGTTGTGTATATATCTGCAATATTGAGGGCTGGTCCCATCCCCCCTTTAAAAAATTAACTTTCAAGTAGAAGATGTGGCCTGTAATGGGTTTCTGCAAATTCATTTCAGAGAATACTTCCAGAACCCCTCAACTCTTTTTTTTTTTATATTTATTTATTTTTGGCTGCATTGGGTCTTCACTGCTGCACGCGGGCTTTCTCTAGTTGCAGAGCGTGGGGGCTACTCTTCATTGTGGTGTGTGGGCTTCACATCGCGGTGGCTCCTCTTGTGGTGGAGCACAGGCTCTAGGCGCGTGGGCTTCAGTAGTTGTGGCACGTGGGCTCAGTATTTGTGGCTTGCGGACTCTAGAGCGCAGGCTCAGTAGTTGTGGCGCACGGGCTTAGTTGCTCCGCGGCATGTGGGATCTTCCCAGGCCAGGGCTCAAATCATGTCCCCCTGCACTGGCAGGCGGATTCGTAACCACTGCGCCACCGGAGAAGTCCCCCTCTACTCTTTATATGCAGTACTAGGCGTTGTGGGCAATACAGATGTGAATGAGATGTGGGTCTCACAGCCTCATGGTAGACATAGCTGGCAGATCATAAGTAATTCTAAATAATGGGAAATTATAATTCGTGTTTTGAAGGAGTTTCAAGCAAAAGGCATTAGGAAAACGGGATGGGGAGAGGTGATTCCAGCCTGGAGGATTGTAGGACTTTTAAGACCCCAGCAAGAGCTGACCTTTGAGCAGAGCTTGTAAGGAGAGATTGGACTTGGAGGAACCAGAATTGTCCAACAGGGAGATGGCAGGAGCAAAGCTGGGGCAGGTTGGCCTAATAATCCAGAAACTGAGAACCGGCTACATCTTTGCTGCTCACAGTGTGGTCTGAGGACCAGTGGCAACTGAGGCCACCCTCCAGACCCACCTAATTAGAATCTGCATTTTAACAAGATCCCCAGAATATTTGTGTATACATTCAAGTTTGAGAAACCCTAACTATATTATCTGAATGCTGTCCTCAAAGTAGTCAGCTAAGAGTGATGCCTTCTTGAGTGACTCAGTCCTAGCTCTAGGGTAAAGTCACCTGGAGGGGCTTGAAAAAACACTGATGTCCAGGGCTCATCCCAGACCAGCAAAACTCAGAGGGAGACAGGGCCCGAGCATCAGTGTTTTGAGAAAGCTGCCCGGATGACTGTAGCAGGCAGCCAGGGCTGAGACCCATTGCTTCACCCCAATATCATTAGAGACCAGACAGGTAGTTGGGTTCACTTTGGTGACTTTGGAAAATAACCGAAGACAGTGACAAAGAAAAAAATCAAATGGGCAAATTCTGCACACTTTAACTTAGTAGTTATCTTGGGCACATAAAAGATTCTCTCTGCATAGATTGTGAGCTTCTGAAAGAGGGCTGACTGTCTCTGTGGTCCAGGTGTGATCACCTGTCATCTCGAATTCCTCCTGACTTGGGGTCGGATGGGCTTATCCAGCCGCAGGTGGCCACAGAACGGCCGTCTCTGGCTTCCCATGCCCTCTCCTTACTGATGTCACTGACCCTGCCTGCTGGCAGTGGGGACACCCGAGGCCACCGTTGTGCCACAGAATATGACTGTTATGTTAAAAAAAAAAAAAGTGCACAGTCCTTCCCGGGAAGCATCACCCACTTTCCCCAGCCGTCTAACAGTGTGGGCTGTACTGCTCTGTGGTCCAGCTTCCCTGGAGCTCCTTTTGGCCCCGCTGTGTACCTGCTCCCAACCCACTGCTTTCTATGGGGCCCCCTCTTCTCTGATACAGCCCCCAACCCAGCTCCTGTTGTAAAGAACCCTCTGCCAGCAATGTATTCCTTGGTCCCCTCTCCCTGTCTGCTCCCACTGGCCACCCTAGATGCATTGGCTGTGCTATCCAGTTACTGAAAAGTGACAGGTATATTCTGAGGGTCTAAAGTGGCCCAGCCGTGATGGACTTGCGTCATCTGTCCTTTTCTGAAGGCGATTCTTTCAGCAGGGTGTGTGGGGCTGTAAAGACCACCCCAAGGTTGGTTGTGAAGGATCAGCTGCCCCTGCGAAGTACCACCTTCGCTTGAAATGACATTGTGGTTTTCTTCCTGTTTTCCCTCAAAACCTCTTTCATTGCTAAGCTGATTTTGTATCCAAGGGCTGCTGCTGAAACCTACATAGAGAAAAACGAAGTTCTGACTCTTTGCTGTCCAGTATGAGTGGGTAATGGCCACACTAAGTAAAACTTGAGTCTGTTAAGAGCTCTCGATCACAGAAGGTCTAATGCTTCTCTACTCACACATCTCTCTTTTTTTTTTTTTTTTTTTTTTTGTGGTATGCGGGCCTCTCACTGCTGTGGCCTCTCCTGTTGTGGAGCACAGGCTCCGGACGCGCAGGCTCAGCGGCCGTGGCTCACGGGCCCAGCCGCTCTGCGGCATGTGGGATCTTCCTGGACTGGGGCACGAACCCGTGTCCCCTGCATCGGCAGGCGGACTCTCAACCACTGCACCACCAGGGAAGCCCCACACATCTCTTTGATCTACAACTTTTCCTTCCTGGGTGGCCCTCAAAGGCTGAGACTTCCTGTGATGAACGCAAAAATGGTTTCCATTCTGGTTTGAACCGTCACTGCCTAATGGACTTCCCCACATCCTGTTGGGAGCGTTTATCTTCTAGTCAGCACGTGACTCTCTCAGAGGAGGGACTCCATCCAACATTGCTGGGCTTTTAGACATAGGTCTGTTCTGTAAAACAAGTTCCAAGTAGAAAGCTCTGGGTACACAACTCGAGTTAACAAAAGCCTTCCTTCCTGACTCTCAGAAACATCATCTGCTGACAATTTCCCTTTGTCTTCCCCTAAAGGGAGCAAAGCCTCTATTGTAACATCTAGCAGGGAACTCTTTCCCAGACGGGGCGGTGAGCTCGTCGCATGTCCATACTTGGGAAGGAACGTCTGCTGCCTTGTCTGTGATACGCCCATTGCTTCACTGTCTCATTAGCCCTGGGCAGCCCTTTCCAGGATCGCACAGTAGCCACGTGTTGGAATCACCTCGTTGGGTGGGAGAGAAAAGAGTGCTCTGAGCTCACCGTGTGGCCTCAGGTTCCTTCCGAGATAACGGATATTCTCTTCGAAGCTGGTGGAAAGAGATGCACCAACTCGCGTACCGCAGCGCCATCCAGGAAGAGGCTTCTGCCCAGTTAGACAGGGGAGGGTGTCCCTCCCCTCCATGGGGAGGAGAGGTTTCCTTTCTCACTTACTGAATGGTGACCATGTAAGAACGTAGTCCAGGCACTGCGGGACGTTCCAAGAGAATTTGTTTATGATCCAAGAGGAGACAGAGTGACATCACAGCACCCCGAAAGCCACGCCCACGCTGAACGTAGTGTGACCAGCGTCGGGTGTAGGCGGGGTGGTGGCTGCTGGATGTGGGATGAAAAGAGGAGGTTTGTGGGGGCCACTTGGGCAGGCGATGTTAGGACAAAATGTAAAGGCAGTGACGTTTTCGGGGCGTGCACTTCAGATGGTTTTAAGGGTGCCTGTGTGAGAGCGGAGTCGAGTGAGATGTCTGGTTCCCTGAGTACGGCGGGCCCTATGCCACATCCTCAGGTGGCCCCCGCTGCCTTGAAGAACACGTCCCGGCGTGGAAAAGAGGGGCAGCTACTGAAGTGAGCCCTCTTGGACTTAATGGTTGGTTTTAGGCTAATTTGTGGCAGAGAGAGGGATTGGACAGAGAAGACTGATCCAGAAAGGGAGAGAGGGAGAGAGAATAGAGGTAGAGAACGGAAACCTTGAGGGACTAGTGATTCAGGTAATTAGGGGAAGGGCTGCAAAGTCCCCCTCAGGCAGGGACCAAATCCGCTACCCAGACCAAAGGAGATGGTGGCTAATGAACTTATGTCGTGGGCCAAAAGGAGCCAAACACTTAAAGAACCGCTCGAGTTTCAGTGTGACGGCCGGCCGCCGAGGCCCCAGGGAACACGCCTGAGCCCTGGTCACCAAGCAGGGTCTGGAGATGGATGGCACAGCCTCTGCCCTTGGCCTGCCAGGCCTGTTTCCTCACTACACGTGGTCAGCACCATGGCCTTTCTTAGCCTGCGTCTCCCCACTGGTAGCCTGGCATGTGGGAGCACCTCGTCACGTGGCTCCTGTGAAGACTGAACTGGATAATTTACATAAAGGGGTAGCACCTTGTAACCCTCAACAAGGAACTGTTGTTAAAAATTGCTGCTCAGGGCTTCCCTGGTGGCGCGGTGCTTGAGAGTCCGCCTGCCGATGCAGGGGACGCGGGTTCGTGCCCCGGTCCGGGAAGATCCCACATGCCGCGGAGCGGCTGGGCCCGTGAGCCATGGCCGCTGAGCCTGCGCGTCTGGAGCCTGTGCTCCGCAGCGGGAGAGGCCACAACAGTGAGAGGCCCGCGTACCGCAAAAAAAAAAAAAAAAATTGCTGCCCTTGCTTTAAATTTAACCTGACTCTCAACTAAATGCTATTAAGTTGTATTCATTCCTCCATTCAGGCTTCCAAAAAATTATTCTTAAGGAAAATATTTAACTACAAAAGCCAGATGTGTTCAATGTTAAAAACAACAACAACAAAAAACAAACCAAAAAAACCCAACCAGGTCAAATATACAAGACTATGAAGAAAATGTGAAAATGTCTCACTCAACACCTCGCTGCTCTGGCTTCAGACCCTGACTCTGCCCATTCATGATTCATTGGCCTTAATTGATCAAGTTACTTGATCTCTTAGAGCCTCAATTACCCCCACTGCCAAGTGGAGACAGTATAACCCCAACTTCAGGTAGCTGCAGGGATGAAATGAGCCAGTGCAGGTTGGTCCAAATGGGAGGCCCAGGGCTGACACGAGGAATCCATGCAGTAAATGCTAGCCTAGTGGGTGTCACGCTGCTGTCATCACCACCATTGTGAACTTCCCTGCAGGGTGCAAAGGAGAGCCCGGGCTGGATGGCAGGAGAGGCGAGGATGGCCTTCCAGGGTCCCCTGGGCCTCCGGGACACAAAGGTGACATGGGAGAAGCGGGCTGCCCAGGAGTACCAGGTAAGGAGTTTCTGTTTCTCTTCTTTTCCCTGGCACAGTGGATCTAAGACTGTTTACAAGATCCCCTGCCTCTTAAGCATGTGCCTTAGACATCCACTCACCAGGCTTTAGGGAGACAAAGCAACAAGAACAGAACAGGATGTGTCCTCCACATTTTAACTGATACTCGACCATCATAAAAACAGGTCAAGGCCCTGTGTCCATTATTTTCCCAAAACACTGTACATTAACCTAAAAGGCTCTGCCATTTCCCCAGGTGAGCCTGGCATGGGCTGTGTGACTGCCGCTGAGAGGCCGTGCTGAAGATCTTGGGGACAGCGGGGGTGGTCTCACCTCTGCAACTGACTGAATCACTTGGCCTCTGGTTTTCTGAGTTCACTCATCTTGGCATACAGCCATCAATCAACTTATAGAGAATACAAGGCTGTTCCTTAAGAAAAATATTTGAGAGTGGGCCTTGCACGAGAAAAGACTCTACAGAATATAAATTTGAACTATAACACACTAGGCAATACGTTAGGGCCCAAAGACTCCCAGATACCCTCTCATCCTTGGAGAGTATCTGTCTGGCAGTACCGGGTTACTAATGAGAAGCAGGTGAAGGGGTGGGAGAGGGACTGAGGACGGGGCACTGCAAGAAAATGGAAGCTGCAGTCCAAAAGCAGCAGCTCAGCTTCTGCTCTGTAGAAATTGTTGCCCTGTAGAAATGCGGGCTCAACGTTCCCTACACTCTGCTTTTCTAGCCGGAAATCTTAACTCATCAAATCTTGGTAAGTCAAACAAAACACGTGAGCACGATGCGGTCCGCGAGCTACCACTTTGTAACTTCTGGTTTATAGATGAGAAGAGCTGCCAGTCTTCCAGAAACAACACAGTTTAAAAACACCGTTTGATTTCAGAGTCTAACCTCACCTTTTGCTTTTGGCAATTAGAAGTAGCCACGGGCCTTCTGCCGTGGGTCAGCCCTTTAGAGATGCCAAAGGAGAGGCTCCTGCCCACATTCTGTACAACCGTTCATTTCCCACCAGCCACTTAAAGAGTTCTAGAATTCGGCCCTCCTTCCGCCTCCCTCCCTTATAAAAGAAGAGCTACAAAGCCAAACATGTGGATTCCAAGCCCTTGTCCTTAGAATGGAACTGACGATATGGCAGAACAACGGGACAGGTCTGGGAGGTGTCAGAAAGACTAACTTTGAGATTCGCCTTTTCAGAGAGCAGGTTCCCGGTCTAGTCGGAGCACTTAGCATTTATTATTTCACAATTTACCTTTCGTTTGTGCTTATTGTCTTTTCTCTTCTTTGAGTAAAACGTAAGCTCTGGGAGGCCAGGGATTTTCATCTGTTTTTATGCTAATGTAAGACAAGCAGCTAGAAGTTGCTTGGAACAGGTCCTTGCTGGATGAGTTGTTGGTGTACATTGCAGTTGTGTGAGGGGGACATTCCTCTCTGCTCCCTGAGTACTTAGCACAGCAGCAGACGGGGTGGTGCTAAGAATGCTTGTTAAACTGAACTCGCTAAATGGCCTTTATTTATTTGTGTTTCTTTATTCCTCCAGGCCCTCCTGGGCCCGTGGGGGATCCTGGGCCCGAAGGGTTCGGCCCTGTATACCCCAGTGGCTTCCTCCTGGTTCTCCACAGTCAAACAGATGGAGAACCCACCTGCCCCGCGGGCATGCCCAGGCTCTGGACCGGGTATAGTCTGTTATACCTGGAAGGACAGGAGAGAGCTCACAATCAAGACCTTGGTACGTAGCTGGCACGCGGTCACCCAGATTCATTGCTTAAGGGCAAAACTTTGGGGTTAGTTTTACGGATTCATCAACATCTTAAACGATCAGTCATCTATGGGATTTTTTTTTTCTTTTTCAACTACCATGCTAATTCTCAACTAATTCTGTTAAACCTATGATCCTGAGAGGTGCCAAAGAAGCTCATTCTGGCTATAGTTATTATTATCTGACTACTTATTATTAGTTAAAAAAAATAATTCTTAAGGGTAACTCTGATATAAAGTGCAATTTTTATTTCTCAGTGTGAATGATTTGATCAGGATATGGTTGGTTCCTGAGTTTAGATGGTTATATGGTGTGGCATTAGCCAGCATCAACTCCTCAACCTACGCCAATTTTTAAAATTGAAATACATTTGACATATAACATGATGTAAGTTTAAGGTGTACAGAAGTGTTGATCCGATATATCATAAGGTGATTCCATTGGATCGATAGTTGGCACCTCCCTCGTATCACGTAACTATCACTTCTTTTTTGTGGCGGGAACAATGAAGATCTAATCCTTAGTGAATCTGATGATTAGGATACAACGTTGTTGTCTATGTTCACTAGGACTTATTTATCTACTAGTTGCAAATTTGTACCCTTAAGCAACATCAGAACTTTATTCAGGGAGTTATCCTTGGCACTACCTGTCAGTTTTCAATAGTGCCTTTGTGAGCCGCAGGAAGTGATTTTTAAGCCGAGGGTTGAGTCCCCCCGCCCCCTGGGTGCTGGCACTCGTGGTCTCCCCGAGATAGTGGTGGCTGGAGTGGTGGGTGCAGGAGGGCTGTGCCCACAGGGACAGCTGGTGTTAAGATGAGTCTCGTCACGGCTCTCATTGGGCTGTGACCCACCCCCCCAGTCCATAAGGGTGGTGAAAGGGTGCGGGCCTAGAGGGGCAGCTACTTACATGTGTACCACGGGTCACCTTTCGGCCCTGGTCTAGCCAGAGCCACCATGGCCTCGCTCTGCAGAGCTTTGGGAATAAAATCCAAACTCCTTAACAAGGTGGACAGAGCCCGCATCCTCTGGTCTGATTTACCTTGGGATGCCCTTGAGACAGACCCAGACCCGCTCTCCCCACCTTCCCCCCAATGAATTTCTTTGAGTTCTTTGAGCTCCATGCCCCCTTACTACCCCTGGCCCTCTTTACTGCTGTATAAATAGGCCTTTCCTTTGAATGGTCACCACCATCTCCAGACCCGGCCAGATCTTTCTCATAATTCAGGTCCTAGCGTAGAGTCACTTTTCCCAGCCATCCTTCTTGTGAGCCCCAGTGCCTCCACTTCTCAGGGCTTGTGCTGCTGTGTTCCCAGGGCCCGTCTGCGCCTCCCGTTCCCCATCAGGCCGGGCTAGGAGCTTCTCGAAGTTCTCGGGGAAGAGCCGTGCTCCCCTCCCCCTCTAGCACCCGGCCTGCTGCTCGGCTCATGAGAAAGTGACAGGTGGCCGAGGGAACGCGGGCTGGCCCCTGAGACCGCGGAGGCGGCCCAAGTGGTCAGGGGCACACCGTGCTCTCGCCGCCTTAGCAGCAGGCTTTGGCCAGAGCCTCCAGATGCCAGACCGTGTGCGCACAGATGGGCCACGTCGGGGAGGCCGCTTCTGCACCCCGCACACCATGTTGCTGCCTTCCCTCCCAAGGTCTGGCGGGCTCCTGCCTCCCCATGTTCAGCACGCTGCCCTTCGCCCACTGCAACATCCACCAAGTGTGCCAGTACGCCCGGAGGAACGACAGGTCCTATTGGCTGGCGAGCGCCGCACCGTTGCCTATGACGCCGCTCTCGGAGGAGGAGATCCGCCCGTACATCAGCCGCTGCGCCGTGTGCGAGGCCCCCGCGCAAGCCGTGGCTGTGCACAGTCAGGACCAGTCTGTCCCGCCGTGTCCGCGGACCTGGAGGAGCCTCTGGATTGGGTACTCTTTCCTGATGGTGAGCCCCTGCACGCCCGCCGTCCCTAAGCCCCCTTCCGTCCGGACTGGACTGTAATTCTGAGAGTGCTGTGCAGACCGGATGGCAGTAGGACACGGGGTCACGAAGGCCACCACAGACTATAGCCTGTGGAGATGCAGGGCCACTCTTTTTTTCTTATTGTCCATGATTTTTTTTTTTTTTAAACTTAACTTTGGTAGAATTTGGAAGATGGGTTTGCATCAGCCCTCAGCGAAAGTGGTTTATTGTTGCATGCACACCCCTCACGTCTCCCGCGCCTCCTTTCCTCAGCAGATTGTAGTTTCTCCCTCCTGGGATGACTTTCAGGGAAAATGTAAATCAGGCCCAGACCTCGGTGTGTCACTGGATGGGTAGGGGGTTGTCTGCAGATGTCTGAGCCCTAATTCTCTCTTGTTGTCCGGGTAGCACACAGGCGCTGGGGACCAAGGAGGCGGCCAGGCCCTCATGTCACCCGGCAGCTGCCTGGAGGATTTCAGAGCTGCACCGTTCCTTGAATGCCAAGGACGTCAGGGAACTTGCCACTTTTTTGCGAATGAGTATAGCTTCTGGCTGACAACTGTGAGACCTGACTTGCAGTTTTCCTCAGCACCCTCACCGGACACCTTGAAAGAAAGCCAAGCCCAGCGCCAGAAAATTAGCAGGTGCCAGGTGTGTGTGAAGAATAGCTAGAGAACCCACCGCTTGTCCTCAGGTCACCAAGAGAAATTTGCTAGGAGGCGAAGGCATCCTAGGCTGTGCTAAGAGATTCAGTGGTGCTCATCTTAGACTCCTGGTTTAGCTGTTCCTTCTGTTTCGATGTGGTTGTTCCCACAGTACTGTAATCCCTTCCTCCGTTTGGGACAGATTAAGCAAACGCTACACGTATGGATTTGTTTGGACCTACCAACCTACATGAAACCCGGATATTCTTAGCTGGCTTTATTTAAAAGTATGCTAATTCAGGGGAAGGCAAATAGGTGATACAAATTACATTACTGAAAACGTCATTCATTGGTTAATAGCAACTCAAACAATTGAAGTCAATTACTCTGTAACACAGTGGGCTTCTGGATGGATTTTACGGGAAAAAATAAATAGGCCAACAAATGAAACTAGAAAGTAGAGATTTCCTACGTTTCAAAATGATTTCCTCTGTAATCTGTTTTTCCATGCACTTTAATTGTAAAACTATGACCCACGGAGATTAAACAAAAATCCACACAGCCAGCCTGAAGAGTTCATTTCAAAGCAGAATGAATCATTATGCCAGGAAGGACCACGGCCGCTGTATTCCAGAGATGCGACATTAGCATAAAACACATCACAGATGAACATAAAACATTATGTTCTCGTCTGCATTTTTCAGAGAACAGAAATGCCCGCTCTGGCAACCCTTTGGAAAAGTAGCAATTATGGAAAAATATACGTCCAGTGAGGGATGAAGAGTCGAAAAGCCATTAATGAATATTAAGGCAGCGATTCACAAGAATTGACTCCCCACTGCCGTCAACTTCCAAACAGACCGCTTTTGCCCAGTCGGGGTCTGGCTTGTCTTCCAGTGTGCGTGCTAATGGGACTGGAGCCACATGGGGCCATGTTCACATAAAGCATCCTGTTCCCCTCCCTGGGGGCGCCTGCAGAGCTGCCTCACAGAGAGGGCCTGCCACGGACACTTTCCCTCCAGCCACATAATGGCATCTCATACGGGGAAGTGACAGAGCTATCATTATGCACTTGGGAGAAAATTAAGGGCCGACTTAATTAAACTTAGGTAAGAAGATTCATTTTAAGTCATCATCACCCCATGCCCCCAAAAGACCTAGCACTCTTTTAAATGAAACAAAGATAACCTACAAGTTGAATTTTCTGTTCCTGTTATTGGTTTTTACAGGCGCATCCTGCTTTTCTAATCTTAAAAACGTTCTTATATTTTATATCAGTCAGTACTAGAGCAAAGCAGCGGTTTGATATTGGCATTAATATCTTCTGTAAAAGCTTAGAAGATATGTCACTTTATAGTGAGTAATTTTCTGTATAGCAAAGGATAGGTTTTCTATTTTGCTGGGAATTCAGTGGTCTAATCCTAAAAGTTAGAAGGCTTATTGGAAAAGATTTCTAGGAAACTTGCCTTCCTTATTTAAATAAATGTTATTCTAGAGAAAACTAAAGAAATTTCTCATGAGAAAGTGACATTCATTTCAGTGCTTATTTTCAATGCACTTAATAATTAAGAAAAACTCAGTTAAAACTTTGTTTATAAGAAATGCTTTCCTTGGCAAACATTGACTGGGAGTGTGCACTTACATGCAGAATATATTTCAAATGAATTTTGCTCTGGGGTGTCCCCCGGATGGGGGGACAATTTATTTTAAGGCTACTTCCTGGTAAGAAGAAAAAATATACATTTTAAGAGGAAATATTGTCTTGATGTACCAGAATATTTCCTAGTTCATTTGACCCATTTATTAATTTTTTGAAACTCTCCTATGGCATGCTAAATATTTGATATTGAACCCAATTTCAACCTTGTTTATAATTAACAATTTTGTTGCCAAAAGTTTTATCATATATTACCAAAATTCAAGCCTTCTAAAATTTCACCATGTTCATTCATGCAATGGGTCCGAGAACACTTTCTGGGAAGAGGTAAGGGTGATCGATGGGCCATAGGAAACATATCTTGCTTGCTATTTTAAACACCTTAACTTTGGTATTAGAATTATCTTAATAAGCTGGTCAAATAAATTTTGAAAAAACAGCCCGAATTAAGTGGGCACGTTCCTGCACAGTGAGTGAGTCCTCCACAGTGAGTCAGCCCCCTCCTGAAAAATAGCTTACTTTTCCATAAACTGAAATTTCAGAAATAAGATTTGAGAGATGTGACAATGAGAGAAGACTCTTCATGGAAATGTGGTATGACTTAACTCATGCTGTAATCTGTACTCCCTCATGATCGTCAAAGCGTTCTACTATAGAATCACCTCTACAGAGTTTGTGTACCTGTTATTGGTGCTTGGGAAAAGAGGAACAGAATGGTCCACTAAAACGGGATTTTATCAAGGGTTTTATTTTGAGCCTCTTAGAGATGATAATAAAGCAAATCATTCTGTTTTCCAGGAAATGACATTTGTGCTCCTATCGGCTCACCAGACTAATATGACAATAGTTACTTTTATTTGGTGTGGCTGCAAGAACAGCGGAAAGATGTGCCCTTAGAGTTGGCTGAGTCCAAGCTTCAATCCAGCTCTGTCACTCTCCAGAGGTGTTACCCTGCCTGGGGGAGTTATACCAACTCCCTGAGCCTCATTTTCCACATTTACAAAGTGGGACGCAACACCTACTCCTGCGTTGAAAATTAAGTTAGATTCTATGTCCAGCAGATAGCAGACCTTGTATATTTATTATGGTCACATCTTCTATTTAAAACAAGCTGTTTAATATGAAAAATATTTCTTGGGATTCTTTACATAGTAGAATTAACATAAGGATTCTCACAGGGCATATAAATTACTGATTAGAATTATTTATACCTGGCCAATTCTTAATGTCTTTGGGAATGCTATTTTATTTCAAGTCTCAAAGTTATTGTACCACACACACAAAACTCACAATTTCCTGCAGGGTCATTATCAGGAAGTTCTGCAGGGAACAAAACAATTGACATTAAAAAGTCAGTACTCTGCAATTGTCGCTGTTACTATCTGCCAGAGACTCTGCATAGTGCATTTTCGACCACCAAGGCTGGCTGCCACATCTGTGTGAAATGCTTGAATTTTATGGTGCTTAAATATTTAATGATTCATAGGAAAACATGTGAAATGTGTCTGATAAGTTGCATCCCTTTTCTAACCTAGGGCTGTAAAGTTAAAGACTTTCAACATGTAAACTTTGCAAGATGCCTGACCTGCTATTGACATTGAAATCTTGTATTACAATTTATAATATCACTTATTACGTATAAAATTTCTGCAATGACCTCCAAAAACAACTGTGTTTTATCTGGTGCATTAATTTTCTTTCAAGCCGAAGTGAGTTTACTACCTAACCTACCTTGTAATACAGCCTGCCTTGGGTCTGGCTCAGTAGGGAAAACAGGAAAGGTTACCTGTGGTAGAGGTGCGATCTGCAGATGGGAAGAGCATGTGAGCAGAGTGTGGAAAGTGACCCCCTTGGCTTGGGAAAGCGTGGCATTCTGAAGCTCCTGGAAGCGCTGTCCCGTGCACAGTGCTGGGGTGGGGCAGACATGAAATCAGGCCTCAGGGCCCGGGGCGTCCTGCAGCATGGGGCGGAGACCCCGCGGGTCTCGGCTGTCCCATTAGTTGAACCACCTGTTTCACAAGGTTGCTGTAAGGGTTAAGAGTAAGAGAGAGAATTACAAAGAGATACAAAACGTAAGGTACTGTTACTGATGACCAGAGTAACTGACAGTTAGGGGTTTGTGATGATTAGATTTAGCTCTTTTTAAGTAGGAGGGAACTTGAGTGGTATTTGGTCCAACTTCTCAACAGAAAAATAGTGCTGTTAACATTTCTTGAGCACCTACTATGTGACAGAAACTGTATGAACCCGGTTATAGGTGCTCCCCTCAACCTCTCAACTGTCCTGTTTTACAGACGAGGAAACTGAGGTTTGGAGAGAATGAATAACTCGCTCAGGGTCACACAGTCAGCACCCAGTAGAACTTGAACCCTGGTCCATCAGTCGCTAAAGATTGTATTTTACCCACACCATCGCCTCCCATACTATTGATTTCATTACATAATTCTCTTCCCAAGCAGCAATATGTATTACCTCCAAATTCAATGATTTCTACTAGCAATGTTTCAGTTTTCCTTGATAAAGTATAAATCGTATGTTCCAATCTGCCAGTTCATCTGAAGATCTAAACAAGATGTCAAGATCACTCTCTCCTTGCCCCTAAAGAAGGGAAAAAAAAAAAAAAAAAGGGTTAGCACAGACACATCAAACACACCTGCAGAAGTACGGTGGCCAGATCTGGCGGTACCCGTAGGGGCTCCCTGGTGATACTCTTTGAATGTCCTGGAATCTTGAGTTTTGTGCACTAGGTCGCAGCATTCGTGACGTGGGGCATGCCTCAGACTGACACAGGGAGGATGGAGACCTCTCCCCACCATCTGGTGAGCATGCTGTCTTATGAAGTGTTGGGAAAGGCCTGGAGTTTTCTGTTTCTATGGACAAAAGCTTTCTTTCAAGTGATTCTTTCCTGTGATTCAAGAAAACACACACACACACACACACACACACACACACAAACCCTCAACGGCATCAAGCAGCCACAGGCACCTCTTCGTGTGTGCCGCTGGCGATGGTATAAATGAGCGTCTGTTTCAATCCACAAACGTTTATTGGTTTTGACATTCCAGACAAAGCACTGTTTCAGGTACTGTGAAGAGAGACACAGTAACACATTCAGGGTTCCTGCCCTTGTGAGGTTTACAATCTAGAAAGTCCTCTCACTGAAGGATAACTAGCAATTAGTTCTAAGTGGTCTGTGGTAACTGTGATGAACACCCTATATGAGCAGAACATTCTGGGTTGTGGTGTCTGATGGCAGGACGGGGAGAATCTGGATGGGCAGAGGGAGAGGAAAAGGTTGCTTCAGTTAAGTCACAGGGTCAGGAAAGCTCACAGCTTAGACGGCGAGACCAGTTAGCAGCACAGACTCTGTTATGGATACGGGGGGATGAGGCTGAAGGGCTGGCTGGAGCCCCATGGTTGAGGCAGATGAGTTTGACCTTTATCCTTTGGCAACAGAGAGACAATAGAAGGCACTGAGATGGTGAGCGGCGTCGCAAAAGTAGGTTTTGGAAGATAACTGGCAGCGCTGTGTATAACTGAGTGAAGAGGTATCTTAAGTATTGAGCAATGTACTGAGAGATTTTAAGGTCCTTCTAAGCAGGGAGTCTGTGACTCTAAAATGAGAGACTAGGGGCAAAAAAAGGGAAATGACTGCAATAATCCATGGGAAGGGAAAGGAAGAGATGATAGGTTTGTTTTGTTTTGTTTTGTTTTAATGACTATTTGATTGAATCTCCCAAGATGAACTAGGACTTGGGAAGTCGGTGGCCAAGTGGGCCACACCCTCTCTGTTTTACTGTCCTTGTTTGGTGGTGGGTCTCAGCCCTTTAACTTACTCCCCAAGCGGCGGAATGTGTGACCAATATGTAGACTGGCCCCGATTCTACAAAAACCAGCCATTTACTGTCTGGGCCTCAAAAACAGACAGCTTAAAAGCACAGAGGAGCCTTGAACAATCATGTACAACTTTGGAATCACCGGCACTAAATACTTCCAAGGTCACAAAGAGGAAGCAATTTAACTGCTCCCTCATCTTGAGAACCAAGGAAAGATTCTGAATTAAGAGGTCTCATAAGTTGACTAACCAAAACCAAAGTGTGGGGATGTTTAACAAGCAGGAAATTACTATTAAAGCAAAGAAACCAAATTTAAAACCAGCTCTAAATGCTTATTTCCTATTAGAGACAGTCGAATGCACTGGCTTTTGTCTTTCTCAATCCAATTCCAGTTTTTTGGCATAACTTTGGAGATTCCTTCTTGTAGGAAAAAAAAATAAGACGGATGTTGAAAATAATAAGCACCGGTTACAAGTAAGCCTATTAACTGAACAAAGTGATTATAGTAGTTTCCAAAACACCTTTACTGTTGTGCTAAGATAACTGGTTTATATTTGTACCTAAAGTGACCTTTCCCACATCTGTCAAGTTTAGTGATGTTCCACTCCATAAATAAAGACGGCGTGCATATTACAGGTACACATCTGAAATTCAGTTCTGGTGTCTTTATATCTGACAAGTGAAACAGAGCAAGGAGCTACTATCATTGGACTCAACAGCAGTAAAAACATATATATATATATATATACTTCCATATATAGTGGTTGGACTTCTAATGCATTGAAAAAACACTTTGGGGAAGCTAACATTTAATAAGCCCCTACTGGGAGCCAGAGGCCAGCCTTTGGGTGGCAGGGTTGAGGCGGAAGTGAAGAGTTAACAAGACACAGGCCTCATCCCAGAGCCATTCATAACCCGCGCTCCCATGCGGAAGGCACGTCTTTCTACAGTTGTGCACAAAAAGTCATAGGGCAAGATGTAAGTGTTATAACAGAATTACCTTTACAATGTGCTATGAGAAGATGGCATGTTAAGAATGAGCTTACTCCGGGCCTCCCTGGTGGCGCAGTGGTTGAGAGTCCGCCTGCCGATGCAGGGGACGCGGGTTCGTGCCCCAGTCCGGGAAGATCCCACATGCCGCGGAGCGGCTGGGCCCGTGAGCCACGGCCGCTGAGCCTGCATGTCCGGAGCCTGTGCTCCGCAACGCGAGAGGCCACAACAGTGAGAGGCCCGCGTACCTCAAAAAAAAAAAAAAGAATGCGCTTACTCTCAACAGAGGTCATGGGAAACAAATTCGAAGAGCTTGGGAGAAAAGAGGAATGACATTTAGCTTGAACGTTTAAATTTTAAAATGTTTGAAGCTACGAGACTCAGAGATACAATTCATACTCTAAACATGCTGTTCGTAGGTTTATATCAATCAAAAATTAACCCAAGGAGCTCAGGTAACACGTGCCAGCTGGCAGGTCAAGGTGCTCCCAGGTCCCACGTGGTGATTTTCTTAGCTCATGTACATGCAAGTGGCAAAGCCTCTCCCAGGTCAATTCAGATTAGGAACCGGATACAAAACTGCATAGTTGGTATGCTCCAAATCTGTCAAATGTATACAAAGACTGAGAAAGCAATATCCCCAAAATGTTAACCCTGGATACCTCTGAGTGGTGGGGATACAGGTGATTTTTTAAATCGCACATGTATTTTTTTGTATTTCTGTTTATATTGTAAATTTTATCAGTGGATACACAATACTTATTATTGAGTCCATTTTCCTGATTATATATTTCTTGATTTATTATTATCATATAAATCAGTTTTCCTACCGCAAAAGTAGTACACATAACATACGTATACACACATTTTTAAGACAGCAATACAAAATCGTAAAAAACAGAAAGCAAACTCCTATGCACTCCACCTTCCAAAATAACCTCTGTTAACATGTGGGTACATTTCCTGCCAGATGTTCGCTTTATGCATATACAAGGTATATATATTACTTTCATAATCAGAAAACTATATAAATGCCAGATAAAGCAAAACAGGAAGATCCTTTTCTGCTTCTAACTCCCTTTAAACATAAATATCTCAGTGAAATAAGACATCAGTGATATGTGACTTTTTCCTTTTATTCATGGAACACAAGCACCAGGAAACACCTTAAGTGACTTGCAGTCTGTGGGTTTGGGGAGTGTCTTGGACGGGTGAGTAGGACAAGCGGCTGTTAACAGTGGTCAATTAAAAGGCACTTTTATGAGAAAAAAATACTTCATCATGAGGGATTTCGCAGTGACCAACCCACTGGTCACTACTCTGGCTGCTTTGCTGGTTAGTTCAATACAAGTTGCATCTCCGGGATGGTACATCGCCACTGGAGAGGCTGCTGGGAGCCCAACTGTGGATGCCGCCTGCTGTGTCATGGAGTGTGTAAGTGGTTTCCCATCTGAGGTCTTACTTAAGCTTTTCCAGTTACACATCCCGTGAAGGCAGAGTGACAGCATAGCAAAGCAGGTTCACTGCAACCACCATCCAGATATGGGGGGCCCAAGGAACCAAGGCGCTTGGGCAAGGGAGACCGGAACGACAGCCTGCGATGGTAGCCACGTCCTGTTCCTGGAAAGTCACCATGGAAACATGCCAGGAGGATGAGGGATGGCTCTCTGCTTCCTTCCAAGTCGAGCACCGAGCAGAATGAGGGCCTGATCTTCTGGGCTGGTGAACACAAACCTCCTGGCGAAGGTCACGGTCTTCAAAGACAAAACAAGGCTGAGTCAGCAGTGAGAGAAACGAGTGTGGAAACTGGTCCCTAGGTGGAGACGCTGACTTTCTGTCTGCAAGAAGACAAGGCCAGGAGGTGGGCCACTCCCAGAGAGCTGTGAGCTGCATCCAACAAGCCTGGTCTCAAGATGTCAATCTGCTTGCAAATTAGACTCACAGAGGCCATAGGACGAAGGGCCACGGCAGATGTGAGCAACTGGGACGGTCATAGTGCCTTCTGCTTTTGTTCAAAACTAAGTGGGGGCTTGGAGACAATGGTAACACAGCTGGATCACACTTGTTCACATGGCTGCGTCACCTCACTGGCCGTCGAATCTGTGAAGCCGCTTTCTCCTCATTTCTTCTTCTGGTGTGAGCTGGAACCCATAGGCCGGGGGGCTATTTCTGCGATCTCCTGTAGAGAGAAAGCACAAGGGAGACTCAAGCGCTGCCCACCCACTGTCCTGACATTTACAGGGCACTGCATCCTAGGATTCCCAAGGGGGAAAAGAAAGATGGCTTGGGTGTCATCTTTATATTAGCATGAAACAGAAATGTAACAAACATATTTCAACTTCAGAGGTCAATACTACATTTCAACGTAAAGTAAACATTTTCAGCGAGGTCCAGTCCATGAAACTAATTTGACTCACTTTGAAACTTCTTGACAATCCTCCCATTTCTATGTTCTTTTCCATCATGTTCCACAATTTGCATCATTTAGTTTCCAAAATGTCTCAAGAGCTTGCTTTATTTCTTTTAATGCCCAGAAATAACTGTCACTGTCCATAACATCCTCACCCAGTGTGCTCGTAGGGTTCTCCTGTTGGGCCCTTTTCCTCCCTCTAACCTGCTGCCTCCTGTACTTCCCCAGCTGGTGGGAATCATGCCTGCCTGAAACTCACAAGCCCCCACAGGGCATCATGGCCCATAGAGCAGGGGCTGTGTTACCATAATGACCAATATCTGGGCAGGCAGACAAAAATGCAGGCATAATATCTGAAGATCATGTGGGCCACGGAAATCATCACTGAAAAGAGTTTCTCGGGGCTACAAACAGAACATATAATTTGCAGTGATATAAGCATTTCAATCACTGCATTAAAAAAAAACACTCTTCCAGGCACTGTAGGGGGATAATAAAGGAATAACAATAGACAGTCCTTGACCTCAAGGACCCAGAAACCTAAATCTAATGAAAGAGCTTCAATATCCTCCATAAGGCAGCCATGCAGGGCGTCACTGATGGATACACGCAAACAGTAGGTTCACGTCTAAGCATGCGGACCAGAAAGATCGCACCTTTCCCCTTCTGAGCCTCTGCTAACCCTGTAAACTCACTCTGAAAGGCCCACTCCCATCACCTCCCTCCATCAAAAGTCCTACTCGTTTTCCAACGCCCCATCCAAATCGCACTGCCCTCTGGCCACCCCCAAAGGAAGAGCTCTCTCCCAATTCAAGTTCCTCAGCTTCCAGCACCTTCCTCTCAGTGGTCCGCATGCAACAGTCACCACATCCCAGCAGACAGGGCAGCCCCTGTGCATACCGCTGCCCTCTCCTACTGGAAGCATAAGCTCTTCAATGGCTGGGAACATTGCTGACGCTTCTCTCTGCTCCCCAGTGCCCGGTACAGCCCCACACACACAGAAGCTGTTCAAGAAAGATATGGGCCTGACTCAGCGGCACATGCCTATGACTTCCAAAGGTATATGTTACGGCCAGACCACCACATTCAACGTTGCCCTCTGAGGTTCTGACACAACTGAGTCTGGAAGCCCTGGCCTAGCTGGGAAGGGTGGATGGGCAAGAGGGTCGGAGC
Source organism: Phocoena phocoena (assembly GCF_963924675.1). NCBI lineage: Eukaryota > Metazoa > Chordata > Mammalia > Artiodactyla > Phocoenidae > Phocoena > Phocoena phocoena. The sequence continues at coordinate 103,694,571 of NC_089225.1, read as the reverse complement.
CAGGAGGGAAAACAAGTGAACGGTTGACCCCTCCCGCTCTCGCTCCAAGCGTGGTACCTTGTCGGAGACTCTGACAGGTAATATACTGACATGGTGGTTGTTAAGACAATGATGAAAAGATGTTAGAGAAAGCAGTGTGAAACTAAGAGTCAGTTTGCTAAGCCACCACTAGAATTTCAGTTGTCAGACAATGAGAACTTTCTAAAAAGGCAGTCAAAAGCAACCCCTTTTTACATTTTTTTCCCCCACAGTGATAGAGACCCCAACACTTACCCATGTCTGATTGTCCTTTCCTTTTGAGACGTGAGGGAATTACCCCTGCTGGACCCCTTGTAACATTTCCTGACTAGTCCACCCAGAAGTGATCCAGGTGGGCCAAGCCCGGCACTCACTCGTGCTGGGTAAACTCCACTTCGAGGTTTTTTGATAAGTGAAGTATATGTCATTTTACCAACTTTCACTAAAGATGCTGTTCAAACGTGTAAGACTTTTACCATAAAGATTTTATGAATACTATAAGATTCAAAGTTTTACTGGATATCGTTTTCACCACATACATTTGTAAAGGAATTTCTCTCTGTTCAAAGTGGTAAACACTTTGAAATTACAGAGAAACTCATGAATCCAATTACCATTAGTTTATTGCTTAAAAGTGCTTTATACAATGAGCTCCAATTCCTGCTTTCCTTTTAACGGTTGTTTTTAACAAGTCCATTCTTAATTGCACTTATGAGTGCGGGCCAGTGTGTGACAGCCCATTCCAGCTGGGCAGGGAACCGGGAGGCCTGGCTGTGGGCGGAGTTAGAAGCAAGCTCAACGTGGCATCTTGACTCCAGGCCACAGGGCACGAGCCCATAGATGCTGAAAGATGCTCAGACTCCCAAAGGGAATCACAGTGTCCAAGAGGAAAAGCCTGTTCCATGAAGGGAAATGCAGGGAGGAATCAGAGGGGGCAGACTGTGAAGGTTCTGGGGGTTCAGCTCTCAAAATGGCCAGCCGGCACAAATGCTCTCTGGACCCATGCTCGGGGCATTTAAGGAGAACCACGGCTGAGCCAACAGAAGAAATGCCACGTGCTGAAGTAGAAAACTCACATCAAGAGAGGAACAATAATCACTCTTTCACAAGAGCCTTTCTTTTTCTTTTTTTTTTTTTTTTTTGCGGTACGCGGGCCTCTCACTGTTGTGGCCTCTCCCGTCGCGGAGCACAGGCTCCGGACGCGCAGGCTCAGCGGCCATGGCTCACGGGCCCAGCCGCTCCACGGCATGTGGGATCTTCCCGGACCGTGGCACGAACCCGAGTCCCCTGCATCGGCAGGCGGACTCCCAACCACCGCGCCACCAGGGAAGCCCCACGAGAGCCTTTTAAGGTACCCAATTTGAATTAGCTTTTACTCCCAATTTCATGATGCCAATTTTACAGATGAAAAAAACTGAGGCTCAGGGAGTGTTAGGGACACACCTAAGGTCACAAAGCTAGCGTGAAGGCAAGCAAAAACTTGCACCTATCGGTCTTCCGGCTGCAGTTCTAGCTCTCCTCCTCTTCCACAGCCCCACACTGCCGATCCTACTAACACACCGAGTATGTTATCAAATCCCTTCGCTATGCCTTATCCTCCTGCCAGAACCCAGAGAGTCCCTTTCCTTCATGGATATGCAGGGAGCTCACTGTTATCTGAAAATAGAAAAAGAAGAAGATCCAGCCTAAGCTCTCAAATCGACTGGGCTGTGCTGTCATCACAGATGTGACTACAAAGTTCCCGCACTGGGTCCCCTTAAATTCTACTGACTACTAGAGTGGTTTGGGTTTTTAGGACCCCTGGAAAGGCCTTGTGTATAGCAACAAAACAACAATAATGACAATGCCTGATGTGGATGTTTTATGGGTATTTTAAATCCTTCAAACTCAGTGTTTCTGTTAACATCAAAGCCACCCGACTGCAGAATGATTCAACTGCTTCATTTCAGGCTTTGAACTGCATTCTTCTTGCTGGTAGTTAGTTTTCTTGGAAAGTGTTCAAGACTAAATTAACCTGTGATATGTTGAAGGCAGTTATGTATTTGATGTCAGTCAGCCAACCCCCGAGACCTGTTCATCACATCTGTGCTCTGGGTCAGTGCCACACTGGGGACCAGGCCTCCAGCTGCTCCCCTCCGTCTCAGCTAAGCTCTGTCTTCCAATTCTCCACCTTGTCATTTATTTTTAAACCATTTCTATATTTTCCGCTTGTGTCACATGACCTATTATTTCTCTCCTTAGTCTCCAGGACCCTCTGCAGGCATTTCTCAAAGGGTCTAAGAAATGCACTTTCCATATCTACCTATATTTATTAAGCACACAGAAAAGGATCTGGATGGGCCTCAGCTAGACGGCAAAAGTAGAAGAGGTCCCCGTGGGTATACTGGAAAAAGTGTTGCTAGGAAAATGGGAGATGCTTCCGGCCCTGCCTGGAACTAGAGAGGACACCCCAGGCAAGTCTTCATTTCGGCAGGCTCTGGTTGGTTCACTTGTCAGGGGAGAGGGTGCAGAACAAGGTGGCTGCCAGGGTCCTTGCCGTGACTCTGGAGTCTGATGACTGGGATAAAATCCTGACTCTTCCACTTACAGCTACACATCCTTGAGCAAGTACGTTACCTTCACGCGGCCTTAGTTTCCTTACCTATAAAATGCAAATAGTAACAGTAGCTCCTTTGCTGGACTGTTGAGAGAATAAGAGAGGATGCATATAAAACGCTTAGCTGAGTGCCAGCAGTGCAGTTAATGCCTGACGAGCACTGGATGTCAGGACTCCTAACCTCGAACATCACTGAGAATCATATGGGTTAAATGTCTACCTGTTAATATCACTGGCTAAAAGACAGATACCAAACAAATGACCAAAGACTTCTTAAAAGATAGAGCCCAATTCTGTTTGAGGACCAGCCGGCAGTGTTTTGTACAAAGTGTGGAGTCACTACTTACTAAATACTTGTCCTCTAAGAGACAGATACGAAAAAGGTAATTCACAACCTCCACATGCCAGCACACTTTTGTGACTTTCGGCCACTGCGAAAACTGGAGAGCCCAGCTGAGACCTCTTTTCTCCACTGAGTTAAATCATGCATTGAACATTTACAGGTCTGGGTGAAACAGCCTTGCTCTGATGAACTTGGTACAGAACATTAGTATTTATGAGCCTTGCTTCTATGGTCCTGTAAATGGAGGTCAGCCCTCAATTTTACTCAAAGAAACAGTGAGCATGCTTCAAAGGACCTCAGGAGCAGTGCCCAGTTTAAGAAGATTTAGCTCAATTATAGCACCAGTAGTGAGATCATAAGATTTATTGATTTGTGGTTCCTGATGGAAAAATTTTCAGTTCTCTACCCTTATGTATAATGCAGTAACCTCTGCATTTTACATCTAAGGGAGGAGAAGCAATTTCATCCACATAAGAATTGCTAAAAAGAATGCCATGAGTTGATGGCCATTTTCCCTACTGTTCGCCATCCCTGTAAATAGAGATGTTTAATTTGCTGTATTCATAGATCCTGCCCATGATCTGACGAGCCCTCTATGCCATTCAGTGAAATTATACTAAAGTGAAGCCTCAAGATGGCTTGTCTTTCCCCTAAATTGGGGACCTATGGAGGCAATCACTTAAAAAAAATTTTTTTTAAAACCAAGAAACCTCTAAATATTCCTGTACTCTCTGGGATTGCTTTTGTCAAATGAGGGCAACAGCATGGGACCCATATTCTCTCTTTCAAAAATGTTACTTTATTAGAATTCCATGAATTCTAAAGCTTCCAAAATGTCTTTTGACAGGACAGTTGCTAAGTCATTTACTATGACCAAAAAGGCCTGGAAGGAACCCCAAGTCCAACAATTAGCAAGATATTCTTTTAAAGTAGGAGGTGCCCGAGGACAATACGAGCACTTTCCTTTTTGAGGCACTAATTATAATGATCTATCTATCCATCCGTCCATCGCTTTAAAAAGAGTTTGAGGGCTTCCCTGGTGGCGCAGTGGTTGAGAGTCCGCCTGCCGATGCGGGGGACACGGGTTCGTGCCCCGGTCCGGGAAGATCCCACATGCCGCAGAGCAGCTGGGCCCGTGAGCCATGGCCTCTGAGCCTGCGCGTCCGGAGCCTGTGCTCCGCAATGGGAGAGGCCACAGCAGTGAGAGGCCCACGTACCGCAAAAAAAAAAAAAAAAAAAAAAAAAAAAGAGTTTGAAATTCACCTAAAAATCTCATAACTTTCATACAGATGGACGTTTCATTATGGTTTACAATAAAGGTAACATTTAGATGTGATTTGAGAGAGAAAAATTCACATTTCCACTCCTCAACTGATCAAATCAACAGTGGTGGGATTCCTTAGTTCTGAAACAGTATCTTGAATCCCAAAATGAGAAGCTCTGAATGGAAATCAACTCAGTTGCTACTTTCCCTGTTGTACTTTTCTCTCTGTTCTAGTTGGTTAATTTGGGGGACCGTTAATGGACACAACTGACTTCAAATCAACAGGCTTCATAATCAAGTTAAGTTGATAATTATAATCAACTTAATAATCCAGTTAGCAATTCGAGTAACCTAAAATATTGGGTCCACTCTGTCAGATCTAGAGGTTTTTTTGCAATATAGAGAACACATGGTATGACCTCTAGAACAAAAAGAGGAAGTCCGGGAGGAGACAATAAATGTTTGCTGGGCAATTGCTACATGCTCCCTCTACTTTACTCTCCCTTCCTTTTAAAAAGTGTACAACTTTATTAATTCC